>NC_140124.1:147984268-148614273 GCF_964035555.1 Netta rufina | reverse complement strand
TCTCAGCATCTTTGTGGCTTCCAGAGCAGTCACTGCCCCGATGGAACACCATGACTGAGCATTCAGCCAGAGAAACAGGAAAACTTTCAGATTTTCCAGATTTTCTCCAGGTGCCACCCATTCCCATTTCCCAAACTGAAGAAGAGCTTTTAGAACAACAGACCTTCATTTGGGACCGGCAGCCACTGATCTGTGCTGCTGTCATGTCAGACTGAAAGCTTTTTTTTTTTTTGCGTTCAATATCTCTCTAAACACCATATGTCTACAATGGGAATTGGCTTTTAGATTTCTGCTTCTTCTCAGTTGTCTCCAAGATCCCTTTATAGCTTTAGGATGACTGTGGCACATTGCAATGGAGGTTTTTATTACACAGACCCTTGACACACTGGAAACTAGATTAAACCTACTGCCTTACAGCAAACATCCTATTACCCTCTTTAACAGGACCCTGATTTGCATCCAAAGTAAGCTGGGCTTACTGAGCTGAGGGGGGTGAGAAACGTCTTCCTATCCTCCCCCAGCATTTTTGTTGGTCAGCTCATATGCTGGCTCTTGAACAAAACACAGCATGCTGCTACTTGTTCATAAAGTGGCAACAGTTTTTTTTTTTTTTTTTTTTTTTTTTTTTCTGTGGGAGTGCCCAAAAATGTTTCCTGTCTCCCATGGCAACCTCTAGCTTTCATGGAACAAACTGCGAGCAAATCCTTCTGTACTTATTCATCTTCTTTGTGATTTACCACTCAAGCCTGCTGCAAAACCAACAGCAGAGAAATGACAACAGTGGAGCATGCTGGCTCTGACAGATGTATTTCCCCAGTTGTTATTCTGTGGTTGCCTTTTCCTAACAGTTGACTTTGCTGATATCGTGTGTAAATCTCTAGTTCCATTCAAGGGTGGAAGTGGTAGAGCAAGCACTAACTGGAAAAGAACTAGTGACTCATAAGCCTAAACATTCTTAATATTTAGCAGGAATAAATATTGATGTTAGAAAGATTTACATTTAATAATGGCTAAAAATTAAAGTATGTTGATGGGGCACTCAGTTTCTTGTGCACCCATGGCTTTGTTGACTTTGGAAGTAGTTGTAGGGGTGCAGAGAAGGTTGGATTTGGCATTTTTAAATAAGATTCTGTACTCTTAGGGATTGCTGGAGAAGGGGGAAAGGAGGAAGGGAGCCTTTGGAATTTGCATTTCATTCTTTAGCAGTAACTAAAAGGGAAATGTTTTGCTGTGGCAATATACCTTCCTTTCCATTCTATTAGCATAGCCAGAGTGACTCAATTTTTCCGGTGATTTCAATGTGCACATTTTTTTCTTTTTAAACATTTGAAAAGAAAAGGGTAGGTCGCTGGACATCAGTCATTGTCATTTTTGACTAACTTCTACTTGCACATAAGTGCATCCTGACCAAAACTATGTTTTTATTTATTTATTTTTTTATTTTATTTTTTTTTAGTGGAAGGCATAAGATTTGTCCTTGTTCATGAAGAACAAGATGGGCAAAAGACAGCCAAAGACAAGTGCAGCTCCCCAACTTTCTGGGATCTTGTTTCCGTGCTCATAACAGTCCCTGTTGTGATGCAATCTGGCAACTCTCATATCCTTGCAACAAGGATGTACCTCTTTGAACTTTTTGCAAGAAAGGAAGGAAAATCTCAAATAACGAACTCAGACCTTGACTTGCAAAGGAAGAAGGAACATGCCATTTTTAAATGCCTGACTCATTTCATAAATTGCAAAGACATTTATACTTTTCAAAAGAAATTCCTCAAATACAGTAGTGTTCAAACCATGGGGTCCATTTCTGAGATGGTAGAGATCCGCAAAACTCCCCAGAAGCTATATGTGTTATATGTAAAGATTTTGACCTTTGCATCCAATATGAAGCAGCTATTGAGAGAAAAATGAATAAGAATCGGTTCCAAAAACATCAAACTAGGATATGCAGATTAGCCCTGAATTAGCTGTAGAGTATAAGCATGCCACATTCAGAAATCTTATAAACTCCATTCATACAGAAGATGTGTTAGAGACAACAAGGCTACTTGCGGGACGATTCACCACAGGAGCAACTGGCAGTGAGTCAGCTCATTTGTAGAGCTGGACAACTCTTGCTCCCAGTTCAGTGTCCACATCACTATCAAACATACTTTGTCTCATTCTGAAGTCTTTGCAGCAACAGTTGAGCTGCTTCAAGCATCGATCTGAAGCCCAAGGGAGTCCTGATGTAATGTAAATAATAGCAATAGTAATAATAATAAAAATCCATACTAATTGCCATTTAACTTCACTCTCGTTATTAGTCACTAATGAAACAATAACATTCTCCCCTAAATCTTGCATAAACAATCCAATGCAGCTTTGAAACAAACATCCACTGACAAATGAAACAGATTTCATTAGCCATTTCCTATATGATAGATATCCTGGTGTTATTAATGTCCTTCTAAGTAAACATTGACTGTATTAAAATGAATACTGAAAAGAAATCATTAAACAGTAGTATATTAACAAGAGTGGTAATGCAGTTCATCTATCATGGGCAAATACTTTATTGTGGTCAAACTCATCTGGAGATGAAAATAAATGTATAAAATATGCTGTATTTTTTCCTCACTCTAATGTCACATTTCGTATTATTTTGTCCCCCTTGAGCATTTTTGATAGTTAGAATAGTAAATGAAGAAATTAATTCTCTTTCTTCATTAGTTTTTCTACTCAGTGATGTCCATGCCACAGACTCCAAGTAGTCTCTGCCCTGAGGAGCATGCAAATTTACATAAGACAGAGAAACAGCTTTGGGAAATCCTAAAAAAGCATTAATGATTTTTTTTATTAATAGTTTGTACTTTGCATATTACTATGTATGAAATTCTACCCTACTAAACTTCTTTAAACCCCTGAAGTGAGACTAACCACGCTCCAAGGTGTGTTAATGTCTCCTGGCATAAAATGTTTTCCTTAGCAATTCCCTTGTTATTTTTTTTTTGCAATAATTTACATGAAATCATGTACCCCTAAATATCTGAGACAAGGAGAAACTGTACAGTGTTTCTCAGTCAGTGATGGGGGTGAATTACAACAGGACTGCAAACCCAGGAGGTGAGGTACCTGGCACGCCACCAGGACCGTGGAGAGGTGCGAGCAGCAGGTGCTGCTGGGCTGCCTGACTCGCTGGCCGGGTTGTGCAACCTCCTCCTTTCCCCCAGCCCCCAGGGAGGCTGGCAGCACTTTGCCACATCCTGGGGTGCTGTGAGAGTGAATGCACTGGCAAGCTCTCAAATACTTTTCGTAACAACAAACAATTGCTCATATGGCTAAGGCCATAGAGTACCCCTCAATTCTTCCTTGAGTTCAGCTACCCTGGCAAATCCATGTCATTTGTCACGCTTCTCCTGGTATGCATGTTGTTTAGCTTTTCTATTTTTAAATGTGTAGTCATACTTGGAGCTTTTGCTTAGGTCAGAGTCCCTCAGCCCTGAATATTGGACCTTACAGAGATATCAGCAGTCCTGAGCAGCTCTGGCAGCAGACATGGCCTGGTGTCCTGGGCAAGACTTTCAGGGTGTTTCCTGCACAGACTTCCTGAGAAAAACATCTGAAAAGACCTAAATTCAAACCCATTAAGCAACAGCAAGGGGTGTTATTTGAAGGAGAAACCTCACCTGGAAATAAATGTTAGTTTGCAGAATAATCCACCTCAGTTTCTAAGGTGTTTTTGCCTGGAGCAGCAGTCACGCATATAGTTCTCATTTTTAGTAAGACCTGAATTTGACCAGGTAAAAACCACAACTTTTCCCCCTGCCTTTGACAATAACTGATATCACAAAGAACCTCATATGTCATTTACAACAGATTAGTTATTATGGCAATAGCCACTCTTCTTACCGACTCTGTTGTACTTTTACCCTCCTAGTATAAATGGGACCTTTGTTTGATCTGTGACTAAAGTGCAATGAAATTACAGTTCAGTGGATATCACTTTGCCAGGACTGACCGGATGTTTGTGTTCTGTTAAACATGAATAAATATTGATAATCCTAATCCTAAAAATCACAACTGCAATAAAAATAAACAGTACGACTCTGTCGATAATGAGCTTTTGAAGATCGGTTGCATTTATGTTATTCGGGTATAACCAGCTTCCTTGTATACATTGTCTTTCTGCAATTACTAGTCTTGGCTTTCATTTTACTTTATTTCCTATGAAACACAGTGAGAAACAGTGTAATGTCCTACAAAGAAAATGCATTTAAATTGTAATCATTTGCATTTTAATATATCGACAACTCTGTCTTTCCTTTTCCTAGTCTTGCTGTGCCATTCACACCTTTTAATTTAATAGCTGGGATCCTCTGTCACAGTGAATTACAAAGAAGATATTGCACGCAAGGACCAGCAAGAGGCCTTAAATTGCACCTGCTTCAACAGAAGGTCCTGTGGGGTGCATTCCTTAGCTTAACTTGGCCTCAGTGGTATGGCTGCAGTGGAAGACTAAGAGGATCAAGGAAGATGTGTTATGATACGAGCTGTACAAACTTTCTCCTTAGGAGTGTGTCAGGGTGACAGTTTCATGACATGTATCCAGCTAATGCAGATTTAGTAGGAATATGCTGCCTTCCTTGGAGAGGCCCTGAGTGCTGAGTACAGATTTTCTGGAGCCTGCCTCAGCATCCCTCTATGCAGCTTCCTGGCCCACCCAAGAGCATTCTCTGGGTCTGCACTCTGGAAAGCTGGAAGCAGAGACAGATGCCTACAACAGAGGGCATGTAGGAAGCTCTTGCACAACAGGCTAGGAGTCTACATCAGGGATGTCTCAAAAACAGGCAGCAAATTTCAGCTCCTGACTGCTGTGTACTTGTGCACCCTTGGTCAGGTTTGGGACCTGCTACTACATGTACAGACAACATGTCCTGTTGATGGGACTAGACGGGTAATATCTGATTTGATTGAAAATGAGTTGTTACTAACAAAATTTTTTTGGAGAGAACTACATTTTGTGACAACAACCTTGAAAGACTGCCAAGATCTGACAGAAAGTCTGCTCTTTGACATCCTGTGAATATTTTGGTGGTGCAGTACAAATGACATTGTGACATAAGCAAGTAAGGGAATTTAACAAGGATTGGCCATTACAAGAAATGACACAGATCAGGGCCATCTCTTCCAGTGCATCCTCCATTAGTTCCCATTGGTCTTGTGATATTCAGCACCTTCTTGGACTTTGTTCAGTTATTTTTACAAATTTAAATTCATTATTTCTTCCAGTTGTAGTAAATGTTAATGTTTGCAACCTCAGCTTAGGGTGTATCTGCACCCTTACCTTCAGGTAAGTAATATTTGCATGTACTACATGCAAAAAAAAAATAAAATAGTGTAAATTTCTTAAATTGAATGTGATTTATGCCATTTCAGAATCTGACCTTAAATGATTCTGTTGTTACGATAGTAAATTAGCTTATGCTAAGGATTTTTTTTTCTCTTCATTTTAAATTTCTGATTTCTATGAAAATGTACTGAAAATACTTAGTAGTACATGCTGTTTATACAATGCAAATGAGTACATTTTTGAAACTAACAGAGTGTTTCTGTTCTTAAATGGAAAAAAAAAAAAAAAAAGAGTTAATGAGAATATCAAGTTGTTTGAAAAACCACGAAGTTAGACACCTACAGACTTCTGTGGCTGATATATATATATATATATATATATATATATAAAAAAAAAAAAAAAAAAAAAAAAAGACTAGAAATGTTCATGCTTCACCCTTTCCGCTCCTTTTTTGTGTGCATGGGCCCCAGCTGACTGAGGCTGAGATAAACCGTTATCACGTGTGTCACTTCCATTACGTTCTTGGTACATGTATAATATCAGAATGTACAGAAACTAATTGGGCTGAATTCCAGGTAATTACTCTATTTTGCCGTCACCGCATCTGTTTCATAGTAACTACTCTTTACTTCTGTGAGGAGCTTCTCTGAACCTGATCCAAAACCAGTCTGCTCTTCATTCAGCATGTTACATACGTCTTGGTTTTTGCATCATTCACATAACCACCTGTTTGGGAGTTCATCCTAATCGCTTTCTTTGTTGTAGATAAGGCATACATCAACTTATCTGTTCTGGTGGCTTTGGATGAGTCATAAATTTTGGCAGCAGAAAACCCATTTTTTTAACTTACATGGTCCAGCAATAATCCATGAACTAAAATTTATTTAAGTCTAGCTTCCACTGATTAAAGATACTATTCAGCTATATATCACACTGAACACCATTTTTAATATTACTGAAGTGTTTTAGTGTTATACATGAAAGTAAGATATTAAACACAGGAGCTGATTCTTTATATTTCAGAGAAATGGTGCCTTGTCCTCTGCTTGTCCTTGGGTTTCTCTGAATTTCTTCTCCAGGTTGCACTATATCCCAGTACTTCTGCGCAACTGTGACTTCATAGTGACACCAAGAGCAGCCTTCACAGGTCATAATTACCCGCATAACTGTTAGAAATCCTACCACTTGGCATTTAGACTTGGATTTACCCCACATCTAATAGCCCCTTCTGGATTGCTTCCACTTCAGACAAGGTTAGCCAGCTGATTTGGTCGGGATTAATTTGAACTCCTTCAGTGGTCAAAAGTATGTTATATCCCATCCTCAAACTGGACTGGTCAGGACTTTCTGAAATCCAAACCTGTCAACTTACCTTAGCGTTTACCATCTGTGGTGGTTTTTACCCACCTGGGCAGCTGAACCCCAGAACAACCGCTCTCTCATTCCCCCTCCTCAAAAGAAAATATGATGGAAAGGGAACAAGGGTTGAGATAAGGACAGGGAGATCGCTCACCGGTTACCACCATGGACAAAACAAGACTCAGCATAGGAAGATTAATGTAATTTATTGCCTATTACTAACAAGCTAGATCAATGAGAAACTAAAAGCAAACTGAAAACACCTTCCCCCATTCACCCTCTTCCACCTCCTCCCACCGAGCGCCACAAGAGAACAGGGAACGGGGGCTGCGGTCAGTCCCTCATGCTTTGTCTCCGCCGCTCCCTCATGGTCCCTCTCTGCCCCTGCCAAACTGAGCCTGTGGGGGCCACCCACAGGCAGAAGTTCTTCAACAACTGCTCACATACGGCTCTGTCCCACAGGGTCCATCCCCCAGAAGCAAACTGCTCCAGCACGGGTCCCCCACGGGTGCCGGCAGCTCCCCCCAGACCCCCTACTCCTGCGTGGGCTCCTCTCCACGGGCTGCAGCTCCGGCCCGGGACCTGCTCCTGCGGGGGCTCTCCATGGGCCGCAGCCTCCTCCAGGCCACATCCACCTGCTCCACTGGGGGCTCCTCCACCCATGGGGGGGCTGCAGCGTGGAGACCTGCTCCATGTGGGACCCATGGGCTGTGGGGGGACAGCCTGCTCCACCAGGGGTCTCTCCACAGGCCGCAGGGGAACTGCTGCTGCCTGCCTGTCCTCCCGCTGCACTCACCTGGGGGGCTGCAGGGCTGGTTCTCTCACATTTTCTCATTCTTCTCTTCCAGCTGCTGTTGCACAGCATTTTTTTTTTTTCCTTTTCTTACATCTGCTCTCACAGAGGCCTACCCAGTGTTGCTCACTGGCTCGGCTCTGACCTGCAGCAGGTCCCTTTTAGAGAAGCTGGAGCTGGCTCTGATCTGACATGGGGCAGCTGCTGGGCTCTGCTCACAAAGGCCACTCCTGCAGCCCCCTGCTACTAAAAACTTGCCACATAAACCCAAGCACTGTCTCATTTAAAACCCAAAGAAAACACAATCAGTACTTAATACACATCTTTATGTGGTTCCACATAGCCACATTAGCACCAAGACAGTGAAGCAGCAGATCAATGCAAGAGTTTCTAAAATACCTTTTCTTCAATCTATTAAATAGTATTGACAGTCCATGAGCTAAAGTCACACAGTTGCCTTAGTACTTGTTCTATCTAAGCTAATGCAAAGCATTAAGCACATAAGTTGTTTATTCCACATGTGTAGCTGCTTAACTGAGCTATGGTCTCCTTTATCTGTTCATAGCCATCTGACTGTGGAGCTCTGATTTATGGATCAGTTGTAAAAGGCAGAAATGTTGGTGAGCATCTTCATTAAAGACAAACACAGACAAACAAACAAACAAAAACAAACAACAAAACAAGTAAAAAAAGCCCCTGAAGTGCATTAAATAGTAACATACATTATCCAGGAGAAGCCTCGTTAGCTTCTGGTAATGAAAACAAGACAATGTTCAGCATTTCTCAACATTATATCTGACATTCACACTGGTAACAACAGAAAGAGGTTTACATGATTGTCTTTATGGCTGTCTCAAATTTTAAGTGAAGACATTAGGTGCACTGAACTTCATTGTCCAGGAACAAGTAAAAGATGGTTTCTGACTTTACATGGACACTTTTTAGGCACAAATACTATTCCTGTCCAATATAAACATGTATTGCTGTCAGTGTGAACAAGACAGGTGAAATATTTAGTGTTTGTTGCTGTTGTTGTTATTATTATTTTTGTTGTTGTTTTGTTTTTATGTAAATCAACATATGAGACAGAAAAGCAAACTGCTCCAAAGTTACAGTAGTTGCTTGGACTTTATGAGAAAATATTGATCCGTATGCTGATTTCTCTTTCAATTCTTTTATCCCAATGTTAGATTAAGTTTACCTTAGATTAAGGTAAAATAATGGAATACACTTTTCAAAACATGCTATCATGTAAAGAAGCTAATTTTTCACTGCTTGG
Organism: Netta rufina; assembly: GCF_964035555.1. Lineage (NCBI taxonomy): Eukaryota > Metazoa > Chordata > Aves > Anseriformes > Anatidae > Netta > Netta rufina. Next base: position 148,605,513 of record NC_140124.1, on the reverse strand, counting down.
CAGCCAGTTACAAAATGATCAGGGTTCCAAATATTGTGTGGCTCTAACATTGCACAGTAACCCCTTCATGACTGGAGGTTAAGTGCTTTGAGAAGGCTGAGACTTGTAGAATATATCTAGCTCAGTCTCCTTCCCCAGACGCTGTCTGCTAGAGCTGTAAAGAAAACTTGTGTATAGGAGAAGCAGAAGCAAACTGAGAAGACACCTCCAGATCGTCTTCCTTTGCTGCAACAGGCAGCGAGCCCTGCTCCAAGGCCATTTGTTGTGAGCTGCCTTGAAGTTATTTTACCTGGAGAGATCACCTCACCTTTCCTTAGATCCTAGGGTTTCCTTACATAGGGAAGTAGTTCATTATCACTCCACGGTTAGCTCATCAGGGAAGTGACCTGACATAGGAATTTTAGACACAGGAATGAAGCAGTCCAGGGGTGAATCTAGCCATGATCCATCTCAACAAGGTAGATGCACAGAGAGGTGTTGGGTGATGAAGATTATGGGTTATGCTTACTTAAGCATTTTTGACTGGGGGATAATGTAGCAGAGGCCTGAAGCTAAAACGTTGAAGCTGTGGGACTATTGAGAAAATTTGCAGTGAGGAGCTCTGGCAAGTAAGCAAGAATTGTCTCACATCTTTGCATCAATAACACCAAGCACCACTTCCTCCTTCCTTGCACAAGTAAACTCTGAGAAGCTGAGCGTGGGACCTAGTTTTCATTGTAGTGTGCTTTTTACTCTGCCTTGTATTTACTACCCACATTACTCAAAGGCACACTGCAAAGATCCTGCCTCAGTGCACACCTCCACACGTGCACAACTGGAGCGGAAGGGTTTAATTTCACATGAGACACTTAGAGCTGACCTTGTAGCATCACCTGCAGTCACTGTGACATTAATAAAGGAGGCAGATGCTCTTCCTCTTTTGACATCCTGTGAGTGCATCCTGCTACCCTGCTCCGCAGGCAGCACTCTGTGGCTGCAGAACTCACCTACATTCAGTCTTTGGTCCTCCCAAATCTGATACATACTTAGACCTTCACTGAATAGTATATACTAGAGAAACCCTGAGCAGTATGATCCTTCTGCAATGCATGTATGAACAAAGAGATATAATCCCCATCTGAAAACATAACAAAAACAAAACAAACAAACAAATAAAAAAAAACACTATGTGTGAACTACATGTGAAATAACCTAAACATGGAAGAAAACAGGTATCTCCATCACAACTGGTAAACCTAAGAGACAAATGTATTTATCCAATGCCATGAAGAAAATCATGGCAAGACCTAGGAAAGCACCTGCACTGCTTCAGCCGTTGCTCTGACTTCATGAGCTCTTCATGAGCCATACCTTGATAACATGCAAAAACAGTTCTGTGTTCATCACTGTAGTTCAAATCAGTAAAGACAGTGAAGATGATTTTATTGCAAAAGATGCTCAGAATGAAATCAGGATTGTATTAACAGTTAGTTTCTCATTTAACCCAAAATAAATAGCAAAAACTAGTAGAAAAAAAAAAATTCAATCAAGCCAAAGGCCTATAGATACTATAACACAGATATGCCATGCAATGAAGTTGTTGGTGTGTAATTTGTACCAATACTAACCAGCTAGATATGCCTAAAGCCCAGATTTTGAACTGTCAACTCAGTCATTTTTAGCGCCTGCAAATCTGATTCATGTATTTGCATACCAACGCACAAACAAATGCAAAAATTTGATTTGGGCTTCAGATAAATTTCTGATTTTTTAAATGAAGACCTGCCTGAGTCTGATGTATTCATTTGGACTGTTGTTTGCCATCTTCAAATTCCTGTTGATTTCCATCAAAACCCAAAACCCATCAAAAACCAGCCAACCAAAACAAGCAAACACAAAAACCAACAGTTTAGCAACTGAATTCTCTAATCTCTCAAAACCATTAGGAGTAACATATAATACACAGTATCTCTTGGCTCTTCTCACATCACTCACTTTTTCTAAAGATCATCTGCTATGTAATCTTAGACATTTTTTCCCCCTTTATATTTGCAGTCTCTGCTCTGAGGACACTTTGTTGAAATTTGCTCAGCTTGCAGCAAAGAATTGCAGAAGTTGATAAGTGCTAAAAATAACTCAGCAGAGGGCTGTCCAATGAGTTATCTTTAGGATGAGTCATGGAAAAGCTGGAGAGTATTGTCAGCATACAAGTTATATGGCTTTCTACTTCATTTGGATATGCTTGTGAAGTGTGTGAAACAGTCTCATAAAAGCACTCATCAGGTCTATTGATATTGCTGTACATCTTTCAAGCAATTTGGGGTCACATACTTCCTTTTGAGAATTAACTGTACTGTAATTTGCAGAAACTGAAAATAAAATTAAATAGGACAAAAATTTTCAAGTGTTTTTAAATTTTTTACATCTCAGTGTGAGGCATTTTGAGAATAAGGGAAAAGCAATAAATATACTTTTTTTTTTTTTTTTAGTAAGGCATTTTATTCTTATTCACATATATTTATATATATATTTATATATATATTTGTATATATATTTATAAGTGAAAGAGGACAACAAGTCAGGATACAACTACTGTAATGTGGAAGCAAAACTGCTTGGAAGACTGTTTTCAGAAATCTTTTTTGTTTGTTTGTTTGTTTGTTTCTTGTTTTTTGTTTTGTGTGTGTGTGTGATTCATTTCCAAGTGAAAAGCTTTGCTAAGTATGGTTCTACCAGGGCTTGTACTGTCAACCTATATGTTCTGCTGTAAAATATACTTAGTAAAGTATACTTATTAAATCTCCATTCACAGTAGCTAGGAAAGGGTCCATTGGAGAACAAGAATAAAATTCAAAAAGATCTTGCCACAATATATGGTGTGTTATTTCAAAAGGAGTAATGCTGAGTTTGTATTTTGGACTCCTGGCACAGATGCAGTCTATGCCTTACATGTAGAAGTATGTACACATATGCTGAGGAATACCTAACCAGGCAGCAGCCATTCTGTAGGAAAATAAAATAAATTAATAAATAAATATCTTCAAAATAGACTGCATCATCAACAACACATGAGATGATTGGTATTTCTGATTGGGTTATATAATAATGATTCTACTCACTGAATCTCCAGATATCTGCTGAAGTGCTGTGTCTATCCTGAGAACACACATAAAAAGTGGTAGACTAATCTACAAGCCTCTGGAGAAAAGGTGTGAGAAAAATTTGTTGTTCACAGCCAGATACCTAGAAAACATGAACTTGCAAGAACAGTTTGAAAGAATTGGACTTTATCCTTAAAGAAGAGAAAAATGAGGTGAAATGTAACAGTCTTCAGTTATGCAGAGCTACTACAAGGAGGAAGATATTTTCTATGTCTGTGGTAGGCAGGACAAGAACTGATGATAACAAATTCAATCACAGAAAATAAGGCTGAGCATTAGGCAAACTGAATGTTGGGACAGTCTAATGGTCAGAATAGCAAAGACTTGGAGTGGATGGATAGGAGATCCGTGGAGACATCGTCTTAGAACATATTTAAACAACCAACATTAGGAAAGTCATAACTAACATAAGCTTTGGGGAAAGGGTGTGGAGAGGAAACTTTACTGTGTAACTTCCTTTCTGGGGCTTGATTTTTCATGTTAAAGTAGTAAATCATGAGATGTCAAACATATAAGTTGGAATAAACCATTCTTGTTCTGAAGAGTTTATGGTAGTAAAAAAAGACAATGAGAAGCCAAGACTGGTTAAACAGAGCAAGGCTGTGCAACACTTTGTTCATTTATGGGAAATTGCAGTCAAGAGAGATCAACACCAACTTTTCAGGGGTGAGGAGAGCTCTCTTGTAGAAAATGATTGAAGTCAAAAGGAAAGAAATGAGAGGTATGGAGAACAAAGTCAAAGCCATTGTTCCACAAACTCTACCAAAATGGAAATCTCAGAGAAGTCCCCATCTCAGAGCCTGCAAAGTCAACCTTTCACTAAATACATATATGTAAACACTGTCCTGAACCTAGCATATTGTAGTCTAGGACAAGTATCATCACAGACATGCTGAAACCATGATTTCCTAAAGAGCAGAGCCAAGTTGCTGTGTTCCCACAACTCAAAGAGAGAGGTATTGTGGCCCTCCATTTATGACCTTCAGCTGCACAGTCCCACCCCATCTCCATGCTGGCTGTGATGTTCAATACCATCTTTGTGGGCTGACCAAGCAAAAAGCTGCTGGGATTTATGCTGGGATATTTTTAAGCTAAACAGTGAGTTAATTGGCTCATGATGGTGGTCTGGTGAGCGTTAGCATCACAGGAAGCAGTAAGAGCATGAAGCCAAGCTGGGATAGTGGGGCAGGTGCTGCAGGACCCCTCCATCCAAATCAGTGAGTGATTAGGTTGGCTCATTCTGTCTCATGCAAACAATTTCTGTAGAGCCTCTGCTAATTAAAAAAAAAAAAAAAAAAAAAAAAAAAAAAAAAAAAAGAGGGAAATCACTAAGAAATACAATGTTGTTATAAAATAATTAATACAAGGGGAAGGAAGAAAAAAAGAAGATGGGGAATAAGCTGGACAGGAAGATGGAAATATTATCTTAATTGGAGGTTCTTTGTTGCACTCTAACTGCATGGTCATGGCTTGGCAGCTGTTCAGACTTTGGGAGGCATTGTGCAAGCCTCTGATAGGAGGGGTTTCCTTTGATGAGCTGGCCATTGTGGCTTTACAAGAAATTGTACAGCACTTCCTCTCCTCCATTACAAACCACAGTTTTCTGAATGAATTTTTTCCTCTTTTGTTTTTAACATTTTAACCCTTAACCTTTCTGACTCATGTTTTCTATTCTGGTGCTGCATGTAGCCCAAGGTGAAAACAGAGACAGCATACATGAGGCCATGCATTGCGTGGAACAGTGTTTATGCTGAAGAGCAGTTTGCAGGTCTGGTAATGTGGTATGAGCAAAAAAATCCTCTAGACTTTCTTGCAAGTCAAATGAAGAAAGCTCAGGTAGCTATTGAATCTGTTGGTGATTCATCTGTACTCTCCAGTTTGTACTAATTGCTAAAATCTGGAGGTGTGGTGTGGGCAACAAGGGCAAAATTGTATAAATGGGGAAATGACCCTTTCACAGTTAGTGGAATGAGCTCATCTGAAGGTGGGAAAGAGGACCAAGTAGTTAATACAACAGTCAGATACACCAGGCTACGTTAAGTGGTGACATAAAAACAAATGTATCACATTACAGTACCTGATTTGCCTGGGAGGAAACTCTTGCTGTCCAAGACAAATACACAATTTTGCGAAATAAATGTGACCAAAAAAAAAGAGCTAAGTAGGAGTGTAAAGGTGGATATTTAAAGGTGGAGTCACTGTTGGGGTCACTATTTAGTAACCTGAAATTGGAAAGTAAGAAATCAAGGTTTACCTTAGATTATGAAAGTCCTTTGATTCGTTCCTTGTGCAATCATTATAAAAGTCACACTGTGTTAAGAGTGCTGGCTTTTCTCTTCCCTCATACCTATGTCCAAAGGGGGACAAAAAAGAGATAGAGGTTATGGACAGTGATGAGTCCTGAGCAATGTCCAAAGAGATGGCACCTTTTCAAGACTCTCCCAGGAGCTGTTATGACCCAGCAAGCTCCCTGGAGGAACACACTTTAGACAATCATATTCCAAGTGGTTTACTTCTAAAAGGATGAGTCAACATGTGACAGAAAGGCCAAGGGGATGTTTGTTTCCCAAATCAGGCGACGGAATCAGTACCCATTCTCCAAATGTAGAAAAGATAAGACTCAGAAAGTGTATGGCTTCCCTCACATTTGTCCTGAAAGGCTGATAAAGCTCTGTACTGATTTAGGCTCTTACAACAAAGAAAAGTTTGGTACTGAGAAAGAATATTGAGAGAATATTAAATTAAAGATATTGTGGAAAACAGGGATAAGACCATGAAGTGAACTGATGGTGAATCTAGCCCAGCAGGCTGGTGGATGGAGATGACAGGCAGCAGGAAGCTCTTTCTGCTGAAACACGTCCTGCTGTTCTGAGACAGGGATTAAAGCTTTGAGTACCTCTATTTAAAACGTCACACAGTGTGAAGAGACACCATAAGATCTTGCCTGTAACACCTACAAAACTTTCAAAAGTGATTAAATAATCCGATATACTGCTACTTTTGCCTGTCAAGCTGATACCACTGCAGTCCTGCTTGGTCTAGCCATCTGAACTGACTTGTCTGTCATCTGCATGTGATGATTCATTTGGTGCTTGTGAAGGGCCCACGTTGGCATGTTGCACTTTTGGGGCTCATAAAAGTTACATCTGTCTAAATTGAGTTGTTATGGAACTGGGTATCTACAGTAGCTTCAACATGGTGGGAAGGAAGGTGAGGAAAGAGGCATACTTTAATAGATGGTGTGGAACATACCAACATCTGTCAAACAAATCTAATACCTCAACGCATTTTATTTGGTTTCCTGTCTTAGAATTTTTTAGGTTACATTTGTGATCTAATTTTGGCTTTTGTTCTGTTTCTCTTCCCTATTTGGCTGTTGTCATTTGTGAACAAGGCACGGTGATGGTGCACCTGTTTACCATCATAACAAGAAAAAATATGCTCATCCTCTTATGGCTTATATTCTGCACTGGAGGGGAACACAGTCTGTAAAGTGAGGACATTTATATTAACACATGAAGTAGCACATTACCTAATACTGTAGTTTTAATTTTTAATAGAGTATAATTACTTTAGACACTCAAATGTAGCTATCTTTTACCAGAAGAAAACAAACAAACAAATAAATAAATAAACCCTGAGAAAGAAAGAATGTTTTCACCCAGTTTACAATTTGACGTGTGTATTTGAGTCATAGCTTGTCAAATACTAATGAACAAGGCACGCTAGTGCTGTTTTGTCCATACAGAGCATTTTTCCTCTAGGACTCTCAAAGCTCTTCAACAATCAGCCTTCAGTCAGCAAGCAAAGTACAGATGGTCAAGTTGTGCTCTTTTACTAACTTAATGCCTCTGTAAAATGCATTGGATGTGGGCTACTGGTGAATAAAAGGGAAGGGAAGGGACAGCATGGTACAAAAGATCAGTATTGTTTAATTGCCATCATGATGCATGGTATGATCGGGAAATGTGCCAAATAGCACTATTTCAGGCAATGACTGAAGAATAATTTCTAAAATTTTTCTATATGCAGCACAGACAAGACTGCCATAAGTTTCCCCCCTGTATCCCTGAGGAATATCACAGCTGACTTTGCACCTGTAAACCCTTGTGTTGCACTGAAGGAAGGTAACACTAGTTCTTAGTTTCATCTTAAGAAAATGATACATTAGTTCATGCACTGTGAGCTGAAAAAAATTCCCCTACAAATAACATTTACATTTTAGGGCCACAAAGGGCAAGGTGTCCTTGGTCCCACAGTGACAGATTGCTCCCTGATCATGTTTTATTTAACAAATAAATAGCCAGAGAAGTGCAGGGCAATACTTTGGCCTCATTATGACTGTTCCACATGACTCCATTGGTGCAAAGGAGATGTAAAAATACATTTAAATATGACTGAATATTCTCTGCTTGTGAGATGATCCTCTATGGGCTTAAAAAAAAGTATTATTGCACTGCTGTGTTAGAAGGAAAAGCAAATTACCATGTAATGTTTCCCCACTGGCCTTACTGACATTTCTCCTGGTTTGCAGAACTCCAAGTGAAATAAGACTCAATCCCTATGATTCAGGTCACGGTGGAAATGAATAGATCTTAGTGGACCGTACTGCATGGGTACTCCCAGTGGGCAAGACAGAAAATGTAGGTTTTGCTTTTCATAGAAGTGTTGTACAGTAGTCAAGCAGGCTCTAGTCAGACTCAGAATGTAGGACCAGATCAAAAAATATTCAAAGGCAGATATTGGCTACAAATCCTTTGAGGTCTTTTGCAGACAGTAAGGAGGTAAAGTTTTGTTTTGGTAAATTAGGTGAGTCCCTAAGGTGTGTGCAATACCTTGGTTTGCATATAGCTGGCTCATCTGTAACATCATGGTACGCACTCTAGCAATGCCTGGATTGATGGAAAAGGTCTCTGGCTGCCATGTCCAGCCCTGTTTAGTGCAAACACAATCTGGGAAGTGCTTTGCACTGACTAGAGGACCTTTATAATACAGAAGGAGGGTTTTGAACCATCCTCCCCCTACTCCTTTTCCTCTCCAGCTTCTCTGTGTGCTGCTAAACCATGACCAAGGACTGTGCATCCAAATCCCACTGAAAGAGACACTTCAGGGGAACTGCAGGACATTGTGGAACAGGAAAGGGAAGTCTGAAAGGGAAGAAGACCAGCAATTTTGAAGCTGCAAAGCCCAGCTATTTTAATGCAGAAGCTAGGAAGAAACAGAAGAGAAAGCAGTGAAGACATCTAGGAGTTTCTCTTTTAAAGCCACTGTGGCTTAATTGAAAGTGCTAAAGGTTGTAATAACTCTGAGCACATGATGTTGTCACCAAGTGCCATTATGCTACAGGCATGATGCAAAAGGCTAGAAAACCGGGCTTCAAGACATATGCCTGGCAAGGCAAACAGAAATGAAACAACACCTTCATTGTGAAGTTTTTGTCAGGACATTTGCATACCATTGATAGATACCTTTTTAGCTGTTATTTGGATGAATAACACTGGACTGTGTCCTTATTATTTTTTTTTTCCTGCTTTGTAACATTCTTGCATGATTTGATAAGGTTTCCCCAAATGTTATTATGTTAAACAGTGGGATTATGAAGTTCAATTTCCTCTTAGCTTTTCTTGCCTTTGCTTGGAATGCATGTGGTTTCCCACATGATTTTCTTAGTGTCATTACATGATCTGCTGGCTGCTTTGGAAAAGTCAGATGAAGAGGCTGGCTGCTGTCTGTTTGCCACCATGTCACTGGTGCCAACAAAGCTGCTTCAGGGGTCACACAATAGTATGCCTCACTAGAATAATGCTCCAGGGAAAAAAAATCACATCTTTATAGTATTGTCACTTTTACACCCTAAGGAAAGAGACGAGCTTTAGAAGAGGCCTCCTTTCTCTATAGGGTTTAAAAAAAACATTGAAAGCAAGCATCTGAAGAGTAACATTTAGTGGTTGACTACATTTCCCCAGTCTTCCCACAAATTCATACTTCCCTTTTGCTCAGGACCATTTAGTATCTTCTCTCATGTGCACATCTTTCTGCACACATGAAGGAACAGTGCCTATGAATCTTCCAGCTACCAGTCAAAGCCTGTGAGCTCAGGCCATAAAGCATCCTTCTCAGACTATGAGAGGTTAAGCCCTGGCCATAACTAACGTGAAATGTAGGATGGCTGCATGTTGAGGGCACTAACCAGATTCAGTTCCCTCCTCTTTTACAGCCTTTGAGTGAAGTTACAGACTAGTTACAGCTGAGCTGATGCAGCAGCTTGCTGCTGTCAGAAAATGGAAACCCAATTCCCTTCTTTTCTTAACTCCAGTTCTTGCACATTGGGCTGTCCTCATTTCTTTGTATGATTTGGTGCTCAGATGACATTTACTGAGCCATTTCAATTCATGAAACCAGCAGAAAAGCATGCTTCTATTTTTTCCTAGTGCTTTTCTGTTTTCATGAGCTGAATTGGTTCATTAATAGTCCATAGTCATCAGATCTGGCAAAGGAAAGAGAGATGGATTTGGGAGAGAGAAGAGTAAGATCTATAGCATGCAGCTTCACCCTCTCTGAAAAGGAGTACTTCTCCTTCTGTGTATGAATAAAATGAGGAATAGTCTTCCTTTTCTTCCTCATGGTGTTTTTGTGTAATGACATTAAAGACTGGCAGACTACAGCAGTGAGGGGGAATTAGATGGAGGTTTTGCCCTGAGTCTGTCTCCTATTAACCATTAACAAAGACTTCATTATAACCTTTAGTATTTTTTCAATAGTTTCCTTTAAAGGGCATTTATCCTGGGATAAAGTTGATTATTCTCTTAGGAAAAGCAAAATAAGTTGCTGTATGCACCATCCCATATGTATTTCTAACAGATGAGTTCAGACTTCTGCCTTCAGGCAGGAAAGAAACCTGTGGAAAACTGAGATCACTGATCCTGTTGCCTGAAACCATCTATCAAAGTTTAACACGCTTTGCAATTACCTTTAACTTGTGGTGTTGAATTGTTATTTCCCATCCTGGTCTCTATTTCTGTGGGTTTTGAACGAAAATACATCCTTCTTGGCTCCAGGTTGATGCCATTTGGTTGTGAGACTTTCAATCAATTATTTCAAGGCTTCTGCTGGTTGCAGACTGACTGCTAATTGAAAAGCAAACCAGACTAATGCAGTTGCACATGGTTCTGCCAGTGACAAGCAGAGATCCTCAGGAGTCTCTGCAAGAACTGACAGAGCTTCTCCGTATTAAATAAGGTTGCAAAACTTCCCCGAAAATAATGCAATGGCTGCCCTGAGAGCAGCAGAGTGGCTGAGAAGCATTCAGAGTGCTAAGCAGTGAACCTGTGACTATAAAATAGCTCCATTCTCAGCTATGATCTGATGCCTAAAGCACTAGTCAGAGTGACTATGATGCAACATATTTGGAAATATGAAATAGATGTAAACCACCAAAATTTGCAGTTGGTTACACTGCAGTGAGTCTGGAGTTGTATGAACAGAGCATCTACAGTTGTATGAACAGCTCATCCCTGCCCATGGCAGGGGGCGTTCCTAGAGCGGGGTGAGCTGCAGTGCCTGATCACTCTGTGTCCTGTGTGTCCTCCAGAGCACATGTGATTTTGGGTACTCATCTGGGTGGCAGCTACAGTTTCACAAGGCCTTTCAGTTGCACAGAGGATGCCATAGTCCTGGGCTGGTTATTTGATGAAATGATCTCTCTTTCAGCAGGGACTTGAGCCCTTGTTTGAGAAGCACTGCCAGCTCTTGACTTCGGGAGACCTTATGTTTGCATACCATCTAAAACAGCATGCCTGAGTATTTAGGCTCATCAGACTTTTCTGTGCAGGACTATTTCCTTTACACGAGAAAGAAAAGACATGCCCTTAAATGTCTCCCAGAGTGCAGCGCCTGTTATCCCCAGCTCAGTGGAAAGGTATCTGGTGAAATCCTGTAGAGCTAAGCTCTGTGTCATGGCTGGTTGGTTGAGTTATGGCATGGACCTCAGCAGAAGTGCATTAGTATAAAGGCAGCAAATCAGCTGAGAAGCAAACCCTACGGCTGAGAGATGCCCCATGCTCTTCTCTCTGGAGAGAGCAGGTCAATGTGTCATCTAAGGTGCCACAGGAGGTTACCACAGCCTGTGAGCTTCTACGACTTTGGGGCTACTATCAATGATATGTGTGACTGGCAATAGATTAAAGACCTTTCACATAGATATAGATATAGATATAGGTATAGATATAGATATAGATATAGATATATACATACATATATATACATATATATATTATTTATTTATTTATTTATTTATTTTCTGTTGAGCTTTTCACCTTGAGTACTTTCAGCATTTGCATCCCTCCATCACTTCTGATGTCTACATGGCACAACATCTGTGTGTGGAGTTGCCTGTCATAGGTTCTGCAGCACAAAGGTCTGAGTGTGGTGCTTTGCTTTCATACAGGATGCACTCAAGTGAGTCCCAAATGCTCACTGCTCTGCACACGTGTGCACAGGGGATGAATGAAACCACGGTTTGGTCCCAGCTATACTCTGTACATGTATATTAGGTTATTCAGGATACTAGTCTCCAGGGTATGGCTGCCAATTCCGAGGGCTAACTGTCAGATACTTAATACCAGTTCACAATACCTCACATCGTGCCAAAAATCAGAGAACTCCAAGCCTTCCTGCTGGTGCATAGTTGGCTTTCTGCTTGCTCACATGTTACACAACACATCACTGAAACAAAGACAGAGCAAACAGATTAATGTGTTGAAGAATCTGGCAGCAATACAAGTGTAGGTCAAAGTCACTTATTTCCCGCCTTCTCCAGAAAGGAGGAGTGGAGTGTGGGAAAGAGCAAAACCATTTTTTTTTCCTTTTAGAGGTTTTAATTCTTTTGCTGAAACAAGTCTGGTAAAGGAGTTCTTGGCATTCGGTGCATAGCTTACAGGTGTGTGTCTTTGTGTGAGTGAGTGGAGCAGAGGGAAACACTGAGAGTGGCTACAGAGCACAACTCCCATTTCATAAAACACGTCCAACAAATTTGGTGCAGTGATTTCCCTGCACACACAGCAAGTTGCTGTTTTCTGACAATCCACCGTTTAGTGCCATTGAACAGCTCACGTTTGAGCAAGCACAGTTGTTTTCAACCTATTTGTGCTCTTTAAGTTAGCTGCTTGCAAAGTGGAAAATTCAGTCTCAATTTTCCTGGCTGTCCAGAATATATGCAAAGAGAACTGGCTCTGTATGCAGGCTTCCTATTTGTGTTTCCATATGACGAGTTTTACATTCAGGTGTTTTTCAGAGTTTAAAATGTCTTTCCTCCTCTCTGAAGACGGAAAGCATTAAGTTTTTATTTATACAGGCCATAATGTTGTAGCTGTTATTCCACCACAAAATCTTATCTGTTTGTTTGTTTCTTATTTTTCTGAACCACTTCTCCCTTTTGCAAATCAGTTTTACACTATAATGGGACGGCTCATAAAATTGAAATTCAGTTAATGGGGACATTTCCTATTACAAGTTAACCTACACACCTTTTATCATCAGTGGAGAAGACAGGCAGCCCCCAAGGGGAGCTCAGTGTACCCTGCAACTCTGTGTGTCTGCCTCGAGGAAGCTCTCCTGTTCTGATGGCTACAGGATGCCTAGGACAAATCCAGTCTTCTGAGCTCACACAGTACCAACGCATGAGAACACACATGCTGGCAATTGTTTGCGTCTTCTTTTTTTTCTATTTGCAGTCCAGCTGAGTCTAAGACACCTATGTTCAGCTATGTAGGAATTACTTCTATGGTTGCATAAAACATACTGAACAGATTTAGGGAGGAGGGGAGAAGGCAGGGACACTACAAAAGTATCTTCCTTTCTTCTGTGGCGGTTATTTCCTTTCCAAACTTCATGGTTCTTCCTGGGAGAGATCAAGAGGCAAGACATGACTCTTCCTCAGCAGAAATTGGTATTCCACAAGGTTACAGTCAATTTTAGCCATTTTCAAGAGAACTGCACCCCATACTTCAATACAACATCAACCAGCCCATACAAACCCTTCCCTTGCAGGTTTAATGGTAAAAAACTCATATGAATAATAATCTCAAAATCAAGTGCATGATATATTTCAAATTATTTCCTGCTAGAATCTGCATGTGGTCTATAAGAAAATATTGTTTTCCCTCAGGGTAGAGAGTGGCAAATTAAGGTGAAGGGGATAAATGATTTATCCACACATTGTATAACAAGAATGGCCTGTTGATATTAAGAATGTGATAGAGCATCACCAAGATCACTAGAAGCTCTGCTACTGTCTTCACCAGGCAATACGACCTCTAACACATGATTATCTTGCTTCATAGAGAGTATCTGAAAAAGCAGAACAGCAAAAATGTAATTTTATTCACTTAAACATACCCAAACCACATGAGATAAGGGGAACGTATCTATAGGGAAGAATGCTGGTCTTGTGGGTGAGACATGAGGCTCTGACTCAGGAAATAAGTTGAATTGTCTGTTCTTTCATGAGCTTATGAGGTGAACTCATGCTGGTCTTTTACATTCTGTTGGTCTGTTTCTCCATACTGGTAATATGGGATTGTTGTACAGCTAGTATTACTTTCCAGTGAGTCTCTCTTGAAATTCTTTGATGCTTTTGTTTTCTAAGTCTTTGCATTCCTGTGACAGCAGTAGCAGGCTGAAGCAAAAAATAAGATCCTTGATGGATTTCTTATAAGGCTTGTTACAAAAATGTATTCTTCACTTTTTAAGATCAATACTTGTGGTGTAAACAGAGCTGATTATAATAAAAATTATTTCTATCACAATGATTTAAATAAAATTCAGTTCTTTAGTTGGCTGCACTCAGTTCATTTTTTAATAATTCAAGTTTTGCCTTTCCTTGTGAAATACTTGGAAGTATCTGACTTGTGAGTACTTCAGAAAATGTCACTCTCCCTTGTTGTTCATGAAAGCCCAAATGGTCTGTGAGCCTTCCAGCTCTTGGCTCTGGGTGACAGCAATACTTTGTAATGAATGGATCTTAGGGATCCCCCACTTTGCAAACCGGAAAGCTTCAAGCCTGAGAACTGGCATGAAAGTGGCACAAACTGGTAGGAAAACAATGCAAATATTTCTGGAAATGCTTTATTGAATCATTGTACCTTCAATTAATCAGTGCTTTTGGCAACAGTACATCTGAGCCTTGCAACCTAACTTTGAAGTGTTCTCAAACTTTCTTAACGTCTCTGTTCCCAGCCTTTCTTTAGGACCAACATCTCAGACCATTCATGTTTGATTTGTTTCTCATCTCTGACTTTTGTTCTTGTTTTGCCCAGTGAATAAACCAGCTTTTACCACCTGATGTGGAGACCCCAATGACTAGTTTTTTTGTACTCCCATGGACTCAGTAGCTATGAAGATGATTCAGTAGGCCTCATCCTTCCTCCACTGAGTCAGAGGGCAAAAGATGCTTTGACCATGTGAAGGATAAAGTTGGAAAGTTTCCTTTGCAGGTGTAATGCGCTTGCCCACCCTTAATATAGAGGAAATAGTTTTGTTGGAAGAGTCAGTCTTGAGTATTTATCTTGCTATCTGCTTTGATGAATGAAGTGCATTGAGCTTTCTATAAAGTGTCATACCCAGCCTACATGAAAAGTTAGCTTTTTAAAAGTTCCTGCTCTCTTCTTTGTTATATATTAAACTCTCCTCTCTTTTATGTTGTTAGTCATGCATGCCTTCACAGTGAGAGAAAGATGGGATAGTCTCAAGGCAAAGAAACCATTCCTTTTACTCTTCATCATCTACTCTCTTTCCCTTTACAAGAGCTGGAATGTGATGACTAAAAGTTAAACTTTTTTTTTCAGAATGTTGCCTCCCATATTTTTGGAAATTTGTGAGTTGTGTGCTCCAGAGTGAGTATGGAGATTTTCTCCATACTCACCAAATATTTCCTGACTCAAATGTGGTCTGAGTAACTGACCACATTTCTTGTTCCCTCTCATTTTAAAAATCAGCGTTTTGTTTTCTCTCTCATACTCTCCCCTGGTCTAATCTTCTTGCAATAATCATGTTTGATTAACTTGAACATCACTGAAATCTTTCTGAGGCCAATGGAAATATACTCACTGCATTCAACAGACTGTGTGGATCAGACACTTTAGAATTTATTGGTAAACTTCCAAGGAAGTGTTTTTGTGTGGGGGTTTATTTTATTTATTTATTTATTTTCCCATGTAGAATGTGATGATTCATTGTGGCTAAACCTTTTCTATGACTTTCATCAGGAAACAGCATGCACCACCAAGACCTTCAGTCCAGTTCAACTTCCTGTTCTGCTTGCTTCAAACCAGAACGCAAACTTTCATTTTTTTCTGTATTCATGTGCTCTGAAGCCATGAGGCTTTTCTGGATTGTGTCTTTCTCCTACCTCTTTCAAAGGCCTACTTTATTTAAATAAACATTTGATACACTTGAAAAATTATTCAGTGGTTAGAGCACTCACCTGTAGTGAATGAGAGTGAAATTTAAGTTCCTATTCTGAACTAGGTAGAGTAAGTCCTTAAGCCTGGGTTTTCCACATAACAGGCAGGTAATAGCAACACTGACAAGTGGTGGGGTGATTTACTATTTAATCTATACATAAACAATTTTTAAGCCTCCTCTGTTTTAATGCAAAGCAGGAATATCATGAAAGTATACATATCTGCATGGTTTAGACTAAATCCTCTTTCTGGTCCCTGCCTGGGGCAAAACTGTACCCATTCTGCTAATGATGTTCCTTTCTACAAAGGCAGTGGTGACAAACCAGTAGATGCTATTTAAAAATTAACTTCCTCTTCATTGTCAGTAGAACAAAGGTCCCAAAATTTTCTGCTGGAAGTCTGGCTGTAGCAGCTACTAATAATGACACAATTTTTCAGAGACAGGAAAAAATCTGCTGTTGCACCCTCCTAGCATCAACTACATGTGTAGGTGTATTGACATAACATATGGAACTAAGCAGTTCCAACAACACCCTCTATCCAAGCATTCAAACAAGCACTGAAATGCAAATGCCATGACAGAATGACATCCCTTCTCAGCCTTCTCACAGCTCATGTCTGACACCACATCATTGCTCTTTGCAAGTACAATAGAGAACATTAATGTCATGGTAAGAGATATTTATGTAACATCTCCAAATACCTTAAACAACAGGCATTAAACGTTTTCATGAACAATGTCTGCTCACCTGTCCTTCAGCACAATGAGTCTGCTATTAAAAAACAAGTTATAAATCCCTAATGATATTCTACATGCTCTTTTACAAAGATCACTTTGAGCAGGCAGATAAAATGTAGATGGTAATCAGTGCTTACTTTTTCCTGTTACTTAGGAAAGTGTGGTAGAAGATTTAATTTTAGTATTTCTTACTTTAATGAGATTATAATTCTTTTGAAAGAATCATGATAGATACAGATATACTGGAATATTACCTAGGAATTTCCATCTGATTCTCCAGTCAATAGCCCCTCTTTCCACAACAATACACATGAACTGGGTCTGGCCTTCTCTATATCTGTTGGTATCTGTTTTTGATTCAGTTTCAATCTCGTTGAACTTTTAGCTTCCTACGTTATTTCCAGATGTTCAATTTCATCTTGCTGAGAACCCTTTTGGGCACATGCTCTCATGCTCTGGTCATTGCAAATTGTTCTCTATGGGTAGAATTCAGTCACCAAGTCACCAGAACTGGGACTTAGGCTGTGACAAAGGCCACCATAATTCACATGTCCCTCGACTAAACCCTGTTTTAGAGCTGGAATAAAACAAGCAAGCAAGCAAGCAAACAACAAAACAAACAAACAAACAAACAAACTGAAACAAAACAAACAAACAAACAAACAAAAAACACACAGAGTTTCGGGCTAGGACAAGAGATGCTAGTCCCTCCAACAGGGATGTGTCTCAGTGCTGACACCTACTGCTCACCACCAGCTTTGTTGAAATAAAAGCAATAATGTCACTTTCCAGCCCAGGATGTAACTGGGTCACAGAGGGACTTGGTCCAGAGCTGCATTGTCCCAGGTGGCCCTGAGTAAACCTGTCCCATAAGCAAATGATGGAGGGAGGAGAGCCGCAAGAGGAGGACAAGGTCTGCCCTTGTACTCTGGCCTAGGAAAGCCCAGTCTTGAACCATGCATCCAGGGGCTCAAACTGGCTCCCCATGTGAAAGTACCATAGCTCTAAATATTACTGAAGCAGTAGAGCTGTGCTAGTTTACACTCATGAAGGTCATATCTACAAAGCAAACTTCTGCAGCGTGAGAGGCAAGATCTTGTTTATCTCTGTGCATCAGGTGGGTGGTGACCTCAGAATCAGTACAAATGCTGATCACTGCTGCTGTCACACCATCTCCCACAGACCAACCTGCAAAAATAAATCCCATTTCACGTGAAGTAGGAAGACACAGAGAGAAATGTTTCATCCCCCCAGCCCCAGTTCATTTAGGACAGTTGTGCAATTCAGCATTCTATGTGTGCATAAACAGCCTTGGAACAATGCTCATGGGCTGGAGCACCCGTGGACAAATTTACAGCTGAAGGGGAAAAATCGGTCATAGCAATAAACTTAAAATAATACTGCTCCAACAGGGATGTCATGCTGTGTACTTATCTCCTCACCCCAAACCACATCACATACATTTAGATGTGTGTCGGAAGTAAGACTAGTTATAAACAGCAAAATTTATGTAGACTGGTTCATCTGAGGTCTGTAGGCTTGATTCTCATGCTAGTTATACTGGTAAAACTCAACATATCTGAACAACAGTGTGTAACAGTAAGTCTGGTGCAAGAGAGAGAATTAGGCCATTAAAGCTGTGATCACTCAGATTATGTAAAAACTTATATTCACTTTTTAATGACAGGAAACTAGGCACTTATGTGGTTCAGGAAATACGAAGCTCAGAAGAAGCTTCAGAAAATATACACAGGAAGGAGGATTGAAGTGGGTTCAAAGTCTGTTGGTAGAAAACAGAACTTCTTCTTTTATTTTTTACCACTGCTTTTACTAAAAGAGTTGGGGGGGAGAGCATGGGGGAAGGGATACCAACCTCCTTAAATCTCTTGTTTTTCATAATTTTAAAAAAAAGGGGATCTCCTTGTCATGCTGACTGGTTTTCCAGTGCCGAAGACGTCAATCAGTGTCAATACTCATCAGTTTACCACTGCTATCTGTGGACTCTGGGAAATTCTACCTTTTTAATGGAAAAAAATATTTATGGAAAAAAAAAAAAAAGTCAGCCTGTGAGCTTTTTCTATAGCACCTACGGATTTCTGAAATCATACTACCACTTAAGAAAATGGACTATTTTTCCACAAGAAGAAAACACCTATTATAGAAGAGAAGTGACACTGAATTGTAGTCAAACAGATACTGATTTATTAACTCCATATTTTCAGGTGTTTTCCTCCTGCCACCAGAAATGTTCTTTGGAGTGATATTGTTTAGGCATACTGTGAACTACAAGGAGAATTTCATTTCTGTAAAATATTTTGTGACATGCTGTCTGATATTTGCAGAAGCATCAGAGGGTTAAAAAAAAAAAAAAAAGTGAACAGATACTTCTTAAAATTACATTTTTGTAAATAAAAATATGTATTTAAATAATTTCCGTGCTAAAGATAAATATAAGCACAGTATAGCTGAGTATAAATTTAAGTTGTCCAAATGTTTTAAATACGGTGGAGTATTTCTTTGTTAAATCTAATGTTCAGACATTGAGCTGTATAATGTGCACTGATAAGGTACTTATGACAATGTCCTGATCTTGCCATGAACACCTAACCAACAGTGTGATAAAATAATATAGATTTTCTTTAAAGTCCTACAATAGAATTTAATAGAGAAGTTTATCTCTGCTGTGGAGCTTAATGAGCAAACTCATAAACTGTGGAGACATGTTACAATTTTCTATTACAGTTCCTTAGATTTTATGTCATTTTTTACTGTCAGCTTTTTTATTTCTTGTTTTAACTATTAATTTCACTATAGTTAAATTCTAGTGGACTTGTCTATAAGGTTGATTATTTGACATTTCAACACTAACATCAAAAGACTTGAAGGGAAATTCACCAAAGTACAAGACCAGTTTCAGTGAATTTCAGCCAACAAAACGATTAGTTTCAAAACTACCCCTGGGTTAAGTGGAGCCAATATTTTACCCTTGATTTGATACCTGAGTGTCTAATTTCTTTGAATATGAAACTCTAGAGAAGCTTTGTAAATGTGACCCCATGCAAATCAAAATCTAAGAATGTTTTCATTATGTTCTGTGAACTGAAACTGCTGAGTTTCACATCTCTCTAGATATTAAGCTGCTAAACCAGGGGAATTTTCATGTGTAGGTAATTAAGAAAACTTGATATTTTTAACTTCAGAATTATTATTTTTTTGACACTGTGCATTCTATTGTGTGCCAGTTATCAAGCTTCAAAATTTATTTATTTGGCACCGGTATTAGGAAAAAAAAAAAAAAAAAGATTGGAAAACTTTTTAAAAAGGAAATGTTCCCAAAATCACTGGGGAAAATATATGTATTTTATTTTATTTACTTATTTTTGTTTTCCCTCAGGTCAGGCATGACTAGAAAGTCCTGAGCTCTAATAATGGCCTCATACATTGGAAATCTCTCTGTAGTGTTTTATCTTCAATGAGTACTTGAAGACATTTCATTTGAATGGAAATGTTCTGATATCTTTTAATGTAATGTTGAGGAGTGTTCACGTCACTCATTTTAGGCATTATTTATGTTATTTATCTATATATTTATCTATATTATTTATGTTATTTATCTATTTCTCCTTTCTTATTCTTGAGCAGCACAGTGTATATATAACGTATGAGTAAATCTAATAGAACCACCGAGATTGTGGCAAAGGCAGTTCTCCTGGGTCCTATCTGCTGTCTTGAACTCATGACCTTCTTTCCCCTCAAACTGATATTTTCACTGGAATCCTTAGCCACTGGGCATGGCCATTAAGAGGTCATTTAAAACAAGTCACACTTCTATATACCATCTAAGTAGTTGTGATAGAAACTCAGAAATTCTGCTATGAATTATAATATGCCTTAAAAAAAAAAAATCCAAATTAAGGAAAAAACAAAGCAGTAAGTGGACTAAAATGTAGAGAAATGCTTCTTCAATACCACATAAACATTTCTGTATCCTTAAAAGGTTTATTGGAAGTAACTAAGGATATTATCTGTTCAACTTTCCACTTGAAGAAGGACCAGCTCCAGAGCATGTCAGCTGTGGTTTTGTCGCTGAGATTGGAAAAACTCTAGTGACAAAGTTATCAATCCTGTATTTTGTCTGAGATGATTAAAGAGAAAAGTAGTTTGAGTATGTTGTACTTGTTTTCCTTTCTTGGATAGGCTTTATCTTCTGTGATTGAAGCATCTTCAGCAGTTGAAATTATAGAATCATTAAAATTGGAAAAGACCTTCAGGATCATCTGGTCCAACTTTCTCCAACCAACAATATCACCCTCTTTACCATATCCCTAA
The DNA here is from genome assembly GCF_964035555.1 of Netta rufina. Lineage (NCBI taxonomy): Eukaryota > Metazoa > Chordata > Aves > Anseriformes > Anatidae > Netta > Netta rufina. The sequence continues at coordinate 148,584,844 of NC_140124.1, read as the reverse complement.
GGATCAGGTCCAACATTTCCATAAACCCCCAGGGACGGTGACTCCACCACCTCCCTGGGCAACCAATGCCTGACTGCTCTTTCTGACAAGAAATGTCTCTTCATTTCCAGCCTGAACATTCCCTGGTGCAACTTGAGGCCGTTCCCTCTAGTCCTATAACTAGTTAAAGAAAGATTCAGTCCAACAAGAATGATCGTCAAAATACGGCAGTGGGAATTTGTACTAAAACTATTCATCCCATATGCAGCAGAAAACCTCAAGAAGAATAAAAACTGTCTCATGGCCCAAATGTTTCAAATTGTTTGACAAACAGATGTCCCTTATAGATTCTTGTTTTTAATATTTCCTAATAGTTTATATTCATTGCAAAATTCTGCACTGCACTGACTAAAAAGTCAGTATTACCAATAAACATTGCTTCTTCAGAATTAAAAACTGAAGAAACACTGATCTTAACACAGCTTAACTAGAAAATAAATATAAAATAAAATACAAACAAACAAACAAAATACCTGGGGGCTGAAGGAATGCCAGAAAGAAATAATCAGATGAACAACTAGCATACTGAAAGACAGCAAATAGTCAAGGACAAGAGAGTTCTGACTCCTACTCATGTACTTCTAGCTGATCACCACATCTGTTTGCTATTTTTATAAACAGTGATCATGGGAAACTTCCTTGAACGTGCTGAGGGCCTTTGTGAAGCAAGCAGGTAAGTATGTGGTTGTTGGAATGGCCTCGTTGGACCTGGTAGCTTAAATTTATCTTCATTTCCACCTATATTCACTACCCTGACTGTGGTGTCCCACAATTTCCCATGTGAAGTGTTGTTTCAGATCCTTGTCTTATAATCTGAGAAGTGAAACCCCTGTCACCTGACCCAAATACCTTGGGTGAGATGTGTCGTTCAGGTTGAGAAATAAGGCCATGAGGTGCACATGATGACATTCTGTTGTGGTATGTGAGCACTAGAACAATCCTTCTCACTATTCTTTGTTCCACTTCCCCACTCTTCCCTTTCATGATACATTAGTCATCAAATCATGACTGAGAAAAATTTCCATGTGGTGGTATTTCAGTCATCTTACACCAAGGAAAACATGAAAATAACCAGTTTGCAGCACCTGTTGCTTCAAACATGCATTGCAGCTTGTCAAATGGAGTCTTTTCCCTATCTCCCTCTTCCTTTTTTTTTTTTTTTCTGGCTAAGACTACAAACTAGTGAGCGCAAGACTGCCAGCAAAAGTGCTGACACAATCTTCACATTTCATGTACTAATGAGGTAGAAAATAATTGTTTGATGACATAAATTAATTAGTAGTCACAAAATTTTGAAAACAGACACTGTGTATTCCTGTGGTTTATTCAGGCCAGGATGATGTCCATGAAGAAACGTTTACTTTTGAAAAGAAGGGATGCAAAGCACAGCAAAGCAATAGAACTGGAAGAACTGCAGTTTTCCATTAGTGTAATGGGCTGAGAGCTATAGGAGCTTCCTGCCTGCATGCAGCCAGCACTTGTGTCCAAGCTGCTGAGCATCACCGTGTTGCACTATAAGTTTCTGCTTCTCACCATGGCAGAAAGCTAGCTGCAATGTGCCTCCCTTGCAGCATCTGAGTTTGCAAATGTATCTGGGATGTTTCAGTACGGATGGCTCAGGCTGCAGCCCTGACTCTGCTTGTGGAAGAGGCAAGAAGCAGAGGAAAGGACAGCACGAGGACCTTCAGGAAGCCAAAACCCATAGATAAGTTATGTTCCTTTACCTGGGTCAATTACTATGCATCCAATGTGATTAATTGCCATCTCGGAGAGGAAGCTGAATGCTGCATGCCTTACAGGGATATAATGGAGTTGAAATTAATAATAATGAGGGCCAAGTATTGCTTAGGTATCTAGAAATACTTTTGGAATTGGGAATGTCATACAGAAACTTGTATCTTGATCCAAATTCTCAGTCAGTTTCCGCCTTCCTGTCTTCCCTAATTACCAATTTTACTCCATGTACAATGCATTCCTTTCAGCGCAAATCAGATACAACTCACTGTGAATAAAGGATGACTTCAGCCTTATGTGATTTATGTTTTTCTACTAGCAGGCTGACTTTGAATCCTGTACTTGCCATCCAATTGTTTTTCTGTGTGTGGGGAAGAATGCACGACTCAAACTCAAAGCTGGCTGAAGCACCTCTGTGTGGCAGTCATGTTTTTCCTCTGCTATAAAAACACATGAGGTATTCACAAGGAAAACTGCTTAAAAGGTACAGCAGGACCAGAGGGCTTAAATCATGTTCAGTTCCAGAAAAAAACATTCCAGAGGGAAGTGTCTTGTAGGAAAAAAAAAAAAAAAAAAAAAGTTGAAGCATCATTTCTTTGCCTGTGGGTTCACCCTTCTGTCGTGTCTCCTGGATGGGCCCAGGGCTTCTGTAAGAATGAACAGGAACAAGCTGTGTTGGAATCAGCAAATTTAATGTCAGATGGAGACTGAGTTCACCTGGTAGAGGTTTTTAGATGAAATACTCTTTTAGTACTGAAAGACCCATTGAAAGCATTTACATGCTTACAGCTATAACATATTTGTCTGCACCATCAGGTTTCAGCATGCCTTAAATACTCCAGCACATGATAGGGATGAAAATGCTGGTAGATATAAGACCATGGAATATTTGTCTGTGAGAGGAATCACAAGAGCTGATCTTTAGTGGAGTAGAAGATACAAGGAGCAGCAACACAATTGTCCATCCTGCCTTCTGCCTGGACAATATATCCACAGAAAGGTTGAAGATGAGATTAATTTAACCATTCTCTGGAGCAAGCTTCTTGGACATTTTAAAAGGCATTGATGTCAGTGTTGCTTTCTTGAACAGTATATTAGTTTCAGATCCATTGTGTTCAAAGAGTATGTTCTGCATGACACAAACTTGATCTTCATATACAATCTATTACTCCTTTGGCAAGTGAATTTTACTCCTCCAAATCCCTTCTCCTACTAGCCATAGTGTAAATCCGTGTTGGGACTGGGCACTGGTCTGTGCGCTGTCACACCCAGTGGAGGAATGGGGACTCTCACAGGTGTTTTAGTGCACGTATGGGCATGCTGAGAATTTCAGATAATTTCTAATTAAAAATTGGTGCCTGTGGGTATCACTAGGAACTTGGAGGAGAAATCCTAGCTGCCTTCATGTTGATTTGCATAACAATGCCTACAAGAGCCTCGGGCTGTAATTTTGCTTTTCAAACTCTGCATTCCCCATTCCTTCCACAATTACATGGAAACCCATTTTCCTCTCTGTTCCTTTGTGGTCCTGCCACCCTGTGAAGTGATTAAAATTCCTTGCTGGCTTGAAGAGCTCTTGAGAGCTGTTGAAATCAATAGTTCTGAGCATCACCAGTGGCAGCCTTGATGCTGGGGCGAAAACACGGTGTTCTGTTGCTCGTGCACAAGGAAAGGGAAGGAAGATAAAGGGACTTTTGGTGAGAACTGACGGAAGCCCATGGGCACATTGCAGAAGGGAAGGGTGTTGTTCTCCTGATTCACCCATACCCTTGAGCACGAAATGCCATTTCATAAGCAGCTCTGTGAAGCTGTGTATCTCTTCCCCTCCACTTGGGAGGGACTGTTGCCCTTCTGACCTTGACAAGGCACAGAAAACCACAGGAGCTAAGTATCTGACTGTCACACCTTCCCCTCCTCCATCCTTGTTTCATAGCATAGACAAGTGGCAAAAGATTGTGCAGCACCCACTAGGTCACTGCCTTTGGTGCTGGGAACCAACATGAAGGTAACACTGGCAGCTATTTAGGAGACATATATCTTCAAACCAATGGATGCCAAATTATAACGCAGCCTCAAGAAGAGCAGTAATGTGGTTTCCCCAGGTCAGGCTTTTGAAAGAGATGGTGCAAGATAAGGCTTTGCAGAGGAAGAGAGCAAAAACACAAATAATGAAACACTCAGCTAGAAAAGTGAGACTGGAGCAGAATTCAGCTCAGTCATAAAATCATAGAATATCCTGAGTTGGAAGGGACCCACAAAGATCACTGACTCCAACCCCTGGCTCCACACAGGACCACCCAAAAATCAGATCATATGACAGAAAGCATTGTCCAAATGTTTCTTGAACCCTGGCAGGCTTGGTGCCATGACCACTTCCCTGGGAGTGTGTTACAGGGCATGACCACCTTCTTGGCAATGAACTTTTTCAAATATCCTGGAAATGGCAGCTTTTCTCCACCACTTCTCTACAGCACAGAACTCCTCAGTCTGACCCATTCTGATCTGAAACCTTGCTGGTTTCTGTTCATACCTCTTTAGCATTATTTCACATATTCCCTTATGGACTTTTGATCCCTAAGGAGCAGAAAAAGTCTGAGCAATGCTACTGGAAGATGTTTACTCAATGAGCTTACTCTCACCAGCTCAGTCCTAAACCTGCAAACACAACTGTATCTACATCAGCACAAATGTGCACCATTCCCCTGCCTACACAAGGTGAATGAGGTTGAAAGGGGGAGGAATGACGTTTGGTGTCATGAACAATAGCAAGCTGGGGTGGACACAGCCCTGTCCCCACAGTTACCTGCACAGCCAAAAGGTAGCTGTGCACCACAGGATATAAGAGCACAGGCTGCTGGTGAGTGTTGGTCAATGCTCCTTATCCCAGCTGTAAATGAACTTTTGATAGTGCCAATATGCCATCAGTGGGGACCAACTCTTTTGCTGTTCAGCTATGCTGCTGGATAAGTTTCTGCCTTACTATTACTGTAACCAACAGAGGATGAGAAAGAGTTTCAAAAGGAATTTGAGATTTCATGCACTTCTCTAGTAGGCCTCATATAAGTTGCAAATCTCATCTGAAAACATGCTATTCCTGTAACATAAAGACACACTTTATTTCTGGAGGAATCCTTGTTCAAGAATCAAAAAGGTGCTTTGTTCGCTGCTTTCAGAAATAAAGATGTGATGGGAAACTGTGACAGGATCCTGGCAAACCTTGATTCTTTCTAGCTAGAGCTGTATTCCTAAGCATTTTTGTGGCTTACAGTCTTGCTGATGAGAACAGACTAATCTTATTCATTATATTGTGAGATTCAGTGGGCTACACCCCTCCCTAGCACAAGCACTGCAGCAGCTGTGTGTTCAACAGTGGGACAGGGAGACACCTCTTCTGTGTAAGACACACCTGCAAGACACAGCTGATGACCCAGCCCTTCAGCTTCATCTCAGAGGTTTGTGGTGGTGTTCTCTGCACCAGTCAAATGCTGTGACATCAGAATGCAGGTTTTGGGATGGCAACTTTTCACCACTGCTTCTCCATAGCACGTAGCCCAATGTACCATGAGCATCCCCTCCAGTGCATGCTTTGTTATGTGCCTCAGTACTAGAAACCTTGTAGTTTGAAGCTGGTGGACAATTGGTTGACATGATCTGGGATACTAAAAATTATCTTTGGTTAAATAGCACCCCTGTATTTAATGCCTGGACAGGGATTCAGGAGTCCTGTGGTCTGACTGCTATTCCTGGCACTGACCTAGACTTTCTGTGTGACTTTGTGGCATTCATATATTCTTGGTCTCAGTTGCCTCATCTACTGAACAGAAATACTGTCACTTCTCCACCTCTGAGCATCAGTAAGAGACAAAATGCATTCATAATGGAGGCTGGAACAAAATACTGCCGTTATCATCCTAGGGAAGCGAGTAGTGGGGTGATGGTAACTTCTTATTAGAAAATACTGGCTCATACTCCCTAATTTGGATAGTTAAATGAAAGGTGACACTTTCTTTATCTTCTCCATGGTTTTCAAGTCAGTTTTATCAGCAAGTACCCTGTCTATGATTACTCCTTTAATCTCCCCCTTGCCATTTCATAGGGCTGATGTTTCAGTATCTCATGTGTGCAAGTCACAATTACTTTTCCTGGAAGAGGGGGAAACCCCATACAGTCTAAAGAAGTGTGTATGCAAACTCCATTGAGATGGTCTAGAATTTACTATTTCCCACCTGCTAAAGGCCCAGAGCTGAATTTAAAAGGGCATCACCTATATTAGCCTTTTAGCTGATGAAGATTTCATTGATTTAAATAATTCATGCTTGTGTGCTTCAGCCTGAGAACAGGAAGTCGATTTTTTTTTTCCTAGTCATAAATGAATGTTTTTATTTGAAGGTTTTCTTTTTTCTTTCTTCTGTAAAGAATGTCTCAAAATTGGTTTTCTTTGCATTATTTTTTTTTTTTCATCTCTCACTAAAATCCTCCTCAGTTTTCCAATAACCTTCACGAAGTTCCTTTTTTTTTTTCCCCCAGTCAACCATTTAACCATGTGTTTATTTTTCTCATGATACCCTATTGTCTTTTCACTGCTACTGTCTTGGCATGCAAGGTCTAACATAATGCTTTGTATTGATCTGCTTCTCAGTGTATCAGATGACACCTTAGGCTAACCAGATTTTACCTACTTTGCATTTCATCTGTGTCAGCAAAACACAAAAACAACCTTCCTACCAACACACATGGTTGTACTCCCAGCTATGCGCCTCACTTACACAGTTTCCATCTCACGTATAATTTATTGCATCTAGTGTTTTGGAAAGGTACTATAAATGAGACATAGGCATTACTGTGAGAGGGAGAACGTCTTGGTTAATGGACTGGACTGAGGATGCAGGATATTTGGGTTCTGTCTTTTGCTTATAATTTCTTGTCTGACCTTTGGCAAATTGTTGTTTGAGACAGAGATCGTATAATTTGCAATTGGTCTGTATGGTGCCTGTTTCAATAGACCTGTGACCCCAACTGAGGTCCAAAATGGTAAACTAAATAACAAAACAATCCAGGGATGCAGCTAATTAGAGGCCTGGGCAATAGTAATGCCACTAGAAAATGTATAACTGTGCTTTTCTAGGAAGGGATCAGACACTAATAAGTTGTAATCTGAGGCCTTACTTCCTTCAAGAACAATGTTGTTTCACTCAACAGAGAGGAAAGGGAAGTTTGAGAAAGAAATGTCACACAGATGATCAGCCCCTTGGATCCTGCAATGAACAGACCAGTGTGTCTGTCCAGTGCTACTTTCTATGATGGGATGCAGTCAGTTCTACACCATTGCAAGTCAAATGGCCTATGGTGCTAACTGGAGTTCGAGGTGGTGCTGGCCAGAAAACAGAAATTCTCTTTCATGAAGGGGTGAGGGAGAGAAACTAGACTTCAAAAGTGTTTTTTTTTTTTTTTTTTTTTTTTTTTCTGCACTGAAGGTAAAACAAACAAAAAACCAACACACACATACACAAAACAAGCAAACACTCGAACAAACAAGCAACTAAATGTACTTAGGGATGAGAACCAAGATTAAGCATAAACATGCATTAGGGCAGTCCACTATGACAGCAGAGTCAGAGATACTTTTGAAGTAAGGATGTGAATGTTGGTCTTCTCCAGATGAGATGAGTGCCCTGAATACTGGACTGTTGCTTAACAGCAGTATCTTTCTTTCTTGATTTTCCTCCTCCACTGGAACTTAAGCAGTGAAACAGTCTGACTTTAACCCCAGAAACCGTTCAGACTAAGTCTATCTGTCTGTAGTTCTTCAGGGTGAAGAAGCTCTGTATTCTTGGCACTGGGATGTCTGTGTCAAACCGCTTGAGTACCAGGCAGTTGTGGCTGGTGACACAATGGTGACAGCTGTGAACTCCCCTTGCACTAACTACGCTGTCAGTGTGGAGGGACAGTATAGACTGCACTATCATACAAAGAAAAAAAAAAAAAAAAAAAACACAAAGCAAAACAAAAACACCTCTTAGGCTAATTAAAGAGAATGAGACATTTCAGTCTTTAATTAGGGACTGCTATAATGAAGATAGCATACCTTTTTATCAGATGTGTAGAACATCATCTCCCTGAATCCAAAGGTATGTTTTCTTGGATATGAACATGAATTGTGCAGTCCATACCCTGAAACACCTATCCAAATCAGACATGACAAAGTAAGGCAATAATTGGAAATAGGCAGAAATCTGATGAATGTGCCAGTCATTGGCAGTGGTATCAAAAAAATACAACATGGTGGAGCTGTAACAAGACTAGTTGATATGTGATAGAAATTGGTGAAATTTAATTCAGTATGGAAATGTAGTTGGGAAGCCACCAGTACCAGTACTGAGAGATAAACTTTAGTACCATGCAGAAAATGGCTAGAATCCATCATGGCTCTTGATGTTCAGTGCTGTGATGCAAGAAAATGATCCTGGACATATATTTTGCCCAGATGGCAGCTGTTTACAGCCAGGAATGCAACAATCTGAGGCATCAAGTAGGAGGATCTAGTGATACCCTAGAATAGTGGCAATATCGTCCATCTGCCCTTAGTAGCTTGTTTCATCAATTGGTCACTATTATGTAATTGAACATAGTTCTCTCCTGGACTCAGGTGTGGTTAAGACCAAAGATGTCTGTTGAAGTCAGAGCCCCTGGTAGAGATTTGATGTGATCAGCCAGCAGTTCTTTTTGCTCATACTACTATGCAGAAAATTGTAATTCTGACTCCAAACTGTACTAATACATCTAAAGTCACTTTCCAAACATGGCTTTCAGTGACTTCTTATTTATTTGTTTGTTTAGTTATTTATTTATGGTAGTCATGGTGTTGGGCCATTTGTCTCTGTGCACAATAGAACCCGTTGAACCTCAACCAGAAAAGTTATCCTGTAGCTCTGCCCACAGTCAAGTCAGATCCTGACTTATTAACAGGTGTTTCGTAGTTCTTATTTGAGGAAGATCTAATTTCCTAATATCAGTCACAGCTGAAAAAGAAGCAGGACATATCAGTAGGATAAGTGGTATGCACTACCAACCCAGAGGTGACAGTACAGGTTTTAGTCTTTTACTTCCTGTTCTAGGAGAAAATCTCTTTGGTTATCAGTGTTCTCCTGTCTCAGAAAGGAAGAGAAGCTATGCGTTGCTCAACAGTGACACCGTCTGACTGGTGAAGTGCATCTATAATGGAGTAAATGGATGACGTGAGGGTGAGAGGGAAACAGACTTTGAAGAAAAGGAATACGGGTTCTCCTAGAAGAGGAAAGGATCTAAACAGTGGAAAGTATAATGTGCCAGTAGGACAATACAGTTATATTTAAGCATGCTAGTGAACATTACTACATCCACCTTAGTATTTGCCCAATGAGTTCTCCAAGAAGTAGTAGCACATCTCCCAAAACAAAAACTAATTTTGCTCTTCAGACTTCTGAAAACTTTAGAGAACTCACTGGTGCACTTTAAGTCATTGTTGGCATTGACACAAATCTGAACTGATCTGCTATTTTGGACAAGGTCTCATATGAGAAGGTTGCAATACAGTGGAAACCGGGACACCCAAATATGTCAGTTAATTAAGTAGCAAACTGTGGGGGGCACAGGAGATTAGAATTCACCCAAGAGAACAGAAAATACCATATATAAATAAAATCAGCGACAGACAGGATCAGTCAGATAAACTTAAATAGGTATTTGATAAGGAAGTCAGTTGGTTTTAAGCCTATACAATTATCTTAGTATGCTGGAGTTTCTCTACTGTCTAAAATGGGATTCATTTAACCAAGGATAGCTGTCTCTGAGCTTGTTTTTTAGGCTCAGCAGAGAGAAATAAGTGCTTCTGTAGCATAAATCATTTAATATTTAAATGTGAGATGACAACAAAATCAGGTCAGGTGACTCACATCCTAGAAGTTCCTATTTCTTTCCTTTGACTACCAAAAGAGCTTAATGGGAGCAATGCAGATTCAGGCTACATTTGGAAGATTAGAGTGAAAGATTGGATGTTGAGTTCCCAAAGCCCACAGTCACGTATACTTCACAGGTATGATTCAACAGTCATTTGCAACTGGAGAACATGAGATGCAATTATGGAGTGAATCTTCTGGTTTTGCTCTGGACAAAAGTGCCAACCATGTATTCTGAGACAACTCTGCAATGTAAACCAAAATGCAGCAACTGGAAACAATTGGAAGATTCATTTTGAAAGGGCATTACTGTTACAACTGTAACTGAAATGCAGAGGATTCTAAGCACAGACTTTGTCTTGTGTTTCAAATGCCATATCACCGTGTGTTGTGGCTGATTCTTATTTCTCGATCTGCTGTCTGACTGACTGATCGTGTTCCTCCCTGTTCTGTGTGCTTTGGTCAAGGTATTTCTTTGTTTGATCACTAAATGTCCATTGATTGTAAGAAGGAAAAACAATGAATACTTCAAGCAAACACACGAAGTAAGCCACTTTTCAAGAAAAGTGCAGTGTGAATAACCAATTTTTCAGTATGGTGACTGCTTTGAAAACACTAATAAATAAATAAATAAATAAATCAGATATAACAAAGCATTTCAGAATGCAAACATTTTGTTTATTCTGGGGGATTCTTTAATTTATCAAATAAGTAATCATACTGATAAAGTGTTTCAGTTTTGAAGGATCCATTTCTTTTTCTCATCATCCGTTAGTATAAGTTGTTAATTCACCAGTCTGACAAAACACTAAATTCATGCAACTTTGCCCCTTTCAACAGCTCTTGGCTGTATGATTAAGTAGAGCACAGATGTACATTTAATTTCTTTCCTAACAAATGTGGTGACCTTTCTTAATACATGGATGTGAATCAAGCCCTGTGCACAGTCCAAAAATAAGAGTTCAGTAAAAGGTCCTTCACTTTCACACAGTCCTGTTGCAATTGTTTTGCCCTCACATGGCTGGAGGCCTTGTAAGAAGACATCAGTGTTGCTATCAAAGAAGGTTTCCAACTGGGGCAGATCTACTCTTGCTTTTTTAGGAATACAAAACAAGGAAGTGCCTTTTGGGTTATAAGTCCAAACTTTGCTATTGCAAAGAACCACATCATATGTCTCTCTTAAAGTCTTTTCCAAAGTCCTCAGATTACCATCATGCTTATATTCCCTATATTCCATGTCATATAACATTTTTATAAGTTCATTGTGGTGGAGAAATGATCAATGGAGTTCACTATGGAGTTCACTTTGAAAAAGACTAATTGTCTGAAGAAGACTGGAATGCTCTTGCGTTCCAGTTCTGCTCAGTGCATCAGGGAATGAGAATGAGTTTTGGAGAAGAGTGACTGTAACAGGATTCTTTATAAAGTCAAGTCACCTCGGAAAAAAAGAAGGGATGGAAATAACATAGGTATTTCTCTTCACTTTATGCCTTAAATCTGACTGAAGGTCATCCGTCCCAGAGAAACAGCAAACAGGTAGGCTGCACAGTATCCAACAAATCAGTTTCAAAGACAGTTGCTTTCATTGTCACAACATTGCTGGCATTGTCCATATCTACTCAATGAGTGTTCTGAAGCTCAGAGATGTCCAGGAAACTTAGGCAGCTTTCTTATCTCTTTGATAAGCTCTAGCAACTTTCCCTGTTGCAGTTGCTTTCCTTGCAGAGAACAAAACAGAAACTCAGCTGGTCTAACTCCAGCAAATGCAGTGACACAGGATCTTCCTCTCCCTCACTGGGATATCCTGTTGGTAGCAGCCATCTTTCGGATGTTACTAAATTCAGGTCACAGTCCAGTGAAAAACAATTACAAACATTTAATACAAGATAATTCACCCAGTGTCTTCAAACACTACAGCTGTGCACACATTCAGAGATTGACAATGTTTTTGGAGAAGACGAATGTCCTGGCAGAAAGACGGAGCACCAACTGTTTTGGCTTCTGAAGTCAACTATACATTACAGTCAATTCAGCCTTTAAGGCTGAACAGTGGAATCATTCTTGTAGCAAAGTCATATTTTCCCTTCACAGGGAAAGGAAAAAAAAAAAAAAACAGCCCTTCAGTATCAGCAGAGCTTTCCTATAAACCACTGTGACAATTTTTGACTGTGCTGCTCACTGCAACACAGAATTAGACTTAGAGCTGAACAAACTGTTCTGAGCAGACAGCATATTCGCTAGATTTATGGCTTATCTGGATTCAGTGATACAAGTCTCGATGAAAACCTAGGAGCTATTTTGTAGAGGATGATGAAGGTGGAACAGGAAGTTTTATCCTCAAATTTGCCCCAACTCTCAAAGAATTGAGAGTCTAATTTTAGCTGTTATTTTCTGTTAAACAAAAATAAATTAGATTTTCCATGAACTGATTCATTTTAGGTGCATGGAGGATTTATCTCTATGTTGCTCAGTGTGTGGATTTAGCTGGAGGAGTTGTAGGACTGATTATTTCAATCATCTTCCACAGTTTGTGTTTTTTTTTTTTTCCCTTCTGTTTTTTTTTTTTTCTTTTTTCTTTTTTTCTTTTTTCTTTTTTCTTTTTTTCTTTTTTCTTTTTTCTTTTTTCTTTTTTCTTTTTCTTTTTTCTTTCTTCTTATTCTGTTGACGTTACTATTTGGGAGCATTGCTGTGCTAAACAGGAAGGAGTCTGCCTAAGTTTGTGGATGTATTTGTTTTTCTTTAGAAATAAGGTTGAGGCTCTTAAAAAGGTTTATTTGGAGATAAGGCCTCTCTCTAGGGAACAACAGAACAATCAAAACCTTTTCTATTCTCTCTTCCATTAAAACACCACATTTGAGCTAGTTGCATTAACTTACAGTTAAAAAAAAAAAAAAAAAAAAAAAAAAAAAAAAAAGAAGTTCCTTCCTAACTAAGGTAGAAACACATAAAACACTGGGAGCAAGATTTATTGGCTATTTACTGACTACTTTACGTTCCATTTTCTCCTGGCACATCCAAGCAAAGTAATTGTGTTGGCATGTACATGCATGGCCTTGTTTGCAAAGGGTATGGCCACATATCCCTGTGCAGCTCGTTTGATCAGTTGGTTTATTGGCACACCCTGGTTGTACATTTCCCCTTCTACTAGAACTGACTGACAAAAAACATCCAAAGACATCCCTGGAACCTGAGTTCACTGTTGTCCTGGAAAAAGAGTAGTTCAGGAACTTCTTACAAAATGAAATGTTCAGAAAAGTTTTTCCCCCATATTCTGTTTGGATTTATCATTATTATCTTAAAAGCCAAAACCTATGACAGATGGAAAAAAAAAAATGTTAAAAATTTGAAACTATTAATTTTTATGATTTCCTTTAATATTTGAAATAAATGGATATTTTCCAGAAATTTTCTGATCCTGAAGATCATTTTCCCATGGAAATATGTTCTTTTGGAAAGACTTTCATTAGCCCCAATAATAGTGAGTTCAGTGTCCAGTTCACATACAGTAGCATCTCCTTTTATGTACACTAATATTTATCTCTTTCTGCCTCTCTGTCTACCTCTGCCCATTTGATAGATATCCTGAGCAAGTGGGTTAGTCATAGGATAGGCAGTCCAGAAAACAAAGTTTTAGTTTTGTCACTAACTTGACATATAATTTTGTCTAGGCCACATATTTTCCTTCAATGACTGTAAGAGGTATTTAGTTAGACTTCTAGTTTTTCAGCATAAAGCTTTTATTTTTCTGCCTGATAAATTCTTGTCTAAAAAATAGGGAACACAATCTTGCTTTGACCTCTCACTGCTGTTGTCCTACAAAAGATTATATGTATTTTGACCAAGTTCTTCCCACTGTTTTGCTCCTGGAAGCACCTGTATAGAGACAGGTCTCTATACTCCTTCCACTTTAAGCTTTCCATGATACTATTTAAATGTTTTTTTAATGCTTTTTTTTTCTTTTTTTCTTTTTTTTTTTTATTTCTTTCTTTTTTCCCCCAGTTTTGAACTGTGAGTACATCAGGATAGAGTTTATGTTGGTGTCTGTGGGTACAGGCTTTTGACTTAAGTATCCCCTCTATGGTGAACAGCAGCTCCTTCATGCAGCAAGTGCTGAAGAACTACAGGTAAAGCAAAGGAGTTCTCTGTGGACTAAAAGGACAACAGAAGCATCTGTATTCCCTGAGCAGTAATAGTTTTTAGTCCCTCTTGTGTTTTTTCTACCAGTCTTCTATTTTTTTTTAGCTCTAATCAAGCTCTTCATTCAGGTTTTTCTGTACATAGAAGTTTAACTATTTGTTGCCACTCTGTGCATAGTGTTCCAGTTGTTCTGTCTACTAACACTGTCTATAGGTCCCTGAAAAATAAATAAATAAATAAATAAATAAATAAACAGACAAAAAAAAAACAACAAACAAAAACAACAACAAAAACATGATACTCAAGCAAGTCAGATGTCTGCACTGCTGACTTTCATGTGGCCTCAGTCCAAAGAAGAGGATGCTGTTACCCCTGGGAAATCACAAGCCATTTTAGTGCAAGCATCCCTTAGAGCCTACTTGACAACCTCGCTCAACCTTGATTAACATGCTTTTCCTGCAGCAGGTGCTGTGGTTGGTGACATAAAGGAACAAACAGGTCTGTGAACAGTGGAATTATACAGCTGTTTCCTGTGGATTTGCGCCACCTAGTAGTCACCTCCAACACCTAGCGAAGTGTGGATCTGAGACATTCCCCACTGCTGGGGTATTCACAGCATCACTACACTGGGCATACTCTGTTGTCTAATAAAGCCTGAATTAATAGAACAACCTGCTTCTCGGTTGGGTGCACATGTAAGCTGCATCTACATTAATAAATTAAACAATACTAGGGAATGTTCCCAAGCACTGGAACTTGATCAACTATGCTGTTAAATTGTGAGAATATTGGCTGGCATAGTTCTGACCAGAGAAAACTAGCACTCTCTTAAACAGTTCTCAGGAACTGCTTAAGAGTAAGAAAAGGCTATGGTCCATCAAAATAGGCACTTGGACATGGCCACCCTTCTTGGGAGGGTAAAAGAGTTTAATAGTATGGAAACTTTGTTTTGTGCCAATTGGCTTCAGGAGCAGAGAACAGTACTAGGCATGTTTAACTCACATCTGTAGATGTAGCCATAGCCTGTTTTTTCTCCACCCAGTTTCTGATTTTCATAACAGTTGTGGGAATAAAGTGCCTTTGAAATGACCCTGGTTTGTTACATATTGGATTGAACTGACTGACAGGAAGATTTACACCCACATCTGTAAGCACCTACCCACTAACACACATACACACCCATACACACTTAAACATATAACATAATAATGCATGTACATCTATACATGCACATACTTGAACCTATGCATGCATTTCATAGAATTGGAATATGTAGATGGTCTTTACCAAAATGTCTCACAAAAACTTATGAAATCTTATCACAGTTCCCTCTAGATACATGGCTGTGGAGAATTTCCTGTCAGAATGACAATGATTGACAGTATTTCAGAAAGTTCTGGACATTTCTTAAAGTAGCAGTTGAGGTTTGTTTCATAGGATCAGATGGACATTTTTATTTATCAGATTCTTAAATCATCTCAGAATTTGCTGGAACCCACTGAAACTCTTGCCCCCTTGACTGTAGGATGTTGGATTCTTGCAGTTTGGAGATGGAGGGGCCATTGACATGAAGCCTTTTGGACTGAACCCTTGTGTTGGGGAACCCGGTGGACATGAGTCCTGGTTTGAGTGGTACAGAGAGCCCTGTTCAGCCTTCTACACCCCTGTGCAGTGCTCTCCTCCTGTCAAGTGATTCACCAGCAGCCAGGAAGAGCCCAGGATGATGTCATATGCCTCCTTTATGCTGTGCAAGTTCTTACAGGGCTGTAACAGAGTAAGATTTGCAGACCCATACCATTCATGGATGCCATGTCTGTAGAAAATGCAGCAACTTAACTTCCCAGAAAGGTTTCAATTAAGTAATTGAGCTAAAACATTTGAAACTCTGTTGACCCATTTGCTATGACAAGACCTTTCTATTAAGAATGCCAAGAATTCTTCTGAAATCCTTGTGTGGTACTGATTCAGTTTAGAAGTTACCACTTTTACAAACTCATACTTGGTTATTTAGACTCACTGATATCCACAAATCTGTCAGACTCCTGAGCCAACTTGTGTCCATGAAATCACTCTACAAAACCTAGGTCTATCTATGGCTTGTGGGGTTTCTCAGATCCTGCGCTGAAGATAAACCTGAATCAAAATGGAAGGAAAGATTTCTCAGGTTTGGTTTGGATTGTTCAAATACATTAGACTGCAGTGAGGATTTTGTCACTGAACATTTCTGGTTAAACCAAGGAGTAATAACCTGCAGTGCGAGCAGAATACAATGAGTTTCCCCACTCACTGTTTTTGTAAGCAAATCAAGTCTTTTAAGGCAAGTTAATGATAACCTTTCCTCTACAGCACTCAGCCCTGAAGACACCAAGTTGGAACAGATGGGTAATGCACTGGCATTTCACAATATGTTCAGAGAAAAAGCTGCACCCAGAAATTAAAATAAAGCTTTAGGTGCCAAATAGCAAAGTTTTTTTTTTTTTTTTTTTTTTTTTTTTTTTTTTTTTCATGCATATGTTCTTGTAAGCAAGCAGAAGAATTCCGGCAGCAGCCTGGAGGGGAGAAACGCCGGCTGTCAGGCAATTCCTCTGACACGCAAAAACCATTGCTTTACCACGTGAGCAGCACCAGTGAACTTCCCAAGGCCTGCAGCTTCCTAGGTGTTTTGCATATCTGTTACAGGGCTGAACTGCAGCTCCAAACTCTGCACAAAACATCTGCACCCTGCCCACACAAGAGGAATTCTGAAGCTGATGAGGAAAGAGGCAAATCTAGGTGATTTGCTTCTGTTTCACTTAATTACAAGGAGACCTGAAAGTCACCTCACTCCATTTCTTTCACTTGGAAAAAATCTTCTGTTGTTGTGGTGCATTTTTTTGTTTTTGTTTTTTCTGTTTGTTTGTCTGCTTGTTTGTTTTCTTTTGATTTATCTATGGTACACAGTCTTATTTAAAAAGTAGATGGTGATTTTGGAGCTGTTAATTGCTAACATAGGGATGAATATTTCACAGAATTCGGTTTTCCCAGTTCTAAGTCAGGCTTCTGAGTTAAACATACTTCTATGTGCATTAATAAACCTTGCAATGAGTATTTATTATCTGTTCTTCTGTTTGTGAAATTTTTATGAAACCAGAAAACTTTATAATCTTTGTTATCTAGGCAAGATATGTAATATAAAACAAGAAAATATATTTCAAGAGAAGAACAAAATTTTCATTCATTTTCACATATGGTAGGAAAGCAGAAGATATTCCTTCCTTCAAAGGTCAATATTTCTAAAAGTTTGTTAAAAAAAAAAAAAATAAAAATAAAAGAGTGGAAAAAGAACCGGTTGAGATAAAAAAGAAAAATTAGATTTCAAACACTTGCATGAACTTTGTACAATCTAGATTAATACAAGTAGTTTCTGCAAAAGGAAATAGTGACAGGTACATCTTTTGAACACAGCAGCTAAAGAGTGGAAAGAGGAACAGTAGTAGTTACATTTCATTAGACTTTCTAAAGGTCTCAGAGAGAAATCTTTGCAGGAGAATTTATAAAGAATGGAAATAGTCATGCATGAGATATCAGGCATTTTCATGAATTCTGAACTGTCAAAAAAGCGGGAAACAAAGAATAAAGACCCTTTTTTTCTCCATTATGACATAAAGTTAAGTACTAGGTAACTTAAAGCTCTACATTATACTCACGATACTTGTTAAATGTAGTGGAAATTTGGAAGAAGACATGGGTAGTAATCAGTGAACTAGTAAATATGGAAGGTTGTGCATCAATTTACAGAAGTTGTGTTACTTGTTGTCACCAGAGATTTGCAGGGGTGTAATAAAACCAAGTGAATGGACATTATGATAGTCACAGAGTTTCTGTGCTTTAACAAATGCAAAGTTAATGCACTCTGGAATGAAAAATTTGAACTGTATGTTGTGAGGTTCTTACACATTTGAGAATGAGAATATTATGGTCTTAGGCTCTGGAATTGATTGTCAGAATGACTGCAGATTCTCCTTATTTGTAGATATTTAAGATCTTATACAGAAAACATGTCCCAAAGATTACTTGGTCCCAAGTCAAAGCTTGGGAAGAGACTAAGCGATCTGCCTAGGTCTCTTCCTACTAAAATATGTATGCAGTTCAATGTAAATATTTGCTGTATAAATAGCATAATTCAGAAGAGCAATTCAGTACATTAGAGATTTTTTTAAATATTTAAATACACATATATATATATTTATACATTTACATGGAAAGATGCACAGGCACACAGGCTGACACTACTGCACTGTTGCAATCAAGCCCTTGTGGCTCACATACATAGGAAACATCTCCAGGAGACCTACCATTTCAGGGAAATCTAACCAGCAAGTTAACGAACCTGCCTAAAATGTGATGTAATATTAACAGATCCTCATTTCTGGCCAAAGGTTGTTCTGCAATGGATGTCCTTCACTCACATTAAACTCTCTGAATTACATATACTTCAGTATAGGCTTCCTCTGTTTAAATGACTTCATAGAACATCAGCAAAGAGTAGGGTGAAGAAAAAACTGATTTATTTTAGCCTGTCTTTATTGTTGAGGATTTTCAAAGAAAAACTCCTAAAAAGTAACAACCTGCAGGAGAATGTACTTGTACAATAAACCACACAAAATTGATGCAGTTGTCCCTTAGGATCTTTCCTGGGCCTTTTTTCATGTTACAAGTAAGGATTAAATTGTTAAATCTCTACCTATAGCTACAATTTTGTGTTTTATATATGTGATATACACATTCAGGTGTTCATATTTGTAGGGATTTCTGTTTCACCAACATTAGAAGTGCCATAATGTAATGAGGGACACAGTTCTTGCATGACTTCAGAAAGCAAGACATGCAAACCCTAATATGTGCACATAAATCATAGAATCACAGAATGGTTTAGGTTGGAAGAGACCTTAAAGCTTGTCTGTTTCCAACCTCACTGCCATGGGCAGGGACACCTCCCACCACACCACAGCCCTAGACCAGGTCAAAGCTCCATACAGCCTGGCCTTGAACACTTCCAGGGATGGGACATCCACAGCTCTTTTTGGCAACCTGTGCCAGTGCCTCACCATCCTATGAGTAAAGAATTTCTTCCTAATACCTAATCTAAATCTACCCTCTCTTAGTTTAAAACTGTAAACCCTTGTCCGATCATTACGTTCTGTTATAATCTCTCCCGGTCTTTTTTACAGGCTCCCTTTAAATGCTCCCTTTAAATACTGTAAAGTCTCCCAGAGCCTTATCTTCTCTAGTCTGAACAACCCCAGCTCTCTCAGCCTGTCTTCACAGGAGAGGTGATCCAGCCCTCTGATCAGCCTCATGGCCCTCCTTTGGACTTGCTCTAACAGGTCCACGTCTTTCTTGTGCTGGCATCCCCAGCAGTTAAGTGCTACTCCACAACTATTTATATTTTCAGGTTTTATTAAAAAATAAACTTACTCATCTGTTGAAAGAGGAGGTACGGGTCAGCTTTTTCACTTCTGTTAGTTCTTATGTAGCTCTGCCAACTCAGTGGAGTTGTGCCAGTGTGTACCATCTGAGTAGTTGGCTTTTAGAAATGTATTTGTATTTCTACCTTGACCTCAAATTGTTAGGAGAAGAACTAATCCTAGAAATAGTTGCTCCTGGAGTGAGTATTTTTCATTACATTTGTCTTCTCTTTTAGTTACATGTATTTTTTTTTTCTCTGTAAGGAGGAAGCTTCAGGCTTTTACAGAAACATCATTACTAAGTTTCTAAGTATGTGAATCCTCTTTCCTAAGGCAGCACAGAGTTTGCAAAAACATAGATGAACTTCATTAGCTAAGGAAAGTAAAAAAGGTTACTAAAACATAAAGGGCATTGAGCAAGACTTCCATAACTTTATTTAAATATATGGAATGTTCAAGTGTACTTTGAATCTTAGTAGAAAGATATCAGAAGTATTATGTTGCTTTCTGTGTGCTTAGGCATCTTGATGGATACCTCTGCTATGAAATCTGGTTTATACTGTGGGTTATTATTGTAGATTGTACTAGAAGTGGACTGGAGTGGCAGAATTAGACAGCATTAAGGTACAGCATTCTGTCTCATAGACACTTGCAGCATACAAAATTATTCCAGGTAACAAAGCTGATTCTGTACTTCCTCGAGGATCCTATTCCTCCATCTCTTCATGAGGGTAAAACACTAACTATTCATTGTTTTTGACTTGTGGAACAATTACTGAAGCCCTAATGAAAAACAAACAAACAAACAATAACAACAACAAACCCACCATGATTCCTGGTATGCTTTACTGGCACCAGGCCCTCTTTTCTATTTTCTCCCCAGTGTTTTTGTTTCTTATCTTGTTGTAGTTACTGACCAGTTCAAGAATACTGGAGAATGTTCAGAGCAGATTTCAAAGGCTACAGTTGAGTGGATGCAGAAAAATCTCCCACAGAAATCATGGGGTTGGAATTGTGAGGACTGCAGAAGGGATTTATGGCTTTGAAACAAGCACAGAATAAGCTGGTTTTCATGGTGTATAACCCTACCCTTATATGCAATACCCAAGGGTGTTTTCTGCCCATTGAAATTTTGTTGTTGTTACAGTTACACTGTTAGAATAGGTCCTGGCATGATCTGACCTAAACCTGCAAGCTTCCAAACAGGTCCTACACACCTCCAGAAACTCACTTCGTACCCTATACAATCCCTTTATCAACATCATACCTTCATAACCTCCATCAGTTTCTTACTAAGAATTTCCTTCTGAAACAGTGGAAAGGGTCTGATAAAAGAAAAGTGTTGCCAAGTAGATGCATGCCAAGGAACCACAATGCTGTTTCATTGTGATTTTCTTAGAATCATAGAATCACAGAACCATTTGGGTTGGAAGAGACCTTAAAGATCATTGAATTCCAACCCTCCTGCTGTGGGGACAGGCACAACTCCGACTAGGTTGCCCAAATCCCCATCCAGCTTGGCCTTGAACACTACCAGGGATGAGGCATCCACAACTTCTCTGGACAGCCTGTGCCAGTGCCTCCCCACCCTCTGACTAAAGAATTTCGTCCTAATATTTATTCTAAATCTGCCCTTTTTTGTTTAAAGCCATTACTCCTTGTCCTATCATTCCACTCCCTGACAAAGAGTCCCTCCCCAGCTTTCCTGAAGGACCCTTCAGGTACTGGAAGGCTGCAGTAAGGTCTCCCCAGAGCCTTCTCTTCTCCAGGCTGCACAACTCCAACACTCTCAGCCTGACCTCATAGGAGAGATGCTCCAGCCCTCTGATCATCCTCTTGGCCATCCTCTGGACTTCTACCAGGTCCATGTCCTTCTTGTGCTGGGGGGGGGCAGAGGGGAATGCAGAGCTCCAGGTGGGGTCTTACAAGAGAAGACTAGAGGGGGAAAATCACTTCCCTCAATATGATGGTAGTATTTCTTTTGATGCAGCCAGTATACTATTGGCTTGGATTTTCATAAAGGAACTTTCATCCTGGTTCAGGACAACTCCGCTCTTTGTCTCCATGCTTCTAATCTCAAGTTTTCCCTTCTGGCTGATTAGAGAACTAATTGGTGATTGCTTACAAGTAGAATTCTTTTTTTTTTTTTTTTTTTTTTTAAACTGAACTAAACTAACACTTAAATAAATAAAAAATAATAATTATAATAATAATAAAATTCCAGGAGTGTAGCAGAAGATTTAAAACTTGACCAAAGTAATTATTTTTTTCAGAAGTTTTTTCTTCAGAGAATGTATCTATGTATGTATTATCGCTTTTATTTATTTATTTTGCAAGCTACAAAATAGGAGGATAACCAGCATTAAATAAAACAAATAAATAAATATCAGATTTCAGTAAGCTTCATTCTATATTTGTTAGGTTTACTAAGAATGAATTACTACTCCCTGATAACCTAATTCTCAGTCAGAATCAACAAAAGTAACAACTGAGCTACTCAATACCTGATTATAGATAAGACCCACAGGTCCTCCCTAGGTACAGTAATCTGATTTGTGTCAACCTGTGAATGAAAAATGATCTTTTTCTTTATAATTTCCTTCCAAAGATAAGGTGAATCTTTGCTTCTTGTTCCATATTTCTGTGTTACTTACGGTATTCTTGCCCATTTGAATCACAGAATCACAGAATTTCTAGGTTGGAAGAGACCTCAAAATCATCGAGTCCAACCTCTACCTAACGCTAACAATCCCCACTAAACCATATCCGTAAGCTCTACGTCTAAACGTGTACCACATTATCTTCAGAAGAAAACCTGTAGTACATTTGATTAAAAATCTTTGTTTATTTGGATAGAAAAGTAATTGCATGAGGCTCATTTGTCAGATGATGTAATTCAGGGCCCTTCTGTTCACTTGAGCAGTATTGTCACAGGCCCGTACCATACACTGTCATCTTAGCTTTTATACAGCTTAAGAACAAAACTGCAAAGCAAGTGCTTATAGCACATTTCTGAATGTCAAAGCTCAGGTTGCTGGTCTGACAAGTACAACTCTAGTTCCAAATCACATCTGTTTACTTACTATGCTCCAGCCCTGAACTGAGACATGACAGTCTGGAAAATAATTTGTGTAACTCCAAAAGTTTTAGATTTACTGTGCTCTGCCAGAAAACTGACAGGACAAGTTAAAGATAAAGAATTGTAACTTAACACAGACATCAATGCTGTCCTTGAAGAGATGTCTGCCAAACAATTTCCACTGAAAAACAAAGTCACAATATATAATGTATTGAGTTTCCATAGTGCAAAGGAGCCTGCACTGCAATTACTAATGAACAGTCTCCTGACATGAAGGAGAGGTAGGGAAGTTGGAAAGGTAATTCCAGGTGTGGTGTAGATAGAGGCACAGACAGAAGTTATTCCCAAGGTGGGAAAGGAAGTGCAGGTACTAACTTTCCATTTCTACCTCCAGGCATTCCTTATTTGGTTGGATAACTTGAGGAAGGTTTTGTTTTCACCACATATTTGATGAGATCAGAGGAGCCATCCAATTCATCCAGGAAAATTATCTTTGAGGAATTCTGTAAAGACCCTTCCAAAGAAGTGCTAAATAAACTCCACCTCCCCATTTGTTTTTCTAAACTGACATTTTTAATTAAAAAAAAAAAAAAAAAAAAAAAAGGCTTTGTAAATGGTGTAATGATTCACAGAGAAATATTAAATTTGGCATAATTGTCACTGAGAAGTGTTTTGAAGTTTCAGGTAGGGGGCAGATGAAGTGAGAGGACAGACTTCCATACCTGATAATTAGGCAGATCTGTGACAGGGCTTTCATCCCAGGTTTCCTATTTAAGGAGCAGCTTGACTATCCCAAGGAAGATTTGTTGCTTGGTCTTCTTCTGTTCCACAGATTCTTTCTCTTGCATTCTTTCTTTTGTGTAATCCTTGCAGAGATCTCATTCTCATTCCACAGCCCAAAACAAAAACTAAGAATAAAATAAAATAAAATAAAATAAAATAAATAAAATAAAATAAAATAAAATAAAATAAAATAAAATAAAATAAAATAAAATAAAATAAAATAAAATAAAATAAATCCAACATATGTCTAAGTTAGGCATATTTTCTTAACATTAACATTAACCAAAGATGGAGCCATGTTTCCTCCTCTTACTGCCTGGACCACATAAAAGGTTTTGACTTTGTTTCTGCCTCCCAGCTAGCAGACCTCTTGATGTAAGAAGGAATGCTTTATATTTACTGCTTCAAAAGGGTTTATGCAAAGGCATAAGGAATCCAAACAAAAACAGTGTATTTCCTACATGCAGTTAAAATGCTGTACTGTTCAGATTCACAGCAGTATGAACACACACTGCTGCTCATTCCCCTACTGTTTCTTGAAGCTATCTTTTAGATTACCTGCTATTCTTACGCTTTCAGCATTTTTTTGCCAGACTTCTCCCCTGTTAGTGGTTTCACAGATCCCATCATGTTGTTGTATTTGTGAATAAGCAATGACAGAGTGAGATGTGCTAATGGAAGATGGGTTAAAAGAGTGTGGTCCCCCTCCTTGTATCAGGTGTCATGGAAGCAGATGGTGGTGTGCAGGAAGATGCACCAGTCATAAAAGACTTCTTATAATTTATTTCCCTAGACAACCAGAGAACACAGAATCACAATTTTCAAATAAAAAGCATGTAACTACTGAAATCATCACATACCTATGCATTTTTGATGATCTGTTAATTCATACGATATAGTTTAAACTCTTCTTTATTAGCTAAATTGTTCATTTCACATTCTGTAATGTTTCTCAGCCCCCCATTTAATAAATTAACCACAGATTATAATATCAATGAAATTCTAGTTTCCAAATGACTTTCAGAGGTGATTTAAAAACTGTACTCAATTTCTGGCAGGAATTTATGGATTTTAAACAGCATCACACAGGCTTGATAGGAGAACATGAACAAGTGATTTTTCAAGTAAAAAGGTGAAGCTCAGGCAAGTGAGACAGAAATAACTGTGTGAGTCCCAGCAGTATGAGGCCCAAAAGACAATGTTTCCCTCTGCTCCTGTCCCATTGCACTTCTATGGGGCTTCTGCTCTGCTGTGTTATGCTCTTGTATTTTAGTTCATCTTACAGATGCTCCTGGTTTCCAGATGACCGATGTCATCTACTTGGACTTCTATAAGACACTTGACATGGTCCCACATGACATCCTAATCTCTAAATTAGAAAGATATGGATTTGAAGGGTGGACCACCTGATAGATAAGGAATTGGCTCAATGGCCACAGCCAGAGAATAGTGGTCATTGACTCTATGTCCAGGTGGAGGCTGGTGATGAGTGGTGTCCATCAGGGGTCTGTCTTGGGACCGATGCTTTTAAATATCCTCATCAATGACATAGAAGATGGGACTGGGATGATGGGGAATGTTCAGCCTGTAGAAGAGAAAGCTCAGGGGAAGCTTAAATCTGTTTTTTCAATACTTAAAGGGGTCTAATAAAACAGATGGAGAAGGACTCTTTACTCAGGTAGATAATGATAAGACAAGGGGGAATTGCCTTAAACTAAAAGAGGATAGATTTAGATTAGATATTAGGAAGAAATTCTTCACTGTAAGGGTGGAGAGGCACTGGAACAGGTTACCAAAGAAGCTGTGGATGTCCCATCCCTGGCAGTGTTCAAGACCAGGTTGGATGGGGTCCTGGACAGCCTGGCATTCCTGCCTATGGCAGGGGGGTTGGAGTTAGATGATTTTTAGGTCCCCTTCCAATCCAAGCCATTCTATGATTCTAATGAAATTGGTCTAAGAAGCTGTTTCTTTACATTAGAATAAAAAGTGCCTCTTGCTAGTTCCAGTTGTCTATGAACTGCATGTAACATCTGCAACTGTTGGAGTCATTGAATTCTGGCAAGCAAGACCCTGAGGAAGGCAGGAACCACCAGGGGAGTGATTTTTGGAAATTCTTCTGTTCTCGTTTCTTCATTTTCAAAGGAAAATAATCCTTTCCTTGTTCTCCCCATAGTTCTTATAGTCTGTCCTTGTCTTGTCATATGTAACCAAACTGTTTCAAAATCACTTATCACAAGGTAATCTCTAACTTTATCTTCTGTAAGCATCTGTTTCTTTGTTTGAAAAGGGCTGATAGGAACACAAATGATGGGCTTAGACCAGATGCTCTTCTTTTAGATGGCTAAAATGAAAGGAAATCAATACACATTTTAGTGTCTAAATCCAAATTTTAGTCCCTTTCCTTTTCTTTACAGAGTTTGCCTCCTGAGCCATTAAAAGTGAATTTAATTAATGTAGCTCATTGCTAGCACTTAGTCTACTACTACAGAGGGAGAAAATTTGAGCCAGAGTTGATGGAGAAATAGGTGTTTATAAAGACTTTATGTTGCAGATTTATTTATTATTACTATTATTTTTTTTTTTTTCTGTAGCAAATAAAAAAAAATCTGATTGTGCTGTGCTTAGTGGAGGTGGTACATAATCTGAATTGTCACTGAGGATGTTAAATTTATGTATGCATTTTTGCATCCATTTAAATTGGCTGACAATATGAAGGTGACCTTTCCCTGTTCTTTTGTTTTGGAATGTGACTTGATAAAAGACAGGAGTTCATGACATATTTGCTTGTTCTGTGGTTGATTAAGTCATTATTCAGTCTATAATTGACTTTAGACAATGATGGGAAAAAGTGAAATAAATAAATCTATCATCCAAGAATCTAACATTTGGGAATCTTCCACCAGGGAGGAGTTTCTAACATCTCTGTCTGTCAGATATCTAGTGGCATAGCACATTAAATGCACTGTGATGCCTTCTCATCAGTTCCTATCCTTTGTATTGAGGGATATTGGGGCCTGAGAAGTACAGGGACTGGACATCTAATCAGAATTTCCCAAGCTCTGCTATACCAGAAAGATCTATAACCAGACAACTAAGAAATATTTCTGGAAGGATGCAGAAAAGAGAGCACTGTCCTAATGAAGAAGTTTGTTTCAGTCTTCATACTACTCTGGAGCCATCAACACCTCTACATTTTCTCAGTGTCTCTCTAACTAATTATTGTCACTTGGAAAAAATGGCAAGTGCTCCTGTTCCTGATTTCTTGAGGAATGCATGGCTGTAGTCACCAGAGTTCTATCACAACTGTTCATAGAAAGCACATTGTGCATATTCTCAGCAAGCCTGAATACTCAAACTCCAAGTCAGCTTTCTACATATGCTCCAACTATTAAGATGAAATGTGAGATTACTGATTGGAAGTGAAAATAGCAGGGCAGGAAAGTGTGTAAAATCATCAAGGAATTGTAAATTCTGAAAACTGTTGCAAGTTTTCCAAGTTATTTGTCAGCATCCAGGTAATATGGAGGTTGGCTAGGGTTTGATCTAATGCACATTAACGTCAATAGCTATCTATTCAGAGCCTTGAATCAGGTTGTTTCTGAGTAGAACATAAGATAAAAAATCCTGTGCAAAGTAATGTACAGCCTTAGAGCACCATTCTGCAAAGCAGTAGTCTTGTGAGTAAAGCCTGCACACAGAGATTGTTCCCTTGGGCCATAAACAGGGCATAAATGGACAACAGATTGGTAGCAGATGTATAAACCTGTGTGAAGCCACTATCAGTTTGATGTTTCATTGGATCCTGTCCTGTTAATTACATTAGTAGGCATTTTAGGATGATGGAATATGCATTTTTCAGTGGCAGAGCTGTTTTCTTCAGAGCATTCTGCCTTTCTGTCTCTCTCCTAGCCCAGCTATCAGCACAAACAGAATGAGATAAGTTTACTGAATAAATGTGTTCCTCATCGGTTTCACAAGTTTTAAGTGGATGCAGTAAATATGCTTTAATTGCATATTGTGTTTCAATTATTGCTGTAAAGCCATTTAGAGCAAATATAGTATTGCTGTGCTGAAAGCCTCCAGTCTGTGTTTGCCCAATGGCAGTGGCAGCCAACTGTATTTCATTAACTACTAACACTCAGCACATTTGCTCACTGTTTTGACTGCGCTGTTTGTTCCTGTCTTGGTTGCTTGCTTGCCATGATCTTGGGATCAAACTGGGAACTAGATCCAAACTTCGCAGCTTTGTCCTTTGCTACTGGAGGTAGCACAGCAAATAACATTGCTAGGGTATCTGCTGAGGAAAAGCTAATGCCTTTGGGATCACTCCTTTCCAGGTGTGCAGGGAAAGCAATGTGGGGAATGGATGCCTCACCCACTGAATACTTCACAAGACATTTTACAGAGACACTGAGCCAGAGATGTAAATCCAAACTAGCATATGTTAGAGCTGCATTGTCAACCACAAGCAGGAAGGACCTTTGCACTAGACTACGCAGATGGTGGGAAGCAGGAGGAAAAAAATGGACAATTGGCTCTTCCAGGTGCTCCATTTGATTTTTATATCAAAATTCTTGACAATTCCAGATAATGGTCTTACTGACCAGCCAGTGATACTGATCAACTTACTGACTATGAATTGATAGGAAAGAAAAGAATCTAGACAGTACTACCTTCACTTCTGCTTTGGAGCACTTAGGACAAGATAGAACCATGAGTTCTGCATAAATGCTTAAATATATACGTATCTTTGGAGTCCCCAAACGGCTTCTGTGAGTGACAACATAGTAATTTCCATGCATAGCATGGAAGTCACCTCTGCCTCTGTGTCACCTCTCACCCAACCTGACACTATCCAGTGGGTCTACACAGTGGTCAGTTGCGAAACATGTCTACAAAGGCAGTGAAACGGAGTCAGAATGGCTTTCAACAATGTATAACTTCTCACAGCCTTTCTCAAGTACGGTCTAAGGCATGGCTTTACATCTAAAAAATGTGTGTATGAGTGGTTCAATTATATATAAACCAGATGGCTCATACTTTTATAGTCTAAAATTATACCGCTCCCCAGAAGAGTCTGAGAAATGGAAAGAAATATATTAAGGGGAACTGTACTAGTAATTCATTTGTCACTAAAAATAAAATAGAAATTAGAGACCTGTAAATTGCTATTACATTTGAAATGAAATAGAGAATTTTTGCCAAAGCTTTCACTGAAGATTTGCTTATTTTCTTGTCATTTCTGTGACTCGATTGAGTTTCCAGAGCATCACTGATGTAATTTTTATTGAAGATGTGCCAACTAACTCTACAGTCATTGGGACAGTGGGGAATTCTGAGCATTCACCAGCAGCCTGGAGTCTAAACACTCTTGTTTTCTGTGTTCATTTGCCTGATAAATTCAAAGCAGACACAGTCTGTCTGATTTTCCCAAGCAGGCCTCTGTATATGAGAACCAGAAAGCAAAATGAACCCCAAGCAGGAGGCAGACCTTGTCTGGAGAACTTTCATATGCCTCCAGATTAGAGGCCTGTTTATCTGGGTGGTTTGGTTTGTTATTTTTTTTTTCTTATGTTGTTGGGTTTGGATTTTTTTTTTTTTTTGGTTGGAACAGCTGTCTGATGTGGAACTTGCCCCTCCTACAGCAGAGATCATGCCATGATACAGAATAAAACCAAACAAAGGCAAATAATTAAGGAGAAAAAGAAAATTCCTTGGAAATAAGGGTAAGGGAGAAAGAGGAGTTAAGTTCAAAGCTATGTAAAGTGATTTGCATGAAGTACAATTCAATTCAATGTGTTTACTTGTTCTACAGAGTTCAGATCCACTGACTGATAGCTCTGTGTGATAGCATGGCTAGCTTTCAACATTGCTATTAAGGTATTTATTCAGAGAAGTTAGATCCTTCTGTTTTTAACCAGTTTTTATTCCATCTTTTCTTCAGAGTGCTCCTTTTGGTAATCCCCTTTAACCTCAGCTCTTTTAACAGCATTACACTGGATCAAGAGTCCAACCAGATTCAGAATTTAGACATCAGGAAATCAAATATTTGCAAATATTAAGCTGTGAAAATACAGAAAAAATAAAGTCTGCCCCCAGCCACAGTTCCACAAAAACGGGAAAGACTGAGATGTCAAAATTACCTGTCAGATAACAACAGACACTGAGTGTTGCAGACCACCTTGACAAAGTCCATTTATACTTCCCTCATTCCCAGAAAGTGGGACACTGGACCCTGCACCAATATGGTCTTCACCCAAATCAGCTTAACTGGAACCTTATTTCTGAGGGGAGCACAAGAAATATGGAACTGGAGTGAGAACAGTTGGCTCAAGCCTCTCCAGATCACAGACAGGGAAGCTGAAGGTGGACAAAAATGATGAGCTCTTCTCCATGCAATAAAGCAAAAATGTTTCTGTCAGGGTGTTTCTGATGAATTTAAAAAAGCTCATTTCAAATCATGAAGCTGACAGGACTTTTCCCACTTCCCTGAAAATGGGTATAATTTAATTCTGTAAAGCACCTTGAGGCTTGTGAGGGGTATGCAAAGGTATTAATAATGATAATAATGCTAGACTTATGTAAATTTTAACCTTTCAGGCAGCACCTTTTCAAAGCTTTTTTTCTTCTTCTGCAAAGTGACCTCTTTGGAAATTTTAATGAAATAAGCATATGTCACAGCTAAAATAGGTTGTTTTAGAGTTTTGGATTAATCTGAAGTTCCCAGAGAGAGATCTATGGACCAAATTCTGTAGTCCATGTACGGACAAAACTCCCATAAACTCAGAGGGCCTTGGGGTAAAAAGCTGAACAGTGTTAGTTAATGTTTGCTTTAGCATCATAGAAGAGTTCACTCAGACAGTGACTATGACCACTTCTATTTATTTTTTATGAATATTTGCTGAAGTGAGGTTTAATTCAGAGAAAGTTTAATGGAAAGAGAAGGCACGAAGGATATTTGCAAATGTATGTGTATGTGCCTAGAATATTTACACTAGAAGTTTTCACATGGCCACCTTGAAGATGTAGTGTAGATAAGAACAAATCCACACGGGGAATGCTTTCAATGACATAGGGTTTATATGCCTCAGGCAGTAGCTGCTGAAGCTGCAGAGTGGGAACTGGGAAAACTTTCCAGATCATGAATGAAAAAGTGTTTTTCATGATTCCATGTTGGGAAGAGACATAGGTACTTGGAACTGTCATCCCTTCTTCCAAAGCTTGGTTCCCATGGGAAAGAAAGCATGCAGGCTGGAAGGGGCACACAGCACATCTCTTAGTTTCCAAGCTGGGAAGAAGATCCCATAATGGGCTGATGTTACTACACATCCCATGCCTTTAGCTAATCCAGGCTCTGTCTTCCCCAAATAAATGTTCATAGAAACAGTATAAAAGAACAATTTCAAGAAAAACTCTAGAGAAAAATATATACTGCAAATTTTTCATTAGATACATACATTCATAAAAATTAGGAAGATCATTGACAAACAAACAAACAAACAAAAAACACCGTGTTAAAATAGTTTATTGTTTTTCCAACCAATGAGCCTTGAACTACCTCTGCTATTAGGAAGATGGATTCTAACTCCCTGTGTTTTCCTTCTCAGGATTCTCTCATGGATTTGTCTTTATTTCACCCACAGAGGAGTGTTTTATCCTCACGGCCTCTATGGGAATGCCTGTGATGACTAAGCATAAACCTGGCAGGCTTCCCAAGAATCATCAGGAGTAAAACCTGTGCAGAACAGCTGTGCTCTTACCTGTGCTCTGAGCCCATGAGCCTGGTGCTCTGTGCCTCTGCACAGCTCTGCCGCCAGTCAGCAGCACTGCAGGGGAAGGGGACTGCTCTCCGTGCCCAGACAAGAACATGGGGGCATGTATAAAGTGGTCATCACCTTAGCAGAACACTTTCCTCCCAGCATTAGAATAGTTTCAACGTCCTATGATGTCAATAACAACAACCTGAGAGAAAGCATCTAATTCAACCATGTTTATAATTTCAATGAAAATACACGCATCCCAAGGAAATTGCATTTCCTTATTTCTTATGTATCTTATTGTTATGTTTCCAAAAATTTTTGCCCAGCTCCAATGACAGCAACCACTTTATACCAAGTCTCAGCAGCTAAAAGAGGATTATACAAACTGTAATTTGCATAGTAAAGACAACAACTATAATGAATTGACAATGAACAGTATGTGCATACATATAAAATCAACATGTTTGCACAAACACTCCGCTTACAGTTTTTCTTTCTAGCAGACAATCCTAACCATGTTGAACAGCAGAACACAATCATTTATCAAATATGTTGGTTTTTTTTTTTTTTTGAAAGCACATACTATAAGAAACAGTTTGTAAATATAATTAAAGTAATTAAACCAATTCATTATGAGATTTTTTTTCTCTCTCTCTCTTTTTTTTTTTTTTCCTCTCCCTTAATAGTTATTTTTTATTGGTAGTGAAGCAAGTCCCTCTATAGAATTCATCAGAAAACAAACATATTATGTATACGAGATAACCGTCAAGGGTTTTTAATTATGTTGTGTTATTTTGTTGCTTGTAATATTGATGGCTTTGAAACCACAACTCTTTTATTTATGTGCAACCCAATATAACTGTTACTGGATGTGTCTCCACTCTTGGTCACATTCTTCCAAACATGCAATTGTCATAGGTATTGAGATTCAGTTCAATAACTTTTCTGATGTTAGACTCCAGACTTCCTCTTTCTTAGCAACTGTGAAATGGCAATCCATCATCTCCCACAGACTCCTGCTATACAAACATTATAACCTCTGTACGGTGACTTCCTTAGCAGTTCCTTCTATTCTTCCCATTCTGCTCCAGCCCTGTTTTAACTCAGGTATTCTGTCACTGTTTTATTTGTCTTTCAGAGATCCTGATATTATCTACATTATTACTTGGAACTTCTATCTTTTCAAGCATGTAGAGTGATTCAAAATGGAAATAAAGGAGAACGGTATGGCCAGAGATGTAGCCCATTACAACAGGTGGGTCTACAAAGCCTTGTCATTTTCCTAGCTCCCTAATCATTCTTTAATCATCTCACTTAATCATCTCTTTGGTGCTGTATCCTCTTCTGTCTTCTCCTGGAACTTCTTCACATTCACTTCTCTGCCTTTCTCATGACATCTGTCTTTGTTTATTTGTTTTTCACTTTGGACCTTTTGGTTATTGGTTTAACATCTCTCAATTCAAAAGTCATTCTAAATTTGGGCTAAATCCTCAGCCTGTGGAATTCAGAGTGACTTTGATGGAGTCTATAGAGTGATTGCTGTTCTCAACAGAGGATCTAACCTTTTATATTTTCTTCTCCTTGAAGGATAGATCTGTCTCTCAGTTTACTCATACAGTTACTAACCTTTAATTCAAGACAAATATGTCTGGCATCCTGAGGAAATAAAGTATCCTAATCCATTCACTGGTTGTAAAGCACTTGGAGAAGATCACAGCCTAAATATTCTGATTTATTTATTTATTTGCCATTTCATTATCTAGCTTTGGGCTACTACCACCTCTGATGGTGAATCCCAAGATTTTAGCTACTCAGTTACTACATTTATTGAATTTTTTTCAGTCTGAGTGTTTAGCAGTGATTACAGCATTTTCAGATCCCCTCAAAATATCTTTTCTCTTTCAACTCCCTGTACCATTCTTTGCCTACATGTATAGCTGTGTACTATACACATAGTCATTCCATACTATATACATAATCATTCCATCATCCCTACACACTTCAGCTCCTAATATAAATGTAGGAAGCAGAATAAATAAAACTGGTGAAATAAAAATACTGCACAATGAGATCTGCAAGATACTACAAAGAGCACTAGAAAAGAAGTGACTGCACAAGTTAAAATGAAAAAATGAAGAAAAAAAAAAAAAAGGACATTAAGTTTGTTGTATGAATCTTTATGTTTTTAAAAAGCCAGATTTTACTTTAGCTTTAATATTTGTTAATACCAAAAACTTCTAAAGCAACTAATAATGGCCAGCTGCATCACTTCAAAAAATGAATATGGCAATACTAGCTAGATGATGTGTAATTCTCCATGTCCCATGTCCCCATTGTTTAGCTAGCAGTTCTCTGGAAATAGCAAATGATAATAACAATGCACATGTATTTCAGGGAATGAAAATAACAGTGATATATATTTTATCCTGATATTTAGAAAAAATTGTTCCACTTCACCTCTCATGAAGGAACTTCCATATATATATGCTTATGTATATGTGTATGTGTATAAGGGCAGTATCTGGAAGAAGTGCAGTGAATTACCTTGTTTTTAAACTATTTTTGATTCCGACTTTTGCTGTTATTTTGTTTCTTTTTTTTCCTTTAATAGCTGTTACTCCTTTTCTGGGTCTGTTATGTGTAACTGCAATAAAAATACATAATAATAATAATAATAATAATAATAATACTTTAGTGCCCAATTAAGCTTTTTTTTTGTTTGTAAGTCCTGGGAGACCTTTAATCAAAAGCCCTTACAAATGAATGCCATTATGTCATTTAAAGACATTCTGACTTGCTTTTGCAAATATAATACTGGCATGTTTTTTTGTTGTTGTTTTGTGTCTTTTTTCTTTTTCTTTTTTTTTTTTTTTTTTCTTTTTTCCTCAAACCCATTAAGCTGTCATATGTGTTTTCTCCTTTCTGTGTTGCTTGTCAAGCTTTCTGTGTATCTATATCTTGGGGACCAGCAACAATGAGAACGGAAGCACAGGAAAAAACTTGGCAGTTTAATGAGGCTTGGATAACATATGCCTTGCCAAGGGGACCTCATGCATTTTCTTCCCAGGCAGTCCTTCCCTGCCTGGCCCCCAGGCCAGGGGGGCAATCTGAGCACACTCCGGTCACGAATAAATTGTTAAAAGGAAGAATGGGCCCAAAATGTGACATGAGTGGGACAAGGAATGAATATACTGACATGACTAAATATAACAACACTGTGAGGTGGCTGCTGGTCCTCAGACCAAAGAACACAGAAAGGTTCCTGCCCACACTTTCGGGACTGGCCCTTCACCATGTTCTGACTTACTCCTCTTTACTGACCATTTTATCTAGATCCCATTCAAGTCACGTACAACACCCTTCTGGCCTCAACATATTTTTTTTTATTTTTTTTTCTTTACAGTTTATCATAATGTAAAGAGCAATCTCTCTCTCTCTCTCTCTCTCTCTTTTTTTTTTTTTTTTTTTTTTCTTTTTTCTACTGTGATGCATACAACATGTACTGTACATTCCCAGGAACATGGCCTGAAGGTATAAGGGGATGTTGGCAACCTTCATAATTTGGAAGAAACTGAACATTGTTAATCCTTGTCCGCCCCACCTCTGAAGAGTAGTTCTGGGACTGAATGCTGTACATCAGAGATTTATATTGGAGACAACAAGTTAGTTTACCCAAGAATAAACTAATGTATGTTTAGTGTAGGTAGAAAGGATGCCAAGACTGA
The DNA here is from genome assembly GCF_964035555.1 of Netta rufina. NCBI lineage: Eukaryota > Metazoa > Chordata > Aves > Anseriformes > Anatidae > Netta > Netta rufina. Next base: position 148,550,206 of record NC_140124.1, on the reverse strand, counting down.
AGATTGAACCAGTCAGATAAAATATTTGACAGAAATAGACACACCCCGCCAATCATGTGTTTTCAATCTGTGTTGGTGCTTTATTGTGGTGGTGGTAATATTCCTCCAATACAAAACGTCTTCCTCAAACATATCATCTTCAGTTAAATCCAGTGTCCACTGTATTTGTGTCCAGACATTGGACTGGAGATGGAGATTTAATTACAAGTTAAGAAACAAAAATCCTGGTTCAGGTGTTTGTGTGGTTCATTCATTGAACTCACAAGGAGTCCTTAAAAATGGCTTGAAGAATATTTCAGTCCTAGGCCTGACATTACAGACATTGGATGGATGGATGGATGGATGGATGGATGGATGGATGGATGGATGGATGGATGGATGGATGGATGGATGGATGGGGTACTCAGTGAAATGCATTACAATTATACAAACAGTAAAGTAATCCTTTTATTTTTTTTCTTGAACTTTTTGTGCCATATAAAATCCATGCATGAGATCACTGTATAGTTCTAATAATGTCATTTATTTTGCCACCGGAAACCATGTGTAAAAATGCTGTAAAGCAGCACATCGCACAGCTACATCTGCTTGTTACGAATGTTAAATGGTGTCTCAGCTCCAGAGTGTTTGATGCCTGTAATTATATTTGATAACAATGAATAATCTCTTTTATTATTAATAGGCTTCTGATGGGTGAAGCTCCACAGGCTCTTCACTTAAGTATTTTTGACCTTCTAGTTTTCACACAAATGAATCCTATATCATACTGATTGTCAGCAGAGATTTTTGGTGTTCTTTTTCTGATGTAACCAATGTGTTAAGAAGGCTTGTACTGATAGATTCTGGGTTTTGTGTCATCAAAGGCAGCTGTGGCAACAAGGCTAACTCCTGCCTCCAGACCCTGTGCATCCATTGAACAGTGTGGTCAGCTACTTGGGAAAAATCTGTTCCTGCACTGAAGAACCTCTTGTACTACCAAGATATCTGTACCATAATTAGAAAACCTCTACTTTACCAAGATTTCCCAAAATTGCTGATAAACTTGTAACCCTCACATCTGAGAAACTCATTTTGAGACAGCTCAAAACTGCAGGCTAGCTCAAGTACTCATCCCTCTGCACCAGCACAATGCATGACATCTAGGGTCACCAGGGTAATCAAGTGTTTTCCTATTGTGTACGTTGGTCTATATAAGAGCTAATATGGGCACATCTTTCCAGTAACAGATAAGTGCATTAAGAGTCTATGTCACATGGTCAGTGAGTAAAGTAGCAAAGCCCATTTTGAGATGTGGGTTTCTAAACTGCAAAGATGCTCCTGAATATTTTGATGTGATCAATGCAAAAATCACACTGATAACAGTTGCAAACCATTGCACTGTCTCACAGCTTCCCCAGTAAATAATTACAACATGATAACAACAGTATTCACCAACTCAGGAGTTTATCCTTGAAACACAACAGAGATGCTGAGCCCTTGCTTCTTCCGTTCTAGGAACTTATTGTCTCTCTTACAGACCTTATGGGATGTCTATAAAATAGCTGCTGCACTTGCATTAAAAAAAAATAATAAAATAAAATAAAATAAAATAAAATAAAATAAAATAAAATAAAATAAAATAAAATAAAATAAAATAAAATAATAATAATCCTGTGACTTGTTGAGTTGCAAGCTCAGTGTTCTTTGTCCTTTATCAATAATGAGACTGTAGCTGTGGGCTAGATAAATGGGACAAGAATTACTTTGACCATTTTATGATCAGTAGAATTAGACTTCCAGCTGTTTCAAAGGTACCTGAAGATTTTCCATGCTTCAGCTTTTATTTGCTCAGTTTGTGATACTTTATGTTGAAAAGTGCCAAGAAGTGAGAAGTGCAGCTGAATGAGAGTTGATAGCACTAAGCCACGAGGACAGTAAGAGTCAACTTCAGGGACCCATAATATATCAGCCTGGCACCACAAGGCACAGACTGGTAAGCTTTCAAACAGTGCACTATATGACTTGCCCTAGGTGGCTGCCCAGCAGGCAGACATGGTGGTTCTTGAGATTCCTGACAGTCACTGGCTTTTGTACACCAATACAAAGCATTGTTTTGTTGTTGTTATTGTTGTTTTGTTTTGTTTTTTTTCTTCCCACTTCAATACCATCACCCCTTTATGCACAGATGCAGAGAGCTGTCAGTGCAGCTGCAGCATCTCCACATATGAGCTATGCAGGTGGCATAGCCTTAGCTATTTGTTTTCCAAATGTCATGGCTACTCCCTTCCAAGAACTGTAGCACAGCTCTTAAATCTTTGCCATAATGAAGTGGTAAACACTACCATCAAACCTCATGAATATTCACATCAGAATAATTCAACTAAAGTCCCAAGGGACCAAGAAGCCAATTGAAAGCACATATATACAGTTGTCTGTTTAGATGATGGATCTGAACAATGCTTCACCATCTAAATGACTCAACATGACATGTAAATAATTGCTTGTGATTGCAACATGCACCAAAGGTTTAGTTATTGATTCTTTAGCTTGCCTGTTGTCGCTAGTTAAATATTATAGGAAGCTGTCACAACAGATTTCATAGAGTGTGTCAGTGCATATGTGGGTGTAAAAGCCCATTTCTTGGCTTCTTTCAATAAGGGAGACTAAAATTGGATTCTTGTAAAATAAGTACAATTTAGGTTGCTGTTGAATGTGTGAAATAACTAAAACCCAATCTCTTACAACTTTAATTAGAGTTACATGATTATTCTCATATACTAATACAGACTGTTTTTATTTAATTAGCCAGTAAATCCTAGTTTGCCATAGCCACCGGATTAGGGTTTGATCCAGTCCATAATGAAGTAAGTAGAGATTGACACCATCAAAGAACACTTCATTTAATTTTTAATTAAAAAGACCCTCTGCCATTGTAGCTACTGCATTTATTTTTGTTTTTCAATCCACAGTATAATAGGAATGCATAATCTGTGAATATGCAAATAACATTCTGGGAAGTATCTACATTTAAAGGCATAACATATAACATTTCCCCATGCAATATTCATGTAAATTAATTCAGAGAAAAATTCAGTGCATTTTACAACACATATCTTACCTTCAGGCAGAATTACATTGCTGCCACCTCTTTTCTTTCTTCCATTGCTTCTAAAAACTTTTTTTTTTTTTTTTTTTGATTGTTTGATTTCTATCTCAGTTACAGGAAGACAGATTCCATTCAAAAAATAAAAGCAAGCTACTCAGTCTCTATTGTTGCCTCCTTTCTAAGGACCTTATTTGGAGAAGCTCTCAGAAGAGGCACCTAAGACAGGTGAGGTTAATTTTCCCTTGAAAGTGTACGTAGAGAGAGTCCTGATGGCTCAGGCTAGCCAACTTAACTTCCAGATTGCAACAGCTTGATGCTATGGATGTCACCACTTACATGCCTTCATCTTAAGACAGTGCAATTTCCTGTTATCTAAATATTCCAACACACTTGTGAGTAAAACAGAAAGAAAGTAGAGTAGAAAGGTAAAGGTACGAGAATTAAAAGGAAACATGCCAGAGAGAAGCCATTGTGTCGTAAGCAAAATCTGCCTTACAGTGGTCAAATCCCTGTTTAGCTACTCAGTTTGTAGCTCCAAAATAGTAAAGAAGATTTACTTTTACTAGCTTGTATATGTTCTAGCCTAAAGTGGGCCATAAAAAGGATTTCTCAATCTAAAGTTTTAGTGTAACTACAATTTTTGCCTACCAAAGTGAAAATTACAATTGAATTGTTATTGGCGTTGGATATATTTTAAAATCAAGTTATAACTGCCTAAAAATGCAGGTTCAGATTGACCAAGACAGTTTGTGAATGTTTTTAAAAAAGTAACATATTGAGACATTTTATTTCATCACTTTTTCCATATCTACAACAGCAAATGACACAGCATGTTTGCGCATATCAGAGACGACATATATCACATACTATATTTATAGCATATGTAAAAAATTATAAAGAATTTCCTTTCAATCCTGAACCTCTATTAATGTCAAGTGGGTCACAAGAAAGGGAAAGCCCAACCCACCACCAGTCCCTAATCATGTATATAATTCTTTTACAGAACACGGAGGCTTCTAACACCCCGGTCTTGTAAGTAAAGAAAGGTGGATCTCTGCCTCAGTGGCCAGCTTTTATTTAATCACTTCTTAGTCAACTTATCTTCAAAGCTTTAAAATGTTTGGCCCTCTATTAACTCTACCTCAGAACCTCTGCCTTGCTGAATTTAAGTTTCTGGTTGATAATCCACTCATGCTATCACTGAAGGCTTATGTGCATCCATTTTGCAGTAAATAAACAAACAAACAAAAACAGTTCTTTCGTGTGCAGGCCATCATGTCTTTCTCCAACATCCAGTTGTGCAGTGCACCTCAAAAATGGGGCTGTGTATTTCATGACATTTAGATTGCTCCAGATCAATGTCACCTTCCCTTTACCCCCTCAGTTAGTTAGCATGTATGTTGCTAGCACCTCAGTGTGCAGAAGTGTTAAGCTTGCATTGTGTTACTCTACTGAAGATTGCCACTGGAGAATGAATAGAGACAAAAACTTTTCAACACATTGATAAGCCCATTCTAGTGAGCTATGGTCACTAGTATCAGCATGGCACCTAGCATCATTTTGCAACTTGCAATTTTTTAAAACAAGGTTATTTAGCAAAGAGCCTTCATAAACCGCTATTTTGTAGAATGTCATTTGGCAAATCTGAGTTAAACTTGGAAATTGTTATATTTTTTTGTTGTAAGTAGAGTGTCATTTAACTTTATCACACACACAAAAACCACCATCACAGGCAGAGATTGTACAGCTGTCTACTTCATTGACTTTAAACAGACTAAAGCAATGCAACTAAGATGTTATGGAAGACTTATCATGAGCATGCTATTACTTGAAATGGATATTTTTTTTCCTTTCCTTATTTTCTTCAGTGCATCTGAGTAGATTTGGATCATTAATATTAGATTTTAGTGTGAACATACATTTTTCTCTTAAATTATGTTCCAGGATTTTTTTTGTTTATTTCTTTTTCACCTCTGTGCCATCAGATACACCTGGATTGCTTTAAAGCCTTTCACATACAATGACAACTGGATGATAACTCTATGCTAATCTTTTAGAGAAAATGGACCAGATGTCTACAATATATTAAACACCCTTAGGTCCTTATTTTGTTTGGAGCTCACACTTCTGTTGCAAGTATCTATGGCAAACTGTCCTCCTGGACCAATCTATCATTTTAAAGAGAGGACCAAAGAAAATAGATTAATCAAAGGGCCTGGAGTTATTGTCTCCCCCTGTTAGCTCCAATTCATATATCATTAGAGAAAAAAAAGCCTGTCAGCACTATGGGATGTTATCTCTTTGAAAAAAAATATTTTCTCCAGCACATTTTTTTTTAATCTAACGACAATACAGCATTAAAATACTGACTTTTTTTAACAGTTCTATACCAAGCAAAGCCAAGACAAAAGATTCAGTACAGAACTTTCAGAAAACAAAATGTTTCCTTAAACAAGGTTGCAGCAAATACATGCAGTGCAGGTAGTTTCATTCAGTGTTTTAATTTTAACGCAATGTCAGGTGAGATACAGGCTTTATTACAGATACCCAAAGGGCTTTGATACAGCTTAACCAAAATGGTAAATTTAGGAGGAGGAGCACTGAAAATTGCTTCTGCGTGGTCTCAACATTGAATTTCAATCACTTTTTTCCCACAAGTGTTTTTCAATATTTTTTCCACTGTTTCACTAGATGCTTGATCCAAGCCCTTTGAAGTTACAGGGAAGAGTGATGGTCTTTGTTCCATGTACCATATTCATTAACATAAGAGGATGTGTGTTTCTAAAATGAATATCACTTTTTTAAGACAAGTAGGTAGGAAGTGCTGGATTTTCAGTTATGTGCAACACACGAGGGGCTTGGGTTAGATCCATCTCAGCTAAACCTAGGCACCCAATAAGCTGTCCCCCAAGGGTATTCATGTAGACCAACTGCTACTTCAGTGCCCACAGTAAAATTTTAAAGTTAGCTGGGATGCGAAGATATGCAAAGTCTTTCTTTTCTCCATCCCACCTTTGCTCCTTTTGCCATCACCTTCACAGGAGCCAGCTGTCACTGCTGTATGTTTCTTCTGGAGACATGGGCTTTTTTGAAAGCTCATGGGCTTAGTCAGTAAATGTGCTCATCTTTGAAAGAGCTGTTTTTTCAGCTGATGGTGGGAATTTACTTCTGCCCATTTTCAGTTGAGTGACATTGGTCCCATGCTCTGCTCATGGCTCTGGCTTGGCTTGACTCTCTAGCAGAAAGTGACCTGAAAGTGGCAGATCTCATGTGCTCCTTGATGAAGCTTTGAGCCTGTCTGTCCATATTTGCAGGCTGCATGACAACTTTTTGCAATTGCACTTGGTTTAATTTTCAGTTTTTTTGAATCTATCTTTGACATACGCCCCACTCTAGTTTTGCTTTTTTGTCTAAATGACAAAAATGATCCAGATCCTTTCTTCTCTAAGGAGATGCCTCAAATTTTAGCTGCTTCATTTACTCTTTTATGGATTTGCTCATATTTTCAGTTTTCTGATCTCTCTCCTTCTTTCCACAAGCATCTATGAGCTAGTGCACCTCAAGGAACTGGGATGATTATCTGTCATCTTCAGACTATTCTTCTACACCTGAACTGTGGAGTGAACAGGTTTGCTCAGAATTTTCCCAGAGCTGTTTGGGATTTCAAGTGACTTTTGACATCTGAGAACAAGAAACCTTTGAATAGCCAGTTCTATTTCATTTCTTTTTAGGGATACATGCTCTTTTGCTGAAATTATTGCTGGGTTGCTTTAACATAACTATCTTATATCCATGTGCCACCTCATCTGTGAGGTTGCCTCATATGATGGTCTTTACTATAATTTTGAATATTACTGGGATATAAACTGCCATTAGTCTGCTCACCAACATTGGCCAGATGCCTGGCATTATCTCTGGGGTGAGGCTCAGTTTATGTGTAAACATTTTTGTAAATAAGCTGATGCTTTCAAATTTTAGGCCAACAGGTCTATGAAGAACGCTGATCTCTTGATTGGATGGCTCATTTAGCTCAATATATCAACAATTGGTTTTGGCACCACAAGGAGAGATTTTGCCCACAATAGCTCTGCCCTCAGCCATCAGTAGTGGGTACTAATTTCTTACCAGTATGTTATTAAACAGTGTAACTCCTCGTGTTATTTGTTGTTATGACCACTACTAGGCAATAGCATTCTTTTGAACTACTTTAAAGTCCAACATTACTTCATCTTCTCAGCCTTTCTAATTAATTCTTTAAAGTGGAATTCTGCATTTCAGCTGTCTTGTAGGATAACATACCATTCACTCTTGTTTTAGTGTTCTTCTAAGTCCCATTGCCTAAATTATTATTGAACAGTTAGAACAAAACACACAAAGATAATTCTGTCTCCTCTGGTCAAGAGAGGATAAACATACATTGCCAGATGCCAGACTTTATTTTCCCTTATCCTTTTGAGTATGTACATCAAGAGCTCCTGACTATAACATCCCACAGCTGATTGTCATTGATCCAAAAATAGTGTTAAGGAGCATATGCCCTAAGAGGGATGCTTGTCACTGGTGCTGGACTGACTCCACAACTTAGATGCGAGTTGAACTGGTTGTTGATCCAACATCTTAGCTGTTGATGATGAATATTGGCAACCTTTTCCACAGTGTGTGTAGGCTGAGAGCTTTTGAACCTGCCATATCACATTGTACTTGCCCTCTTCTTTCACTAGTATGAATATGTCAGGAGTATTTCATCTTTTTACTTTCTTAGTTTTCTTTCTTAACTAAGTTAAGGAGTCCCATCACCCAACTTGTTCTTTCCCCTTTTATGCTGTTTTATGTGTTTGTACAGTAGGGTCCTGCTGCTTGCCCTTCCACCCAGTCCAGCTTTCCTCTGTGGTTGACTATATAACTACTGAATGGTTCTCTGCTACTGTAAATGCCTGGCACAGTTTTGTTTATTTTTCAGACATACCTGCTTTCTTTGTCATCCTCAGGCATTTTTCTAGAGTAAGATCAGTTTCTCTCAGCTCTCTCTGCTATATTTAGGCATCATGTGTTCCCCAGCAATCTTCTCTCTAATGAGGACATCTTCTATGTTTCCAGAACTGCAGGATGCCATTTCAAGTCTTTTGTAAAAGGTGTTGAGAGGTAATATTGAAAAGTGCTGTGAATGGTGCTTTGAGCTCTCCTGTTGTACTTCATGTTGGGTGAGCATTGCTTCTCACACAGTCAGTGATCATGTTTCAGTTGATAAGTTGGTAAAGTCCACCCAAAGGGGCTCTAACTTCTTAAACTGCTCCCACTTGATCATTTGGGATGATCTATCCTTTCTCTCCAGTTTTTATACCTGTTGCATTATCTGCTATTACATCTAGCTATAAAGTCACATTCAGTTCTTACCCTCTCCCCCTATGAAGTAGTGAAATGAAAGCTTTACTTTTATTTTCTTATTTTTATCTCTCTAGGCAGTCTTCTAGGACTGGGTTGTTCTTTCCAGTACTCCAGTGTTTTTGCAAAAATGTTGCCTGGAAGCTCTTCATTACCACTGATCTGGATTCTTCCTTTGCCACATTTCTAATTACTATTTTGCTCATCCGCCAGTCACCTACATTTCTTTACTGATTATGCAGTTAATCACCTACCAAATACAGACATTGTGGCTCTTTATTTACATTTATTTTTTTTTTCCTAAAACTGTTTTTTTTTTTTTTTTTTTTTTAACTGATAGTATAACTACATACTTCCTGTATCTGCAGCTCCCATTCTCCCCATCTGTACAAACTCAATTTCTTTTAAAATGTATCCCCCTTACACCTTATATTTGTCTCTGGAAGTCCAATTTAGTTTACTGGAGGCCAGCTATAGGACTGAAATTACAACACTTTGGGGGACCCTGGGACCCTGGAGTTTAAGAAATTATATATTAATGAATAATAAATAATAAGCTGGACAAATCCAGGAAAAAGTGATGAAGTGTCTATGTCTATATTACGGAGATATATTGTAGTTGTGTCTGCTGGTTTGTTTGCAACCTCTGTGGGGGAAAAAAAAAAGAAAAAAAAAAAAAAGTTGAGCAAATCTGTAGGCTGTTCCAACTTCTACACTCTGGGCAGCTTTTTTGGTTCATTTTTTTTTCACTTCTGCCATAGACACAAGTCAGTCTCCCTCAGAGAGAGCAATGGCAGGCATGAAAGAATTGCTGAGACTCTGCCTGCAGCCTTTCCGCCCATCACTGTCCCTCTCTCTCCAGGGATCAACTCTGACATTTTTTGTCTTTGAAGGAAGAACTTGAACTTCACAGTTCAGGTTTTGGTCAATCTGTAGCTGGAAGCAAGTAAAATCCTGGGGTTTATCTTTTTTTCTTTAGATACAAAACAAAAAATTGGCTCTACTTCATTCATAACTAGCCTCAGGTTTAATCAAAATGCTCAAACCTTTTGACAAAACATGGGCTGGATACCACATCTGTAGGAAAAGCTGCAAACAGCTGAATTTTACTTTGCTTTGGTTTTCCTAACAAACATTTCACATTGCTCCAAAGTAGACTTTTCATGAGTTGGAGGGATCATCCTGAATAAAGGTTAAGGGGAAAGAGATTATATGACAAGCCTTGTTACCTCCTGCCATTTCTATTTTTGCTTTATATTCAAGGGCTAGGGAGAAAGGAGTAAAAGATACAGTAAGAACATATGGTTTCTAAAAGGAATACTTTTAGAAAATAATGTATTAGTTAAATAGTACTACATCTTGCCAAAATGACATTATTATAACATCATCCCTTACAATTACTAGCACAGCTGAATCAATAACGTGGATAGTCTAAAGAAAAACTGGCTACAATGGAACTGTAAATTATGCAGAAATTATTGTAACAATTTTCTAGTGGTTTGGACTAAGCTTCCTAAACCTCTCAACCATTTCAGCAGATTGTCTGCCCATACAACAATTCTGTTAAAACTAATGTTTGTTTGTAGCAACATATTTTTTGCTAGTAGAGCCTGGGGAATTTGTATCCCATGGAAATATAGTTATGTCATAGAAAGGTCACTTTTGCCTGCAACTTGCATTTAATGACTTAAAGTATTCTAGTTGATTTCAACCTGTTTTTCTAGATACTTGGGTCAAATATACATTGTGAGACAGATCTTTAACTTACATGAATTAGCAAAGAACAACTGAGATTAGAAAGAGTAATGTAGTTTAGCAGAGGAACCATCCCTTGTTTTCATCTAAGTGCTATTTCATTTCCATTTTGTATGCTACAGTGAATAAAATTTGGAGCATAATAAAATTAATTGCCGGAATATATTTGGTCTGTAAAGTTAAACTGACATTATAGCAATTCTTTTTAATACTTCTTGCTGTTAATTAGCATGCCAGTAGCTTTAAGAAACAGAGTTTTTCTGCATTTACTTCATGGGTGGATAAAACAAAAATAAAAATTATTAAATAATAATCAGTTCCAAAAAATGTGTTTTCAGATCTGTGAAGAACATGATGTTGTTTATGAGATTATATTGGGCTGGTTCACCTAATGATAGCACTCACTGGCTCATAGCTAATTGTGTATTGAAAAAGAGATGATTTTCAGCAAGTGTAGAACCCTACCAGCATCCCTTTTCATTCTTCAGAGTTGCAAATGTTCAATTCCTTGTTCATCAAGCCAACAGATGGTCACAATTTAAGGAGACCTATAGGCAAAATAACCTTCATTTGCTTCAGGCTCCCAGGCTCTCATGATGTTGAACATTGATATGCTTGCTTTAAGTGTTTTGTGGATGAAGAACCTATTACATATTACATAAAATAGGTGAAGTATGCTCTGTTAACAGATCACAGCACACAGATTCACTTCACTCCACTTCACTTATTATAGGCCTAGTTTAAAACCTGTTGAAATTGATGGAAAGATTCCCAGAGGCCTTAACTTGGTTTGGATTGTGATCTGTGAACAGATCTGGTATTAATATTGGTCTTTTTAGTCTGTGGACTTCATGAAATCAGGGTGGTGCTTTGTTGTTGTTGTTGAAATATTGGCTGACATTTGGGTGTCTTACCTCCTCCTGCTTGTTTGTGATCGTATAGTTCGTACATTGTTCACATGTTTTGGTTAGTATAAACAACAAGATATACACTATATATACATGCATATATATATGTATATATTTAAGTAGCTCAGCTTCTTGATCCACATCATTCTACAGACACAAGAACACTATCAAAGAAGAAGTAAAGAGCTCAGCAAGAATGGGTAATAGAAATAGAGATAGTTAGGAATAGAAATTAAGTGGAAACAAAAAAGATTTTAACATAATCTTTTAGTGTGTTTCCCAGTTTCTGAAGGGAACAGATTTCTTCAGAACTACAAGCCTTGCTCAGAGAGGCGATTCTATATGCTGACTTATGGTTATCCCATAATGAGATACAAATATCATGTTTTCCATTTATTTCATGCGGTAAGAAATTGTCTACATTATAAACTTTGCAACCTTACTCAGGACTATCTACTGTACAATTGCCTGTACAGCTTAGAAGACCAAACTGTTTAGATGTAAAAAGAAGCTCCTACTAATAATTCAAATGAACACAGGCCATCATGAATTGTCAAGGTTGAATTCTTGCTGCTTCTTTCATGTTGTCTAATTGACGTGACTTTTGACATTGCAGTAAAATATGCTTTTTTTTGGGGGTTGGAACAAAAGGACAATGGATCTAGTGGGTGGGGAAAAGCCCTCCAGAAGAGCAAGTCTCAAGATTCATTACACTCTCTAAACAGTGACATTTCCAGATCAGCAGTGCAGGAATGTTAGGGCATATCGTATGTTTGTCTGCTGACGCGAGAAGATTAGACTCAACAATCAAAGAATCATCAGTGCCACAGTTCTGTTACCCATGGATGTAGGAATATTATTTCTTCTCTAACACATTGTCTCATAAGCCATCCATCTGAACACAACAGAAAGATTCAAACAGACTTTTTTCTCACTAAAATATATACACATAGGTAAATAATACAGTGCTCCACTTTGTTTGATATTGATTCATATTCGCAGTAGCAGGGATTCATATTTGAGAAAGAAATATTGAAAAGCTTTCTTTCATTCATGGGTGTCAAATAAGCAGTCACTACACCTCAGGCAAAGCGTTTAGGCTGGTGAAATTGCTCTCTACACAATTGGACAGACTACTGCTTGCTTTACTAGACTTCCTAGGATTTCCAGCCAAGATGCAGATGTGGATGTTTGTGTGATCAGAGGCATCGCAGCCCAATTCACTGAGATCAGAGCTGGTGGGAAGAGGGAGTTTGAGGACATTGCAGGAAGTCTACATGTATGATTAGGTAATGTCCATGATGGTGTCCAATGACTAACAGCAAGCAGATATAGAAAAGGATTGAGTTCCATGGATAGAAAAGACAAAGGACTGATACAGATAAGAAGCCCTGTGAAGATGCCTGAACTGAAAGAAAACATTGAGAGCAAACTGTAAGAGGAAAGAGCACACATTCACAGGAACAAGGAACACCTATGACTGATGTTTGGACAATAGGGTCTACTAAAGTAAAGGCTAAGATGTTCAGAGAGTGTCACTCTATAGGTGATGCTCCTCTAGAAATGACAGAAGTTGTCAAGATTTTAAAAGTTTTGATTTGTGTGTGTGTGTAAGATGAAATCTCTGTTTTCCTGCTCTTTTTTTTTTTTTTTTTTTTTTTTTTTCCCTCTTGATGTTATAATCCTTTCGAATCTGGCAGTTATGAACCTTTTAAGCACTTTTGTACAGTTCTGAATTAAATTTCTACACAAGCTTAAGCATTGCCCATTTGTTACTCTGATGGTAATCTGGACATCCGTTTTTTAAATCATAATTGTCCAAGGGTGGACATTCGAGTGCTATGCTAGACTAAAAGTGACATGATACTTTCCTATGAGAGGCACCTAAGCTTAGTGAATCTTGAATCTTAACAGACCAGCCTCCTTCAGACCCATGTAGCAAGTATCTATCTCTTAGCTAAATTCTACCTGTAGTTTAAGTTTTCAGTTTCACTTAAAATTATCTTTCAGCTTTGTTTATAGTCAAACTGCTTGGACGTTATGCTGAAGTTATTTTTTGAGTGTTATGCTGGTACAGAACTGACATAGATATCTGTTAGTATTTAGTGTATTTTTCTTCCAAAGAGATGACGATGATGATTATTGAGATCTTGTGTAAAGTTATTGTGACATTTTCTTCCTCACACATACGACATCCAAACACACACACAGTTCTTTTTATGAAATCCATCAAACAATCTGATTCTATTCATAGCAAATATATATATATAAATGGTTGTATAAAATTAAGATCATAAAAAGTAGTAAATATTATTTTGATTACTGTTTCCAATGTAATTGAGAAACACATATGTTGGTCTTTCCTTCAAGACTTAGATACAATATCCTTTGCAGTTAATAAGAAAGTTGTTCTGACTTCGGAGGACATGGTATCAGATTATGGCTATATAAACAATGAGTCTTCAGTTGTAGGAAATATTATAGAGATAATGGACAAGTGAGGCACTGACTGAGAGGTCTCCTTGTAAGTTTGCTGAAACCTTTAGGACACACACATTTCCAGTACAATCATCATGATTTGCAGACTGGATAATGTTTCTTCTTTCCTTTATGTCTGGGCTTGTCCCATGTTTGTATATGAAAGAAGTTTTTTCTTACATTTGGAAGGCTAATATTCTTCTCCTTCAAGGTATCACCAGACCTTTACTCATCCTGATTAGATTATTGGATAAACATATTTCATAAGGACAGAAGGGAGTATTATGACCAGCTATTGTGATGTTATGAATAATACAGGAGAAACAATATTTATCCTGTAGTTCCTGCGTAGAGCTTAAATATTGCTCTTGTGATCATCCTTGGGTACATGTCTCTCCTTAGTCCTTTCTTGGTATGACTTTCAAGGAGAGATTGAAAGCTAAATGATGTCTTCTCTAAGTTATATCTAGTGTATGAAGATATAATAAGAAGGTATCTCTTCTCATGTCATACATGGGAAGAAGGAATTTCACCCAGGAAAATCATTTCTACAAAATAATTTTATTTATTAAAGTACATCTGCGAAGTTAATCACTTTTTTATTATTATTATTTTAATATTTTATTTATTTATTTATTTATTTTATCATTGATAGTTGGAATGATTTTGTCTAGCTATACTCATTTGTTCATCAATTTAGTAAAAGTGTATACTGGTTCCTGTCCTGCCTGGTCTTTTATTGAAGTAAAATTAAACAATTTCAGGATTCAATTATTAATACCTTCCATCTATAAACCATGTCTTCATCTATAAACCATATTGACATTCAGTCTAGACATCTCAAGAGGGGATTCACTTCATGAATATCAATAAACAGGTTGTAAGAAGCCTGGGAATATTAAATTATTTCAAAGCATTTGACAGTTGACAATGTTAATACAATAATTAAAAGCTCACATCCCTTAAACTAACACTGCTCGGCATTTCCATGTAGCAAGCAGCTAAGTCCTTAGAAGGTACAAATCAACATTGCTATGCTGTCATTACTGGATCTGTATAGTTTTCCACCAACACTTGCAGAGCCTTCACAAATAAATAAATACTCTTTTTGCCGCAAAGGTGTCCCCAAAACTGGCTTAATCTAATTTTATGCCTGGTTTGGCATTAATTTTTCAGCCAGGAGGAAGTGAAAATTCATTTGAAAATGCAAATCCTATCTTGCATTAGACCTCTTCTTTAAAGAGGCTGTGGCAGATAACCCAGTACACCTAGCTCCCCGCAGCATCTGCAGTTTGGAAAGCATGGAGACAGAGGGCAAATGGTAAAAATTCACAGCAGAGTCTTTCTGCCTGTCTCAGTGCAGCCTGTGTAAAGCTTCCCTGGGTAGGAATCCATCAACTCAGAAAAATCTAATGATGAAAGACAGCAGATTTCTGTCAGGCATTTGTCTTAGCAATGACCTTCTGTGAGAAAATAGAACAATTGACCACAGGAACACAAATCATGTCAGGGGGTTTCTTTGAAATTGCTTCTTGAGGTGGTTGGAAACTAATATCAATATTCCATATATTTGAAAACAGGGAAAGCAAAAAAAAAAAAAAAAAAAAAAAAAAAAAAGAAATCATAAAGCATTTAGGGTTTTTTTAAAAAAATAATGCAATAAATATAATGCTGTGCTATTGGAAGTATTCCACTCCTTTTTATTTTATTTTTTTTTTTCTGTTACAGCATCACTAGTTTAACACATGTACAGATTTTTCTGCATAATGAACCAATAATGGGATCACTGTGCTTTCCTCTTCCTACTGCTTGGACTGAAAGAAGGCTAAAAATTGACTGCAATTTTCTGATGGGAGATGGGCAATTATATGGATAAATAAGAATGAAAATTACTATTGTTAACACTAAAATCTTGAGAGAAATATTTGGCTTCAGGTAGTGGTTAACATGTTCTTTATTTCAGTGGGATTAAAACCTAATGACATTTGATTTGAGCAAACTGAGAGCTTTTCATCCCTCACTGTTGTAACTCAAACTTGCCATTGTGCAATACATCAGTTTAAACTGGTTCTAATTTTTGCCATTTTGAACTTAATTAACAAATATTGAAGACAATGTCAAGCATGCCTATTTTGCACGTAAATCACATCTCCTACAGAAGAACGCCAGCAAATTCAGTTGCAACCCATGGTTTTGCTCAGGATGCTGGGGCTGTTCAGAATCAGGTCATATCTCTAAAACGATGACACTTTAAGAATCTGCAGGAACTGTCTGAGGTGTGAACTTGCTCTCATGACAGAAGCATCTCAAATCCAATCAAAATGTGTGTTCAAGATCAACATTGTCATTATGTCAGTGCACCCCATTCCCACTACTGCCTCTTTTTCCTTCTGCCAGACCTCCACCACTGCCTCCCTGATGCTTCTCTCCTCCTTTGTTCCTTCCTCCCATTTTCACCTCCCCATCACTGATTACAGGAATGCCAATACAGAGCCCAATCTAATGAGTTTATCTGTTTGGGCTCTGCCCAGGATCCTGTTTCACAGATGTAATTGCTGTGTCCTGCAGATAAGGAACCACTCACACATCAGTAATGCCAGATATAACCCATGAGATTCATAGCTAGTTTGTGCATAACTTGAAGACCTTGGCTGTGATACAGTAATCCCACTGGACCAACCTGATGCTTGTGAGAGGACATCAGCATGACCTTCATGTTGCCCTTAACTGTGTGTTAAAGTGGAGCCAGGAAAGGCCTCTGATGTGTTCCTTTTGACTATGCATGGAACAGAGTCTTGGACAAAGACTCAAGCAAATGAGTGTCATAGCATCTGACAGCAGCGATCTCTTCATGAAATACCACTGACATCACAGGATTTACCAACTGCTGCAAACTACTAGGTGATTATCAAGGTCCAAGCACCCTCCCTAGCAGCCTGTGTCATGCCAGGGAGCCCCTGGTGATTGCCCACTGCATGGAAATGATTTCTTACAAGAAGACACTCAGCAATACCAGTGCCTGGAGGGACCAAGCAACATAGTAAAAGAATGGCCCTGTGATGTCAGTGGTGCCCCTAAATCTTGCCTGAGGTGCTGGTCCATCCTGTTCCCTTCCTTACGTCAGCAAGGGATGTCAAGTATTCACCACTGGCCCTGAAATTCCTTTCAGATGAAGGGCTATGTTTATCCTGTTGCCCAAACTCTCCAGAGGGTTACTTCAGATTTCTGTCTTAACCAGGGTGGCAGTTTGTAGCACTGTTTTGGGAGAATTATTGATCCTCCATGGTCAAAATGTACTAATGAATGTCCTGGTACTTGCCTTCACTTCAGACAGATTGTTCTTCATTATGAGAGAAATGCTGCCCTCCAGCTGTCAGGGCAAGTTATTTGTAATTCTGACTGATTTTATACTTCAATAAATGCACTTTATAAAAAAGTATCAGAAAGAATAATGAGCTCTTCTCATCATCAATGTTTGGTCAGGACTAGAAATTGCTGTCACCGGAATATTCATGGGGTGATACTGGCTTTTGAGACAAATGTAAGGTATAATTTCTAGTTTTCCATCAAACAACATAAAAGACTCAAATATATATATATATATATTTGAAAGCTTAATTTTATAAATGATCTAAAGTGTATATAAGATAAATATTACAGTAAGTTGTACTAGGTGCACTTCCATTTTATTCAGCCTGGGGTTGTTTTTCATTCTGCTTTTAACAGAATCTAGGTGAATACCTGTGTTAGAATCAAGATGGTTTTCTTTTAAGGAATGGTGTCCAGTGGAGCATTTACATACTGAATGGGCATGTGCTCCTAAAATTGCCTGCAAATGCAAATTTATTTCAAATCAGTTAAACTGAAAATTGCCCTTTTTGCTTGGGGCTGGTAAATTTAGATGTGTGTATAGATGATTCTGAGCATGGGAATGGGCTCCTGAATTTCACAACTGTGTCAGAAACCCATGCAGGGTGCATGCTAGCTCCCTACTATTCTTCCTACACCACTTCCCCTTCCTTTTTGCATGCACTCATTGTAATTAAGCATGGAAAAGCATGTCTTGGGAGATATTTTTATGATTTAGTAACTTTAACGCTATCCTATAATCTCTTAGTCATGTTTTTCCCACTTTACTATCCTATATAAGACAATAACGTTAAGAATAATTTGCAGACATAAATCCTTTCCCCTCCGATTTACATTTCCATTTAAACGAGGCTGATAAATCACTCTGTAACCAGTAATCTGTGTGGGTACCTTCTGCATCAGGCTCTCATGTTACTCTCCAATGCTAACAAAAAACAATATGTCAAGGTCCCTGTCATTCATCTTGGTTGCTGTGGTATATTGATGGCATCTAAGTGTCCCCTTGGATTGACTGCTGGCAAGCATGGGGCTGGTAGATGGCTTTGATCAGGATGCTGAGGCTGTTCAGAAATCTTTTCATGAGTCTTTTACGTTTTCTCTTTTTGCAGTATAGAGAAAATCCGCTTATAGCACAGACCAGGTCCTCTTACTTCGATGTGTTGAACAGTATCAGCTCCAGCTCCCTCCAGATTTGGAGTTGAACCATGGCATTTGTAAGTTTTTTGAAAGGAGGAAGAATGTTGTGTGGTGATGCTGGGGGAGCAGAGGAGTTCCCAGCTCGTGTGCTGCTGTAATCGAGCAGGGGAGCATACACCCTTTCTTTTACAGATCTGTGTATCCTTAGGTAACAGAGATCTCTCTTTTTGCCTCCTCTTATACTTTCTTTGCAGGACATTGCTTTAAAAAAAAAAAATAATATATATATATATATAATAAAAAAAAGCCTTCTTTTATTGCTGTAATTTCATACTAACAGGTACAACCCCAAAAATGCAGAAGGAAATTCCCTGTTAGTTTACATATCTTACACTCCATGCTTTGCCTCATTTTCTCTGAATAGTACTCTGATAGATGTAAATAACCTATGTATTCTTTAGCCAAAATATTATTTTGATTTTGATTGCACCTGGTTTCTTTCTTGCAAAATGCCTCTGAACTAACCTTAGATGGTATTAGAAATAATTATTTTAGCAATTATAAAACCTATGTCTGTATCAATCACAAAACTGATGCACAATATATTGAGAATAGAAATTAGACAGTAACAGAAGAACATCACTTTGGAATAAAACAGCAATTATTTACAATGCTTTAATCATCAGCACACTTCAGAAAACTCCAAGACGTATCCCAGTACCAATCCCAGAGGGACCAGCTGGACCAACAAACTGTGTATCGATTACGTCCTCTGGAACCCATAAACTCTTCAAGCCAGTTTTAATTGCTCAAAGGATGAAAAGTAGTAATTGGGAGAGAGAAAGCTGACTGTTATTTTCTGGAGGTAAGTGTTTTCTCCGTGTCTCAGCAAATCAGAAGGTTTTCTGTTGTTTGTCTGTTCAAACACCCTGTCTTGGTTTGGAAGAAGACAGTCAATTAGGGTAGGTAGGTAATCACCAGGGATTAGATCCACTTGTAATTGGGAATGTAATTTGACAGGAAACACTTTCTTTAGGAGGAAAAGAAAAAAAAAGAAAAAAAGAAAAAAAAAAGGGGGGGGGGGAATAAAAAAAGAAAAAGAGAGAAAGAGCAGTGCTGAGCTTTTCAGTGCCTGGAGCAGAACATGTCAGTGTCTCGATTCCAAGGGTGGGGAAGTCCGTAAATCAGAAGTATCTCTGGTTTCTGTGGGAATACTGAACCTGCTCCTCGGTGACGCATTTGAGAATTAAAGAATCCCAGAATACTTGAAACTGTTTTCAAAAGGTGCATGGAGCTAATTACTAGAGGGGTAGTTCGTTATCAACCGTGAGAGGCTCCGTGTTGATCTTTTTGTGGGATATGATGTGAATATTAAGTGTCAGACACCCTGAATATCAGACTGCCAGACCTTCTGGGCAAAACATGTTGCTTTTCAGCAAGATGTCTCATCAGGGGCAGGCTTTGCCTCACTGTTAGCACTTGCTGTGGGGTACCTGTTACTGACGGAACTCTCACAGTTTTCAGCTGAATGTGTGCGGTGTGTTTTCACTCCAGGGCTTGTCTCCTGGAGAAGGTAATGTGCTGAAGGGCAGGGTGAGCATTCGCAGCCAGAATTTGGAAGAGGAGTTGGTTACCTCATGCTTTCTGTGCACTAAAAGCATCTGCAAGGAGAGTTAGTGCACTGTAGCTGGCATATGGCAAATCCCAGCCCCAAAATGCTGCAACAGCTCTTAAAGAGCTTTTTAAAAAGACAGGTTTGCAATGATGTCTTGAGATTTAGTGATGTAAACTTTCCCACACTGCTAGAGTTCACAGGCAGTTGGCAACCACACAGAAGAAACAAAAAACAGTATGCAGACAGCACGAAACATGCCATCTTTCATTTAAAGATATTCATTTCTCTCTACCTGTGAAGAAAAATGGAGCTCAAAAGCACAGCCTAGTGCCTGCACTCCTGGGTAACATTAGGCAGAGCTCTGCAGCAGGTAGAGGGATGTGATGCTTCCCCACTGCTTTGAAGGACACAAACTTAAAAATAGGAAATTGTGTTTAAATGTAAGAAAAATTCTTTTCACTGTGACCAATCATTGGCACAGGTTGCCCAGAGAGGCTGTGAAATCTCCATCCTTGGTGATGATATTCAAAACACAGCTGAACTGTGTCCTGGATAACATGTTCTGGATGTCCCTGCTTATAACATGTGGGTTGGACTAGGTGATCTCCGGAGGTCCCTGGCAACCTCAACTGCTGCTTCCATGATTGTGTATCCTGACTGAAGGAACCCTCTGCCTCTCCTGTCCCCAGGAGTCAAGGGCTGGTTTCCTCCAGCCCTCATCTGTCTTTCCTCATCACAGTCAATGCCATGCTTTGCACCCCCCCTTGCAGTGTCATCACAGGGCCTGGTAAATGCTAACAAACATTGCCAATGTGCCTTGCTCTTTCCTTCCTCCTTGCTGCTCTGGTACACCCTTTATATGCTCCTGCATTGTTTCAAAGAATTGGAACAACGAAAAGAGTGCCCCAGTATGAGGTAATGTTGCCTGTACTTATAATCCTTTGCTTCATCTTAATTGAACCAAAAATCGATGGCAATCGTGAAATGAGCAGCATGTATGTACTCTCTTCCCTCTCCTCTCTTTCGTCCTCCTCTAAAATGAGACATCCTTTCCCCTAAAGAGAAATGAGAAAGATACAAATTGCATTGATGCAATGCTGACACTACCATCTTTCCCTGCGCTGAGGGTGCAAGATGTGACGATGAGGCTGTCTGACCTCTTAAGTTCAAAAACTCCATATCTGCAGCTGAAAGATGGTTGCCCAATTTGTGTACCCACCTAACCTGGGTACACAGCTGGTTCCCACTTTATTCTTGAGGGTCAGTGGTTCAGAGGTAGGACTGAAAGGAAGATAGTGGACATCTGAGGGTGATGTGTGTGCCACATAGGGAGTGGCAGGAGCTCTGTGCTGAGCAGCTGGTCACTAACCAGAGAAGGAGATGTTAAGTGGCAGATGAGGGGACAACAGTACTGAAGAGCACAGTGTGTGATCAGAACTGAGGAGAAGGACACCATACTGATCATTTAAAAAGGACTTCAATGAGGTTCTGCATTCTTTTGAGGTTTGTATGAGAATAAGGTTAAAGGTTTGCTGAAGCTCTTTGGGCAGAGTTCTTGTGCAAAAGGGTCTGGTTTTCTTCCTATCACCCTGAATGGTGGATGCGTTCACATGTGATGAACCACAGCGGCTGACTTTGTGAGAAAGGTGTACCAGTACCATAGTAGAGCAACACAGCCAGCAGGGCTGAGCCAGTGGGACCTGCACTGGATCACTGTTACTGATGCAGGTACCTGCTCAGCCTTCTCACGTCAGGGTTTCTTCTGCAAAAGTAACTTCAAGAGAGCTCCAGAGAAATGTGTGACATCCTCCAATGAGTAGATGTACTGGGCAGCGATGACAGAAGAGAAAGAAGGAAAGATCCCAGCTCAAATGCAGATTTCATCAATGAATGACCCTAATGCAGACACTGCTCAGTGGTAATGGTGAGACTAGTACATGTCATGTGCAGATCACCAAGAGGAATATAAACTAACCCCATTTTACAAAGCTAAGGTGTAGACTATGAAAGGTAGCATCTCAGTCTGGAACAGCCCCTGCTGAATTTCACCAGGCTTTCAAACTAGCTGGTTTTGGGATGCAGATTCTCAGCCAGGTTCAACAGCACAGAGCTATATTTCTTTCTTGGCATTTATGTTACCCATGGCAATGCCAGAAGTTTCTTAATTTCTGCTTTATCAATAACTGCTAATCAAGCCATGTGTACAAGATGTGCAGACACAAAACAGGTACTTGCAAGAGTTGTGCAAAAGGTCCCCAGCAAAGTTAGCACAGGGTTCATGACTGACAAACGCCCCTGCAGCCTGGAGCATGCACAAGCTGATGCACGAGCTGATGCAGCTTGTGCTGGCTCTGCTCAGCTGAGTTTTTTAAGGCATTGCTGTGAAGTACTGACGACAGGAGGAATGTTCTAGGACAAAACCGTGACAGGATTAATGTTCCTGCTTGCTTCGCATTGATTCAAAGCATTTGGCAGGAGACACGGTGAATCACTAAACTCGCTGCCGTGCAAGAATTACGCTGGCGTGATTATGCCTGATGGTTCTTGATGCTATTGTTCCTCTACAAAAAAAAAAAATATCTCCTCCCTGTACCAAATACAAAGAAACCCAAATCCATGGTACAACAAATGTGATGAAAGCTGAGGATCGGAAAGCAGTGCCTTAACAGGAATGAGAAAGAAGTTTGTCAAATAGTGGAGTCTGTTCCCTCGGGACAATGTGCTGTTGCAACATGGGTTTATCTCTTGCTCCAGATGCTTCTCTGCACAAAACACAACATGCCCCTAGTGTGCATAGTGCCTATTTAGCTGGGTGCAAACTCTTCTGAAGGTGCAGTTAAAGTCTGAGGAGGAGGAAATGTGGTTGAAAGCCTGAAGCCAGAGGACACAGAGTCCAGATTCCTTGGTGTTATGTAGAAAGAGGAATACTTCGTGGGAACAATCTACAAGTTTCCATAAAACAGGGCAATTTCCTTTTGAAACCTCAGTAATTGTACCATAGTCTAGAAAAAACAAAACATTTCTCTTGAGTTTTCCCTGGAATAAAATATTTTAAATATATATATATATTTGCTTTAAATCAGAATGTCTCTCTGTAAACAAGCCAAATGTTTTATTTTGTATCCATGCAATAAATCTTTGTCCTTCATTTCCCTATTAGTACACTGGTATATGCAAGGTGTGATCTAGGCCTCCCTTTACTCTTACTGCCAGAGAACCATGTTTCTCACAACTCACTGTAGATTTCTTGTGACTCATGGGTGATTACCCACATTTCAGAGAAGAATGAAAAATTAAGATACAAATACTGGCTTCTTCAATGCATCTGGCACTATGGGAAAATTGCATGCAACACCTGAAGAAAATGTTTTTAATGCTCAAAATGTTTTTAATGCTCAGTAAATAAAAGCAAAACATTTACGTTTTGTGAACATTAAAATAAATAAATAAATAAATAAAATCTCACCCAAAATAGCAAAACAACAACAACAAAAAAGAATGCTGCAAATAAAATTTTAAAAAATATATAAATAATAA
Source organism: Netta rufina (assembly GCF_964035555.1). Classification (NCBI taxonomy): domain Eukaryota; kingdom Metazoa; phylum Chordata; class Aves; order Anseriformes; family Anatidae; genus Netta; species Netta rufina. The sequence goes on along the minus strand of NC_140124.1, from coordinate 148,526,940 downwards.
CTGTTTTGTTGTTGTTGTTGTTGTTGGTTTTTTTTTTTCCCTCCAGGTTTTAAAGTTGAACTGAGATCAAAACAAGTCTAATGCTGGTGTTCTGCAGGTTATCCTGGGCAGCTTTACTTGTTCTCGCTATTGATTTAAATACCGAAAGATCATGGGGAATTCATAAAAAAACATAATCCCAAAGCATGTGTCCATAATGAGGCAATTTAAAACTAGACTTATTTTCAGTGAATTTATTTCTTGATTTAATGTCTACTACTAATTAGATAATTAACTGCTTTTAAAACAATTTGGTGAAAAAGATATGCTTTAGTTTAAACACATGATGTTCTTTCTGCACTCCCAAATCTTTCTAAGTGGTTTTGTCAAGAACGAAAACACTTTTAGCATCTTCCACTTGTTCTTGAATGACATTTCTCAGGTACTTTACTGGAGAGAAGAGCACCTGCTTTGCTAAACCTTACTGTCTACCACACTAATTTTACAACTAATGTTAACCTGGCCAGGATGTAGTTATGCTAACTGACATAAATTGGGTTTTGCCTGTATAAACTAGATGAAAATAATTTCATAAGTCATTAGGGAACCATATGACACTTTGACACTTTTAAACAATTGCAATTGCAGAACAGTTCCTTTGGTCATGATTTTAATAGGATCTGGTCTGTTACACAAGAAAAACAAACAAACAAACAAACAAACAACAACAAAAAAAAACACAGAACATCTGAGACAAGTGTGTAGTAATTTGGTTGTAATTATGGTGTAGGCAAAGCCAAGAAGAGCAGAGGCAGGAGCAAAGTTCGTGGTTCCATCGACGATGGAGGAAATTCTAGGTGAGGTTAAGGTGAACTTAGGACAACTTCAAGTATTCATTTTACAATCTTGTTGCCACTTGCTATTTGTTGTATGAAAGCACTCAGTATTTAATAATCCAGGTGCTATTTGTGCAAAGGAAGATAGCCACTGCAGCAAAGAGCACCCTGAATAGAAAGAACATAGAATTAATTTTTTAAAGATATTCAACAAGCCCTTGCCCTGTTTTGCAGAACTGGAAAGTCATCTTGTAACCGAACCAGAATACTAAATCTAATTGCAAATATCTTAAGGTCATTGCTGAATTATGAAATTCAGACTCAGCTATACTTAGCGTGCGAATGTCTGTTTTGTTTGCCCTAGAGAAAATGTGGATCTGAGCAATACACATTCTTACATGTACAGGAACAAATCTTGCACAAATCTAAAATGTCTTCATCTTTACTGCAGGTTAAGGTCTAACAGTAAAAAGCACAGGCTGACAAGATTGGTATTGTCACTGTAGAAATGTTAGAGGAACAACTTGGAAGCACTGCAGAAGGGACAAGGTAGGTAATTGTTGCTGAGTTCATTTTCTGTCTCATTTACTGTATGAATGCATTGTGATGAAAGCTCACTCTTTACATCCAAGAAATTAGTGTATTTTATATGGACAATTAGCTGGACTGCACGTTATCTGCTAAAAATCAAATAACCTTGGAGAAGAATATGCTAACTTCAACAAGAGAACTGGCAACAGCTAAAGTGTTTCCTTTACATGGACTCATTGTCATAAGACTTACTCTTTTCAGTACATCAGTTAGCTTCATTATAGTATTCTTGATAGTGTATTGTGATTAAACTGCAGAATCCATAAATGGTTCAGCAGAGGGGTTATACAGTACTAAATTATGAAGGACACAGTGTTAAATCTATCAAAAGATAAAGGAGTAAAAATATCTTTTTATTATAAATTAGCAATGAGTTGTTAAACATTAGTTCTGCCTAGAAAAGCAAATCAGGCACACTGGGAAGCATATTAAACAGATATAGACCAATTTTATGCAGCCCTGAAACATGACAACTCCGTATGCCTTTGCTTGGTAGGAAGTCTGGATAAAAAATGTAAATGAATAAAATGCTAAATTTTCTATAGAACTGAAAACCAGGTTTTATTTTATGAGATTTATGACAGATATTATTTGCAAAGTAGGTAATATTTGGATTAATTTCAATTTTTAGTACAGGTACTGATCACAGACTGTAGCTGTCGTGTAGGCATCAATTAACAATTCAAAACAAGCTGAAATAGTTATTTATCTAATTCTGCAAATACTTACATACATGATTAGTACACAGATATACCTAAGCAGGTCAGGAAAATGCTCAACTGCTTTGGATTGATAATAATTACAATCTTCATGAAGCGGATGTCACACAGTCTGATCTAGAAAAGTAAAATCTGCACGTGTATCTTTCATTAAAAATTTTCTGAAGTATGGGATCACAATGGGAGACTCATCTGGAAAGCAATTATTTTTTGCTCTCATGATTATTAAGAATTACTTATTAAGAATTATAAGAGATGAAGGTCAGAGATTTATAGGGAGATTCCAGTCTGAACAGCAAATCATTGCTTAACAATAAGGATAAAGACATTATGTAGGTTTCTTTCAAGAAATTTTGTTTTCTGAGTGTTAATCCACATCTGTGGCGTTATCAAAAAGTGCCAAGCCATCCAACAGAATGTAGCTTTGGAAAGTTTGTATTCAAAGCTAAATGTTACTACTATGGGTAGGAAATTATCTGTGATGACGTTTCTCACTCCATTATTTGACCATTTTATTGTAAAAAGAATTATATGAACAAAAACAGTCACACATTTTAAAAAATATATTATCATAGTTTCACCCACACACATAATTGAACTTCACTTTGCAGAGATAATTTGACTACTCCAAACAGATCACAACTTTTTTCCCAAGGGAAAAGAAGTTTCTATAGATTTATATAATTGTTTCTAAATTAACTCAGTCATTTCGAAGCCTATAGCATTGAGATTCTCTGGATAACATTTTCAACTGCAAGTTGCTAGTATTCTAATAAGGGTACAAATATCATAGCATGTTTCATAATAATAACAATAATAATGATAATAACAATGCTGTTTTTCCTTAAAAAGAAAATAAAATAAATAAAATAAATCTCTGAAGAATTTATTGCCAGACCTACTCACTGCATGATTTCTCTGAGTACTGGAAAAAATCCAGCCTAATATCCATCTCCTTTTCAATAGGATTGTAAAAGGCTCAAGAAAGCTTTTGAACATCAAATTCAGGCTTTTAATTGACCTGTTCAAATTTTTAAAAAATATCTTATATTCTAATCATATAATATTCCCAGTGCCCTCTTTGGCTAACAAGATCTCTAAAAGAGTGAGGAATTGCAAAGACAAATGTAAAAATGATATTGGACTAGGAAATTGGGATACCAGTGCATCCATCTCCCATGCTAGTGGACAGAGATGCAGAAGTAACACTTGTTTCCTTGTTTGTACAGCGAACCAGGAGAGTGACCCCAGCAAGGGCTGCTGGCATGCACAGATCTTTGGTTCTTGCTGGACTGAAGTGGTTCTTTTAATATTTCTGAATAAACTTCTGTTCACTCCAGTGACTAATGTGTTATGCAGAGATACTCTGTTGGGAGTTTCTTGCATTTTCATTTTTGGAGGAAAGGTGAAGGATTAATCCCTATGGAAGGTATCGTAAGTAATTCTCATACATATTTGCATATGCATAGAGTAGGCAAAAATCTCTCTTGCAGAGCAGAAATTGGATTGTGAGGGACACCTAATAAAATTACATGTGATTATTGAAAACTTGAGTATTTAATTACATTTTTTAATGCATTGGCTCTCAGACTCCCCACTGGAGTTATAATCAAACTGTGTCCATATTGGGAAAAATAAATAATTAAATAATTAAATAAATAAATAAAAATTTGTAACAGCATTCAAGATGACTGCTGTAAACGGTAGCATTTTATTACAAGAAATGCCAACTTGAAAATATTTGAGGCCACTATAACAAGAGATAAATACCTTGTAGAATCAGGATGGATAAATACTTTAACTCTATCTTTTCTTTCCACACATTTTAGTCACACATTCTGGTTAAATTTTGTTCCAGCATTGTTCAAATGTTAAGGCTGTTAGCGGCATGGGCACGATGGTCTCAGCTGGGCCATGTTACCTCAGTCTGGTGCAGGTGACTGGGCTCAGATGCCCTAGAAACTTTGAGTTGTGGAACCAAACCACCATTTCAATATCTCCAGGCTGACAACATTCAGGCTGTGAGGATACTGAAATGGGAGAAGTCATAACCATCTTCTCCCTTTGTTACAAAAGGAGGAAAAAGGTAAATGTGCTTCCAGAAGATGCAATATCTGCAAAGGAAAAGAAAAAAATAATATTGCACTGAGAAAGCTGGAGAACAAGAAAGAGCCTCAGGCAAGTGCTAGGATGTCAAAGGAGACATCAGACAGACCATAGGTGCTGACTGGCTCCAGCAGCTTCTCATTCCAAAGTGTTCTCTGATGCTGTGCAGCCTACAATAAGGCACCATAAAATATTCTTAGAAAGAAAGTGATGAGGATGTCAATCACACTGCAAAATCTTCACCTGCAGAAACTGGCTTTCTGGAACCCTTTTGCTCCATTCTTAGAACCATAAAACCAGCCAAGAAAAGACAGCCCAAAGGTCCACCTGGCCCCGTCTCCTGGCTCTGCCACTGGGCAGTGGCAGATGCCTAAGAACATAAAAAGCATAGATTATCCAGAAATACCTCCCTGCACACGTTTCAGCATTCAGTAATATGCAGCTCAGAAACTTTCCGAGGCAGTGGCAATGTCTCTGAGTGTAACAGTCCTTGCTGGATTTTCCAGGTAAGAAACCTTTATTTTCAGGGACCTTCTATTTCTCCAAACTGTCTCTTTGTATCAAGAGAGGATGATATCATTCACAGCCTGCCATACAGGGTGACATACCCAGGAGATAAAAAGTCTTACCTCCACCCACAAGGCTGAGGATATTATGATAATTTACTGCTTTCTAGACTCTCTACACAGTTTTAGTTGCCTGAAGCGGACAGTATATCCACTGAATGAACAGAAACATTGAGGAGAGGAACTGAAGTAATCTCAATAGAAAAATCTTTGGTAAATTAAAATCTAAACAATGAAGCAACAGGCCCTGCACAAAGAGGCTTCAACAAATGCTAGTGTGGAGGCATTTTTGAACCATAAAACAGGTTGTCTGATGAAAGTTGGATTGTGCAAAACAGAGAGAAAATCTGTTTGACATGTGGTTACATTCAAAACATGGAGAAGTAGAGACTTAAACAGAGATAAGATTGTTTCATACAGCAAGGATATTTATGCTGGTAGTAATCTTCCTAGGCACTTGTAAGTTTGGATATATTCCTACATGCCTGCCTTACTTACATCACTTAATACATAATTGTGGTGTTTACTTTTTTCTTTATAATGTATACTTGCTTTCCTTCCACTCCCTCCATCAGACAAGAAAAAAGAAAGAAAAAAAAAAAAAAAGACTAGAAAAAGACTAGTTAGGGAACACCTATGTACATGAAGACTTTTCCTGATCAATATTTGACATTTCATTTGTATGCTCATTTACATTTTCTATTTGTTGTTCTCATAATCTTTGGTTGTTTATATATGAAATAAACCGTGTTTTGCCTGCCAGACTGATGAATTAAGCAGAGCAGTGTATGTTATGAACTGGTACTGACTGCTTTCCCCTTGGACTGTAACATTAGATGATCACCAGATAAAATGTAATCATCTGTGATGTGTACATGTTTTCATTAAAAAAAAAAAAAAAAAAAAAAAGTATAATAAAAATATTTGTAAGAAAATAAAAGGACCCTTTCATCACATGGAGATAGTCCAATAGTCATTTAAAGCAGGAGGTAGTACATGTATTGGAAAAGAACAAGTTACTAAGACAAAGTCAAAAAGGATTTGTAGTTTGAATGCAATGTCAGACCTAATTTGCCCTTCCTTTATATGTTCTTCTGAACAGAGGAATGGCAACAATGTAGGTTTCTGACCCTGGAAAATTGTGCTTTTTCATACATTACACACTAATTCAAAGCATATTCTAATTTTATAGTTATTTATAACAGTTACCTGTCTGTCACTTAATGAATATGAAAAGAAGAAAATGTTGGCACTGCACTACCCATTACCATGAGAGAATTAGTATTCACTAAAATCCATTCATGAACACACTAGTTTACATCGTTGTTTTAATTACAATACTTTAATTAATCCTTCAGTTCCACTGTCTATATATAGCACTGTCAATGTAAGACATTAGCTTCTCTATGAGACCAACAAGCATTTAGCTTGGATCAGGGTGAAATGTTTCAGAATGGCCATTGAGAACATTAATGGTGTTTTTTGTTCTCAGTATATTTATGTATTCATAAAGAATAGAGGAAGAAGGGGATGAAATTTGCATACTAGATCCTTATGATCATTCATTTGCATCAAAATTTATAGATTTAACAGACTGGAAGTCATTAAAAATAATAATAATAATAATAATAATAGTAATAAAAAAATAACATAAAATGACATAAAATGACATAAAATGACATAAAATGACATAAAATAAAATAAAATAAAATAAAATAAAATAAAATAAAATAAAATAAAATAAAATAAAATAAAATTTAGTTGTTTTCTTTAAGCAACTACTTAGAATTAGTAGTATCAGTTCTTAGTCTTATTGGGAGTCTTCCAGACTTTTGCACAACACAACAAAATGTGATTTGCAATCTGTTTGCAGTATACAAACAACACAGCACACTAACTAGAAGGAAGCAAAACACAGTAGCTGATTAACAAAAGGCAACAGAGGACAACCTGAAACTATTATTGGATACTTCTACTATATGTTTTTGTTCTGCGCATTCCAATTTGTAACACAATAATAATGGCAATAAGTAACTTGGCATTTCCATAAAGTTGTTCTTCCTTTGCTTAGAATGGTTCTTTTCAGGTTTACTTCAGATAAAACAGGTCAATACCCAGCTGACTGAGGTCAATCAGGCCAAAACTACTCATTCACCACTTCATTTTCAGGTGTGTTCTTGATGTTATCAGTTGCACACAACCCTACCTTCACCTGCTCGTAATTCCTCTGAGTAAATGGAGCAAGAGGAAGTATCTGGATTAGATATGAAATAGCTCTGGGAGAATATGCTCCTGACCTCTTGTTGGTTTTGTCTTTAATTTACCTTTAGCTAATAGATGGTTCTGTAGGTTAACAACCGAGTAAAGAGAAAGCTAGTTAAGAAGAGGAATGTGAAGATAAACAGTTTCACAAAATGTAAACAACTCCTTTGCCCAAACAAATGTTGTGTGCTTCTACCACTCACTCTTAGGCTGAAATGATTTCTGTAGTGCAAGCCCAAATTATATCAGGTAATTCAAAACATGTCTAAGTTAACTATTTCAAATGTTCAAGGTGTTTGTAACATGATTGTGTGCGACTCTAACCAGCATCTGTCTGACGAAGCTTCTGTTAAATGTAGTAGTAAAATTTCCTTCATCCCTGTTGGAAAAGGGATGAGGCCTACACCAAAGGTGTTGGAAAAGCAAGTCACCATCTGGGGATTGTCTACAAGTTTTTTGTTTGTTCGTTTGTTTTCTAAACAGGCAATTAAGTCTGAAAGCAGCGAAACAAATAACATTGGGCTTGCTATGAGTTTGTGTCATGGTCAGATAGATCCTCAGGGGTTCTTGGTAATGCGAAACCTTTGGCACAGGAGTTAAAGTTGTAACATTTTCCTTAGCTGACTTGTCAACAGACTCCCTTTACATGCCCATCTATCCTCCCTTTTCTATTAAAGAAACATCCCACAGGCCTTGCTTCTTCAGGAAGCCTGGATTAAAAAGCATCTCTGGTGAACTTGATTCTTTTTACATTCCCTGGATTTCACTTTTGTCAGTATGTTCAGGATAAAACAGGAAAAATAGGTAAATTGCATTTTTTCTTCCTTTGATTAGTTCAACAAAAGATGCTGTTTGGTTCACAAAGCTGAAAATTAAATTCACATGGAGAGGAGGAGATGAAAAAGATGAGAGGCAGAACTACTTCCAATGAGACCGAAAGGTAGGGCTTGGGGTATGAAACAATTTTAGAAGACCTCTGTAAGGAGGTACAGAAATCTGCCTAGTTAAAGAAGCTGTAAGCTGTCATCTATGTGGAGCTACTTAGAGGATACAAAACCTGGTCTCAGAAGCTTGATGTGTTGTGTAGTGGGAAAATAGTGGTTGAATTCCTATTACCTATCTGGCTATTTTTGGTTAGAGACCTACCTTCTTTGCATTCCTTAGCTGGAAAATGCAGAGTTTGCCATACCCAGGAACATAGCAGGTTCTCTAGATGCAGATGACACACCTGGATCTACCTTATTACATGTAGAAAAGGATTTGAAAATGTTTCACATTCAAAAAGGTTGCCTATGGAAACACAGACTTTGCAAGAACTGTGTTGCTATTTGGAGTTAAGTACACATCTATCGATTTAGCAGGTTGAACCTACAGGAATTTCAATAGTGCAGCAAAACCTGTTGTCCACAGTGAGAAAACTTTGAAGAAATCATTATGAATGGAAACCCACAGGAAATTCCTGTCTTTTAAGCAGGTTTTTCCTGTACAGGGAATAGACTGGCCCGTTACTACTACTCTTTCGTTTTCTCTCTCACATACACACAGAGGACATAAATATTGTTGAAATGTCAGTCTCTGTTCACACTCTCTGAGCTGCAGAATGCATTTGCACCTTGTACCACTCCTGATATCAACCCAGAACATTTCACTGAACAAAGAACTTAAATGTGTCTTCTAATAGCATCAAAGACCATTATTACCTTGGCAGAACTAAAGGCACAACTACTGAGTAATTTCTATTTTCTAAAAAAAATCTCTATATCTACTGATTTGAATTTGAATCTCATTTAGAACCCAAATATAAATGAACTGACATTAAAAAAAAAAACTGTCTTTTTTACTGAGCTAAGCAAGAAATAGGTTTTTGTATTCTAATAAATAAATAATAATCTTTTTTATTATTTTAAGCCATAGCTGAAATATAAATCTTTCCAATGTTTGTCACTGATTTTTGTTTGTTTGTTTCCTTCTTTCTTTCAATGACAGTTGGAAATTTAACATAACACAATTACTACTTTTTTTTCCAAAGTATTGTCATATAGAAACGTATCAATGTCTCTTTGCCTTGTAGATCCATCAATTCTACATGTTAAATTTTTTGAATTAAAAAATAAAATAAAATAATAAATGCCTGTCAACTCTCCATTCTCTTCAAATTATAAGAATATCTTCACTGACTCGTAGTAATATGGAAGTGCTGAATCAAAATTCTGCCAGGAGAGTGACTGGAAGGATGACTTTCTGTTCTTCAGGCTCAATCATACTTGAGTTGACTTCTACAAAATAATAGAGTACATTTCGTAAACACTAAAAATTTAATTGAACATTTTTATTAAAAGACAGTCCCAAATCTTACTACACTAGAGTATAGAAGTGTTTTTCTCATTTCCAACCTTAATGAGTTTAAGGGTAACACTAATTTATTCTGAGACCAATGTTACCTTTACCATAAATAGTCCTTTCCATTACTCATGCTGATCCCCAAAACATATTTATTGTCAGCCATCTCATCATAGTGTTCATTTTGCTAGGTATCTTTTGGTTTCAAGATATGTCCCTACATGTCTTGAGTTAAAAAGTCTACCTTCTACATGGACAATGGTTTGGTCTAGCGGACTGAGCTGTTTCACTTGGTCAAAGTGCGCTATCTTTATTATCTGACAATTTAGGAATAAGTACATGTAAATCTTAAGGACACAATGAAAAAAAAAAAAAAGATACAGCTAATTATTTCCTTATAAATGATGAAGAATAACTTTGTAATCCAGTGTAAAAATGTATCCCTTTCTTTCCTTCTGTGACAGTATCATAATCAGATGACTTTTACTTTCAAAGGCAACGAAAGTTAGTGAGCACATTATGATTTAACAAGAGAACTAAAGATTGACATTAATTAAGATGATAGTTACAGGAATAAACTGGGAGTATGCTACATTTTTTCTTTACCATTCCACATAATTTAGGATCATTGCTACAATTGTTACTTATATTTTGAATTTTTAAAATTAATGACCTCTATGTTTTTCAGGTAGAGTGTGCAGTAATTGCTCTTCCCAAGTCCCAAAGCAATAGGCAGCAAACTTGGGTCTCGTGGTTGATATCAGCCAAATCTAAGTAGAAAAATGACTGAATTTGGAGAGTTGCATTCTCCATACTGTTGGGAAAGGTTGGTAAATACTACTGCTAAGAAAAGTATTCTCATTTTCATGATCTATAGAGATAGACTATCTCAGCACCGTAAATCAGTGAATTTCCTTCTTAGACAAGGAGTTTTTGGAATGTTATTACTAAAGATCTGTTTGATGTATCTTTGACATACATTCAACTGAAACAGGTCACACTGAGATTTTGAGAACATCTCTAGGTTTTCATTCCTATGTATTTACCTCATTCTGATCTACCATGGTGTAATTGCAGTGTGACTATTTACAGCAGTGGGGCTATACTTGAGGAAAACCTGAGTAAGTAACATACAAAATGAGTTTTAAAACACTTGCTTCTAATTCAAATTTTGAATGATCTCTGAAAAATTCAGACATACTGTCAAAGTTACATTCCAAGAGATTTCTGTTCAAATAGAAAATGCCATAAACATTATATGGTTTCTACACAAAATATTGCACAGTTACAGTTGTGCCATTTTTTCCCCCACAAAATCACTGCAAAATTTGAGGCTCTGAAGAAGAGAGGAATTTGTAATAGAATAAAAATGTTTATATCAGTGTGAGCTTTATACTGTGTCCCTTTGGTCAGAGTGTTCCCCATTGTCCCTAGGACAAGTCCTGAAAGTCTTCCTCAAATACCATATTGACAGCTAAGTATGTTGACGTTACTTAGTGGAAATCATGATTCCCTAGTAGAACTAGGACACATATAAGATGGTCACAAATCCCACCCTAAAAGTATTCTATGACTATACCTTATTTGCACACTGAGGTTATATCTTGAAAGTCTTATACCTGAGACAGAGCTTCCCCATGGTGTTAGTGTTTATCCAGCTGAATGAAACATCTGTAGGAACCTCCACAGCTCTCACAGGAGAGAAAGTGAGAAATGAAATTCAAAGGCTCTCCCCATCCCTGTGTATTCCTTTGTGCCTTTAAATCCAGGCCAAGGATTTTGCTCATTATTAGCTGTAGACTTAATAGTGATTTCTTTTACTGAGAATGACACACATTCTGAATACACCTAAATCCATCCTCCCCTTGCCCCGAAGGTAGCTTATTCTCTACTTAAACCTGCCTTTGGATAGTTTGAACAAATAGTAGCTCAGACTAGTTCAGACCTGTTTTTCCCCTGTTTTAACTGTCTTGCCAATTAGCTGGGCTTTTTTTTTTTTTCTTTTTTTTTTTTTCCTCATATGATTCACACCTGTCCTTCTTCTGCCAAGCATGCTATGTGTATGTGTTTAAAATGACATACATGGTAGGAGTTAGCCCTGCTTTTTCTCTCAATATAAAGGTGTAATACCCCAAAGTTATATCATCACTTGTCTTTGCCACATAATATGCTGCAGTTAGCTTTATTTCTTATTACACATTTTTATTAGGTCTTTACCATCAACAATGCAACTATTGCACTGGAGGAGTGGGGGGAGCAATTTAGTAGTAATAATAATTCTGGATGGCATGTTTTCTGCACACAGTGCAGCAGTGGGTGTCTTACTGATAATAATTGGCAGTTTTCAAAATGGGAACATTTTCCTAAAAAAAAAAAAAAAAAAAAAAAAGTAATGAAAATGAAAAAATATCTCTAAAAAAATCTAAGTGTACATTTAACAGTAATAATGATATGATGATAACAGTATATTAAATTCAGGAAGTGAACAATCAACTTGATTATGGACTCCTAAGTAACAGATTTCTACTAGTGATGCCCATGTACAGAGGCCCCACCTGAAAAGGTGACACATCATTATAAGTACTGTGCTAAGAATCAGAGTCCTCAAAAATACTCAGAGGTTGGTAATTGAAGTGACTTGTCTGCCTAAAGTCACATGGGTGGTCTGTAGCAGAGCCAAAAATAAAAGAGAGGTTTCTTAGATCCTACTCCAGTGGTATACACACGACAGTAATGTCCTTCTATACCCCTCAAGACATTTGACAGATTCCTATGTGCTGTGTACACAGCTAATTTTATGCTGTAAGCAATTCACATGTTATCCACGAAGTACAACATGGCTACACACACACACACACAAAATAAATAAATAAATAAATAAATAAATAATAATAATAATAATAAAAAAACACAACTGTGTAGGGTAAAATGTTAGCAATGAAAAACATTTTATCCAGTGGGCATTGATAAGTCTTCAGTTTTTCCAAATACGAAACTAACAAATAAGGGAAACTTGCAAGGTTCCCAGTGTATAATTTTCCCTGAGCAGAATACTAGTCGCAAAGATTTGGAAGGAGTTATGAACTCTTCAGTGTGGACTGATGTTATTTTACAGACACATTAAAAGCAATGTAGCAGTAGTATCTGGAACCAACAAATAATGTACTTTATTCTCTGTGACATAGGACCACCATCTACTTAAAAATATTTACTTTAAAAGTAAGAGTCATTGGGTAATGTCAGGTTTTCAAAATTTGAAAATATCATCTCTTGACCTGTTTCTCAGTAATAAAATAGAGTGTCTTATCTGAAAAGCCCTAGCCTGAGAATGGAGTTGTCTTTAGCTTCAGGATCAAGCATTCATTAACCTTGTTCAAAGGCAATAGTCATCTGTATGGGATAGTTCTAAGAGGAGTAATAAAGATCTGATATGTCTATGTGTATGTCTAGGGGTTGCATGAAAAGAGTCTGTACATTGGTAGATAATTATTTTGTATGAGTTCTGGATGTTAGCCCAGATAAACAAAGGCATTTAGGAGATGAAGCTACAGTGGTTTCATGCTGAAATGTTTTACAAAGCCTTTCCAAGGGCTGTCAGTTCTTTTAGGATGACCTGTGGCAAGCTGAAATAAGATGGTACATGTTTTATTTATGGTGTTTTATTTCTATCTGCTCATATATTTATTGCTTTGATAGACTGTGTTATCTTTAAATGATCTTTGTTTAGCAGTATCCACTAAAGATGCCTTTTCATTAGTAAATTGCTTTTTGAGATGTAATCAGCAGTGACAGTCAGACATCAACCCCACTCAGGAGAGTGCCCAAGGAGTGAAAAGACATCACCAATAAATAATAATAATAAAAAATAATAATAAAAACAATAAAACTCTCTGCTATCTTTAATATGCAAATATGGCTGTCTTTGAATCTCTCCTTGTTATCCTAGAAAAAGGGTGGAGATTTTCCATAACAAAACCTCCATAATACTAATCCCAGAGCCCTCCATGGCGGAGTTCTTCTTGGGGTACCCAGAGACCAGCAGGGACTAACATTTCTGGTAAAGAAGAAAAGGTACTGTGGACCTCAGAGCCTGAGAAGAAATATGAGACTTGAGTATGACCATCTTTGACAAGATATTAATCTGACACCAGGTCTACAGGGAGCTCACAAATTCTTAAAATTTTATGTAGGGTTGCTTGTCACTGAAAAAGGCATTTCAGATGCCTGTAAGAGATTTTTTTCTACAGTATATTCATGAATGCATTTGTGGTTCTGCTGACATGGATAAGCTAACTCCAGCTATCATGGCTTTTAGAGACAAGAGCCCTTTACCATGCTGCTTAGAGGAAAAGAAGGATTGCTCCATTCCTTCTTTCCCAGCCAGAAGATACATGGAGCAGGTCTGGGCACAGCTGGCAAGGCCAGTTAAATAGGATGCAGCGCATTGCAAGAAAAGAACACCTTCCTCCCATGCATAGACGAGTTATAAGGATGCAGGCTGTCTCCTTTCAGCTAAAAGTCAAATGGACCTTTCTCCACAGCAATGAAATTCCTAATATTCCTAGCACAGACTCCATCCTTTAAAGAATAATCCAGTCCTCAGTGTAGCAAAATGCATTCATGTGGCCAGACCACAATGACTCTGCAACTAGCTCCGAGCTATTGTGTTTTAGCTCACACAGCAGACTCAGAAGAACAGTGCTTTATGTCTTTTTGTCAATACAGCACATAAAAGGTCAGAGATGAGGTGGGACCTCAGGCTTCCTGTCATGCATGTCTGTACTCAGGCCCTGGAGGAAGGAGGCCAAGCAGTACCAACAGAGGCATCTTCATGGGTCACTTTTGCTCTGAGACAGTTGGCTAGTCAGGATGTGATAAGCAGCAGCTAGGACACACGTAATGTGGAAGCTTACAGCTACTTGATGTGATCTATTTTGTGGACTCTCGTCTGCACTCTGTTAAGCCATATCTCTTCTTGATTACCATAGTGGAGTTCCAGTATAACATTACTGAAATCCTTCACATTAGCTCATATGTGTATTGCTAAGAATGAAAACCGAACACAGCTCTTGAGAATTAGCATTTGCATATCTCACTATAGCAAATGAATTGCACTGAGTCACCATGAAAATTGACTGGGTAAGCTAAATGCGTAGTTTGGCTAGAGTCAGCAAGCAAGATACTTTGTCTCCACTCCCACAGACAGAAATCCACACCAAGATTTTTTGGTGTGCAAATGAGCCTGATTTACTTTGATTATAAAACAGACTCATAGCTTAATAAAAGAAACCAAATTGCCTTAACTTGCATGTGCATGTGGAACCTCCATAAATTATGGTCATATATAATGAATGGAATAAAGCCGCAAAAGTTACATGAAAGAAAATGTTCCAATCAAACTTATGCTATGGTGCAAATCTGAAGTGACTTCACCAATCCCAGTTAAATTTCTCTGAGTTTACATTGGCTTAAGTGAAGACACATTTTCCTCATTAGCATTCAGCTGAAACTTTCACATGACAAGCAGCATCCTCAGGCAGATGTTTAAAGGGGCAGTGTTCCCCACACCAGAGCTATGTGTGAGTTTCCTGGTCTTTGTACAGCCTGAAAGTAACGTCTTTGATAAATATCACCTCCCAAGCAGACTGTTCAGTTTTGAACATTTTGTATTACTGTATATTTCTACATGTGTGCTAGCCCCTTGACATATCTAACAATCCCCCTTTCACAGGTACAACATAGCCGGCTTCCAAGCAACAGTAATAAACAGATTTTACTTTGCTTTCTGTTTCCAGTATTTATTTCAGGGAAGACACTCAGTATCTCCACTGGATTATGAGTGTTGACGTTTCCTATCAGGAATACAGAACACATCCTTCAAACTTCCTGAGACAAGATAGCTGGAATGAAAGCACAACCCTGTTTTAAAATTCAGCATCCATCACAGCCATTGTTCAAAGCCTCAGACAGATGGAAATGACAGCAAACCTGTGAAACTCCAGACACCATGTATTAAGCACGCTGAGGGACTGGTACTGTAGCCTTGTGTTAGAGAATTGCTTCCCAAAGAGAGAACAAGCATCCCTTTATACACAGGGCCGGGTGTTCCGGTAGGAGTGCGTTATAGGATGCTAGTGTAAGCCCACCTCTCTAGTAGGCAGAGCTGAGAAATATCCCCTGAAATCATCACCTGAGATGATACCCCTTCCAACCACTATAACACTGCAACATCTCCAGCTGCAGGCTGATAGTTTCTTCAGTGTATTAATCACTGGGACAGTTTATTAAAGGTGTTTATGTGCCTGGCATAGGAATGATTTCTGCTGCTGAGCTGTGAATAAACTCACAAGCATACACTATGTCCCTCTCTTATCCACAGTCTCTTGACTGAAAATTTGAGCCCTTTTGACAGGAGAAGATAAACGTTAACTCTAGTTTCACATCTACCCATGAGCAACAGCATTGCGTGGGAGTAATTGCTGGCAAAAATTTTGACCAGAGTTAGGCCAAGTAAAGTCACTTCAGATTCACTTTTCTCTTTCTCACGCACAGGAATGTTCCTATAGAAGGATGTTGTAATAAGGGCGTGACACAAAGGAACGTCAGGAGGAAAATTAACTTCTTTATTTTCTGGCATAAGAAGGTCTAGGGTAAGGGTTAAAAAAAAAAAAAAAAAAGATAAAATTAAAAAAATAAATAAA
Source organism: Netta rufina (assembly GCF_964035555.1). Classification (NCBI taxonomy): domain Eukaryota; kingdom Metazoa; phylum Chordata; class Aves; order Anseriformes; family Anatidae; genus Netta; species Netta rufina. Next base: position 148,510,840 of record NC_140124.1, on the reverse strand, counting down.
TAATGCTGTTTTCTGAGATGAAGGAAACTTATCAGGGACCTTTCTAACTTCAGAAGAAATCTGTGGCTCACCAGTAGAAAATTTGATTTGCTGCCATGAAAGCATGTCCCCTCATCCTAACATCTGCCTTTTAGAGAGGTGAAATTTTCACCCCACATAGAGCTGTGAACTTCAGCAGGAAGCTGAACACAGCAAGAACCTGACAGTCCTGGTGTCCTAAATAAGGAAGATGCTTTGTGGAAAACACACGAGACCTAGGAGCCAAAAACACCTGCCCACCACTGCCAAGTTGGGCTGCCACAGTTCCCCCCATGCTGCAGTGAGCAGCCAAACCCAGGAGCAGCTCCTGCCCTGGAGGGAAAACATTCTGAGCAGGGCTTGTTCCCATTCCTTTTCCTCGGAAAAAAATAAATAAATATATATATATATATATATATATATTTACTGATGTTTAAAAATACACACAAAGCTATGGGTGACTGCCACATCCTTCCCCACTCCGAGCCCTGTTTTTATCACAAGACAAGGGGCTGTGCTAACAGCTACCATTGTGTGATGGGGAATGCAGGGCTCAGTTCTGGAGAACAGATTTGTTAAAGAAAAACACAAACAACTCCCTGGAAGAGGCAGGTTTTCTGTTTACTGTCTCTCCAGAGTTTCCAACTGAGAAGCAACATGAACCTTACTCTGTCTTGTGGTTTAATGTTGTTTTTATTCAGCTTCACATTGTGAAGGCAGGTTCAAAGCTGTTCTCCTCTCACCTGAAGTCATGACTGAGGCCAGTGCTGGGCAATGGGATTCAAGTCATCAGCCTAATTCCAAGGGAAGCACGTGATGGGGACTATCATTTTAATCTGCTCACCATTTACCAGAGCTCAGACTCAAACAACAGCAAAGAGGAGTGCACAGGAGGACTGGCTCTCCTGAGAACTTTAAAATTGAGAAAAAGAGAGAATGAACAATTGCTGCCAGATGTTTAGGTATCAGTCTACCCTTCTTCACTCATGCAGCTCTGTAGTGCCTCTGCTGAGGCTGTATTGTGTGTTTTGTACCGTGGAGACAGCAAATGGGCAGCTGGGTCCCAGTCTGGTGACAACAGATTGTGACCTCCTCTGTGCCCACTCAGTGACAGAGGAGGCAGTGAGATAGCATAACACCATCTCCAGCTGGACCCATGACCAAGCCCATCCCATGCAAGGTGTTTAGGAAGAGGCAGGTGATGAGGAACCTAAAGAATGGGTTTTGAGCTAGACAGTGGAAGAACATTTGATTAAATTGGTTTTGGATGTCAGGCCAAAAATATGAGTCAAAATAAAAATAAGAGAATCTTGATACGAGGGATATCTTGCAGAAGCTGCTGGGATAGCTCAGTACTGAGCCAGGAAGGAGTTTGTAGCCAGCTCTGAGCTCATCTTGACAGAGCCAAGAAGAGCAGTGTTAGGCTGTGAGCTGACTGGGGAACCTTATCCCACTGTTCCTCATTGTCTGAAGTTGTTGAGAGCTGCTGGATGGTGCCAAAATGAGGTCATAGGTGTAACAAGGATCTTTGATCTCCCAGCAGAAACCCATAGGGATAGACAGACAAAGAGAAGAGGGGCAGACATGTACCCTAATACTGCAAGTGTTCTGCAGCACAAATATCTCATACTCAAGTGTAAGGAGGACAGCGCATTACAGCATCATTTTAGCATCAACTTCTGGAAAGTTACCTCAAGTGATTTCTGGTGATAAAACATTTCAGTTGCTACAGTTAGGGCCTTTAGATGATCAGATCAGATTTCAGAAAGATAAATTGCAGCCAGATAGACGGAAAACAGCAAAATATTTCATTTGACACTTCCAATTTCAAGTTCAACTCAAAGTCACATCAATAGCTATACTTAGAAAATATCTGTGAGTCAAGATACTTAGTGCTTCAAATAGATTCAACAAGATCTGTCTAAATAGCTACATTAACAAAGAGATAATGTGTTCAGCCTCTGCATGCAATAAGGGAGAAAACACATAGATTTTCTGTCTGGTTCTTTTTAACTCTTTAATGAAAAGTTTTCATCTGTGTTTCTAGACTTTGGGATTTTTACCTGTAAGTTGGTAGCAAACTGTACTTCACAGTTTTAGTGTGCTGGAAAAAAAAAGAAAAAAAAAAAAAAAAAAAGCATGAGAATAAAAAAAAAGTGATTCACAATGTATAGAACCCAATCTGCTGAAGGACAAATAGAAAAATCCCCTTGTGGTGGAGAAGATACAGAAACAGCAACATTTTAATTTTAAAAAGTACCAGATACTAACCAGCCCACCCTTCCAGAAAACATCCATGAGTTGCTGAACTGTTGCCAAAACATAGTCATTGTGTTGCTGAAAGAGAGTTCATGTTTGATTTAAACACAGCTGCAAAAAATACCTGGGCACAAACTTTGGGTCTTCAGTCTGATACTGTTGTCAAAATAAATTAGGATGACAAGGAAGACCTACCACATGTAATATTTCCATTTTATTCTCCATCAGTTTACAATGTATATGTAAACAATCATGAGACTTCTTGTTTTGTTACTAAATTTTACCAAACTAATCACAGATAAACTTACAACATAAGAACTGCTCAGACAAACTTCTGAATCAACCTGCTAGTGAAGTTTGGCTCTCTGCAGAACATAGCCCTCATATGTGTGCTTCCTTTCTCATATTTTAACTGGGACTCTGAAGCACCCTTGGACTATAAATTATTCCACCCAGCAGTTTATTTCATCCAAAGACAGACAGACATTCTGAAAACTGAATTTTGTGAACTACAGATCCAGAGCCCTCTGAAATGGAGAGAAAGGTTCCCCACCTGTGCCTGTGCTATCAAGTGAGTCAACTGCAGGTGGAAGCACAGTAAACCCTATCATTCATACATTTTCTGTCCATACTGCTGGCTGTGTCTTGTCAAATAATACTTGCAGTTTCATTTTACATGAGGGATATTTGTGACTAATTGTAGGTGTCTCAAGTGAAGGTATCTACATCTGCACAAGTCACCCTGAGCTGCTTTCATAGTGAACAGAGAGTTAATTCATACAATTAGTTCAGACTGCATGTGATGTAGCTCAAGAAGATGACTGTAAGCTCAAGGGACTGTATTGGCACATTCTTTTGGGAGGCTATCAACTATTTCACTTGTAGAAACAACACTGTAGTCACCTAATGCTAAGAGAGATGAACCTCTTTCATAACCTCTGTGCCAGGCCTGGAAAATCAAGACTGGGGTATCTGACTCTATAATTTACTGTTCAAGGCTCTTGAAGTCCAGGCATCATGAATAAGAGCTTGAACTCATGATAAGGTATTCAGCATACCCAGGATTTGCTGCTCCGGGAGGTTTGGTTTGAGGAAGGTTTAAAGGTGTGGGTGCGTCTTGAAAGATTTGTTGGCCCAGGCTTAAGTGACAAAGTGCACATGCCCTTGTTATCTTCTGTAGATTTTTGATCAGATACCAAATGTACACAACCATTTAAAATAAAATGACCTTCTACCTTTTTGGCATTACCTACCTAGATGTTTGCTTTTTCACCTGTATTGTCTATCTCTGCATTAGCCTTAAAAGTCTTTTCTGATTCCTGTACAGGTAAAGAAACTGCACATTGAACACAACAATATTAGAGACAATGGCCTTGGTTCCTAATGCCAAGAAATAATAAAACTTTGAGGAATGCTTGTAAACAGATGTGTCCCAGTTTTGTGGACTGTAACACTTCAGAAATCAAGTTTCTCACTTCTGTAAACAGTCATTGTCCAGCGTTACATCGGAATTGAAGAACGAAATTGCATTCAGTGGGAATGGAGGCAAGCAGTTAACTACTGAAGTAGCTTCTGGTTACATTGGGCAGGACAGGAAAAATGAGTTCAGCTTGTGGCAAGGAAGATTTACGTCAGACATTAGGAAATACTTTCTAATGATAAGAATAGAAAAACACAGGAATTGCCTGAGGATGCTTTAAAATCAGGCCACAGGCACACCTATCACGAGTGGCCTTGGTATAGATCTTACCTCGGGCATGTGTAGGTGCTGAGTACCTCTTCTCAGCCTCGTACTGCCACCATTTATGCTAGTACCCTATAATCTCTTTTTGGAGGTTGAAACTGAATTGAAAATATAAATAAACTAATCAGGCTCTTTGGATATTATTCACAACAGAAAGCTTACCAGGATACAGGGAAGTTTCCAGAAGATCTCAGGATCCTGAGGCCCTCTAGTCCCTCCAGACAGAAGAAATTAGACTTAGATTCCCTTGCTTCAGATGAGACCCAAGATCACAGACAGTAGAATGGTGTTTTCAGGGCTGGGGACTGGAATGGTGGCCATGACTCCCTAACCATTATGTCACCCAATATTTGGGCTCTGAATTATCACTGTGTGTGCTGTGTAAATGAAAGAGTAGAAATGTCTGAGTGTGCAGAGCTCAAACACAAGAAGCTGTGAGCAACACAATATGTCATTGATCAAGCAGAAACATTGCAAGGCCCGCTGAAGAAGGGGAAGATAAGTCTTTATTGAGTGTTAACAACTTGCAAATTGCAAGCCTAAATTCAAACATATGTGGAAAATGCCAAGCACATGGAAGGCACTTTTCAGCCAATACATTGGGAGAACATGATTTAGCTCTTGTCTACAGTAATCTCTCATGAGCTACAGCATAGTTGTTTCAGAGGTATGAATATACCAAACCTGATACTGGCTGGAAAAATAAACTTCCCCAAATTGAATTTTTGGTGTTATCACCCACAAATGGATGACAGTTATATAAGATAAAAGGCATTGTAAATAGCACTGCACATAGACATGCAGAGGCAATCATGGAAGAGACTGTTCTAAAGAATTTACATGTATAAAATCTGGTCAACAGTGTGTAATGTACTTCAAGTGCTCCAGTTTTTCACCTGCCACCCTTCTGTCATGCACATAGAAGTTCAGGAACTGATACAGCGCAATCAGACACAGAGGTTATCTCTAGATTTTTATTTTTTTTTTTTTTTTTCATTTTTAAAAGAAGAAAGAATTGGGTTTAAATGTCTTCATATTATGTGGTCTTGGTTATTTCCTACACGCACACATGCATTCTGTTCCTTCTTCCTGAGCAGACCATTTCTCCAATGAAGTTGCTGAGGGCTTTGCCAATTTACAAATTTATTATAAAATGAAAAGAAAGAAGAAAATACTATGTAGTTACTTCCAGTAGCAAGGAAAAACAATACACACAGTGACTCTGATTATTACTGCCTGGGGTAAGTGTGTGCCATGTGCAACCCATGAACAGTCTTTGGGCTAAAGTTCACTTGCACAGTAAAACATTCTTTTTAAAGGAATTCAAATAGCAAATAGAGATCTAAAAATCTGTTAATTCCCAAACTAAACAGATCAAAAGGGAAATAGTCTCAGTTTTCTATATTGTTCATTGTAATGTCTAAAGCCAAGTCTTAATTTGCTTTAAAATCCAGAATAATCCCACAAATGCGGCACATAGTGAAGCAATTGCCAACAACTGCTGACTCCTTCTCACAGATATTTACAGGGGGATTATCAGAAACACTCAGCACTGTCCAAATACTGTTCTACTGTTGTAAATGGGAGCAAAAATCCCCCAAATAAAGGTCTTAAAATCTTAACTAATAGTTCTGTGAGGAGAATGAAGTTTGAATGACATTTTAATTATCACACTTTCACAGTGAAATACATTCACTTTCATTGAAGTCCCCTGCCCAGTCTGCTGTCACAGGGTATAACAGAACAGGACTTTTTCCCTCATTTTAAATGTGTTTGCAGTAAGAAACCTGTGTTTCTCCTTCACTCTGCACTTAACATTTTACACACACTACACAAACATAACAGGAAGAGTTTCTGAATACCAGTTAGTTCAAAGGCAAATGAGCATAAGTAATAATAATTGTCCATACTATAGCTCCTGATCACTATTAACCCATCGTCTTCACCAAACATCAGAAGTAGCCTTGCAGACATCTCACCTTGAAAATGCACATGCTTATCATCAGGACAGACCAAAAGGAAAGATATTTTCCAATTAAAGTGCAAATGAGAGGTATTTAATAGTGCTAATCAATGTTACACAGGAAAAATAGTGTGTCCTTAAAAAGATAATGGTAAGCAGCTGATGGACAGAAGGGTTTTGTAGCCACCCCCTGCGCTGCCCACTGGTGCTTCTGGGCAGTTGTTTCATTAGGAGAAGCTTCACATTAAACCACACTGCTTTTTCAAATAGAAAACTATCCAATTAAGAATCCTATTTCTTCTGAGCAGCCAACTATGTAGGCTTAACTGAGCTGCCGCTGATGACTAAATCTTTTCAGCCTTTGTAATATATTTTTGCTGTGTGTCCCTGTGTGAGACGGAAATACTTAAACTGATAATGACAACAGGGTGGGCATGTATGTGTCAGGCAAAATGCTATGACTAAACTCCCATTTACGAAGAGGCAGCAAGCTCAGGCACTGGCACAAAAAACCTCTCTTTGAATCAGCACTTCCCAAACCAGTGTATGAAACTGAAACATGCAGCAGCATTGCCAAGTTTTGCAGCAGAGAACAAAGGATGCCTGGGAGTTGAATTGGATTCTAGCATTTAAAACTTTCCTGTATGGGATGCTGCCCTACTTCTGATTCTTTGGGTAGCATGTGCTGTATTGGCTTGGGTGTCTCTCCACAGCTCTACATAGTGCAGACAGACAGACTCCTACTTTCTTTATTCATCCTTTCTTCCTCCTTTTTTTCGCTCTTTTATCTGCTTTTAGGATAAATAAATAAACACTGCTCAGCTCCTATTGAGATGTAATAATGGTCTAAACCATGGGAGTGGGAACATTTCCCTGTTTCTCTTGCCACATTTTGCAAGGCATGCCGCTGAAGGGGAGGGTGTTCACAGGGAACTCAGTGATCTTGGCTTTACACACAGAAAATTCCTTGCTCCCTGGGATGGTTTTGAGAAAGAGAAATCATCCTGTGACCCTGTTACTGAGAAGCTTCAGGCTGGTGTAAAGCTACACCTGCCAAGCTTAGAGGGAGACAAACCTTTTGCAAATGGCAACCACTGTAATGTCATCTGTGAGCATGCTTTAGATGTTCCTCCAAGAGACTACACATGTCCTGACTGGTGAAGCAATGCAGTTATTACAATTGACCTAGACTTAACCTTTGATCCTTTGAGAAGAGCTCTTAAGTCATTTTTTATTAGTCATCTCTTCTGGGTCATGCCTCTGCATCTTCCTCTGTCACAATCCTTTGCTAACTCACCTCCAGGACAAATACTGGCTGGCTTCTGGCTGTATATGCCAAGGGAGAAATACGCTCTACCTACTTCTGCTAATACCCCAAGGGCCTCACTTATCTTTCTGAAGGAAGCTTGGGAAAGTCTAGTGAAAGCAGGCAGGGCTGTCCTTTGTACCTCCACAGCATCTGATGAGAATAAGAAATGCAGCACATAGCACAGCATTGACTGAAGGCATGCCTCGAGCCCACTGACTCTGCGGGCAATCCCAGTGAGTAAATCACACTCTTGCTTGTCTCCCTAGACGTACCACTATGGTGACAATCTCCTGGTATGGGGATATCTACATGTTTACACAGCCCCTTGCAGACTGAGGTCCTTGCAATGTATGCTTGGAGGTGCAGGCGATAAACCATCCGAAGAAGGATGTCAAAGCTGCATCTATTGCCATGTGCAGGGACACAGGAAGGACCTGAGCCTGCCATCTTGAGATGGCTTTACTCATTATTCTGATTCTTCTTGTGCCTGAGGATTTAGCACTACTCCCTGCCAGTCTTCTCACTGTAGTCCTAGCATCAATGCACTTCATGTCACCACTCAGGCTGTCACTGTCATAGAGAGCCATAGGCAGGCAATATCTCATGTGTGTTTGCTTCCAGGCCTTAAATTCTCCTCAAATTCTTTGACTGACTGTTCCTGGTTGTTTCCTAATGCAGTTGGCCAGTTGCTGCCCTTCCTGCCTTGGAAATGTCCTCTGGGGAAGATTAAGAACGTTTGGCTTGCTGCAATTTTCACATCAAAAGCATAAAGCCTGGTCAATCCCTACTAGCAGCTCTGCTCATTTTCAGGACTCAGAGATTTTGGCATCTCGAGAGTGCATTTTATTTTTTATTTTTTTAAAGGCAGCATTATCTTAACTACCACAGAACATGCTGAGGAGAAAATATAGAAAACACACTAGGCATATAGATGGCTATAAACAGGACTGCAGCACTGCAGACTGTGATAGAGCTAATACATAAAACATACAGGATTAAAACTCATGGTATCTTGACCCAGCTCTAAATGGAGCTGGGATTCGCAGCACTTGTGACATGGGCTGTTAGTCCAGAAACAAAGAAATAATTCATCATTGACTGCACACCACTGGCCTTTGGTTTTAAGTAAACGGAAGTAGAAGTGCTGTCAGATAAATGTTTGTGCCCTGTCTTAATTTTAGCACAGACTTTTTCAATCTAGATCTGCTCAAGGTTTTCCAGCAGAGAGCACAGGACGGAGCTGTCCTGTCCCCGTGCAGAGGGGTGGGCAGTGGATATCCCAACAGCAGGGGGTGGATGTGAGCAGGGAGAGGCCAGCACAGACGGAAGCTGTGCTGCAGGATGCTGCTGGGGCAATGACATGAAGGGAGGCAGCCACATTGCTTTTCCTTCCTTTTCCCACAGCTGAGGCCCCAGATGTGTCCACTCCCCCATGACCCCAGCTTCCCTGTCCAGTGTCCTGACATACCCAAACTGAGCATCAGCACCATCAGCACTTTTGCACCCAGAATTAAGGTATCTGTTGTGTTCAGCTCCTGATGCTGACCCTGAATCCAACCCACTGGAAAAGCAAATTCACTAGCTGAGCCAAAGTGCATCTGAGAAGCTGAGTTTTGACCTGTTGAAAGGGTAGGGAGGCTTTATGCCAGCCTTGGCAGCTCAGTGAATCAATCCCTATGTGGCATTTTCCTCCCTCTTGAGTCTATCCCTGTGAAGATAAATCACAGCATCATCTACCTCGTGATGTCTTGGTTTTAGTTTTGGTTATTGGCCTTGAGAAATAACCTCATTCACATCACAAACAAATGCATCAGACTCCTATATCCACTTAAATATATTTTTTTTTTCTTTTCTGAAAAGCAACACAGAGGACAAAGAGCTGTAATATTTTAATGTGCAGGTTCATTGTCAAAAGAGTTGACTAATATTCTCCTGCAAGGGCCAGTATTTACTATATGAACCAACTATCAAGTTCAACTGACAAGTTAATCCATTAACCTAACCTTCATCTAATAAATACCAAAGAGAACAGATTCCCATTGATCTCAGCTGTCACAGGGATTTTGGAATCTTTAAACTCGGTACTGCCTGTAGCTAATGGGTCCATCAGAGTTAAACCCATCACGTACATTTTCTGCTTTCCTATGTCTTATAAACAATTCTCTGAGCTGTTCTTATCTGCCCTAGCCACTTCTTCACTTACTTATTTGTTTATACTTATCCTGTGCTCTCACACTGAGTTCATCCCTGAAAAACTTTAATGAGCTCTTTTCTGCTTCCACAGGGCTTAGTCCACCTAATCTGATTGCACGTTCTTAAAGAAGCCATACCATAAAATAGGTCTACTTGTCTCCTGTGATCACTGTTTCTGGGCTCTGTCAGTGGCACACGAGCAAGGAACTGTTTGTGGAAACCCTCTTACCCATCACTGGGAATTATGAAAGTGTCAGCTCACCTCTACACTGAAAGGCACTATAGGTTTGGCAATATGTGAACAGCAGAAAGCTGAGCATCCACTGACTGTCAGCAATCATGTAACATATCAGAATGGTGCAGTTTGATAGTAGTTTAAAGGTAAAACTTTATTTAAAGGACTTTGCATTAGATCCTTCCTAAGAAACTTTTACATGGTATTCAGCCCACTCACAGACCCCCCTCAGCTTTTGGCATGCCAGGTTTGAGCAAACAGATCTTAACAGGTAGGACTTCAAGAGTTGCTGTAATGTGGGAATCAAATTTCATATTGGAGGAGTACCAGGAGCTGGATCAACTCCCATTTAAGCCAAGTTGGTTTTGTAATCCCATCTCTATCTTATCAGATCTAATTGATTTTATTGAAAGAATTTCCTCTCCCAGGAGTTCCCCCTTCTCCCACTCACTTTCTCCCTGGTCACTCCCTTTGTTGCCATGTAAATTTTGGATCTTTTGTGGCATGTCTCTGTTATACATTTTCAAACTGCAGGCTAGGAATTTAGAGTGAAGCAGCCCCCTTCTGCTTCCCATGAGCCCCCATTAAAAAATAAAATAAAATAAATCACATTACTGCTCTCTCTTATGTTCTTGTGTTCCCCACAACAGGCAGATGGAACATTGTCCTTGCTTCATTCAGCTTGCAGAATGTATCAAGTCTAATCTTCTTGAGCTTTAGCTGTGTAACCAACCTTTTGATATTGTATCTGTAAAAAATACCCAATAAACTTTAGTTTTTTGTCTATTGGAGAAGACTTATCTCACACCTTTCTCTTAGGTTAACCATAAGATTTCCATCTATCTTTTATTTTGTTAATGATTTATTGTTATCACATTGACTTAGAGCTCAGTTGTTAGAATAGACAACTTTAGAAAGTCAATGATGACACCACAACATTTGTAAAGGTGATGAAAATAAAATCTTGTAAGCATCAACAACAGCTTGTTAATGAAAATAATCAGGCTGATTTATTACTACTACTACTACTAGTACTCATAGAAGAATGGGAATTCTGTTCTAAATTTTCTCTGTAAACACTATTTGTCTCATTAGGTCTGTACTGCTATAGAAAGTTGGTGTCTTTTTTTTTCCGCCTTTGTTTTCCTTTTGTTTTTACACTTTTTAAAGGAAAAACATCATTGAAAGGAAAAGGGAAGCTACACCAGAGCATAAATGTCAGGGGTATAAAGCAAGCCATCCTCAGCCACCCCTAGTGAATAATAAATGCCAGCAAAATTCATTCCACATCTGGAATGTGGTCTGTAGAAAACCCGACAAGTATAAATCACCACCCTTGATCAGCATATAAACCCTACCATGATGCAAATAATGCATAGCTTGTATGTTTGTGTATTTTAGTGCGGTATCATGAGGAGGAAGGAAGGGCCAGGTGACAGGATACAGGGAAGTTAGAAAATAACTTTGTCAATTTCAAGAAACAATGCACAGCTTCCACCAACAGAAGAATATTTTTTAGAAAGGAAATTTACTCTCTCCTGCTTCACCAGTGCTAATCCCTTCTCCCCCAACTTAGAAGCCTCTAGTGAAATAAATAAATAAATAAATTAAAAAAAAATAAATAAATGAGATGAAGACATGAACTCTGAAGTCAGAAGGTCACAAAATACCAGCTTGGCTATGCAGGCTACATTCAATTCTCTTTTGTACAGCAGTTATTTCAGATCAGATGCAAGTGTATGTCCTGCCTCTTCTCCTTGAAAATTTGCTCCTTCCCCCCTCATTCCCTCACTGCAGTTCATCAGCAGGTCATGCCAGCAGCTTCTCACTGCTTTGCAAGAGACCAGGTCTCACAAAGGTGACTCCCAACCCATGCAATTGAGTTAACATTGTCTTTCTCTAATTTTTTTTTTTTCCCAGAATGCGGTATGAAATATTGATCCAAAGCCTTCAGAAGCAAACAAAAAATTAAAGGGAAACCCTTTGTAAAGGTTTCACAGTATGGATGTATGGCAACTGAGTCCTTTTCTGCTCTAACTCTGAAAAATATACTTTACGTCATGGTCAAGTCAGCACAGCTATGGTGATTGACCCATACTCAGCACCTCTTCCATGTATTTGCTATTTGTTGCTTTCTTCATAACTCCTGCTTCACCCTGCAATGTTCTAGATTGCAAAAGGAAGGGGGGGGAGGGGGGGGGGGAGGTAGAAGAGTTAATAAAACCCATGATTAAATGATAAAATGTCAGTCTGAATCTTTAGTGTGTATGGAGTCTCACAAGTCATGCTATTCATCTCCTTTCGGTATTTCCTAGGCATGCAGGGCTTACTACCCGTGTAATGTCCATGACTGAAGATAGAAAAGCTGCCTTTTGGCATGTTAGTAGAAATCAGAAAAGCCCCACTAAACTTATTATACTGTTTATGTGTATGTTATCCGGGAGAGATAACAGAGATTTGAAGGAGCACATGACAGATGTTCTTCACACAATCAAAGTGGACAAATTCAGCTTCCAAGATGATGACTGTTAATGTAGAATAAATACATTTGAGATTTATGCCATCGAAGCTGAAAAGTGAATTGGGTCTTTTATGGCATTTGACAAAGATATACGCCAGATCCTTACATTAGCAATGTGTAAGGTGTCCCTTTGCTTCCAAAATTTTAAAAATACTTTTTATTTTTAATTAAAACCAGTTTTTATTTTTATTAAAACCAGTTACTTAGCTTCATCATCTATAATGTAAAAATACCTTCATGCACATGCACAGTGGGCAGAATCTTCAATCACTATTAATTTGTAGTGATTCCTTCAGTGTCTGACCCAATGTCTTTTATGTACGATAAAACCAGAATACTTGTGGAAGAAAGGTAAGTCTGTTGAGATATGGTCTGAAGATTAAATGATTTCTCTATTCCCTGGAGGTAATTCCTACTATGCAAGGGAGACAGAAACCTCTGAGTCAGTACTTACAAGACCTCCCTCTTCTATCCTTCTCAATGGTACATTATCTATCAAAATCACCTTTATTTATTTATTTATTTTGGGACCCTTTAGACACAGATATCATGATTAGGATATAATATAATATAGGTGGGAAAAGCTTAAATGTGTGATTTCCATTTCTGAGTGTGCCTTCTAGCCTCTACTATGGGGTATGAAACTATTCTTGAACTAAAGGATAAGGAAAATTTACCCACACCTCAAGCACTATGATTCAGTCCACTGACTTTAGGTAGTCTGAAGCAACCCCTCAAAATGCAGACACTGTGGACATGGAGCACTTGATGTAACCTGTCCAGAGCTACTCCTAAAAGGCAGCATTAACAAGTATTGCAGAAATGCCATGCTGCATTTCAGCTGTAGCTTTTTCTGGGAGAAAGTTCCCATAATTTACTTAGACTGTAGGAAATATCTTGGTGTTCAGTACAAACACACAGCAATACGGGTGTATATCAAATATCTTTACCTTAAATTCCAGTTCCCTCTCTTACAACAAAAATTAACCATTTTGGAGGAGAGTTTTTTTGTTTTGGTTGGTTGGTTTGTTTTTTTCCCAATTAGACTGTAATTTGTCCTGATTTTCCTAGAAGACTTTTTTGAAGAACAAGTTATGAGACTACATGTACCAAAACTTCCTTCGGTGGTCTAAAACAACAAAAAAGGTCTTTGCCACTTTACAGTTCATCTTGATGAAACACAGTGTCCAGATCAGTCTCAGGTGTGTTCTTGCTGGTGCCAGGTGTCAATAGAAAGCTCAGTAATTAAAGGTTAATTAAAGGCTTCCCTTTCTTGAAACACAGCTCACTGAATCTTAACTATTCGGAGCATGAAGCTGAAAGATCTGGTAGTTACCTGATAGTTCTTTCACTTACAAATAAGGGAGCTTGACTCTATCAAAGGTTATTCTTGAACCTCAGAGGTTTAAAAACATTTTTTAAAACACTATCTGCTTTCTAAATACAGCAGAAATGCTATGAAGTTGTGAGTTGGGCACTACTAAATTTTATGTTGCCAAATCAGTTTCAGTGAATCCTCAGGAAAATTAAAAAAAGACAGCATCACGAGATTGAGGTCCTCCAGTGGCAAGGGAGAATCTGATGGGGAAAGATGTGTTGGAATACAGAAAAAAAAAAAAAAAAAGTGTTTTGATTTAGGAGAAGCAGTTAAAATGAACTCCCTCTTCTCAGATTTTATCCCTAATATACACTGCCTTGTGAGCTGCTCATCCATAAAATGTGAGCTGTAGCAACTACATTCTTACTAAATTTCAAGTCCAAGTTTGTAAGTTTATATGGGCTCCACAGCACTGTAGAGTTTGGACATTTGTCTTCTAAAATTCTCCCAGAAATATGCTTTTGGTCTTGAATTCAGCTATAGACAGATTCAGAGTTTGAGTCACTGTGGTTTAATAAGCAGCCAATTCTCAGCAGAGTAGTTTAAGCTACCATAGATCTGGAAGAAAACTGTCACTTGGGTCAGTCATAGGAGTCCCATGGGCACCTCAAGTCAGCCACAACACAGGCTGGTCCTTGGGAGTCCTCTTTAAAACCCCTTTCTTGTGGCATTTCTCACCTCTTCCCTCAATTTGTACCACACTTTTCTTTGCAAGTGTAGATTATGCTCAGGTCACTTCATCTAACTCTGTTCCTTCTCCAACATGTTTTTGTCTATTAAAGAAAGAGAGGGGAGAGAATTTGAACTAATTACAATTTCTTGTTATTGAATTATAATTAGTCTTACAAACATTTTTGAAAATTTCCTCAATCCTCAAACAAATCTTTTTCTAAATAACAAAACACCCCCTGCAAATCGGTAATCAAATAAAAACTTAGGCAGAATATGTTCAATATAACCCACTTTTTTAATGTTTCTAGCTTGAGTTGTCATTTTTTGAGCCCTTCTTTTTATGTGTTGAATCTATGATTATATATTATGCATTTAGTGTTATATAAAATCAGTGTTTTTTACACGTATAAATATATATGGATATTTTCACCTAAATATTTACACAGAAAGTAGTATTTAGCTTATTAAAAAGAAAGAAAAACAGGACTTCTGGCAGGGCTTGTTTTTATAACACATGGCCTTTCAATAAGCTTTGTTGTAAATCTTTCAGCAACCACTAGTAATGCAAGACTTCAAGGAGTTTCAAGCAGTGACCAAAATCCTGTTTGCACTAGTGCAATAGTTTGCACTGTTTGAACTGGAACAGGGAAGTAACTCAGATTTTCCAAGCCTTGTCCTCTACAAACTGTTGCAGTTCTCAGAGCCACTTTGCAGCATCGCTGTACAAGCTGCTGTTATCATAGCTGAGAAGATGTGCTAAAATATGGGGCAGAGACATGTGGTAGGAAAATAATAACACATCAAGCTGGTCCTGCTGGTGAAAACTGTATCCTGAAACCAGTGTCCCATGATAAGGAGTCTCCTAGGTCACTGTATCCTGAAACCAACGCACATGATAAGGAGTCTCCTGGCTCACTAATTGTCATAGATGATAGTGCAGCACCACCATATCTATCCAAGGCTACTCAGAGATGTTTTCTATGGGGGTGTTCAGTTGTTGAGCCAACAATTGGTCTTTCTTTGAGATAACATGTATCGTTAATGACATATGCACCTGAACCTGGGAACTCCTAGTGAAGATCAGTAAGTAGGATTATGATGAAATTTATATTCACATACTCAACAAGACTATACAGAACTGTAAATATTGCTATCAGATAAACACTTGTTTTTCAACCTCATACTTCAAAGTTTAAGCCAAAATCTAAATATTACAGATGTAGAACCAACTGACTGTAGTAGAAGACGGGAGTGAGGGGAAAATATTATCCTTTATCTTCCAGTTATGACATTCTTAAACCTTCCTCTAAAACAGCCAGTCCAACACCTTGGTGGACATATGGAAACAGATACTGGACAGACTTTTACTGTGTTCCAGGATGCCAACTACTGTCTTTCTGGTTTCTATTGATTCTATTGACTATATGGATTTCTGCTGGAACACAGATCATATAATGAGTGGACTAATAGAGGAAGGATTTATCATGATCATTCCTGAACCCGACAGGGTCTTCAAAAAGTTTCCAAAAGAAAACAGGAAGCGGCCAAAAAGAAATGGACATCTCTAGTCCAACAGTTGGCTCTTTTGTTTGAAATCAAGAAAAGCACCATTCAGGACTCTAATTGATTAAAACTGAGAGCAATTGCCAGAGCACCAATAATTGCTGGAAGAGGGCAACGGTCACCCTAACACGTTGTCACTTCAGAGGAAGCAGAACACTAACAACCAATCAAGCAGCATTAGTTAAAAGTAACCTTTTAATGACCCCTGATTTCTCCTTCAGGAAATGTTTTCTACACAATTTGTATTACATTTTTAATGCTAGCCTGTGAGTCTCTGAATACCTTATTTATTCTAAATTCTAAAATATGCAGAAGGCTCAACTGCTCCATTCTGGCTGTGTACTCTAAATACCTTCTGACATGATTACCAGATGAGCCCCAGGAATTCTGTAGCTCATCAAAAATTTGTCCCATCCTTGCCATTTTTTTTCAACAAAACTACTTCTTTTGATAACTCATCCGCAGCTGCCATTAGCTTTACTTGTCTTGTTTTGTTTGATTACTTACTCCTGATTAACTCAGACTCCCACTTGACTTGGTTGTATTTTCTCATTCACTCACACATTGTTGTACTCAGCATTACAAGAATGCTACTGATAGTCTCATAAACTTTATGTTTTCTTTACAGCCTGAAGGTTGGATTAAGATGTAAACCCTGGAATCACCACTCCTATTTACAGAGAGAGAAAAAAAAATAAAATGTGGGAGGGGGGTAAGATTGCATTTCAGGCTTTTTCAGTAAAGCTAGGAAATGTAACACTGTTTCAGAAAACCTGGTGTAAATAAAGGAGAACTCAAAAGATTTTTTTGGAAAAGATTATCAGTTTAAAAAGGATTTCATGATCTGTGAAAAATATTTACTCTTCAGGTCATCCAGATTTTTCTCTCTAAAAGAATTATGTTCTCTAATGTGCCAGAACCTCTGGAAATCTGATAAGAGTTTAATTTTATTTTGCTTTAGTGACATATTTCTTACACACAATTATTCTCCAAAGTGATGTATGCATATTGAAATGCTTTTTTATAAACCACAAATCTGCATTACACAGAAGAATAAAACCAAGAAGGCGTATGTCTTGAACATCCTACATCCCTATGGTCTTGTATTCTCATAGTTCACATTCCTCCTTCTCCTTGGCCTTTTTTTTATCTTTTACAGTGTTATCTGAAAATACAGTGTAAACACTTAAGACCAGGGACTGCCTTTTGTATGTTGCCAAATTGCCAGACACATACAGAATGTTATATAAATATTAAATTAATATTATTAATAAATAAACCATCTCCTCAAGTGACAAATGGAGTTCTGAGAAGTAATCTCACCCTGTCAAGACAGAAAAAAATCCCAATCATGAAGAGTCCTGTAATTAAGCAGAAATGTCTGAAAACCCAGTCAGATAATCTGTCTGGATCACCTTCCTTAACTTTAGATATTTATAGAGAAAATACATACAGCGGAGCTGGTCACACCATATACAGTCAATGAAGAGAAATATGCCCTGACAGTGTTTCTTCATCTCAACCTAAAGAAGAAGGCTCAAATACATCAGCTTAATAGTAGTTGTTCTTCTAAGATATGTTGTATGAATCCCACCACCCTAATGCCCACACAAGGTTCCCTCCCATGACAATGCTTTTACCTGGACCACAATTTCCACCTTCCCCCAAGTGTTTTATGGTACTGCTTGCTTGCCAGACAATTCCTTTGCTCTTTATGGTTTTCTTTACCCCATTTCTTGCCCACTGTGGATAAAATCTGTGCTTATGTGTTCGCTCCTACCAGCATCCCTCTTATGGAGCCTGCTCATCCCACAGTGGCGGGGTTCAAATTGTTCCTACTCCAGCTGGAGCCCTTGGGAACAGGTCTGACATGACCTGAATATTACTGGAAGAAACATTGCTGCTGAGAAAGCCAGACCTGCAAGAAAGAATATGAAAGAGGCTTGTTACTGAGTTTATGGAAGGCTATGAACCATGAGATGGAGAAGGTACTACTTGGCAAGATCATGAACTTGTAGTTGGTGATTGTGTTTTATGGGGGGCTCTGTATACACACAGAAAATTATATAAATATGAGCTTAAACTGTACACTTGTACTCACCTGCATAGTGCATATTGCTTGCTCGCAGAAGTTGTCACACAGGCGGTATGAGAAAAATCAGAGAAACAGGGCAAAGGTTTATTAAAAATATATTTTTATTTAGTGGATATTTGTTCTTGAGAAAGTGAGTTTCACTACAACATAAGATTTCTCTGTTTGGTAAGCTGGCCCTATATTTTGAAAGCCTTACAAAGGAGGCCTCGTGAGGAAGAAAATATTTTAGATTTATTGACACAGAATGGTCCCCAAATTAAGGGGGCCTTCCACCATGAGAAGGAGAGTACTTCACCATTGCCCTTCCCAACACAAAGATCAGATCTCAAAGCAGAGGAAGCCCCAGAGCAATAATGGGACAAGGAGGCTTCCCCTCTAAGCAGAGATGGAGAGGAATGTGTCCCTACCCATGAATTTGTATATAGGTTGAAGGCAGCTGACACCAGAGGAAGACACTGGATGAAATATCTTTCAGAGCCTTGAAAGAGAAGACTAATAGCCTCCAAGGGAGTGATGTGGCTCATTACTGAAGAGTAGGCAAAAAATAAAAAATAAAATAATAATAAAAAAAAAAGTTAATCCATTTCTCCTGTATTTGGGAGCTGTATACTTGTCCTGGAGGAGACAAACTCATTCAGATCATCAGCTTGCCCCAAACATCCTTCAAGATGGAAAACAGAGGCATGACTGTGTCCCAGCCTGGACCAGGTACCTTATTTCATCACAACCAGACTGAAATAAGAGATAAAGGTGTCTGGGAAATATGAAGGACAGAAGTAACTGAAGGGGGATTTGGTCTGGCTCTGCATGTCAAGCATCTCTCCATCTACAACATGGGGAGAAAATATGATTTTTGACTCTGGAAATAAACTGTCAGTGTGAGCTGTGGTGCCACCACTGTATATGTGCTGGAGTGTTCATTTACTACAAGAATTTTGCTGTCTGAGCTTTGCCTCAGTTTCTCTGTTTGCAAAATAAAAGGTGGTGGATGTGTTGGTCTTCCACTAGACAACTTTTTAAAAAGACTTTTTCAGCTCCCCTCAATCTTTGTTTTCTTTTTCCAAGCTGACCAGAAAACCACTGCATGTTCTCTCCTCTGTGTTCTTAAAATAGTTTTGGACCTTTTTTCACTTCTTGTTCTCTCAACAGTATCAAAATGCTGCATTCCCCCCTTCAGTTCTCTTTTCATGTTTTAGCTCCTTTTGTTAGTTGAGGTAGATGATGCATTTGGGATTCATTTGTAAGGTTCAAAAGCTTTTAGGCAAAACATCTGTTTTGTCAAAATAGTGCACACCATCCCTTGTGTTGGGGAAGGAAGCAAATATTGGGCTGCAGCAAACTCCCTGTATAAAGGGGAAGCGGCCATTCCTCTGGGGTCAGAGTCCAGAGGATCTGGACTTTGTTCACTCTCCTGCCTGCAGACAGGGCATCAGGAAACATAAACACCTACCAGATAAAAGCAAAACATAACTCCAGAGAAACAAGCCTGGATATTTACCTCCACAGATCTAACTCCGGATTAGATCCATGCAACTCACATTGGAGCCTACCAGCAGCTACTGGTGTTCATGATATTGTGTGAGAAGGACCCTACAATTTTAAGAACTGCCTTCACAGACAGCCTAAAAATCAGGCAGGAAATCAGACACAAGGAAGGATATGGGACAGCAAGATAATGTTATTTTATTGTAAGAAGAACAGGAATCTTTATACAATGGGACATACTGGAGAATGTCAAGTATGTACATAAAATAAAAGGTTGTTGCAACAAACCCAGAATATTTTGCTAATCGTTGCTGAGAAATCAGCATGAAAAATTCATCATTGCAAAGTCAGCTGTCCCTGTCATGTCTTGCCCAATCTACTTGACCCAGCCTATGATAAAATGAAAGGCAAAAGAGATAGTGGTCCCTGATGGACTTTCCCTTGAAAACCTGTTGCCAGAGGGAAAGGTCTGGCTCGACAGAGAGTATGCAGAGCTCTGTAGCTGGTGTCTACAGGTGCCCACAGGGGTAGAGACCCCTACAGCTCTCCCTTCTGCAAGTTTCTCTCTGCCTTTCTTCTTTTCTTCACCCAACAAATACAAAATATAATTGTTTTGTAAGCCTGGTCTTCTGGGCTTCAGCTCCATTTCATCAAAGCTATTCAAGTGATATTGCTTATCATAAATCTGTTCATTTTAATTTCAGCTGCTCCATCTTCTATCACCATCAAATTGGTGTCACTGAACAAAGATATTGACTAACTCTGCAGCCCCTAATTTTCTTCTCCTCTTTCAGGAGCTTTCATGTGTGTGTGTTTAAAGGAAAGCATCATCCAGACTGGAGTGGAAAAGAAAAAATTGACAAGCTAGAAACACACACACACATACACACACAAATTGACTGAGGCACCTTAAACTATAAGGATTGGCTGAATCTTGAGCTCTGAAGGTGAGACTTGTGCAATGAACCCTTTCCACCAACTGTTCAGACTTAAGTTCACCCAATTATATGACATTATGTTACATCCTCTCTTCATGTCCATAACTTATTTGTCAGATCCTGATCTGCCTGGGTACAAGTAGGAGAGAGGCTGTAGCACTGGGCTGCAAGCTGGAAATGTTTCCCTCTTCATGGGTCCCAGCTCTTGAAATCAGCCTCCTGTTCTGCACCCAGTGCCAGCTTACTTACCTAGACATATGCTAAATGTGCAGTCTACTTTGGGGATTTCATACACTAGGATTGGATAAATTTTAGAAGTCAGAGGGCAGAATGAATGTTATTTACAGTAGGTAGAGCCTTCCAGACATGCTGTCTGATGGGTAGGATAGGTGTCTTCTGCTTTCAGAGAAAGCAGTTGGAGTCAAGCCCAGAAATTTTCTTCAGCTATCATAATTCAGCTGCACTGCACACAAACCTTAAGACATTAAAATGATACAGCATTAAAATGAAAGAAGTGCAACAGTTTCAGTTTAAATTGCACCAGGTATCATGACTTCACATTTCCTAGCTATGTGTGTGCTTTAGCTCTCATCCACAATGTACTAATAGCAACTTACCACAGACAGTGCTGTTAAATAGGAGTCATCAAAACTGTAATATGTACTAGTCTTCTCTCCAGAAGCTAGTACTATAGTCCAGCTTCGGAAAAGTATGTGCTTCCCACTGGCTTTGTGGATAATTTTTTGGGGGGGAATCAATGAACAGTATGAAGCCCTCAGAGCTTTCAGCTGGTCACTCCAACAGGTCATGCACTATTGTTATTTCTTAAATCCTTATGTTCTTTGTTGTGTCAAAGAGAGGCTGCTTCCCTTCTCCAAGTGGATATATTTCAGTGGTGAGTGAACAGATTCTAATACAAAGCAGGCTAAATTCTCCACTGCTCTGTACTTTTTTGTAACCACTTACTTTGCTGCAAGGTGGGGATGGAAGGCTGCCAGATCCTAGTGGTTGCCTTTCACTCTCCTATAGTATAGGTTATTACAGTAGTTACAGGACAATGAAGCTATCAGACACATATATAAACTTAGGGCTGTATGTCTACATCAAGAACCAGTTTAACAACAGTTTGTGTTTTTGCATTTGATGAAGGGTTCAAACTTACACGTTCAAAGAAAAGGAAATGAAGAACTGGCACCTGCGTTTGCTGTTACAAGTCACTGTGATCCTGATCACCGCAGTGCTGCTAAGTAAATTTACACAGAGCCTCTTTGACTCCAGGAGCTGGTGGCTAGCAGAAAAGTAAGAAATAGTTATCTGTCCAACAATATTATAGAAAGAAAAGACAGAAGGGTGTAGAACCTTTAAGAAGATGCTTTATCAGCACAATATTGGACTATTGCAATCACAATCAGGGTACCAGAATACACTTGGTAAGCATATTTTTGTCTTTTTAGAATGGTCAAAGATCATTTGCTCCTTGTGGTAACTTAATGAAAGGAGTCTAGGAGCACAGAATACTAAATTATCAGTACAGTAAAAAGTTATGTATTATTTACAAGCACAGTGTGAGCTGTCAGGTCAGTTAAATCAATTATTCACCATTTGTTCAATTTAACTTTGTATAAATCTTCATTTTCTCACTCAGCAAATTCCAAATATACTACAAAGCCTTCTGCCATGTCTGTAATGAGAACAGACTGAAAAGTATAAAAA
The DNA here is from genome assembly GCF_964035555.1 of Netta rufina. Taxonomy (NCBI): domain Eukaryota; kingdom Metazoa; phylum Chordata; class Aves; order Anseriformes; family Anatidae; genus Netta; species Netta rufina. The sequence goes on along the minus strand of NC_140124.1, from coordinate 148,488,754 downwards.
GGCAGACAGCTGACTAAGTTTATAAGCAATTTCTTGAAAAGAATTATCAATGTCTACACTTTGTTTTATTTTATCTGGAGTGTGATTTTTTATCACAAATCATACGTTATATATATATATATGTACTTAAATATATAATATAAATATATCTATATATTTACATTTCAAGGGATTCTATTCCATCCATTTTTTGACTGCTACATACAGGAAGAGACATTCCCATAAGAACTGAATGACTGAGTAGAGGAGGGATTCACGGACTTTTAAGGTCAGAAAGGACCATTACCATCTATGACCTCTTGGATAATACGCACCACAAAACTCCACACTGAAATGACTACAACAAACCCATGACATTTGATTGAACTATACCATTTGGAAGAACTTTGTTTCCTCTCTAATTTGGCCATAACTTGCAGTCAGACTAGATCCAAAGTCTGATCTGTTGCATGATGTACAACTGGAATGTATTGCTAGGAAAAGTTATTGATATTAGAGACCTGAGGATAGCATTGTTCACGATGCATGGAAACTGTGAACTTACATATGCACTCAACCTTGACCAAGAAAAAACACTCAGCAGAGACATCAAGTACAATCTCTTTTCTTAGCATACCCAGCCTTTTCTGACTGGACCCTGGCTTTGTCACTGGATTGTGAAACAAAAAACAAATAAAAACAAAACAAAAACAAACAAACAAAAATATGCATGAAAACATATGTTTTATCGGTTTATTGATTAAAGATTATCATTCATTAGCTGCGCAATCGTAGCTGGCCATAAGTACCTTTAGTGTGTTCCACCCATGAAGCAAAATGAATTGGCTCAAACCACATGAAACTTCAGATGTAAGGCTAGTATTTATTTATTTATTTATTTATTTATTTATTTATTTATTTTCCTGCAGTGGTTTCTGTAGTGATCATTGTTTTATTCACTGAAATGTAAATAATGAGGCCTCTGGTGTAGCAAGTGAAAAATTTCTTCTCTCTTCTCTCTATGCTTCTCTCCTTGTGCATGGAATTCAGTGATGAGAAAATGTTAAATCACACATTTTTCTGTCTAGGTCCAAAATTTGAGGTGAACAGAATTCTTCAGAGAATAATCAAAAGTTATATATTCTGCATTTTGTTTAACATCTTATAAGATGTATATCCACCCCCATCTCCTTCAAATAAAACATTTCCGGTTCTTTGTACATTGAATTAGGCTTACGTAGCAGAGTTGTCTTCTCTGAGCCCAGTCTGCCTCATGAACTGTCCTTGTCACTGGGTACTTTGAAGGTGAGTTGTGTTACTCACAGTAAAAATTGGAAGTGAACTGACAGAAGAATTATAACACATGGAAGACATCCCCAGAACAACAGGGCCAACAATGGTTGAAATCTGTAAGGTCTGAATTCTTGCATTTCACTTATATTTCATTCTGTTATATCCAAAAATTCATAGAGAATGAAACAAAGCAAACATGCAATCTTCTTGTTCATTTGGGGTCAAAGATGGATTAGAGAGGTCATCAGACTTGCCAATTAAAGGTCACATGAATTCAGATGAAGGATTAAATATATTTTTGTAGTCCTTTAATATCTGACTATCGTAATTTCTATTGGTGCTCAAGGCCTCCTACCACCCAGAATGACACATATATATATATTTACATATACATATGCATGTATATGTATTATTGGAGCAAGGGTAATATTGTTTTTGCACAGTGAAGTGGGGATGGTTAGAGACCACCTGAATAGAAATGAGAGGCATTCACTCTTTCTATACTAAATAGGCAGATAGCGGAAAAGGTGAGACAGACTGGTTACTTTTAAGGAACCAGAGTGTAGGAGGAGCTTTATGTGCTCCACAGCAAAAGAATAGGTGGAGACAAGATGTAAATTCATGCTCATCCAGGTGTTTCTGTTCATTCTCAGTCTGTCTTCGTGGTTGACTGGACCGAAAGACATCACAGGGGATGAGCCATTCACTGCTACAGAGCAGGTTGCTTTCAGTGCTACATAGTTATCAACTCCGTCTATGACAGATCAAAACCTGGATAAGCAGTGCAAATTACAGATAGGTGTTTGGAAAATATAAATCATTATAAACATATATATATATATATCCCATATCTTTCAATGCAGAGAATGGAAGAAGTATTGCATATTTAAAATCCACAAGAGCCTCTACATTTTCTAGAGAAGCCTGGTATGGACAGAGAAATTTGACTTAAAGCATGGCTGCTGTTCTGTATCTTATCCTGTTATTGACTTCCCATTCCCATTTGAGAAATCAGTTGCTTTCTCTGTGCTTTTTGTTTTCTCATCAACGTGACAAGGATGCAATATCACTAAAAAGATAAGGGCATAATATTATAAGGTATTCTGAAATATCATTTAAAAATTTTAGATGTATCTGCCTTTGAACCTAAGGGTATTTGGAACAAAAACAATACATCAGAGATCCCAATAAAATATCAAAAGTCAGCCTTAGAAAAATAGCTTTATGAAATCATAAATTCTTTAAAAGCTCATCAGTTCAGTTAGTTGCTGAAGACACTTGCTCCAGAGAGGCCTCCTACAAGATTTTGATCCCATGGAAATTAGCATGTCAAAATACGTTGCAAGTCTGACATTTTTTCCTTGTCTATCCATGCAAGAATGTAATCGAAGAAAAAACTAAATTAAACATTTATGATAGAAGCTGTTTGAAAGCTGAGATAGTAGCTAGCACTAATGTGACAGCTTTCCAGTCTGGTACCTTGCAGACAAGCTTTGTTCCTTACCGTTCCGTCTATGTTCCTTGGCTATTTAAAAAATATTTTCATTGGGAAAACACCCCTTGTTACTTAGGCAGGAATTGATTCAATCTCTGCTGCTTCTAAAAATGATGTATTTTTTTTTTTAATGGCAAAATTTGCACCATCTAAATCCTGAAGCATCTACCCATGTGCTATGAAACCAAGGGGTAAACTGGCCAATAACCTCAATGTTATGTACAGAAAAATTAGTTCCTCAAACTTGTCTTCAAAAATGAGAGTACCTGGCAGCTTCCGAAACCAACAGCCACCTTTCAGCTGCTTCTCTAGAGCAATATATGGTGTGTCAGTGGGAAAAGTGGTTTCCAGCACAGTGCTTCCCAGAAGTAACTCTGTCCTGACTCCCATTTCAGCCTCAGTTTCATTAGTTCAAATGTCTGAAACAATCTGGAAAAGATGACCCACATCATGACCCAACCAAAACATTGTCACCCTACACTGGTTCTTCAAATCCTGCTTTGACATCAGGCAGCTTGGTTTTGTCACAGGTCCCAAGAAGGAAGCAGAGGGGAAAGGATAATTGTGCCAGCGCTCCCATTTGAAAGGGAGCTTCTGGTTCTCTACAGCTTTGATAAGGATGAAAAACAGTCTTGGCTATTTGGTCTGACTGTTAGGAAGTACAGAATCTAGAAAGTCTTTCTGAGCAAGGACTTGACAGACAAACATTTAAGACTTCTTGTCCTTTTCCCCTTCTTTTAAAGAAGAAGGGGTATCTCTAAGAGGTATGACTTTAAATTTAAAAAAAAAAAAAAAAAAAAAAAAAGATATAATAGAAGATAAATGAACAAAAGCCCTGAACCCTGAATCATCAGGAAAGATAAACAAATATAATGGCTTTTACTGTGGGTGGTCACTGCTGAATATCTACAGCACAGTGTAGGAAATGGACCACCGTCTAATACATCATGTCCTGTCCTGAGACATGGAATTCTTTGAATAATCCTGTTATTCTTTCTCACTCTGAGTTCTCTATGGTCTCTATTAAGGCAAACTCATGTTGTGGAGAATGAGATATTTTTCCATTAGCCACCTCTCTCCTCTAAAGGATCCTCTCAGGGCATCTGTAACTTGTCCTGCAAAGGCTGAATATATAGGCTCTGATGTCAGAGCATACCAACAACAGTGTTTAGCAACATCAAATCATCTGGTTTTGTTGGTGATATTTTCCAAATAAACCCATTCAGAATAAAAATAACTTGCTTCTTTTATTTTTATTTTTTTTATAATGTCAAATTAAAGGACGAGCATTGCATCAGCAGACTTTCACAACACATTAAAAATCCCAGAGAAACAATATATCATACATGAAGAGCTTCCTACCAGATTCATGCAGCTAATGAAATTCTACGCAACTTCTTCCAGGAAAATAGCTTGCGTACTCTGAAGCTATATCCAGGATTTTTACAAACTGTTCTGCATGATTCATTCAGTGCTCGGTAGATTAGATGTTATTGAATTCACATGAGTTCACGTCAAATAAATAAAGTGAAACACAACAGCTGGGGCTGCTCATCACTCAAGCATATGACATCCATTGCCAAACCCAAGAGAGACTCGGCAGTGTTGTAATTACCAAACTGGGTCAGTGGTGAAATAGAAAGTGGGGATTGTTAGAGCAGCAACTCCTTGGATTATCTGTGCTCAGAATGAACTATCAGAGTCTGTAGTGACTGGTAAGCACCAATGGTCCAGGCCTCTGCATAAGGAATCACTATATGCATCATTATATTTCATCCTGTAAAATTTAATTACACAGAAAAGGGTATGATCGAGCAGCCTTATCCTACCCATTACAGTGAATTGAATGGCCTATATTGCAAGCACTGCACATACAGAAATCCAGCAGAGATTAGGGAGAAAAAAAGACGGGCAAGCTGTGAGCACTGTATCTGCTTCTTATTCCTGACGTTGCTTTAAACTTCCAGGGATTTCTTCCTTAATGGCTGCTCAGAGCACTGTGCCTGACCTATGCTTTGCCAGGGCCAGGACAGGAGCAGAAGCAGAGGAAATGAACTAAAATATTGTAGATATGTGACTATAGAGCAATTCTGTGTCAAGTAAGAGACGGGTCTTGAGATCAATGTGTGCTAAATGCAAGTAGAACAGACTTTACTGTATGGAAAGGAGGGAGGCAACTCAAAGACTTTTTATTCATGTTATCATAGCCTCCATAACAAAGGTTCATCCCAAGCCTATGCACCATGCAAGCTAGAAATATTAACGTGCATCAAGAGGAGTTAGGGGATCTATGTGACTAACAAGGAGCTTGGCTTGTTTGAACTTTCCAAGCCTGCAGGACCAGAAACAGCTGGAAAGAAGAAGATAGTGGCCTTTGGCATGAGTCTGCTGCAAGACTCAAACACGGAGTTTCCACTCCATAGCAAGACACCTTCACCATTCAGCACCCCACCCCTGATGTGTGCATACTCATTCTTTGTTTTGATAAGCAAATCAGTACTCACTTTAATGTATTATACCTGGGGGAATTTCACTCAGTATGCTGTGCTGAAGTTCCAAGAGGATGTAGTTATTTTTGACACCAGTAATTTCTGTTTTGTTTCTTTTCCAAATAGGACAAAACAAAACAAAAAAAAAGTTAGAGGCTAGATTTTTGCCTGGTTTCCCTTCAAATCAACATTTATCCCCTGCTCAGACGACATCAGTGGAAATGTCAAAAATCTTCCTTTTGTATGATAGCAGAAATTATACGGATATATAAAAAATAAAAATAACTAAAGAAGACACAAGAGTCACTGCTTTTCTCTTGCTCTCATCCTTGTTTCTGCCCTCATGAATAGCAGGTAGCTCCGCTTCACAGCCATCAAAGGATGGACATGCCTGGATCCTACCTAAGGATCTAACTCACATACTGCAATTCACAGCTTTGGCTCAGCTCTTTTTTATCTGGAAGCCTCTAAAACTTCATGCATGCCTCAATTTTGACCTAGGAAGTCACCTAAAATCTGCCTTTGTACATATGGAAGTGAATCTGTCTTTCTAAAAATAAGCAGTGAAAGGTCATAATCAAAATTTAAATGCTTCAGAAGATATTTGTTTCTCACTTACGTGTTTCTTGCTCTGAAATATGAACCCCAAACAGACAGAAGTAACAGCAACTACACTCTTGTAAGACTTGGGTTTGTGGGATGCTGAGCTTTGCAGGTGGTATGACAGAGGGATGGGAGAAGTTGGGTGACAATGTTGATATAACCAGTCTTTGATGTTTGAGTTGAAGCAGTACAACATTAGATCATTATGGTTCAAATCAGTAGTTGATAGTTGTCATTAACAGCCATAAACAGAGACACCCAGGACATTTTTTCTCCCTCCCAGACTCTTTCTTTTAATTTACATTAACTTACCTGCTGCTACAGTAAAGACTTGCTGCAACTTTCAGCTCTGATTTCCAGTTACTCAGCCCCTAAGAACACAGAACCAAGGATAGGAGCCCTTAGCAGGCTCTTCAGTCAAAATTTTAGAAATTTTAATAGGTAGAGAGTTTGGGGGTTCAGGTGTCAAACGTTATCTGTTACACCTTTCTTGGAGAGCTATTTATAATGCAGCCAGCCAACCCAGCAGGCGCAGTGGGGCAGGGCCACAGGATAGAAACAGTCCACTTTGTGCTGAGGCTGGCACTTTATAAGGCTATGACAGGTCAAGAAATAGGGAGAGGGAGCCTCCATAAATAGCAAATGTCTCACAGCTTAAAAATCATGACAAGTCTTTCATTTGAAACAACTGCAAGGAGGGTGCTGAGAAGACCGAAACTCTGAATATCCCTTGTTCAGCAAGCTGCCTGGCTGGGCTGGGAGCGTGTTGGAGCTTGCAGTCCTGGAGTCTAACATGCTCCCTCTGTTCCTCTGTTCACTCGTCCATGATTTTATAGCTGCTTTTTATAACAAGCACACAGGCACCTTACACTGCCGGGTGTGTGCAGTAATCAGATTTTAGCTGCTGTTCCAAACTGCAGCTGGTAGTTTTAAAAAAGCTGCAACATTTTCCTTTCAGTTTTCACTATCCCTTGAGGCTACTCCTGGCATTTTGGGACAAAAAGAAAAACAGAGCACCCAGATAAAGCATTTCTCTGTGTGTTTGCATTTTTATGGGAGAAGAGAATTTGAGCCACACCCCAGAAGATTTTCACTAGAGCCAACAACTGTCCTCAGATATGGATACATACAGGCAGCATCCAGCTCTCCTACAAGACCTGCCAGGACTCATGTACTGAGCACGAGATCCACACAGCCAAATCCTCCTCCAACAGCTACCGCTACCTCCTGGCATCTCTGTCTACCTCTTCTGCATTTACAGCACAGCCTCTCTTGTCCACGGCCTCTCTCCTTCTTCTGGACCTGGTTAGCCCAGTATGTGGGCTATCTGGGCTTCTCCATCTCAGTGATGGGGTCAGCTGTCCTGACTGTGGACCTGTTCAGTAACCCCTAGACTCCTCCAGTGCATATGTGGTGGTGATTTACTCCACCACCCCCCAACCCTGGGTGGCAATCAGCCTTCAGCAAGCCTTTCCCTGTGATCTGCCTACAGATAGCATTACCCTGTGTGTCAAAAACATGCTCTGTATTTGGTTGCTGGAGGTGACAGCTAACACTCGGCTATTTCCGTATGTGCTGCTACGTATCCCACTTCATTTACACCAAAGTTGTGCCAGTTTTGTCAGCTCCATCTCTGCCTGCATGAGACACAAGCATTACGGGTGAAGCTAAGTGTGAGAAGCCCTCCAAGCACATTTGGCTGAGAATCACATCCCAAACACTGTGCAGATCTAGGGCCAGATTAGTGGCTCCAGCCATCTGATCTGACCTCCCAAGTGATGCAGAACATAGACATTCATGTGGGCATTCAGTCTGTGCAGCAAGCAAAAAGGCAACCATGTAGATCAGATGATTTGACCACAGGGAGGTATCAATACTGCAGCAAACAGGGGGATTCACTGCTCCTGTCCCACCTGGTTCTGTCCTCTGAGACTGCAGTTAATTAAGTTTAATGACCTTGGATCCAAGCAGCTGCCATAGGACACAGCCCCCAAGGCCTCAGAGTTCAAGGAGGAATTCAGGATGGCTCCTGTGTGATCCTGCTTTTGGCAGCCACTTCTGGGGGACTGAAAGGTGGCAGCAGATGAGGAAGCAAGGGGCAGTCTGGACGACTGCCCGGGGCAAAGAAGTGCATTCCCTCATGTTGTTACAAACATAAATGGTAATTGCAGGATAATTTGGGTTGGATTTCAAACTGCACTAAAGTCCCTTTCTACCACTTTGGCAACATAAGGTGACCTAGCTAAGGGGACAGAAACAGAAGATGGCCACAGCAAGGGCACAAGCAAGGGAGAGTATGTGACCCTCTCGGTGCCTGCCTAAAGGGTAGGGTCAGGATAAATATATCCAAGCCCTGCTGGCTGCTGCAATCAGCCTGCAGCAAGGCAGGTTTGCTGTGTGGTCTGGGAGGACAGGTTGAGCTGCGGTCACTGGTGAGCAAGAGGTGACAGTGGCAGCAAGGAGAAGGGGCTGGGGGCCCCGCCTAGCACAGGGCAGGATGCAGTGACCCCAGATGGAGCTGATGTTGGGCCGTTTTGCTCCTAGCCCCTGTTCATCTGGGAAAGCCTGGAGGCAGGCTGGGGGTGGAGGAAGCTGCAGCTGCAGCCTGGAGTGCTCTGGCTAATCTCTTCTCAAAGCTGCTGTGGTCTGGACAGCCCCAGGCTGCCCAAGAATAAGGGGAAGAGGAAAGGTTATAGAAAGGCCTGTGTGTCCTCTTCCTTCTTTCTTACCCCAAGGATGGAAAGCAGACTTGGGTCTGCTGGATTTCTACAACCAGGATGCATTTCCCTAGTAGAAACCGCGGCTCTCAGCTCCATAGCATAATTTGGGAGAAAAACCATCCTTTCTCACCCCTGCATGCCATAGCAGAGGGGGCAGAGTGTCAGCACACCCCCACACCCAACACATGGCTGGGGGCTGAGGGTGAGAGGAGACCCAAGCCAGTGCTTTGGGGATACCCTGCCTAAAAAATCCTGCTACATGTGTTTGCTCTTTTGTTTTACGACATTTAACACCGAGCACTTGAAATATAGAACAATTATCTTTTCCTCCTGTTTTTAAGGAGGACTTTGGCAAAGGAAAACATTAACTTTTGTCTCTTTTATTTATCCCCCTTTCCTCTCCCTCCTCCTGCCTGGCTGTGGTAGGAAGGAGCAGGGCGGGTAGCCCGGCGGTCCCTCGGCGGGGACATGCTGCCATCCAGCGGCTGCCGGACACCAGCCCCGAGGATGGCGAGGTCCTGGCATCCCGTTCTGCCCTTCCCTCCCCTCGGGGGATGAAGGAGGCTTCTGGGGGGGCAGAGGAGCAGAAATGGTTCCCCACCCACCTCCTAGACAGTTGTGCTGGGGTCCGGTGCCCCCCGGGTTTTCTGTCCCCCTGTTCTTGCAGCCCCTGTTGCTCACGGTACCCCACGACCCCCACCTCAGCCCCCCAGCAAAAGTGTTCACAGGAGAGGAGGGCATGCCCTTCCTGCTTTTTATCCTTTTCTTTTTTGTTTGTTTGTTTTTTTCTGCTTCACCTCATAGACAAAAACTGGATCTTAAAACTTCATAGACAAAAACTGGATTTTAAAAGATTGTTAAGAGTTTTTAAAGATTTATAAGTGATGCCATTTGTGGTACCCAGCTTCAGCTCTCCTTTTCTGCTAATTCCTCCCAAATCACCAAGGAGGTCACATCCAAGACAAGATGGTGCATTTAAGTAAATGGAAAATCACAGCCTGGCACAGGTTGCCTAGAGAGTGGAATCTCCCTCCTTTGGAGATCTTCAAAAGCTTCCTGGACGTGGTGCTCTGGCTGTCCCTGCTTAAGCTGGGGTGGGACCAGGTGACCTCCAGAGGGCCCTGACAGCCTCAGACATTCTGGGATTCTGCAAATGTTCATCTACAACCACTCTTTCCTCTATGCATCTCCTAAAGAATGGAGGTCACTACATGGGACAAAATTGCCAGTACTTGACACCATGCTGTCACATACACCCCAGTATTTGGGATGATGCTTCTAGCTCAGGTATGCCCCATCATGCTCTCTACCACTCAGTCCAGCACTTTGTCCTTCCCCTTCTTCACTTTGCCTCTTAGGCATGCCTATCTCTTTTATTTTCATAGAGGTTTCTTCCTGAATCCAGGTCACCAGGTAATTGTACTACATACAGTGCCAGCATGAAGAGACAAGAGGATGTATGAAGGCAGGAAACAAACCCTATCCCAAGACACACAGTGTCAGGTCACCTACAGGATGTGTGCACTACATTGGCTTACACAGCAGCTCAGTGCAGTACAGAATAGTGTCTTGAAACAGGGCTCTTAAGTACAGGAACTTTCAAAATAGCAGACATCTAGCAAAACAGCTCAGCACCTACAGCTATATCCAAATTCATGATCCAACTTGCCGTCCAACTGAGTGTGACATAGGAGGAAATGTCATATTGCCCCTCTGGGAATATATGAGGTGTTGCCTTATCTGTGAGGAAGTATGAGGCAAGAGTCAAACAGATCAGGTGTCGCATCCAGCACAAGAGGCCTGACAGTCCTGCATGACACAAAGGCTGTTGACTTTACCTGTAATTGTATATACACATGAAAACACTCACTCCTGATGGCAAAGCCAAAAAACAAAAAACAAAAACAAAACACAACACCCACACAACATTGGTAACTGACGTCAGTGATTTTGTATGACTAATGGATATAACAAAAGTCTTAATTTCCCCATCTGTGAACTATGAATGTTTTGTGTACTAGCAAGATTGAACTCGGAGAAAGTGACAAGCCATAACTGCAAACTCCAGCTGATACACCAGAGATGCTGTTTGCTTTCATCCTGCACAGCTGGGCACGTGTGTGTAGACCAGGGGTGAAAACAGGCCATTCCTCACCTAGCCAGAGTGAAAAACCCAAAACCAGGCCCAGACCAACTAACCTACTGAGTAATAAACCCAGTACAACACAAAGGAAAGGAAGAGGATTGAGGGGGGAAAGGGGAGGATGGGACAAGGGCATTTGGGGCCATCAGTTGCTCTGTGGGCCTGCTGGTATTTCATGGAGTGGAATTTGCCGGAGGCGAGCTGCACTCATTCCAAATTCCAGATGGGTATCGTATAGCTGTATGCAGAAGGAATGCTCTGCAGTGCAGGAAATTGTACCTTATTTTTCAAACCCTTCAGCAGGAAGGAACCTCGACTGCCTCCTTGGAAGGACTCAGTTGTCCAAACACTGGGTTTCCCTGGGTTAAAGGACTCATTGAGCTTTAGTCTGCGTCTGTCTTTTTGGTTTGTATTTTCCTTTGCTTTTCACTGCCTGGTGATGAGAGGTTTTGAGGTCTAGGACTAAGGACTCACAGGCATTTCAAAATGTGATGCAGCTTCATATAGAGAATTTTCAGCTAAATGGAATTATGGTTTACCCTTTTTTTGATGAGAGCCCTGCTAGTCTCCTGACCATACTGTCCTGCTCCACGAGGATTCTAGAGCTTTCCATACAACACAACCCATTGACCCTTAGGGCTCCCAAATGAAAGAGGAAGATTGAGGCCACAGGAAGAGTATGTTCACGGTGGCTAAATTACACTCGTCATCCCTCAGCAGTTGTCATATCTGTCCTGGCCTCCACACTCTGAGCAGAGCAGGGCCTTAAGAAAGAAAGTGAATAATGCCTTGAAACAAGCAGAGATCTGGGGGGATCATTTTTCTTCACCATCAATGTTGATGCGAATGAAAAAACAACAGCTTAAGTGTCTCCTCACCATCTGATCCTTGAGCACATTCACAGTAATAAATGGAGACCTCTAACCCTACTGAATTCAAAAGGAAGAGTGCAGGCTGTGGGATTTCAGCAGCTTACAGATGGGTGATGATTCTCCTATAATTTCAGCTCATTCTCAAACGCATTTATCTAAAAATTTGCTAGGGCCAGTTCAATCAGTTTTTTTCTCTTTGTGAAAAGGCATTGTCACACTGAAAAACAAGAGAACAGGACACCCTGCACCACCTCAAAAGAGCAAAAGGACGGGGCTGCTTCAACATTATGTTTTTCTCCTCTAACCAGTTTAACTGAGCTACTGAGGGGCCTGGTGATCAAAAGAGAAGTTAATTCTCTGGATTTATGTGAAAAATCACCTCCCTCTGCTACATCCCTCCTTCTGCCTCTCCACTCCTCTTCTGTACATCTGAAGCCATTTGCAAGTCCTTCCCACCCCACTTAATCCCCCCTCCTCTTCTCGTGGAAAAATCAACCCTCCACACTAGACTTCAGCTGTTTTTTGGAGCTTGTCTGTTCACATCACTGAGCAAGGGATGAAGTAATGAAAATTACAAGCTGTGGAAATTTGATCTCTCTATTCTGTAATTACTGTTCTCTGAAATCTGAGAATATATATTTACTTTAATATTCTTGCAGAGGAGGGGAAGTTTCCCCAAGGCATAAAGCAAAGAGAGAACTAGGCAGAAGGAATAGCATGAACCCATTTGTACTTGATTAAATGCTATATACAGTAGTGAGTGGATCTTGCCTTTAAGGCTGACACAAAATCAAAGCATTCAATGCATGTTGGTATTTAGAAGCAGTCAACACTTCCTCTTTGCAACATACATTTGTATACAGTAATTGGAAGGTGAGGAGTCATAATCTTCTCCAGCTACTCCAACACATAATTGCCAGTATCATGAAACTACTATTTCACGATAAGATACAGGCATTTTGCTTAAAAGCATAGAACCTGGCATCTTGTGAACACAGTAAGAATCATAAATGTCATTAAAAATATATAAATAATAAAGTGAAATAAATTCACTTTGTTGGTCTTGAAGTTATCACAAAAGCTGGAGAATATGAGAAAAATAAGACTTCACAGTTCTAAATCTGAAATATCTAAATGATCTACTAGAATTTGTTTTAAATGTGTCTAGAACCTTTGAGAATGCCACAGCATTGGGAAAGCAATTTGGCATTGGCTATGTCAATATTATTGTTGTTACAGTGTTTCCTAAAAAGCTCCAAACACAACTCATGTGGTAGGTCCTTTCAAAAAGTAGTCAGCTTCTGCCCTGAAGTACAGCATCATCTATGGGTTAGCTTTACTTTTCAGATAAAACCATGGAATAAAGCTAACTCATAAGACTTAAGGACTAAACAATCTCTGGCCTTCATCACTTTATACCTTTAATGTTTTTCTTTGCTGTCCCTCCAAAATCTGTAATGAAAAAGGCCCAGCAGTTGCCTTTCCAAAATTTTTGTTTTTCCTTTCTCATAACGTTCTTCCACATGTCTGCATAGTCTCTGTTGTCTTCCCGGCTCTATTGCCTCTTGGATTCCTTCACTGGAGGAAAAAAAAAAAAAAAAAAAAAAAAAAAAAAAGCTTATAAAATTGCATAAACAATTAAAAAAGCTAAAAACTGTCTTGTGTGAACTATTTCAGAGCCATCTGAATGCCACGGCCTATTTTTAAATCCTGATCTGATCTAGTCCAAGAGTCAATGCCTTCATCCACTATACATATTATGATAAATATAATTATTGCTGAAATATCAGTTGAGTAACAACAAAAGTCTAGCAACTGAGTAGGCTTCAGAAAGTCAGCCAAATCAACCTCCCAAGGTTTTCTCCTTTTTTTTTTTTTTTTTTTTCTTTTTTTTCCTACAGAAAAGTATGTCATAGAGTCATATCTCTCAGAATTTCAGAATTAGGCTTTTAAAGCCCTATTCTTCCTGGTAATCTGGTATCATAGAAGCATGAGAATCAAAGCAGGGAGCACTTTAGAGCACAAAATTTCTGTTGAGTACAAGTTTCTGATCATCAACTAGGAGTGGCTAACATATTTCAGGAATAAGATCATTGTTCAAGCTGTTCTATACTCCTGTTAACTTTCTTCTTGGGTTACTAGAAGGAGCAGGGGCCTGAACAGGTTCTGTCTATCCTGTGTAACTCATTATCTTCATAAGTGTTGGGAAGATGCGACTAATGTTATATGGAGAAAATCTTATTTTCCCCACAGATTATTAATTATACAAAGAACCTGCTTTTCCACCGTGTTTTCTTTCACTGTCATCATGAACATAGATGGACCTAGCCAAGTAATAAATACAGGCATTTGACTTGATTTCATATTTTGTTTGCTACGTAAAAAACATGTACCTGTCAGCAGTGGGCTGTTCCTAGAAGATACAGATTTTTCTAGAGCTTTTGCTTTTATAAGCTTCTGCTGATATTGAGAAGAAAGCATTTCTAAGTTTTATTAATAAAAAACCAAAGGTGATGCCTAAACAACATTGGAAGCACTCTGCTTAGCATAAATTTTACCCCTCAAATTGCTGCTGGAAATGTGGCCAATCTAACTACTAAATTCAAAATCTAGAAATCTATATAGTAACCTTTTAAAGATTTTAATTGTCTGGACAACAAAGCTGTAAAAAATAATAATAATAAAAAAAAAAAACACAAATCTTCTTCCAATATTCTGGCTTGCCTATATTTGGAAGATTTTTTATACGTTGTGCTTAATCACAATTATTGTGCCTCTTCCACCCCAGAACAGGAAACAAACTCTCTTAAATTTAGTATGCTTCTATCAGTCTGTGGGAACATCTCTCTAGTTTGAGTTACTAAAATCTATCATTCGCTTTTTAAAAGCTGGATATGTAAGCTCTTTGTCTTCCATGTAGACAAAACAAACACATCTAGAGAGGTTCTTGTCACCAGCTTAGCTCAGAAAATCTGTAGAGAGTCTAGATGACTAACAAACTAGATGTCTAACTTGCAGATGACTTAAATAAGGTAAGATAAGTCACATCATAAGAGTTTCCTAGATGTCTCTATGTCTCATAACTAAAATCAAGCTAGGTTATAACCACCTCTAAACATACAACTTTTTAACAGTTCAAATAATTCCTTCTGTTAAGAGTAATACAAGACACTGTCTACATGTATCTAGTAATTTTTTTCTTTTTATCTTTTTGATTTTTACAGCCGTGGAACCATTTTTCCTAGAGTTTTCATCTGTTTCTGAAGTTCTGCAGGTATACACAATAACAGTAAGTCAATTAAATTCAGAGCACCCAAAAGCCTCCAAGGATTTTGCTTTCGCTGACTAATCCACAGTTAGAATATCTGAAACAATATAGTGAAGAAGTTGGTAATAAACATCTCACTACATCTTCCTGCCACTCCAGCTACATCCAATATAAACTCAGAAGATACATGGGTAAAAGCTTTAGGCCTTTTCCAACAGTCTTTTTTCTGACAGAAGCTAGATGACAATACAAGTTAAACCCAATGCCACTGCAAGTTCTTCCTTGCTTTAGAGAAGCTCTTTCCAGATTAACTAGAATTGCTCTTTACTGAATATTACAGTATTTAGGCAGATATCCTCTCCTCCACAAAAATCTAGGGTACGTTAAAAACACAAGTCATTCCAATCAATTGAATCAATGACACAGCAACTAAAACTACATTAAGTAGGGCCTTGATACAATAAACTATGACAACTCAGAAAGGAGTTGTTTGATTTTATTGGGACATTGATCTGTGAAATAAAGTTTCCCTAAGTTATCTATTGTAATACTTTCTAACAGCTACTTTAGAGACATTGCAATGATTTTTGGGTCAGTGATCTAAAAATAAAAAAAAAAAAAAAAAAAATCACTACATTTTAACCTTGGAAGAATATCCTTTACTCATAGAGCCGTAGCAGAAAGGTATATTTAGTGGACTACCTTTAGTTGTACTTGTTACTTTCCTTGAACTTACCTGTGTTTTGGTCAAATAGTTCTCTGCCCTTTTTTAACAGAGAATATGCTTCAAATACCAGTCAATAGTTTTGGTCATCCTTCTTCATGAGGTCTAATATCTTAAACTTAGCTGTATAATCAGAGCTAATTGTCAAGACTCCTATTATTTTAAAGAAAATAATAGGAACATCTACAGGGTGATTCATCCCACCTGCTCTATCCATGATGGGCTGAATTGCTTTCTGGAAGTGCATTTCTAAAAAAAAAAAAAAACAAAAAAAACAGCAGGGGGGGGAGAGGTAAGGGATGATGAGTACTATCTTAGGCTGAATGCCTGTCTTTATATCTTCACTTGCTTTTATCTCTTTATAGTCCTTCAATTAACTCATAGCCTCATCTGTAACTTTGGGCTGAGAGTCATTGCCCTATTGTCCTCAACTGCGTATTAAGATGCTTACCTAAACCATCAAGTTGCCTTGTAGCTTAGTACACTCTTTCTCAGCCTACTGTGCAATCAATGCAGTCAACACAATACTTACAACATATTTCAGAAAGCCAGATTCCATGTCTTTTGCTGAGTCACATAGTATATTAATTGTATTATTGTAGATTCACTTTCTTGTCTAACAACTGTGGATTTATAACAATGGAGCTGGTCTGCATCATTAGAATGGATTTTGCAAGTCAGCTTACACACCATAGTGACCAGGATGTTGGTACAGACTGAATTGCAATGACTTGGATGATAACCCATAGCTGCTTGAAATGCAGACAACTCTGTTTAGGTGATAAAATCAAAAGAATAAAAGCAGAGGTCCTATATTTTGTGACAGTTTCACATGTGAATAAGGAAAGGCTGAACAGAGGCATTTGTCTTTTCTACCTTCTCCCTTTCTCCAATAAACACCAGGTGTATCTCGTGCTTGTAGCTGGTGACACATTTCCATAGATGCAGGCACATTCCTGGGGGCTTGTTGAAGCAATAACATGGTGTGCATTCAGGAATGTACCTGCATTTATTGATCAGTGGGGCACCAAAGCAACGAGGAAGAGCCGAGACGGTTAAAGACGAAAACTCAGTTAAATGCAAGATGAAAACCTGCCCATTGGTTGTGCTGACATGACACAAGCAATGAGTAATAATACCTTGCTCATAGCAAGAGGTGAACTTTAAAAAAAATAAATAAACTTTGCTCCATATGTTACACCATAATCTTTACCACAGCAGTTATTTTTCATTCTGAGTTGTGTAGGGCATTCAGAAAGAAGGTATAAAAGTCTGACTGGAAAGGAAACTTGTATGATAAATAGCACAAGTGTTTCCTACAGACCGGCTAGTTCATGCCTGTGTGACTATGATGATAAATAGTCACTTGTTGACATACTACAGGGAGGATGATAATATCCTCAGATGAATATCATTATTTCATTGGCTTTGTCAAAAAGGGATTAAACTTTTCCAACCATTTAGTTGTTCTACCACCTCCCTGAGAAAAAGCAAATGCTTTCCAATGAAAGATCCTACAACACAACTTGGATCCAAACATCCAGTATCCGATATCATCCTACTATATCCTAAGTAGTGTGTCCCGTTTCTGCACAAAATGCTATATAAGCTTCTGAGAAAGAGAGTTTAGCAAAGCAGTTATGTGAAGCAGAACAGGTGGATCTCTAGACATAAAGCTGATGACATAGGATTCATGACTGAACTCTTCTATCTCTGTGATAACAAAAATAAATCTAGAGGGAATTCCAGTCAATCACTACAAACTATAATAGAGTCACTTCACTGAACTGAATTATCTTAGAGTTACTTGCATACATACAAGACCACAAAACTAAGATCTTTGCGTAAGCCTTATCCTCATGCCTTCTCCACTGTTTACTTTTTGGAGGCCAATATTACAAATGCAAGAGTATACACTGCAAATATTTCAAAAGAAATATTGAAGCAGAAAGGGTGATAATCTGGTGAGAGTGGGGCATTTAATCATGGTGAATCAAAAAGAGTTGTGCAAGCAGTCTTTTAGAGTGCCTCAGATTCAGGCTAGAAATAGAAATGCAGCAACCAGCAACATCCACAGAAAGAGAGCAGCTGGACAACCTGTACCCGTATAGCTATACATATATTTAATTCAGAGAGGTTATTATTCTTGCTTTATTATTGCTATTGTATTACAAGAGTGCCTACATATTTCCTCTGAGATCTGTGCACAACTGTGTTAGATGCTGCATAAATAGGATAAAGTAGTCCCTGCTGAAGTCAACAGAAAGATGCTTTGAGAGAGTGTAGATCAGGCTACAGATGTCCTAAAATTTGCCAGGCTGTAGCTATTAATAAGCTATTCCTTTCCATCTCTCAATTCAAAATCACATGGGGGGAATTAACAAACAAAAATACCAGTACAAGGCTTAACATGATGCAAAAGATCTCCTGCTAGAAAAGATGATGCAAAAAGGAGGACAAAGGCAGGTGTATCCTACAATGAGTGGTGTTAGGACAGATGCTGCTCTTTAGTTTAATGTATTAAACAGCCTGTGGAGCATCCATTTAGCCAGCAAGGTCACTCCATCTTTGAATGCATGTCAGCTCAGACTTGGGAGAATTGGTTGGTTAAATCTCCGTGTACTCTTGTACTAATAATGTAAACATTCTCCACCCTCAAAACAGCCCCCAATGTTTGTCTTTATCATCTTCATATAAATGTCAAACACTATTTGCTTACATTTGCATAGAGCCTCTGTGCTTGTCACTATGATTAAAGATCTGGTATCACAGCTGCGCAGCACAACCTGAGGGGGAAGAAAGAAGAGTCGGTCTTTTCCTCTCAAGAAGAAAATGTTGTGGAATTGCTAGCATGTTGGGTAGGTGCACTCATTCTGGGGAAAGAAGAGAAGCTGCATTCATCAGAATGAATAACAGTAACAAAACATGTTAAATGATAAATTATATTTGATACCCAAGGCTAGGAATCTGCATGTCCTTTTCTTTTCTCTGCCACTGACTGATTTTGTGTTTAGGCAAGTCACTTCACCCTCCTGCCCAGTGTTTCTCCTTCCACAATTTATTTTAATCTGTAAAGATCTTTGTGTTTTCCAAGAAAGGTTTGCCTCCTATTCTATTTTTGTACTGCACCTAGCACAAAGTGACAGCAGTCATTGTTTAAGCTTCTATTTACTGCAATAATAAATGATCTAGATGGTTATTTAGAAAAGGAAGTTAAGATACTTTTGGGAATAGATCGGTAATTAGGAAGGATATGAATACCTTTTGTAAAGAATAGGATAGAAGCTTCAGGATACCTTTGAATTTCTCTATAAGGTCACTGAGTAGCAAAGGGAAGCTTATCCTCAAGCTTCAGTTTCCCTTGATTCTGGAAACACTCAGAAAGACAGTACCAGACAGCCTCAAAACAGCTGATCTAGGCCTTACATCAGTCAGTGTTTTGACAATCTCCATGTTATTGCTAACAACTTGCATTTATGTAGAGTTTCTTATCAGTAAACTTCAAGTGCTTCTCGTTCTTCACTTAATAATTGAATACCCTGAAGCTCAGACAGCTCATGTGGGGGACTCTGGCTGTGTCCCATTCCCACCAAGTTAGTAAAGCAGAAAGGCCATGTTGGAAATGGAGCACTGACTAAGAGGTAACAAGCTCATAGTGAGCTAGGAACAGAGCACAGTGATGACAAGCTGTGCTATAACCATTAGGGAACATGGCCACACATGTCGCCAATTCTGTACCTAAAGAAATTCCTTCATAATCCAGAAAATGAAGGGTCAAAATCTTAATAACCACTCTTCTCTTCATAAGCAGAATTGCCAGTCAACTCCTATCAAATTATTTTTACAACAGAGTCTTCAAACTTGGTTGTTAAAAACTCTAGGTAATGCAAATGCCTAAGCATGAATTCAGGCACATAATTTCAAGCATACAGGACTTAATAAAAACAAAACAAAACAAAAAAGCAGTCTGTTTCGTTGGGTTTACTAGGGCCATTGGTGTCACTGATGTGGACACTCTCCCTGTAGCATTCCATATGTCTTAGGAAAATGTTCTTTTAGAATTTCCATGCCACCAGAAGTCTGTATACAGTCAATTAATAGTAACGGCAAGAAGGAGCACCCATTTTCATTTTATTCTATATACATTTTGCATACATGTTATCCTGACATCACCCTTTCTCCAATGACCCTTCAAAGTATATAGAAAGATGATGGATAACATAATTCATAAATCTATCCCTCCATTCCCATGTGTGGTTTATTTTCCATGCCTTTGATAATTTCTGACATCTACCTCTGCCTCTCCCTACTTTTGTCTTTTGTCATGTCTTGCTATTCCTGGATCTTAGACAGACTTTCAAGCTTTTTTTGTAATACTTTCTGCTCTCTCCCACACTGTTGCTTTCCTCTGTCTTAGTTTTCAGCTACAAACCCAGAGAGGGAAAGCAATATGACAGCAAGCCAAGGCTTCTTACTTTAAGTTATCTGTCTCTGGACACGTACTTGCAGCATCCTCAAAGTGGCTCAGTCTTCTGTTGTATCTGTGGGACTTTAAAGGAAAGGGATTCAGCCATTATGCTCTTGAAAGTCACTGAGCTACCAAACAAAGTGGTTTCTTTGCTTTTAACTTCCTTGGGAAACTCAAGTGACTTCAGGGAGGATAGCTGTGTGCAAATGTTCTGACCTTCACTGCTTTATGTTTGTGTTAGCATCATCTCTCTTTCCCCTTAAGTACCCTGATTTGCATAATGTTATTCAGGTTTCTCCATTAGCTCTTTATATCCTGCACATCCACCTCGTGGCTGCCCAGCTCCAAATGCCCTGTGGTCATTCCTCAAGATTTGTGCATTGGTAAAGGTTCATGAAGTTTGCTTGCACTCAAGTGGCCAAGCACTTCTGTTAGCAAATGTTGTACATGGGATGTGCCTCCGGGAACTCCTCTAGAGAAAATAAAAGTGTTCCACATCAGGACGTCAGTTCTTGCCAGAGTTTTAATCTGTGATTGAGCACAAATCTGACAGCACTGTGGCTGCTGTGGGACAGTCATCCCACTATATTCAATCAACTTCCACAATAACTGATAAGATTTTTTCTCATTTGACTGTATACACCTAAAACTTAGGTCTCTGGTGTCGGATGATCCATTAAGTTGCTTTGACAGCCTAGAAACAGACAGCATTTAGTGGGTTAATCATCCATCTGTCTTTGACACCAAAACTGGATGTATATGTAATTAAGTATTTCAGGATCTCTGTATTCTTGAAGACAAGCAGCACATAAGAGGCCATGTGCCAACTCTAACAAGCTCCATAACATCATAGCAGCATCTAAACCACATCTAGGATGGATGTGGAGAATCAGGTCCCAGTGTCTGGGTGCGTACCTTGGCTTTCCTTCGGGGACTTGGGTTGATGTAGCCCTGGAATCCAGAAGGGCCTTGGCTGTGTTGGAGCTGTACAGCCTGGCTTCTGCTTGAAGACCAAGCCCCACCAGGGAAGAAATGCTCCTCACCCTAGATTTCATGGCATAGTTATTCTCAGGACAAGAGATCCCTGTAGCCTCCAGGCTAGAGGTTATTTTGGAACTGATATATTTATTCATGCTTCCTGTTGAAGCTGGCTCACTGCATGGAAGAGAATTCAAGACTCTTGGGTGAGGTAAAGGAAGCAGAAATAAGCCTGGCTCTGCAGCCTGTGAGATCACTCACTTGGCAGAGGAGTCCTGTGTTCCAGTCTTTTCCTTTAGGGATTATTCATGCTTCTTCGTCAGTGAAGTATTCAGTGTAAAATGCATAGACAAACCCATGGAGCAAACTCTGTAGTCCAGAAGTCACCACCTAGGCATATGCACTAGTCACTGTGCCAAGCATTGCAATACCTAAGTCCCCTCTAGGGTCTAGTCTGCATTTTATATTACATAAGGAGCCCTTTCATTAATGGATAAGCAGAGCCAGCCAGTCACAAAAGAAGATGCTTCAACAGAAGGACCCACCCTATAGGCCCCATGATAGAAGAATGTTTGGTCCTAGGCGCATCTTCACATGCCCGGTGTCACAGCACCCAGCCCTTGTGTGCCTCTTGCTGCCATGAGTTAAGGCTCAGTCCCCCTCCTGTGATGGATTTGTCTCTGACAAGTCAAAAGGAGATGGCCTCAGCATATTCAGCCTGACCGCTGGAATTGTCAGTCCAGCAAAAGTCTTTCCCAATGAGGTTGTTGTACCATATTAGATGAGAATTTTTGGCTTCTTCTTGAGGTTCGTGAATACGAATTATTTGCTAATTGTCTGTCTCTCTGATGGAATGCCAGACTCTGCCAAGAGGCATTGCTCTAGACACTGCTTTCTACTTAATATGAAAACTCAAGGCCAAATCTGCTCCTGATAGATTCCCTATGGAAATATATTGGTTTCAATGAGATTGTGTTGCTTGTGAATCAGGAAAGACTTTGGCTTTGAAATCTTGATTCTATTGATTCATAATCTAATAGCTATAAAGGAGCATTATGCCATTCTAGGCAATAGCAATTGCTCAGCAAAGAAAATAAACTTTCTGGAAGTGCTGATGTTGATCTGGATACACTTTGGAAATAAATGCCAGTTAAGGAAAAATAGATTGGCAGAGAGTGCTCTTTGAATGGAACCTCTGGGCAAACAAACCAGTGCGGTTACCCAGAGCAACAGAATTGTGGCAAAGAGGGGCTTAGCATCTCAGGATCGAGGAGATCTTCCTTGTCCTAAGTTAGTAGTGGGGCTCACCCACTCAGATTACCTACACTGCAGTCACACAGTCTCTACCAATAGGCAGCATGCTGAATTACTCTTGCCTCACAATGTCTCAGCATCTCCACTCCCTGGTTACTTCAATTTGCCATGTGGTGTTCCTTCTTTAAAAAGCACTTCCTTCCCCAGCTTTTCCTTTGAAACCAGAGGCAGAAGTTGCAAGTGTCTGTACATATGGCTTCACTTTTCTTGTCCCTTACTGAACAGCTGAAGGCTGATAACTTCCCTTCTCATATCTTAATTTAGGTGAGAAGCTTTTTGCTGGAGACAGTGACCTTTACTTCTCTGAAAATGCTATTCACAATTATGCTGCTGTCTAAATAATGTCTGTGGTTATATTGAGGTGAACTAGGCACCTCGTAAATAATTCCACTAAATTCCATTACTGCTGAACCAAAGAAGAGAGTGAAACTTATTTACAGGAGAGATTTTCAATTTGAGACACTGCCTCATTTATTCTCCTTCCTTCTCCTGCCCCACAGTATTAGAAGAGATATAGCTTTAAGAGGGAAATTTTAAAAAGAAAGAGAGGGAGGGAGTGAGGGGGGAGGAGAGAAGAGAGTGAGTGAGAGGAAGAAGAAAAGAAAAGAAAAGAAAAGAAAAGAAAAGAAAAGAAAAGAAAAGAAAAGAAAAGAAAAGAAAAGAAAAGAAAAGAAAAGAAAAGAAAAGAAAAGAAAAGAAAAGAAAAGAAAAGAAAAGAAAAGAAAAGAAAAGAAAAGAAAAGAAAAGAAAAGAAAAGAAAAGAAAAGAAAAGAAAAGAAAAGAAAAGAAAAGAAAAGAAGAAAGAAAGGAAGAAAGAAAGAAAGAAAAAGAAAGAAAGAAAGAAAGAAAGAAAGAAAGAAAGAAAGAAAGAAAGAAAGAAAGAAAGAAAGAAAGAAAGAAAGAAAGAAAGAAAGAAAGAAAGAAAGTCTTTCTGAAAATATGCTATACATTCAGGAACATGCATTTGGAAATTGGACCATTTAGACAAATTCAGCTAAGCAAAAACAGATTTACCTAGTTTCAGTATATATCATGTATTTTATCAGATATATAACACAACTTTCCTAGTAGGGCAAAATGTTTCTAACAATACTCTGTGAAAGTCTGAAATTATATTAATGAAAACAGATGAAACTCAAAGAATAAAAATGTATTTCTAAGTAAATAAAATGCTGCTTATGCGCATTTTTCACCGAATTTGAAAGAAAAATTAATTATAAAATACTGGAATATATTATTTTATTTTTGCTTTGAAACTCGAGTCATTAAAAGAAAGCACACTAAGAAAACAAGTGGTCATTGAAGTTATTGAGAAGACATAATATACATGTATATATAACTATATATAGATAGTTATAGGACTTAATTTTACTTCTTGCTTACTACCATTTTCCATTCACCTTCACAAAATGCAGTACAGATGTTGCCAAACTCCATTTCAAATGCTTCAGGGAGTTATTAATTTCCAAGACTGTGCAGCTGGACCTTTCAGTGAGTGACACAAGTGGTTAGCAATAGCTGGTTTTATTTACTAGTATTATTATTATCATCCTATTGTTAAAGTAAGCATTACCTGCCATTCAGGACAAACTAACTAATTGCCAAACAATTTTCTTAATGACTAACGACTAATGGTTGACTGCAACCTAAAGACTACACGGATGTATATGTTTGCAACAGCTGCCCCCTACAAGATGTTTTCTTATGTTGTGCCTCCCCTTTGGAGATGATCTCTGATTTTTCAGGGTCAGAAGCTATTCCATGTCATAATGAAATTGATATCTACTTGTGGGTATGGCTTGTCTGGGTAAAAATAATTACACTTATGGCCCCTAATAAAGGAGATCTTCAGCTGGGCACCACCATGAGCAGGACCTGAGACCTTTTGGAAGAATCATGAGCTGGAGCGCATGAGCTGGGGTGCTTGACCTGTGAAGAGATGCTTGTTCAGCGTGGGGAGAAGAAGGTCTTAGGAGGATCTAATAGCAGATTTCCACTGCTTACAGGATAAGACAGAGCTAGACTCTTCACAGTAGTTTATGGTGGAAACACAAAAGACAACAGCGATAAGTAAAAACAAGAGTTCAGTCTGTTTCTAAGAGAAATTCTCTCACAATATAGACAGTCAAACAGGGGAGCTGACTGCCCAGCAAGGTTGTGCAGTCTCCTCCTGGAGGCTTTCAAGTCTGGATAAAGCCCGGAGCAATTAAATCTGACCTTGTAGTTGACCCTGCTTTAAGCAGGAGATTAGCCTAGATGACCTCCAGAGGGCTCATCCAACCTGAATTTTCCTGTGATCAGGTGACCTGGTGGTTCCTGGGTAACTTCTGTCTGGGAAGGCTTGTTATGTAGTCCATTTTAATATTATATACATTGGTCCCTTGATCTTACTTCTCCAAAATTATCCTCCCTGCTCTGTAGAATTACTGTTTGTTGATAACTGCAATAAATCATTATTGAGGGAGTGTCCAGTCCACATAGCTGAATTGTTCTGATTCTGTTCAATACAGAAGAATGTGCTCCATATACACGAGTTAATTTACAGTGTTAGAACAGTAGTGACCAGGTGGTATTGAACTTGAAGAACAGCATTATGTGATCTCTGAACTTGCAAAATGACCACTATTTGCTTCTGATATATAGATAATGATTATAACAGTTGGTACAAGACCAACTTATGAAGTTTTCTATCCTTCATAAAGAAAAGAACAAAATAAAAAGGGGACAGGGAGGGAAAATTACATCTGGAGACATAGGCAAGCATTATGTTACCTTTCTAGGGGAGTCCCAGTACTTACTTTCTTAGATTGCAGTTGAAACGTTTCACTCGAACAATTTCCTTATAAATGCACGTGCTTCAAAGGTCAAGCCAGAGCCATTGTGAAACAGGCTTTAAGAGAAGCATAAAACTCCTATCTGACACAGAGTCACTGGCAATTGAAAAAGCAAAGACTGGAAGGGTTAAAGGCTAATTGCTAGAAGAAATCTGGCCTGCTGGCCTAAGGTATTTTGAGTAGGAGCACAGTCAAATGGCAGTTGTGGGATTAATTGGGTGAAAGACATTGTCACCTTGACATTCATGAAAGTACTTGGGAAGAGCACTTTTTCCTGATATACTGTGGACAGTTCATTTAAACCATGGAGGTAAGATTTCTTTTTTCCACAAAGATTTTACCTTTGTTTTTTAATTGGTGTCAAATACAAAAATTAAAATCTCCAGTGTTAGAAAATCTTGCACTTATTTTCTAAAGTTTGCAAATGTCTCTTCCTGATTGGTTCTCACCATATAATGAAAAGTAAATGTATATCCCAAGGACAAAATGTTCAAGCCCCTGGCTTAATAAAATGAAGAGAGCAAAACTTGCAAGCTACAAGCCCCTTTGGAGCTCTTTGTGCTAGTGGGAACATAATGAGCAGTTCTTTGTGCTTCTTATAAATAACTCCAACATCCACTGATCAGCAACATGACCTCAAGCCAAGCAATTTAGATCTCTACTTCACTTTGGCCCAATATTTTTTGTCCATGCAGAAGGTATCTTACGGTCAAGGATGACAGTGCTCTGGCTGCAGGGGAATCAGGTACAGTCCTATGCATAATAAATGCTGTTTGCTGCAAAATTTTACTGCAGTCATGTCATATCAGTGCACAAAATTGTTCTTCTGTTCTTCTTCATCATTTAGTCACTATAATTCTCCTGCCTCATGATATAAGATCTGTTCATAAAAGTTTACACTTTCCCTCATTTTCTTTTTTTCAGTCAAGAGGTCAAAACAGTTCCCCAGAAATTTGCATTCAGCCTTCAGGGTACTTTTGAAGGACAACATAGGAGATACTCAGTCAGTTTTGTGAACTGGAAACGTAAATTAGCTGAAATAGCTGAAACTTCATTATTAGTGCTTCAAAAATGGCAAATCTCCTAACAAAGGATAGTAAGTGCAGAGCAGGGTTATCTCATTGATCAACCTGTTATTTTTTCACCTCAGTATCACACTGGAGTAAGGAATAAAGGTTCTTTTGAAATTCCCCAGCTCACAAGTCTGCCTACTGTCCAGTATGTAAATCTTACTCTTGCACTACATCATGATAAACATGGTAAATGTCGAGCTGAGACAGCACAGATCCACTATCTTTCAGCACACTTAAAGCAGCTGCCAAAGACTGCACCGGGTTTCCGTGTGAGGTGGTAACCCAGTAATTCCAGCAGAATCACACCAAACACTTCCACAGGGACAAAAACTTTGTACAACTGCAGTTTGGCCAAGTATTATGGAAGGACTGGTTGACGTGGCCTCTCCAAAACTGGCCACAGCAGTTCCCTGGCTCTGAAACAGAAAAAAATAAAAATAAAATATGCTTCAGTCAGCTTTTCAAGCTACTTAAAGATACAGAGATAAAAAGTGCTTTAGAAAAGATAATCATTCTCCAAATCCTTAGCTGAGTTATGATTCTAGCAAAAAGGACTGATCATTTTTATGTGTGAGAGAGAATTACCTTGTAGCTTTCACATCTTAAATCTGTGATATGAAATATTCACTCTGCTGAAGCCAATCAGTGTTTCACTGTCAATGGAAGTAGGTCCAGGTTTTCAGGCAGAGAAAATCAAGGGCAAGTTATGTGACTGGATATGTGAGAGCCAAAGGTCCTTTACCTTCATTTGAGTTCTGAAGGAAATATACATCCAATACTGTATTTTAGTAAAAGTGTCTGAGTGAGCATTTTGAGCAAGCTGAATTTCAGAAGAAGGGAAGAAGCAAAAATACAACTGAGTAAGAATCTTTCTTTTTGAACTTGTCCTTTCAAAATCTTCAGGAAGTGAAACATGTCCAGTACATGTATATGCTGCTGTAAGGGTGTTTTCCCCATTTCTTACTTAGAAAAAAATATCAGGTTTAAAACAGGAACAAATACTCAGATTGTCAATTTAAATTGAATTTTGAGGTTGCTATTTGACTTCAAAGCAACATTATCTTGGGCCAGAAATTCACTCTTATGAAAAGTCCTACTAGGTTTCAAGCTACGTTTTTTTTTCAAACTAAGCTTCTTTGGGCTAAAAGATAATGCTTGTCATAATAAAAAACACATGAAAATTGTACCTATGTGTATATTAGAAAGCAGAATCTGGTTTCTGTTACCAGAGAAGTTTGTTTAACTGCCTCCTAAGTATAAAAATAAATAAATAAATAAATAAATAAATAAATAAATAAAATGAGAATAAGCTAAAGATGGAGCTTGATCAAGGTATATATGGGATCAGGGATATCCTTAGGCACACAAAAAATACACAGCTGCTAATACGGATACTAGAGTGATCAGAGCAGCCAAATCAAATGGGAATTGAGTTGATTTACCAGATGGCAGTATTTCAGAGCTGACTAAGGAGTTGAACCTATGCAAACCTTTCATCCTTGCTAAGAAACGGCCTCATTCTATCTACTTGGTGCATTGCCTCTGTAACTCATCGTCTCCACTACCAAGGTGAAGGAAGCTGTGCCAGTGCTGCTTTAGCATGAGGGAACAAGTGCTGGATTACAAGTTGGATGCATTCCTTTGGTCTTGAACATGGTGTTGAGTGGACATGGTACCAACTAGCAGTGTTGGAAGGTCATGCTTACAGAAAGAGAAGGTACATGCCATCTGTGCCTTGTGCTCAGGAACAGTGGTATTACAGGGTAATTAGCAATGTGAAATCTGCTTAAATTATTGAGAAAAATGAACTGCCTGTAGTGGTCTCCAGTTTTGGACTTGGTTTTCAGTCCACATTCCTGACTTTATTCCTCATCAGTCATTTCTGACCCAGCCTCTTGCATTATGAAGACTGTTTTACATATCCAAACAAGTGGCTCTAGAAGCAGGAATTCAGGCTGACAAAATGTAATTCATCCTCATTCTTTTTAGAGTTATTTTGCATAAATGAATAAATAAATAAATAAAATATATTAACAAACAAAACCAGGGAGATAAAGAAAGAAATTTCATGGAACCAGTGGGATTTTTGAGAAACTGTTCAACTACCCATGTACATTTATGAAGATGGGGTTGGGAGAAGGGAGATTTCCCAGTTGACACATTTCTCCACTTGTGAACATGTTGAAAGATCACTCATATGTTTTCAATGAAGTCACTGACAGTCAGGAATGCTGGAGGCAACAGCTGTTGGGGATTGATTTACCCCAAGGCTATTTAATTTCTCAGCCTCTCATAAGGATGCTTGCTAGGGGGAAGGTAAAGAAGCACAACTAAAAATTGTATTGCTTTCAGCAGCTGTTGTTATTCCTGAAAGCCAAGAATGGGTCAAAAAAATGTGATGAAAGTCTTGGATTGTTATCAGCTATAGGGGTGGCCAAAGCTTACTGCTTCCTTTGGGAGTAAAGTTTCCTTTGTGGAATGAAATACAGTAAAATTACTAACTCCAAGAGGGCTTAGTTGCCTGGGAGTTACCATGAAGTATATATGTGTCTTGGAATTTCCAGAATTATAAGTATATTATGTCAGTTGCAGTGATATAGGTTGTGAAAGGCGGCCCTTGTGTTCAGTAACAGGAGCTGGGACAATCGGATAGCAAGAAAAGATAACATAAAACATTCATTAAAATGGTGGAAAAAATGACTGAAAAGCAGAGTGCAGCTGCTGTGTGTGTCAGTTACTCCTTCAGAATGGTCTCCCTCTGTGAAACACTGGATTCTCATTAAATCACATTGTCCAGCCATGCATTAGACCACCAAACTGTAAGGTATCTGCCAACCTAGTTAAAAATAAGAGACATACACCTCCCAGCAGAACTTCTTTTTGTAACTACGTATTTTCCACAGCTTGCTAGCAGGACTCTTCAGAAAGAAGAATTAACATGGACCACATTTTCACTGGGGAAGAAAATAGAATAATGGTTTTGTTTCACTTGGGACTTCATGGCTGTGAATACGTGAGATGACTTGTGGCTTCTCAGACTGCATCACCAGGCACAGAACTTGTGTCTTTTCCCTCCAGCAATGCAAGCTGTTTCAGCCAGTGCCCCATCCTGGGCATTAGCTGTCTACAGCCTGACAGCTCCTTCATCCGTTCCAAATCCTTACAGTGGCTCACTCAGGATGTCTACACCAGGGTTTTAGTATGGATCAAGAGTATACTTTTGAAGCAAATCTCCTGTTATCCCCACTTACTGTGCTTTCTTTCCCATTATGGATCTGTTTTGGAGAGTATGAGCCAGATTCGTTCCAGATGAAACTGAAGTGGAAAGTGTGCTCCAGGAGCATACCTCATGTATTGTACCACAAAGGGCTCCACAAGACTAGAGTAGAGCTAGTTCAGCATAGGATAAACCTGAAATGTGAAAAAAGGGACATTAGACACTTAGTACTAGTTTCATTATGCAAATCTACTTCTATTGGTCCACAAACCTTGATAATATAGTTCTACACACCTGCCAGTTAATTAAAAGCCTCTTCATTAAAAACAAATAAATAAACAAAATAACAAAACAACAACACAAAATCATCAACAGCAAAAACCACCAGGTAGTGGGAGAATGGATCTGGAAGTCAATTATCCTCAAAATTACTATGTTCAGATGAGAATGATAATTTTTCATGCCAGTGCTGTCTCATAACACTAGCAGAGTTTTCAGGAGCAACACACAAGACTGCAATGACAAAAGAGTTCAAAGACAGCAACATTTGGTTAACATGGACATAAAATTGCTTTGAATATTCCTCAGATGCTAAAATAAATGATGAAGCCACCGAAATTATCATAATGCTGAAAAATAGGTAGCGTGTTCTTGAGTATCTTCATATGCTTTGTTCCTATGACAGCAGTTAATTGTACAGTGTATGTAGCCACACCACACTAGCACAAGACTGTATGAGAATTGCTCATCAAAATGCCTTGGGATTATTATTTAGTCCTGTGGACACACAAAATTTGATGCATAACTATGGTTTATCCAACCAACTCAAAATCTTTGGCCTGAGAAAGCTGTAAAAGGGTAAGTCTGTGGGAGTGGTTTGGGACTACAAGGAAGGAATCATTAAATTACTGAAAATTTCTGTCCCACAAGTACTTAAAAGAACAGAATAATAATTTTTCTTGTGGCTTTTCAGCACTTCTTTCTCTGGGACAAAATGGAAATGAGAAAGAGGAAAAATGCAGAGATTAAGACAAATGAATTATGGACTGGTTCCAACAGAGTTCTGTAACAGTTTTTCTGCTGATTACACTGAATCAGGCACTGATTCATGCAGATTGGATCAGGCACTTTTCATGCAGAAGTCTTCAGAATATTTGATAGCTTCATATCCAGCTCCCTTTCTTATTCATCGGCCAAGGTGCCATTGGAGTGATAGCATATACAAATCCCATAGCACAATGCACTTCCTAAACGAAAAGTGTCATTAAAAAATTATTTGGCTGTTAATAGAAGTCTTATACAACAACAAACAAACAAACACACACACACACAAAACAACAATAACAACAACAAAAAGCCCAAAGCTTGTGAACTATTCAAAAAAAAAAAAAAAAGAAAGAAGACACCCCTCCTTACTCCTAAGAGACTAAAAGGTGACAATAGTCTATGGAAAAATGGAAGAATGAAAATATTTGACATGCCTTTTACCCTATGGAACTCTAACACTGTATGCTTGTATTCACCAAGCTGAATTGCTGAATTGTAACCTCTTCTGGCCCATGGATAATCCTTGTCCTCTGAGGACCACCTGCACAGATATCTGTGCTCTTTTTGCAGTAACATTAGGCACAAAGGGAGGCTTGCAAGGACCTGACTGAAGCTCTCACTAATCTCACTAGCTGTAGAGTACAGCCTGTTCTTGGGGCCAATTCCTAACAACTGAAGGATAAGAGATTGTTCAATTCTAGCTCCAATGTTTATAGAAGTGTTGTCCAACAAAAATCCACCTGTGGAAGTCTTCAGGATGGTTTTCTTTTCCTTGTAAGTTTGATCCCATCTTTCAGAATCTTCTATTCCAGACATCCGATGAGGACCTGGTGCAGCCAGCTCCCTTACCATCTTGTAAAAGCAAGAAAGTGATTTTGTTTTTTCAGCCATGAGACAAATAAATTTCTACACTTTACTTGAAAACATTTATTTATTTATTTAAAATCCAAATCTGACATTTCAATTTGTTTGGGAAAATGTTCAGATTTTCCTTCAGATTCACCCTGGACTTACTCTGCAACACTGAGTATTCACAGACAAACGTTGCTTACAGGAAAGCTTTTGTGTTAACAGTTAAAGAAGTACCAGAACAGGCACCAAAGGTATGGAAATGATGTTACCTAAGCTTGTTCCTCAGCACAAGCTGAGTTCATATTCACCTCATATAAGTGCTGTTTCAAAACAAACCTTTATGCAAGCAGAGGAAGAAAGCTGAAGCTCCCAGGCTCCATCAGCCTGGAGCCAGCTGTTGCTGCACTCCTGGGTACAACCTGGGCATTGTCATGGTCATGCTGGCTGAGCCTTTCATTCCCACCTAATTTTGCATTTGTGTAACACTGGGCAGATAAGTGAACTGGAATCTTTCCTGCAAAGGCTCTGTGTAAAGGGAAGAAAGTCAGTGTAGGAGCTGTAGGCAGCAGTGCCACTGGCATTTTGCTGCTGTAATGACACATGGAGCTCAGGTCAAGAGCAAAGTCTCAATGACAGTGAGTAGCAGTGTGTAGGTTTAGCAAGGGACCCATTTGTATCATGATATATTTCAATGTGTTTGCTCTGAGTCCATAACACTTGTCAAGTTATAGCAACAGCTGATGCTGTTATAAATGTGTGAGCTCAAGATATTATAAATCAGATAAAGAACATACTTCTTAGCCCTCTTTCTTTCCACAGACCTATTTTCTTAATGCATAGTACTTTAATATGACTGTCATGAGGAGTCCTAGAGACTGTGGATAAATATAACTCAATTTCATGCAGAGAACCTGGATCAAGACACAGTTTGTGAGGTCCCATGTCATTGTAAAGCTTTCCCATAACACAGTCTCTTTTGTACTGTTGATAGAACTCTTGAGGGCAAGGAGACAGTTGCTTCTGTCTTGTTCTTAGGCGTGAAAATCAGTAGGAGAATGTGAAAGGGTTAGAACATGCCATCCTAGAGAAGAAAGTCTCAGCTTGCAAAGGAGACTCTAGTTAGGCAATGACAAATTCCTTCCTCTTATTAGAGACAAGTTCCTCAGCATCAGGAGACTTCCCTGGAATGTGGCTTTCAGCTCCAAGGTCATTCTAACGATGCTTTAAAATAAATAAATAAATAGATAGATAAATATGATGGTCTAAAGCAAAAGCCTGCAAAGCAGCTTTCTCAGACCCTACAAGCCACTAGTGAAGGAATGAGCAGCAGCTTGCTTGGAGACATTGAGAAGTTGTGAGTTGTGTTCTTGCAGTGCATGGAGAGGTCAGCTCCTGGGGCAAAGCACAGAAAGGCAGATAAGACACCACCCACATCACCTGCAATTTCAAAATCAGTATCTGTGCAGAGCAGTGTTCTCCACAAAACAGGGTGAAAAGAAAGAAGCATTTGTGGCCCTTTCCACAAAAAGTAAGTGTGCGTTAGGTTATGGCAGAAAGTGAGGAAGCAGATGCAGTTCCCAGGCTCTTCAACACAGCACAGGGACAGCGAGATAAATATGACAAAGTACTAGAGAATGAGGAAAGATACATAGAGGGTAAAAATAAACATTTTGATTCACCCAGCCTTGTCAACCATGAATGAGAACTCATGGAAGCTAAAGAATAACACTAAAAATGGCTTTCATCAATCTGTCTGTCCCTCTGCAACCAGACACAATGCATAATTCAGAGGCACCACGTATAACTGCAACAAAAAGCAGAGGTACAGATACAACAGGGGATTAGTCTTGGTACTGAAGAAGAATATCATTTTTACAGAGGGAAATTAAAAGTAACCATGTATTCATAGGAAACGTTGTTGAAGAGTGTCTTGTAAACTTACCTGGTTCTGACCTCTAGGCCAAAGAATACAGTTCATCTGTGTTCAGGAAAATTATATTTTCTGGTTTGCATATAAATGCTTAATTAATTACCTATTACATAAGTTTTACTCTTGCATCTAACACAATGAGGCTTTTCTTTACACTGTCACTGGCTGAACACCAGACTAGAGAACCTGAACTTTTGAGGGCAAATTTAAGTTCTGAAATGGTCCCCTCATCTCTTAGGATGTCTTGGTTATTAAGGGAAAGTAGGTCCTCATATTATCAGATTTCTTTCTACCAAGTGATGCATTTTGTTGTTGAAAACATAATATCTATTAGCAGACGGTGTATACTTAAGCAGGTGCACATCCACTTATGAAGTGTTACTATGTTATAGTCAACACCAGTCCCAAACTGACAACCCTTTAAAAACAACCAGTCAGATTGCTGCATGAAGTTGCATGGGGAGGTACTCCTCTAAAATACTTCATATAAAATGTCTTGAATGAGAGCTGCATTACAGGAGAGTGCATTTGTGTGTATGTGTGCATGCACAAATGACTTCAGACTGGAGGAACGGAGGAATGTTCTGTCACACAGAGGAATTTCCATATCCCAGATTACTGCAAACGGGGTGAAAAAAAAATAAAATTGGTATGATGCCTAGTCCTATTTCTTAATTCCTCGTGGAGCCTGTAGGCACAAACTATTCAGCAGCTGGGCTGGGAAAGAAAATTCCCCCTCCGTGAAACATTATAGCGCAGTTGAACACATTTACGGTTGCACAAAACTTTTCATGGCATCAGCTATTTTCTTTTGGGAAAGGCAAAATACTTGAAAGCACAGCCCTGCTCTACTGCTGCAATTTTCTAAGGAAATTTTCTCTTTTACCTAAAAGAATAGCCAGTCATGAATATGCATGCAGATGCAGGCACTGGGCAAGCTGGGAGAACAGAGCGCCTTTCCCAGGCAGCCAGCCTGCAGGATGCCCTGGAGGGACTGGCCACTTCCAATGCACAAACCTTTAACCTCAAAACAAACTAATGGCCTGTTGGAGATGATCTGAATGAATGTACTTAAGCACAATGCAGCAGTACATTTCCCTAAGGAATCAGTTCTAACGCCATTTTAAACTTCTCCTTACTCTCTTTCAGGAAAACCACAAAAAGCAGGATAAACAGTGAGAAAAACTGGGAAGCTTTTTGTGTTTTAATATCTGGAGACCAGAAGTGAGGGCTGTGTTGTTTGTTTGCTGTCATTTCCTTATCACCTATGAAGTTATGTTGTCTGTGCAGGATGTGGTGAAGAAATATTTAGTCGTGTTTTACCTTTCCTTATCTTGAGTTCAAAGTCATTTTAGAGTTACTGGATAACAAGAAACCAATCCCCTTCCAGGCTTGTATTGACTCTATAAGCAGGATGACCTTGAATGTTTCAGCTCCTTTCATGTTCTCCAGAGGAGCAAAAGAATAGCCAAGAAGGTATAGGAATATATGTATAGGTAGTCTGAGTCAGGAAAGAACGGGTATTGTGGGGGTCAGAAGAAGAGGCAATTTTCCATGATGAAAGTAACTCTGGAGGCTCTGTAGTATGCCTCAAGATCTCAGGAAATATGCCTTAAAATGGGGATCCACGGAGTGTTATTTATGGTTTTCCTTTTAATTAGGTGTGGATCAGACCTCCCTAGTTTATAGGGACTTGACTTTCTACCATATCATCCCAGCTCAAACACATTAATCCGTGAAGCCACAGAACACCACCTGAAGCAGAAAGTAATATATAGGCTTTAATGTGGTGAATTGGTGAGAAAAAATATTTTCAATAGAATTTTTTTTTTACATAGTTCCTGATTCTGGTTACAAATCTCAAGAAATTAATTTCCAGAGTACCTGCAGGTACTCAGCATTTCTAGCAAATAAATTCCAATATGGCCCATCATGTTCTTTAAAATTGTAGAAGCTAGTTTTGAGCCTCCATTTTTAGAATAGCTCTTTCAACTGGCTTCCACTTTCTTAATGCTTGTTCTATCTTATCACCAAATTCATTTGTGTAGAAATAAACTCCACATGCCATGTTCTGAGATTTCAAAACCTGAAGTGAGTAAATGTATTGATGTCTGTTGGTCGCAGAAAATGTTATCTGCATCTGTACAAGATACCACTTCCCTAGACTATAGGATTTACAAGATATGAGATGGGACATCCCACAGATCCAGTTCTGCTTATTTACATTCAGCACATTTTTTTTCTCAAAGTGGAATCCATATGATCATAAAAACTGCAGTAATCTTCCTCATAGGAATAAATAAACCTGAGATACTGGGAAAAAGAGTTCATCTTATTAACTTCAGAAAGAATGCCTGGAGATACTAACTGATAGATATTGTCCTGTCTGAAACTATGATGTCCATTACAAGTATCTGCAGGGGTAGAGAGGAATATGGAAGTCAGAAAGTTAAAAACACAGAAAAACAGAGAACTTAGCCTGCCTGACTAGTTGGGCAAGTGATCAATTGTAGAACTTTGTCTACCTTTGAAAACGTTGTCTGCCTTTTTTTTGAACACAATGATCTGAAAGAGGGTAGGGAAGAGAACAAAAAAGTCAGAGTCAAATCAAAGACCTAGCAATTCAAACTCTTTGTTCAAGAGGCTTCTGTTTCCTTATTCATTTAATTTTTATTTTTTAATTTTAATTCAGTTACTAAGAACACTACTGCTACAATTACTACTCAGATCTCAGAGATTACCAGACCCACTTTCAAGAGTCTACCTTGATTTGAATGCTGTCCAAGCAAACTTAGACAACATTTTTAAAACATCTCACTGACAGCCACAATAACCTTAGGAATGATCTTTCTCAGCAATGTTTTTGACACTATTATTGAATCTGCATTGTAAAACCTACGTATAAGAAATACTGAAAGCATTTTCAGCTATTGATGGTTTTGCATTTCTTCCAAACAAGAAGATTCAGAGATGCTAAAAGCAGCTTCATCAAACTGCATGTGTTTACATTGCAACCATATCCATGTGCATTACCTAAGCAGTTTTTAGTTGGTGGCAAGTTACTCAGTGTAATTTAGGGTGCGCTTTCATACTAAAACACACTCTCACATCTGGTTCAGTGAATCACATCCTAAATGCAATTGACTTTATTGACCAGATCTTCATTGACTTTCAGGGGAACTTAGACACCTTACCCACACACGTTATGCATTCTAGACACCTAAAAGAAAGTGACATAAATACCAACTTAAGTTCTCACTTTTGTTGAAACAAAAGGAAGGATACTTTCTAGAGATTTCTCTTTGCTATAATCAAGGCTAAAGTTTGTAATTTAAAATCTTTTTCTTAAAAACTGAACAGCGGATTTCCTTCATTCCTTATGCTTGGATCCACCTGATTTAGTCCCACCACCATCTTATCCCATACTTTTCTCTCTCCTCCTCTAAACCTTTTTAGGTGCAGCTGTAAGAGGAAGGTTGGTGTTACCCCAAAAGCTATTTTTTAGTACTACAAATCCAGCCGGGATTAACCTCAGTTCTTCAGAGTTTCTCAGAGATGCTCTTGCAGCTGGTTCTCTTTTTTCCTTTCCATTTTTAAAGAAGTTGGTTCAGTTTTACATGACATACCCATAAGAAGGGAAGCAAGGGAAATAGCTCCCAATGACTGTGATGAGTTCCCCCTCTAAAGAAGGCTAATGTCAACATTGCACTTTGATCTTCAGTCAGTCAGAAATATTTGAAAAATATCTCTTTATTCAAATATTTAGCAATTTCCATAGACCATACACACCAGGTGACATAATTTAGAGGTTGTACAACTCAGTTCCATAATAAAACACACTGCTTTCCTCACACTTAGCTGCAACAGATTTTGCTCTCAGTGTAGAGTCAAAAGACCTTTTACCCTGGTATAGATCTGGGATAACCCTGCCGAACTCAACAAAATTAAAAGGCTGTGAAATAGAGTAAATCACAGCCACAGCAACTCATTTAATTTTAACAAAGTTACTTCAGGTTCCCTGCAGTCTAACTAATTGTTTGGCCTTGCTCCACTTTCCCTAAAGACCGAAGCATACTTGTTTTCTTTCTCTCTTTCTCTCTGTTTTTTTTTTTCTTTTCTTTTTCTTTTTTTTTTTTTTTCTCCTCCCTATGAAATGTTAACAGAAACCTATGCACTACTTGTCAGAAGATGCCTAACAAACCTAGCATCCTCCAGCAACACTCTCTGCAGCCTAACACCAACTGCTTCTCTGAGCTTTGCCTCTCTCCTAACTCTTAACATAACTTTAACCCTAACACGAGGTTTTGTCTGAGTCTTAGCTCAAGATCCTCAGACATGGCCCAGACAAAAACGTTTTCAGGGGACACTTCTTTGTGCAGCTTACCCCTTATTTTGGTAGCCCCTTGTCAGCCCCACTCCAGCTGAAACTGGATTATATTTAGAAGGATACTAAAAAGTGTAATGAGAGCAAAACAATAGAAACAGAAAGCACACCCGAGAGTAAAGTAGCCAAAGGAAAACACAGAAATATCTGAAAATGTGAGTACTAACTCAGAAGGCTAACAGCAGTAAGCCATTGTCCTAACAGCTGTACTCCATCCACTCCCATATTTTTCAGCCCATTTATCTTTTAATCAGTGACATTCCTTGTCATACCCTTCAAACCTCACAAGTTTATTGCTGTTTGCACAGTGTAGCTTCCATCCCCAAAGGCTATATGCCTGACAGGGGGAGAAATGTATGCAAATATGACTTTCCCTGTGCTCGCTTTGGCAGGCAGACGGCTGCTTGTCTTCCATTCTGAAACCTGACAGTTATAAAAACTTGTCAGCTACACTGGTGGGATTTGGGGCCAAAACGGCAGCAATCTAGTGAGGGACACCGAGACAGAACAAGTACGACTGCAAAATCGTCTGGGTTTTGGCTGGAAAGTTCAGGGCTCAGGTTCGAAGTAGGCTGGGTACAAACCTCAGACTCCTAGGCACGAAGGCAGATTGTAAAGTGATTTGGTGCCCTCTAATGGCAAGGATCCTTCTTACCAAAATGTTATGAACGTTAACCCCCAAAACGGTCACCACCAGTGCTAACAAGCTCAGTTCAAGTAGCATAGTCGTATTTTCAAGCGTTATTTTATTTTTCTGACTTGACTGATTGGATATCTCTCTCCCTGGCTAATTTATATTTCCATTTATCATCTGGGCTTTGTAAAGGATGAAGTATCGTGTGAAGGCAAGTCATTGACATCATACTACGTTTTATGAGCATGGCAACATGGTCACCCCATCAACTATGTCATGCCAGAAACAATGACTGCTTGCCTCATCTAGGCTACATCCTATGCTGCCAGAAAATTCTGCTCATGCCATGGTGGAAACAGAGCCCTATCTGTGGTGAGACCAAAATAAGCACCGCGTGGGTCAGAAATTGTGCACACTTCTTGTGTGGATTAATTTGATGGACTACAGAGTATATTTCTTAAAGGTTCAGAATTTAGTGAAGTGCAGTGAGCAGTTCAAAGATCCCTGTGATCACTCAACCATTCAGTCCCTGGAGTCAAATCAGGGCTGTCAGCCTCGAAGAGGCACTTCAGCTACTCACTCATCAGGTCATACTACTTGGGTGAAAAAGGGAAATAGAGAGAAATAAAATTATCTGCCTAAATTTAGGCTTTTCCTTTTCCCTTTTACCCTAAGCTGGTGCTATTTTCTCCAACAGTTGTCTAAATATCAGGGCTTTATATATATATATATATACACACACACATATATATAAAAATATATTTATATATTTAGAGCTTTTATAAAATAGAAGCACTTGGAACAATACAAGTAGCTGCAAGTTTCCATGTGGCTTCTATGCTCTGGCTGAACAGAAGTTAACTGCAAAAGGATGCATTTTGTTCACTTGCCTTGTGTTTCAGTTAATGAGTCCTGGAAGAACAGCAGAAGAATCACAAGATTCTGAGTGTCTGGATGGTAACATAACAGATAGCTTTGATAAATCCAACTCAATAGACACAAATAAAAACAAACACAACTGTATCTAAATACAGCGATGGCCTCTAAATCAGATTTCAACACGCAGTGAAATGATCTCGCAATGACTGTGTAGTGATTGTTCATGCAGTGACTCTGGAAGAGGCAAATTGAATCACTGAAGAAAGAGTAGATTAAACAAAACATCATTATGACATTATGTTCAAATCCTATAATGTGTCTAGAGCTGTCTGTGTCTCTGGCAATCACAGCTTAAAAACAGACTGTGGAACTAGAAAGCACTCAAAGAAGCGTGACAGGGATGAGCAACAGCATCGAATAGTTTCCATACAAGAAACAAGTAAATAGACAAAGGTGAACAGAATCATAGAAGGGAGAGTTCAGAGAGACTATCCACTGTTTTTCATAGCACAAGACCCAGGGGCATCAAATGTTTTTAAGCTGTGGGTTTGAAAATGAAGTTCTTCCTTTTCTCACCAACCTCTCCCTTCCCCCTACATACAGTTAAATGGTGAAGTATTGTTACAGCATTTTGTGGGCTAAGGATGAGCTGGACCCATGTTTGAAGGCTGGATCCATCAGTCCAGCAGGGAAGCAGGATGGACCTCAAGTTCAGGGATTCTCTATTATTCACTTAGGTCCATAGTTTAGTGGGTGATATTGGTAGTAGGGTGATTGTTGGACCAGATGATCTTGGAGGGCTTTTCCAAGCCTAATGATTTGATGATTCATGGCTAGAAGCTGGGTGGAGGAAAATAGGAACTGTTCATGGAAGCAGTGGAAAGGACACGTAGACAGAAGTTTGACTGAGAAAGATCTACAGCTCTGCAGATCCTCAAGATCTCCAATCATTCTCTGCCTTAGCACTGCTGAACACGAGAGAGTGTGACCTGTGACTGAAGTGATATTGAAGGAAGGTCTTTCTAGTAGCTTGAACAGATCTTTCACTCTTTTCCTGAAAATCCCAAGAAACGTATAAAGCAGATAGAGGTCGTTCTTATTTTAGCAGTTACCAATACAATAGAAGTGTGGTGTTGCTCAAAATGCTCTGTGTTAAAGATTCAAGTAATAACACAAGTATTAATTAAAAGCTATGAGATGTCATTTCTCCTCATCTGTCTTCCAAATACCGTTATTTTCTTCTCAGTTGTCTTTAAATTTTGCTTAGTGACTTCTCTTCACTTTTTGTCTGCCCCTTAGAAAGACCACCAGTTTGGATGTGAGGGTGTCAAGAGCTGGCAGATACATTGTTCTTGTCAGTTCATTTCAGAGGAAATTCTCCTTCATCATCAAAATACTTACCTCATTATCATTTGAATTCATCCTGTTTTTGCATTCAACCATGAATTCTTTGTATGCCATCTACTAAAAAGATTTTGAAACCTGCTGCTTTTCTCCCCTCAGAGGTGATCACACACTCCGATCACATTTCTTGCAACAGTACTATGCAGTACACGTAATGAGCCATGGACAGAAAGCTCCACGAAGGGCAGCATCACTCCCTTCCTCTTGCCTCCACATCAGTTAATGTGTTCCCCTGACTAACACGTTTAGAAGGATGCACTACCAGGGCTCGCGATATCCTTTTGGATAAAGGATAAACAAATAGAGCTCTCCAAGCCTGTCAATAAAAGTATCACTCTTCAGCCTTTGAATAGATAACATATATAGTTCTCTACTATCTCTTCTCACTTAACATCCTTTTTAAAACCCGGGGAAATGAATTGTATATATGATTCCTGTAGTACCACAAAAGGTGCCAGAGGCAAAAATCTCTACTCCAACACTAGTATTTTTACTAGACTAGCACACCAGGACTTCATACCTGATTTCTTGCCCAGTACTCCCTTCTTCCTTCTCATTTTATTTTTCCAGAGTGCCTGTGATTGAGGAGACAGTCCCTGCTCAGTAAGTCTGACCCAAATATCCTTCTCCTAAATGACACAACTATTGTGAAAGCCAATTACTGCACAGTGGGTTCTTCAGATCTATATCTTCCCAAAATTCAATATAGGTGCTGGAAAGTATATCAGAAAATAGATTAATAATGGACAGTCTGAGTCTTGGTATGCTTCCCTGGGATTTATGCTTAACCTCTGACTCAATTAAAGGCCATGGAGGGACCATACACAAAAGAGGTGCTTTAATTCCTTTCCCATGCAATTTACATCCCAAATGGATATCCAGTATCTGCAGGCACTACAAATTACAATTCAGGGAGTCAGAGACAGAAGCCTCAGTGAAGTTCCTGGTGTCTGGGCATTGCAGCCTCCTAAGGGGGTCACTCAGGGGAAAATGTGACAGAGGTGACTGGAAGCAGGAATAAGGGAGAGACGTTGCCCTTGAGAAAGCCTTCTATCCACATCCCAGCACTTTTATTAAAGAGCACCACTGCTGCAGAGAGAAAGAGAGGTTAAGCTGTTAGAGCAGAGAAAAGCTTCATTATGGTTCCACACCCTCAGGCATGCGAAAACCAATCTGCACCTTCCAGAGTTAGGCCCATAAAGATGGGAGGAAAATACATGTGAAGCAGTGAGCTATTAGAAGACCAGATAAATAGTTCAAACAGAGTTATTTATTGGTGTGGTTGGATATATTCCTGGAGCATGGTTACATATCTCCTCCTTTCTATTATGTACCTGTGCAAGTGGTTAGTATTTTGGAAGCAAAAATCCCTGCATGGCTCTACAATAGAAGGTCAGGATGCTTTTCCTTCAGGGTCTCTGCTTAAAGGCTCTTTTACACTACAGAGTTTGAAAAAGAGGAACAGCTGCCTTACTCTGCTTTGAAGATGCGTCTGGATCCATCACATAGAAGTGCCTTACTAATATATTTGACAAAGGCTTGCATTTGGGGGTTCATTAAAACCCCCAGTAAAAAAGAGTTTGGGACTGTGAAGACAAGGAAAATAATAATAATAATAATAATAATAATAATAATAATAATAATAATAATAATAATAATAATAATAATAATAAAATAAGAATAAGGCTAGGAGCCCAGAGCCTTATCTTTGCATAGATGATTAATGTATAACCTGAACAACTCCTCAAAGACCAGAGTAGGCTGGGTCCTTGTCCCCCTGCAGTTACTAACCACAAAAGAAAAGCAACAGAAAAATGTGTTGCAGAAAATGTCTATAAAGACTGTTTCTTGGTCCCCTCTGGAAAGTCCTACAGACCTGAGTAAGGATGATAATAGTATCTGTCAAAGTCAGAATAAGGAATGCGATCCCTCCCACTACGCGAAAAGAGCACTCAGCCTTCTGCATAGGGGAGATCCCTTTCCCCCTACAGAAAGGGATATTTCAAGGTGCTGCT
This sequence comes from Netta rufina, assembly GCF_964035555.1. Lineage (NCBI taxonomy): Eukaryota > Metazoa > Chordata > Aves > Anseriformes > Anatidae > Netta > Netta rufina. Next base: position 148,446,139 of record NC_140124.1, on the reverse strand, counting down.
TCCCACCCAACCCTAATAAAAGTGGAAACCTCCCTGACCTTTCCCAGATGTCTCTGGACCTCAAAATGAAATAGAAACTCTACAGGAAAACAATAACAAAACAATATCACCATGCAGTATTTCCCTCTAAAGCACATATTAAGGAAGTATTTTCAAAGAATGCTATTGCTGCCTTGAAAAAGAATACCCCAAGCTGTTCCCAGCAATGCAGACAATCTCTTTACTCAATCTCCTGTCCTAGCCATTCCAGAACCTATGACAAGAATGTCCAGAGAGGTTAAAATGCTGAAGGACTACATCACCTGATCGTGCATGAGTACCTCCTTCTGTGCCTGTCTCTACTTCAGGCCTGGGGACCAGAGGTTGGAAAAGCTTGGATTTTCTGTCTCACTGTTCACAGACATGCCCAGTAAATGTTCACATTATAGCAGTGTTGGAAACTGCTGGCAACACATTAAATAATAGTGGCCAAGTGCTTTAGGATCTTCTGTTACCACAGTAACTAAATGTCTCCCAAGTTTTGAAACATCAGCCCAAATTCCTCCCAACTGTTCCATAATAGCTTATTTTTCCTGGCAACGACCACATGGTGGTGGTGTATCACCATGAGTTCAGTGTTCAGGCCTGACTCCCAGGAACTGAAGAGTTGGTTAAAGGAGCTGGATATTTACAGCACAGCACATTTACAAGGATGCTTGTAGAGTGAACCCTTTAAACCCACTTTACCTTTGAAATTATGCTTATTTCTTAGCTGCTTTGCTTGCAGGGCTGTGTGGTTTTCCAATCAGGAATCTCCCAGAGTATTTTGAACAACGTAGGCATCACTCAGAAGATAAGTCCAAGTGCAGAAGTATTTGAAGTTACATGCCATTTATGTGTCAATCTGGTTCATCTCAACCTGTATTTTTTTATTTTTATTTTTTTTAATTAATCCTGTGATACTTTATCCACTTCCCAGAAAAAGTGTTTCTGAGATCTCTATTAGAGTCAAGCAAGGTTGAATGGTCATTGTTCTGAATTTGTTCCTAAAACTCTTCTTCCACAAAGCTTTTCAGCCACCCTTCACCAAAGACAGGTGCTAAAAAGAATGTGTACTGCATTGTCATTGTGCTTTTCAGCCCATTCACAATATAGGCCTTAAATTAGCTGCTGTATGTCCTTGACTGAATGTAGACAGTGACAGCCTGATCTAATACTCAGAGAAGTCAATGGGAGCCTTTCAGTTTTCCCTCATTTGGCCCTGAATCAAGTTCAAAGTTGTCTGGTTCAGGAACCAGATCTTCTGTTTGTACAGAGATGATTATTCTCCAGTATGGATGTAGGTTACAAAAAATCCATTAGGACTTTTGGCACAAAGAAACTATACGTAACAAAGACAGCATGTCTCAAACCAACAGAGAGATTAGCTCCCGTTTAATTGGTTTGAAACAAGGGCACATCATCAACAGGGACAGGAGAACTGGTTTGGACTTAATGAGAAATGCATCATTTCCCACTCGCAAACTTTTACTGCAAACTCACCCTGAACTTTTTGAGTCAAAACTATTTTAATGACACTTTTCTTTGCATTGTCATAGGCCTTTCTATCTTAATGTCTAGTCAGGGATCAGAGAAACTTATACCACCACTGCAAGAGGGCTCTTTTTGCCAAGGGAGTCAGTACATACAGGAAATATCAGATATGTCATTAAATATTGTATTCCTATATAATTTCTTGACCAAATGTACACAGGCTCTGACAGTTCAGATTGGCCACTCAACATTCTGAAAAAAAAAAATCCTTCTGTGCATTGCAAGTGTAGTGTGCTTGGCATCACAACTCTCTTTTGGTAAAGGCAAGTAACAGCATGCCTTCTTAAAATCTTTGGAACTTGAGAAAATATTAACCCACATCCACCTATTTCAAGCATTTATTAGATAATTTAAGTCCTTGTGAAGATGCTACTTACCCAGGAATAACTGAATTTCCCCAGATTATTTTTTTTCTTGCTGCTGAATATTCGTGGATCCACCCAAGTCCCCATAATACAAAGGACTTGGATGTCTACTTCCTTTGTCCTGACTTTGGGGCCAGCTCCACTAGTGTTTGTAAAAAAAACTTATTGGATCAGCCCTCTCTGGAAGGTGAGGTCTGGAAGCCCTCCTCTTGAAGCTGGAGCTTAATGAGCTAGAGTTCTTACTGAGCTCTGGTATCTTCAGGTTTGTTCACCTGCTTTGAAGCAGGTCTTCAATCAGTCTTCCAATGCTCAGAGCAGATGCTGAACCTGGCCAATAGAACAGTTTGAGGAGCTCTTCCCTGTTAAAATTTTCTTATACAAATTTTCTAAATAGTCAGGAAAAATAATGTTTGAAATATCTATAGATATTTCTGTGGCTATTTTCCCAAAAATACAAAGAGCAAGTGGGTTATTTGGTATGGTTAGAAAGGATGTATCACTCTGAAAACAAATAGTTGTCTGATTCAGATCTATTAAGGCCCCTCTAAGCTGTATGTTGCAAATCAGGTCCATTTATCCTCAGTCACTTAACCACAAAAATAATTTTACAAAGCAGAATATGGCAGAAATTAGACCAGTCATTTCTGCACCTACTTTTTTTTTTCTTTTTTTTTCCTGGAAACTGGCAGTCTGTGCTAGAGTTTAAGTTCAACCATAAGCACTAGCTGTACTTAGAAAGTATGAAACATTGAATCCTCTTACTGAAGATTTCTCTCCGTTCCCTCAGTGTTCCACTCTTGGCTCTTCTCTGGGCATAATGTGACCACATCAACATTCAAAAATAACATGAAATTCTTCCAATTCTTGTGCTACACTAATCCAAAAATATACATAAGGGTGCTACTTGTAATGAATACTCTCCTGAAAGTCCTTTAGAGCCTCACTAACAATGACAACTTCAGAGGTGCAGGCTTGGCTCTTGGCTTTTCTGGGAATGACAGAAAAAAAACATCTTGCCTGGAATTACAAAATAAGACAAGTTAAGGCAGGATGAGACGCCCACTCCTCTGCTTATTAACCTTCCTAAACACAGGTTGAGATAATGTTGAACAAAGAAGAGATTTCAGAGTTCCTTACCTGCATAGCACCAACAGGCACATCTTTTCTTTCTCTTCCTTCCCCTGGCACCAGACACACATCCTATCCTCCAATAGCCTCCCCAGGCAGAAATCTTGCATTACACTACTCTGCTTCTTTGGTGTGAGTAGACTGAAACTCCTTCTTCTCTACCAATTTACCTGCTGGTATCTGCTCAAAGGAAATAACTCTGTGTGTTTTATTTTTTATTTTTTTCCTCTGCTTTCGCTTATCACTGCCTATTGCGCTTATCAGGGACTGGATACCAAAGGTTCAGTGATCCTTTAACAGTGTGGGTGGAGGAAAGAAGTGGAACCAGGCAAAACCTGTGCTTTGATCCTGAATGAGCCAAGGACAATTCACTCAAATCACTTGACCCTTTGTGCCAGAGGCAACTCAGCTGGGAAATTGAGTGAAAACAACAATTTCACTGCAGATCAAATCCAACCTCTGAGCTGAGCTCTCCTGGGCCACTGAGTTCCAGTGCTTGAAACAGCTCATTTGAGCACAGCATCTGATTAAAATCTGAATAAGGTGGCGGAATTAACATAGTTAGTTCTTTATAAAAATGCTCGGCAGAACTTAGGCTCAGAAACATTGCTTTGTCTGGTCAAAGCTATTCACAGAATTGCAGACTGTTTGAGGCTGGCAGGGCCCTCTGGAGGCCATCCGATCCAACCCTGCTCAAGCAGGGACACCCAGAGCGGGGTGCCCAGGGCCACATGCAGGCAAATTTGAAGATCTCCAAGGACTGACTCCACAGCCTGTATGCCTGTATGGACAACTTGTGCCAGTTCTCACTCAAATCTTTTCTGCTTTTCTGTATAATCTCCAACTCCATCTACTCTTTTCTTTTCACTGCAGTTTTTTTTTTTTTTTTTTTTTTTTTGGTGGGCACCTCTAGATATCTCATTTAGAAGTATAAATTACTGCTTATTGGTCAAACCTGGAATAACATCATGGCAGCTCCCAGCTCCCTCTTTCCTTCAACCATAGGAAATATTCCACCTTGGACTGCAGACCACAGAATGGTTTGGGTTGGAAGGGACTTTAAGATCACCTAGTTCCAATGCCTTGCCCCAGACAGGAAGGGACACCTCCCACCAGACCAAGTTGCTCAAAGCCCCATCCAGCCTGGCCTTGAGCACCTCCAGGGATGGGGCATCCACAGCTTCTCTGGGAAACCTGGTCCAGTGCCTCATCACTCTCATAGTAAACAGTTTCTTCCTTATATCTAATCTAAACCTAACCTCTTTTAGTTTAAAACAATTTATCCTTTGTATTGTCACTACATATCCTTCTAAAAAATCCTACCTCAACTTTCCTGTAGGCCTCCTTTAAGTACTGGAAGGCCACTAGAAGGTCTCCCTGTAGCCTTCTCTTCTCCAGGCTGAACAACCCCAACAGATGTGCACATACGGATGAATATTTATGGGGCTTTTCATACTGCCAATAGGAGTTTTTCTTTCACCTCTGGGCCCAACGGGAGAAGAAATATATATATATATATACAGAGAGAGAGAAGAATATATAGAAGAGAAATGGTTAATTGAAGTCCAGTGTGCTTTATGCCATCACATGGCTGTGAGGATTTTTCACTGAACTTCAGCTTCTCTGTTAAGAAGTGGTAAGCCACTGTTTCTGGTCAGGATACATTTTGATGTACATCTACATCATCCTGCTCTGATTGCAACCTGTAGAGATTATATTGGGCTAAGCAGTTAACCCATCACTCTTTCTGTCTTTGCCGCAGCATATTCCTGTGTTGATGACAACAGCTGTTCACACCACTTATTTTCCATCAAAGAGATGCACAGAGTATGATTCCCTTGACCAAACAGAGGTGCCTCTAGTATATTGACTTCACTTTAAAGTCAAAGATATCCAAGGACAACCAAAATGAAGCTTTATAGACTTTAGCAGAGGCTTGTAAACTCAAATCCCATGTGTTTTATAGAACTCACCTGGCCTAATATTTGATATCTCTGATACAAGTGTCTGTATCTCAGGTACTAAGTGGTCTCTGGGTGGTCAATGGAGATCTAGTCAGTACAGCCAACAGGTACTTTGATGTGGTTCATCCAACCAAATGTAGGCATACATGAAGGTGAACTGCACCCTAAACAGCATTGAGTCTGTGAAGGGAGGAGCCCAGGGTGACTTGTTCACCTGTAGATAACCCCATCCAGACACTGTCAGGTAAGTGAGTGGCAGAAACTCATGAGTCCCCAAACTGAACCAAACTCTGGAATACCATATGCATTCCTTTATAGAGCTGTCAGTCAGGAGTGATAGTGGCATGCTTCAGAGTGCTCAGGCATATTTCTTGAATGGAGTCTCAGCAGTTTTGAACAAACCTGTCTTGTGTGACTGCTATAATATCATTCAGAAGGAAGCCTTTACAGGATCTAAGATGTAATATTTTTAATGAAAAGTAGATACGGACAGAAACTACAAACACAGTCTGTGGACTTTCTTTTCTGTGGTAACCTCTTTCCGACACTGTATCACACATTAAATATATTACCTAGAGACTGGAGATTGACTTCAGAGCCCTAACTCACCCCCAGCTGAGCATTGTGTGCTCCTCTGTGGAGTCCCTGATGGCCCCCTGGATACAGGGTCTGAGCTGAGCAGTTGTTGCTTTCCCTTTAACATCCTGCTGGAAGAACTCCTGCGCTCCAAGCCATTAGACCGTCTAATAGGAGTAATAAAGCTGATATCAGGTACATTTATTTTAACTATACAATAAGGCACAATGTTAAAACTGCAAGGTGCCAGCTCGGTTTTCAGCAGTACATAATACGTCTTGCATTTTTTACAGTAACCAGCAAGGCATAAACATGTCAGAGAAACTACCCAGGATGCAGAAATATTCCTTGCAGAGCCACTTAAGGAAAAGCAGACACCATTCTTTAAAACCAAGCATGCACAATTAACAAGAAAAATATTGCCAATAAAAAGGGGAAAGATGGCCAGTAAGTAAAATTAGATGGGATAGTTCAGGGTGTGGGTTTGGCAGGAAAATGACAGCTAGAAGTAAGAAAAGCACTTTCAAGGGAACCAGCGTGTGTAGCTGCAGCTTCACAGAACATTGTTATGTGCAAATGGAGCTTTACAGAGGCCTCTTGGCTGACGCACATGGTGACTGTATGTCAGATAAGAGTGGAGTGGGATCCCAGCAAGTTATAGATTTGTCTTTGTAGGGGAAAGGATTTTTGTTGTTATTTATCTCTGGTGAATGGTCAGACCAGAAGGTGTTTAGATGTCCAGGTTTCAGAATTGGGATCTAAAATCTAATTTGCCAGAGTTCCTATCAATTCGCTGTCTTAATATTTCTGAGGATCTAGACCCAACTGATTTGGAAAAGGTCATAAGCAAGTGGTAAAGAGAGTCTGGGAATACAGCCACTCCACAACATATATTGTGGTGTCCTTTTTTTTTTTTTTTTTTTTTCATTAGCCCTCTTTACTCATGCATTGATTGGCTGGCACAGTTACCCACAGTCTTCATCTGATCTCTCTTTTGCTCTCTTTTGACCAGAGGTTCTGGCTCACCAATTGTCATGGAACTCCCCTGAGGCAGGGAAACATGAACTGTCCCATTGGGAATTAAGACTCACATCCACATAGACTTAAGGATATGTTGTGACAAAACAAGCACCGGACTGAACCCCATGCTTTTGTTTTAAATCATATTTTCATCACCTCATTGTATTTAGGAGTATAGATTATCTCTAGTTTCTAGATTGCTTCGTTAATAAACAGCTCAAATTCAGAGGGTTCAGCTCGAAAAGCCATCCATATGGGAACATTCAATGAAATCCAAGGACTTTGTTGCAAACAGCTGGCAAATATACAGAACTGCAGGCAAGACTGGAAGCAATACAACAGTGAGCACCACAAACTCAGCATGGATTTGTGTCTTTTATAATGTAAATGTCCTCAGTGCTTTGCAGCAAAAAGTAATAAATGTTTTACAACGTTTTAATTGAAAGCCCATAAAACTGAGATGACTGGAAAGAAAGAATCCACGACTATATATTCAGTGTTGAGCAGACATAGAAGCAGTTTTTCATCAAACTCCATTGTAAAACATACATTGAAGGAGTTGATCTGGAAAATCCTTGAATTGCACAAAATAGGCTTGGAAGAGACCTCGAAGACTCTTGTAGCCTACTGCTTATCTCAGAGCAGGGATGAAGAAGCTCACAAGGTTTTCTTACCTATTCTTTAAAGCCTCCAGTTAGAGTGTCCTGGGATCTCGTTAGGCAGAAGAAATATCTTCCATGGAGCAGCCCAAAAATTCAATGTCAATCTACTCTACAGTGAGAGGAAATATGCACGTCAGGTAGCTTCATTCACACATCTTCCATTCCCATGTCTGATGTTTGCTGTCTCTAGGTTGGGTTCAGAGTAGCCTTACTGAACACTCATCAGCTGATGATCTATTTTTGTTGGTAGACACAATTGGCCACAAGACTTGAAGATGTTTTTAGCTGAGGAATCCATACCGAAAGAAGAGCTTTCTATCCAAAGAGCAATGTGCACTGTCTGTAAAAGCTCAAAAAAAAAAACAAAAAAAAACAAAAAAAACAAAAAAAAAAACAAAAACAAAACAAAACAAAACAAAACAAAACAAACAAACAAACAAAAAAACAGTAAACACAAAGAAGCTGTGCTGTGTTAGCTATTTGATACCTACCATGACCTATCCTTAATAAATAAATAAATAAATAAATAAATAAAATGCATGTAGTAGTTACAAAGAGAAGATTACAAAATAACTTGTGTAGAATGGTCTGTGTTTTCTTGTGCTGGGGGCCCCAGACCTGGATGCAGCAATGCAGGTGGGGCCTCACAAGGGCAGAGCAGAGGGGGACAATCACCTCCCTCCCCTGCTGCCACCCCTCTGGTGATGTAGCCCAGGACACAGTTGGCCTTCTGGGCTGCATGAACTCACTGCTGGCTCACGTCAAGCCTTTTGTCCACCAGAACCCCCAAGTCCTTCTCTGAAGGGCTGCTCTCAATGAGTTCTTCTCCCAGTCTCTACTTATGTCTGGGATTGCCCCAGCCCAGGTGCAGTACCTTGCACTTGGACTTGTTGAACCTCATTAGGTTCACATAGACCCACTTCTCAAGCTTGTCCAATTCCCTTTGGATGGCATCCCTTCCTTCTGTAATGTTTTTTTACTCAGGTCTTGAATCCACATAAGACACCCACAGCAAACTGTGGTGCGGCACCCCACAGCTCAGTTACACAACCTATAAAGAGCCACCTCTTCCTGAACACTTTGAACTCATCATTTGTTAGCTTCATTTAATGCCCACTAATCCTTTACTTGGGACAGACAGGCAATAATAATTATTTATGTACCTACTTTTGGCCACTCATAATTTTATAGACCTCTATCATATATCCCCTAATAGTCCCTGAGGTCTCCTAATCTACTTAATTGTTCCTTGCAGAGTTTTATACCTTTATCACCCTTGTTGCCTGTCTCTGAGCCTTTTCCACTTTTATTAAATCCCTTTTGAGACACAGGGACAGAACTGTACACCTAGGTTTGGTATTTATATAGACACATACTCATGTATTCTGCTTTGTCCATTATCCCTTTCCTAAAGTTCCTAATATTAGATTCATGTTTTCCAAGTGTTTTGAACACTGAACCATTTTTCACAAAGATGCTATCTCTTATGCCGAGATCTTATCCCAAGATCATGTTCTTGGTTGATAAAGTTCTATCAGCACATAATTTCATACAGAAAGTTCAGGAACAACTTTTTTACACATGATTATTATTATCCACACTGAATTTTTTCTGTCTTGCAGTTCTTTAGAGTTAGACTTTATTTCCTTTATCTTAACTTTGTTAGCTCTTCTTTCCAAGATTTTTGATAAATACATGTATGTTGAGCAGAATGGGCCATAGCACATCTCCTTGTAGACCTGTGCTGGTCATGTCCTTCTACTATGATAAATGATCATTTATTCCTAGCCTCTGTTTCCTATCCTTTACCAAATTCTTTGTCAGAGAGCTGAAATTCTTACAACTATATGAGCATTTTTATAGATGTCAGCCAGAAGAGTTAGTTTTCATCATTAATTTCTACCTGATATTGATTTTAATTAAAAGGCAGGTCCAGCATTAGCTATTAACAGTTACTATCGGAATGTCAGATATTAAAACACGTAGCATGTAAGCAATGCTCCAAGATGAAAATCATCCTCTTTTCAGCATCCTCCCTTTCACCTCCATACTATCTTTGAGAAGAATCGTAGTATCAAAGTATTACTCAGGCTGGAAGGGACCTCAAGAATCCACACACCCTGCTTGAAGCATGGCTGTTTTTGAGGTTAGGTCAGGTTACTGGGGGTTTTCTTCAGCCATGTTTTATGTGTGTCCAAGGATAGAGCGAACACATATATTGAACCATATTATTCATAAAATGTTGTCAGATTTAACTGGAGCACATTTGGGGGGTTTCTCTAACCTAAGACAAAGCAATATTTTTTTCTGGTCTTCGGTGATAACATACCTCTCCCAGCTCACATTTGTTATTGTACTGGTGTTTTCAATGATGAATACTAGGATGATGTTGGTGGTGTTTGGTTGCATAAATATAGATATGTGCCGTTTGAGATGCCCTAGAGTATTCCTTTCAGCTTCCAACTCACGTTTCCAAAAAAACATCAGTATCTTGTATATCCTGTAAACTATTGGTCAGCTCCAGAAGAATGTCTTAGACACCAAAGCATATCACAAATAGCACAAAGGCTTATGTTCAGTCAACTAAGCCATCTTAAATGAGCATGATACTTCCCCCTCTCCCTTTTCCTTTTGTTAAATGTACACTGGTCAAAATCCATTTGGTTTTGGCTCTTCACCTGATGTGGAGGGATGGCAATTCAGTCACACCTCTCTACTCACCGCATCACTTTGATTAATAGATGTGGGCCAAAGACAAACTTCTTATTTTTTCTCTTGTGAAAGGGTATTGATTTTCCACTGTGAAGTTTACCCATGTGTTGTACCCTCTTATGCACATAAGCAATGCAGCAATACTGGAAGCAGAGAGCTGAGATCCCGACGGTTCATTCCCTGTGCAGAGGAATCTTTCTCAACATTTATTGCAAGCCTGTCTTAGATGCAAATAATGGTATAACAAAAAGAATTGTGGGGAGCTCCTCCTCTTCCTTATGTGCTTCTTCTCAAAAAAAGCTAGAAATGCAAAGGCAAATTGGAAACTCGAGGACTGCAAAGCAACCTGTTAATATAAAATGAACTAGTAGGTCCAAAATATTTCTTTTAGATTTCTTCAGGAGTTAAAATTTTCATTGATGTTTTGTGCACACATTTTAAGCACCAGCAGGAGAGTTGGCCTTTTTTTCTAATTGTGACAATCTACCTCAAACTCTGTTCTACCTTACAAAATCAAACCTTGCTGCAAATGATATGTTAAATGAAGCCTACATACTGTGAAAAGGGTTATATTGGCCTCTGAGCAACAGGGAAACAATTTTGCATCAAATGGATTTAATTAAATGGAAGTTTGCATTTACTAATGTGAGTTGAACTGTGAAATAGTGAAAGAAGGGAGTAAGAGTCTTTGTTTTGTTTCATTTGAGTTATGCTAACAGAAACTAACTTGGAAATTTAGCTCCTTTACCTAATTCGGCTGGTTAGACAGTATATTCCTTCCCATTTATTGAAAATCGGGAAATGTCTTTCAGAGAGTAGTTGCCTCTTAAAACCTTTTTTTTCTCTCTTTCCCCATGCAAAGTTATACAGAGCAGAGAATATTTCTATTTTCCAACATGGATTTATTCATGACCAGCCTTTGCCTTTCATTTTTGTGACAGTGTTTTCCTGAAGGAAAGCACCTGTCTTCTCCCTGATGCTTGCCTTTATGCTGCATGTATGGATAGCCACTCTAACCCCTCAGCCTTCACTGTGCCTACTGAGCACACTGAGTTCTTTATTTCTGCAGTCCTTGCAGTCCTTTTCTACCCCTTTCCAGTCTGCATTCATCTTTTTGGACCACAGGTGACTGTTATTTTCTATCACATAGTGTCCAAATCCCTTGGAATGAAGATTGGTCTTAAAAGATAAGTAAATGCTTAAATCAATTGGAAAAAAAAAAAAAAAAAAAAAAAAAAAAAGTGGGAAAGTGGGGTGGGGATAAAAAAAGCCAAGGATTCTCAGACATTATGATTAAAACATTGTAAAATGTTCCCACCTTGGCAGCTGACAGCTGATCTCTGGCAGTGTGCATTCCCTTGCAGTGCCAAGTTGGACCACCTCTGTTGTTGCAGAAGCTAAGCTTTATCCAGACCTTTATTTCCTATTGTAATGGACTGGGAACATGGACAAGGTCGTTTTCTGCAACTCAGATGGTACAGCAGTAATTATCCGTTCAGGGTCAGACTGGAACTTCCCTATGTGCTGTTTCCCTATGTGAAGAAATATTCTCGCAGATTTCCAGGACGCTGCTTTACACAAAGAACAATCCACCTGTATAAGGATGGAAAGGCAAGATCTATCTGCAATGTCTACTCCTGTTGTTCTTAAACTCAGAAGGAGCCTATGGGCTGGGGAACAAGGAACTGGTGTGAAGCTGTGAAGTTACTGACAAAGCAGTGGTGTTAATGTGGAAAAACCTGACACTTAGATTTGTTAGCCTCTGGAATCATTTTCCAAGGTTAATGATAAAAACCCCATCCATCACTTAGGTCTTCTAAAACTAGTCAGAGCACTAAAAAAATACACTTTAGGAAAACAATGCTCTATTATCAGGAAGATGGGATGGATGACCTGATAAATCCATTCCATCTTTGATCTTTTGTTCTTCTGAGAGCTGTGAGAGGTGTTTTTTTTTTTTTTTTTTTTTTTTTTTTTAGTAGATCTGCCAAGCCTCTGCTCTCTGGGAAAAGGCATTTCATTCTGGACAATTCTGAAGTGGTGATTTCATAACCTGTCTCTCATAAAGATTTTTTCTGTATCTTTTCTGAGATATTTATATTCTGTTTTGTAAATATTTGGAATTGTCTTGAAAATGCCAACATGTTCTGTTAGCCTTTCAGCAGAATACAAAGAATTCTGCTGGTAAATTACAAGATTTATTTTTATACAAAAAGCTCTTTTTACCTATCTGCTTATCTATGATTCCATGAAATCAGTATGGGGAAGACTTCGTGGCTTTCCAGTCAGCTCCTGTGTTAAACTGGTGTATCAAAGTCATTTAGTAAAGTAGATTTTCTTCTCATTTGTACTTATACAAAAGGGGAATTAGAACCTTGCCATCGGAGTCATTCCATCAGCATGCCCCGAAAACCGTCCCAAGTGTTATTTGAACAGACACAGCACAGCATAAGATTCCTAGCAAAAGTTTTTAGGTGACTAACTAATAAAAGCAGGAAGCAGGGAAAAAGAAATAATGATGACAGAAGGGGAAAAAATCAAATACCAGGTACTTCTCTTGTCAGGAACCTTTGCCTTAAATACAATTCTGAGAACAGTTTGAATAATTTCCTCTAAGACGCCATTAGAGTAACATGTGATGGAATTTAACAGCCTAATCTATAATATCTAGTAGCAAATTATCTCCTTGCTGCAGAATTGTAGGGGTCGTTCAAAAGTCCTAAAGAAAGGATAAAGTTTTCCATTTAGTACTTTAGACCTTTTTGAGTATTTCTGATAGAACTCCATTATATTGTTCCATTATTTCCAAAGTGAATTATTCTAGGAATCTGGGTGGTTATTTTCAAAGCAATAGCAGTCTTTAACATAAAAGGCATCAAGAACCAGACAGGGCTGAAGTACAACTGTGTATATTGCAACTTTTTCATCTGGAAGGAAAGATTTCCCCATGCGTATGGCTGTGTTTGCTGATTTGCTTGTATAAAAAAAATGCAAAGCAAACTAACACTGAGACATCATCTTTGCCTGGATTGACAGAGCTAAATCCCGATTTACACAGCTGGCAGGCATCCTTTAACACAGCAAACGACCAACACTAATGCTCCCCAGCCTGCCTGTCAGATGCTCCTTCTGTGAACATCTTTCCTCTTCCCTCAGGTATTTACCTGATAATAAGGGCCACAAATCCAAATGTTCCTCCTCAGTCACATCACAGGAAGAGGAATTTGTTTTACCATCATTTTGTTGTCTGACAATAACTTGCCTTATTTGAGTCTTCAATAGTTTTCTTATTGGCTTTTTAAGTACCTTTGTGCAGCCTGATACAGGCCTGTTTAGGGAGAAACTATGACATTTTGGGTCTGCAGATAAGAAAAGTCTCTGACCACATCCTTGGATGACAGAAAGATCCCAGACACTATTCCTTACTTCCAGAGTGCTAAGTATGATGACGATGCAGCAACACATCTGCCCACCTGAACATATCAAATGGTCCACAGTCAGTGGAGCTCAGGGTTAACAACTAAATGCACATAGCCAGACAGTTAACGCCATCAGATACCTCTCCCAGCTCCCACCACAGGCAGTGGGAGATGCCTGTGAATGCCGCCTCTCTTTTCTCTGTTGGAAATACCTCCCCAGTGCATTGTTGCTTGGTCCTCAAATAACTGCACTGGCTGGCAAATAGACTGGGCAATCTGAGATTGCAATTTGATGATAAAAGGGAGGCAGCAGCAATGCTGGGTAAGTTCTCTCAGGCCAGTTTCGGGAAAGAAAAAAAAATGGCAATTTCTTATACCAGTCAGTTCAATAAGCCAATTACAGCACAGCTGCATAGTCAGACATAGTCTTTTCTAATGCTGGCATTTATCAGGCTCTCTAGCATGATGCATGACCTGAGACGTTTCTGTTGCCTGTTGTTTCTGAGGTCTTTATTTCTTCAACCTGAGCTATCTGGCGAAGAAATCCACTTGTACTCTGCTTGTGTCCACAACACAGTTAACACAGTGTGAGTCATCAGGCAGCATTTCCATGCATCTGATCTGGCAACAGGAGGGACTGAGACACAGCATGCAGGAATTTACCCTTATGTAGCCCACAGCCCCAGCCCTGCTCCCTAGGTCCTAACAAGGCTCTGACACCACCAAGCACAAACAGGAGCCAGGTTCTAACACTGAGCTGCAATCACATCCATTACATCAAAGAAGGAGTGAGCAGCAACTAATGTAGAATCTAAACAGCAATAAATCACAAAGAGCAGATGGCTTACTTATCTGTGAATCAGGAAGGAACTAAAGCCTGGAGTACTAAAGCTACAACACCCCAGTACAGGATGGAGCATTAACAGCAGCTACTATACCTAGAGACTGCAGTGTCCATTGCTGTGCCAGGCTCATTGTTACTGCTGTGACAGCACCAGGAGAAATAGCTGTTAACATCTCTGAAGGCAGAGCTGTAAAACACTGAAATGTGTTTAATGTGACAGGGACATGCTAGCAGAGCTCTTATGCTGGTAAACATGCCTGTTAGGATGTTTTGAGAAGGTCGAGGAAGGAGGGCTACTGAGCGCTTGGTGAGGCTGTCGTTCTGTGTCAAGTTCTGGGCTCCCCAGTGCAAGAGAGATATGGGCATACAATAGAGTCCAACACAGAGATGATCAGGGGACTGGAGCACCTCTCCTGTGAAGAGAGGCTGAGAGAGTTGAGACTGTTCAGCCTGGAAAAGGGGAGAGTCAGGGGGATCTCATCAATATGTACAAATACCTGAAGGGAGGGTGCAATGATGACAGAGCCAGGCTCTTTCCAGTGGTGCCCACTGCCAGGACAGGGGGCACTGGGCACACACTGGCACACAGGACACTCCCTCTGAACACTAGGCATCACTTCTGTGCTGTGTGGGTGACAAAGTGTTGGCACAGGTTGCCCAGAGAGGTTGTGGAGTCTCCTCCTTGGAGATCTTCAAAAGCTGCCTGGACGTGGCCCTGGGCACCCTGCTCTGGGTGTCCCTGCTTGAGCTGGGGTTGGACGAGATGGCCGCCAGAGGGCCCTGCCAGCCTCAGCCATTCTGTCATTCTGTGACGAGGGAGCAGGGCTTGTCACAATCAGTCCAGGTGTGGATGCTTGAAACATCTGTCATGAACGCAGTCCTGGGCGCCTTTATCCCTGGTAAAGGATAACCTTCAGGCCTGGCCCAAAGGCTGCTCATGAGGCTTGGGCAATGGCGCAGTAGTAGGCCAGCACTCACCAGTGTTGAACCAACACTGACCTAATGGAGTTTAAGAGGAAAGGTGACAAAACCTCTCATTGCTTGTTCATGGGCTGGGTTACCTCTTCAGAGGGAATTTTGTTCAGGATAACAACGTGACAGCACACCTCTATCAGAAAAACCCTGCCAGGGATGAAGCCAGAGCTGCTGCTATTCTTCAGCAGAGGCATCTGTGCTTCATACAGATGGTCCTGGCCTCCCTTTTGATCAGGTGAGATTTGCAAATGGGCCCTGTGGCAAATTTTTCAACAATGGGGTCAGCTCCAGCTGCTTTCATCTAGCAGAGACCTGGCAACAGCAGTAAAGCCAAGTATCTCTACACACCCACACAAATCTTTTCCCTTTTTAGCAAAATCCATCAAAGCAATAGTATCAGAATTCCTTCTTTCAGCTAAAGATTTGTCCCCAAAACAGTACAAATACATATTTACTTACATGTATGCCTTCTTTTGTTGCTGCAGTTTGCTTCTTAGCTTCTAAACCTACCATTTCTCTTCCATTTCTATATATTGTGCTACCAGCTGACATATTGCTAACCCCATGCCAAAGCACAAGCTGTAATAACGCTAGCAGACCAGCGTTTCAGAGAGCTTTTTCTCACTAACCTGTGTCTGACCTTTAATTGATAAACAGCAAAGTGGATCTGATAGTGGGGTGATGCAGAGGCCTTATATCTCTCTATAACTTCAATTGATTGCCCTTAAAATTGAGATAAAGTGATACAAGACTGCAGTATCTGATATAAGAAAACACATTACTTAGCACATGAGCAGAATGCCAAGGCAGAACAAGAAAAGGTTAGACAATTGGAAGAAATGGAAGGGAATGTGCAACAAAAATCTCTTTGCTGAGAATCTCAGCTGGACTATCAGAATTAGTTATGCAGTTGTCTACCGATTAAATACATCTTGTTTGATTAGTCTTAAAGCTTACTAGGGAATTTAGCTACACAAATCATTAATTTCAATGAGCATGTTAGCAGCTAACTACCTTTTCTGACTTTGAAAAACACAGTCTTGACAGGATTTTTTTTTTCCATGAGTTTCTCATAGACTGAGAACAGCAACAATGAAGAAATGTGCTACTACATGTATGATTTTATCCAAAGAAATGTCTAATGCGGTAATTTTTTTTCAGCCACTACTGCTGTTATTAAGAAGGAGATGAATTTAGAAATACTGCTATAAATAGAAGGCCATGTTCATGACCATGTGCTGTGAGTCATTGCTGTTAATTATTCAGATGCCTTCTCAAGATACCTGGGGATTCACAAGAATGAATGGTTGTAGAATTCAAATTAGTTATTTAGCATTGTTACTAATATATATGCGTATATATCTGTTTGTTTTTGTCCTGTTTACAGCTGCATTTTATAATTTAAGGGAAGGAATTGTATCACATGTTAGAAGTGGCTAGTCACACGATACAGTGAATAATGAACTCTGTGTGCAAAACAGCTGACAAATCCCCCATGCTAAGCTATATTGTATGCAAACTATTTGTCAGGTGCTTGTGACTAATAGATTGATTTTTCTAGAAATCATGGCCAGTTAGTGGACAGCTGACTAAACCAAAAAGAGACAATATTTCTAATGTGAGTTCTTAGAAACAAATTGCTTTCACGGGTTTATTAACTACCATGATCTGAAAGTGGGGGTGTTTTGCTTCTGTTCCTGTTTTAGTTGTTGAGTCTGTTTGTTTTCGTTTGTTTGTTTGTTTTTGAGAATTATGAGCAAAATGCAGATAGTATTGATAGAGCTAGACTGAACTGGAGCAAGTGTCCACTTTCAAGCAGGAAGCAGAAACAAATAATAGCTTCAGGAATAATAGTAGTAATCACTTTTTAAAAAAAAAAAAAAACAAATACTGGAAATGTGCCCACCCTGGAATGGAATTATCTATACCATTGAATGAGTATAATGGCCCCTGGCCTGATTCTGGTGCAAGTAATACCTTCCCAAACCATTCCCAGGTACTGCTCAGTAGTTAGCACCAGCTACGGTATGTTCCTGGCAGGCTTTGTGCATAAAGCCACACAATTTCAGAGACTTAGGGACCTAGCCATCAGCAGCATGGATGAAGGATATCTCACTCCAGCTGCTCTTGCTGCCCAACAATATGACATTTGATCAACTAAGCCTGACGTAACTGCTGTCCCCAGGAAAGCTTCTTACCATGCAATAACTCCTCTGCTTCCCAGATGGGTAGAACACCACTTTCTTATTATCATCTGTCCGGGACCCTGAGACAATCTCTGTTTCATGGACATGTATATCTGTCCTTGTGTTCTTGCTCCCCATGAGAGGATTCTGCCTCACACTCTTTTGCTAAGCCAACATTCAGTTGCTTCTTGCTGAGCCCTACAGTTCAGTGACTGCAGATGTGCAAGGAGTGCTCTTGTGCAGGAGTCCACCTTGCTCTCATTAAAAGGCTGAGCGACCCTTTGCAAAACTTCCCATTAATGTCTCCTTGTTTGTTAACAAGTCTAACAATCAGTATGGTTTAACATATCAGTCCTGAACCTGCCATCACTTTACCTCAGTCCAAAAGTGTCCCCACTGAAGGCAGTATATCCCCATTTCATCTTCACTCAGCCTGTCTCCAGCAGGCACAGGCCACCTCTCTTTCGGTCATTATTTCCCTTTGTTACCATTATTTCCCTTTGTTACCATTCCCACAGGTTACCTCCTCCAGAGAACAGCCTAGCTGAGGTCTCAGGTGTGCTAATATCAGTAAAAAATGCCAAAAATCACAAATAAATGAAAGCAAAGCAGTATTGCCTCCTTGATATCAGCTATTATTCTGGTCTCAAATCAGTTGTGTGGATCATGTGCACAAATAATGGCACAGTTTGGCAGCAAAACGGTTTTGACGCAGAAGAAGACACAGGAAGAGAGAGGATCAGGCACATCAAGAAAAAGGAAAATCAATTCACCTCACTACTTGGATGTCTTGCAATGCCTTGCTATGCTTTGAAAACACAATTAAGGAAGACCCAAGGTATTAAAGATGCAACAAAGCCTTTTCTCCCATATCCTGAGCAGGACTGATTTGAATCCCTGACCCCACTGGGTACAAGGGAGACCTCTGCATGGTTGGGTACTTGCTTGCCCTGATAAAACCTGAGACAGACTGGAAGCATGCCTGCCTCCTCCTCCTGGAGAGCACTACAGAATGTCTGTGTCATGGCTACTGGGACTGACAAGAACAGAGCCTCTACAAAGAGCCATTGTTACCCAGCCAACACAGATGCAATGTTTTGCTTCTTTACAGTTCACGTTAGTCAACAAAATCCATCAACCGACTAATTTATGTCTTGCAATGGGTGAGGGAACAACAAAAGCAACGTGCCTCATTTAATCTTAATCTATGAGGCAGATGCCAGTGGGTTTAGTGCAATTTTAGTGCAATAATCTCCCATGTATAGAAATACCAGGTGCCAGGTGCCCCACTAGTAGCAGGCTGGGGAGTGCTCTGTTGTGACTCCCTTTCTGGTAGTTGTGCAGAGCCTCCACGGCCAGTGGCATCACCAACAGGAGCTGCTTGTCTTTGGCAGGGCAGCTCCTGAAATGTTCAGTACAAAGAAGAACCAATGAAAAGCTGAATGCAGGAATTTGTGCCCCTCTTTGCCTTTTCTTGTGAGCACAGCAACTGACATAAGAATTGGTACTCATTTTCCTACGTCTTTGAAATCCATGCCATTGAGCAAGGTTTACCTCTGGGGCTAAATTCTCATCTTGCTACCCTGGAAGAAATTTGAAAGGCCACCATAAAAACTAAAGGGTCATACTTGATTTGCACCCTTATTAAGGAGAACAGTTTCTTTTTTTTTTCTCTCTCTCTTTTTTCTTTTTTCTGTTCTATTTTTTTTTTGGGAGGGGGGAGGCGGGGGGGAAGGTGGTGGGGGTGGTAACTCTAGGCATTTGGAATCTTCTAGTATTTTTTTCATCAGCACAATTTAAGGGAACCAAATCAGTCTGTAAGTTGCTACAGATTGTTGCTATGAATTATCCCAAAGCCTTTGTGCCAGCATATTGATTGCCTTAAAGTCAAGTGAAAATAGATGCACAGCTTAGAGGAGCCATAAAAAACCCTCTACAAGAGCAAAGGGATTATTCATCCATACCATTTAGAAATGTAGCTTGTAGGTACATGGGTATGATTAGTGAATAAGAATAAGTGCAGCTCTGACAGTTTCAAAATTGTGACACATACACACAGCCAACTGTCTGCCAATTCCTTAAATAAACTGATGATCTAGAAAGAAGCTTTTTTTTTCTGATTAGTAACAGAAAATTCAGGTAAGGACTTTTATTTTCTGGGAATGTATAATGACTTGAGTTGTAGTCTAATTTTATAACACTACCCAAATCAAGGCATTATTTTAAATATTTATTGGAATTGTTACTGTGGCTATATCCTTCGTCTGCAGTGAGCTGTTTTATAATGTATGACTTATAATTGTATAGGTTCTCAATGTGCTGTGGCCAGACTTTGTTCCTCTCTCTGCCTGTCGACTCAATTGGTTGCTATCTCTTTTATGCTAGATTAGCACTTATTAGTTCTGATAGATGTTGCCTTTTCAAGTTGCTAGTTTGACTTTGTATCTGGGTTAGGATGCACAGGATGAACAGTCCCAGCTCTCTCAGCCTTTTCTCACAGGAGAAAAGCCCCAGTCCCTTCACCATCTTCACAGCCCTTCACTGGACTCTGCAGTAGCTCAATGCCCCTTTTGCAATGTCCTCCATGTTCTGAGAACGCAATCAAGAAAAGCCCAAGGTATTACAGCTGTAACAAAGCCTTTTCTCTCACACCCTGAACAGGGCTGATTTGAATCCCTGACCCCACTGGGTGTAAGGGAGACCACTGCACTGCTGGGTACTTGCTTGCCCCGGTAAAACCTCAGACAGACTGGAAGCGTGCCTGCCTCCTCCTCCTGTTTCATGGTTGCTGGAGAAGCTGGTAGGAACGTGTGCCTATCTTGGTGAAGTGGGGTGACTCAGGAAGACACTCAGGATGCCAGCTGAGTCTGGTCACTGCTTACTACAAAGATAAAATGAGGTGAGAGCAATCCTGCTCCTGGAACCCCCTTAACTGAGTATCCTAGCAAAAGTTGCAGCAAGCAGCATGGGTTTCAGAGGGTTAGTGCAAGAGATTTGCCCACTAGGAAGGTTGCTACCTGTCAGTACATGGAAAAAGAATTTTTGTGCATTTTTTGCATTTTTGCTCAGATTGCATCTGAGCCCTTCTAAAGCATGTGCTTAACATTAATACTGGATATTTTTGCCTTCAGTACAAACAATCCATTTCTGAATTTCATGACACTCTTTAAAGTTAATATCTTATGGTAATGAGTTCCTCAGGTTAATTGTGCATTGTCTGAAAAAAAAAAATAAAATCGCCTTCCATCAATTTCTCTGAATATATTTGTTATACCAATTAAAGGACTTCACTTTCCACAGCAGTTTAATATT
Organism: Netta rufina; assembly: GCF_964035555.1. NCBI lineage: Eukaryota > Metazoa > Chordata > Aves > Anseriformes > Anatidae > Netta > Netta rufina. The sequence goes on along the minus strand of NC_140124.1, from coordinate 148,425,404 downwards.
GCTGTTAGTTTGAATTCTTCACACAGCTGCTGGATATATAGAGGTGCAGGCTAATCATAGTGCTGGAAATCAGGAATTTATGAGTTCCTTAAAACTCTTCTAATAGCTATTGCTCAGGAAAGGCTCTTTATTAAGCACTCCTTAGCCTCTCTGTATTGTTCAGTCTGAACTAATACGTGCAAATGCATGTACTTTGGTATCTATACTGAACAAGGACAGCACTGCTGAGCACTGACACCTCCAAGGTGCTTGGAGACCCTGTCAGGACAGGCCCAGTTTCGTGTCAAGGGAATGCAGGGAGAACCAGTTCAGGTGATTCCCTGTGATGGGTTAAACTAACAGAGACTGGTATTTGTTTTCCTTCACATGAACATGTTTAGTGAGGCTCGAAATCAACCAGAAAAGAGATGTTCAGAGCTTAAATGCACAATCTTTTTATTTATTTATTTATTTTAAATGTGTTTATTTGGTTGTGTGGGGGATTTTTGCGTTAGAAAAAGCCTTTTGGCTTGGACACCTGGCTGCCTCAGCTTTATGGGTATATCAGGAAGGAATTTGTAAGAAAAAAAAAATAAAAAGGGACATTTGGCAGGGAAAATTTCTAAAGTGAAACATAATAATTAATCTTTATTAGGTCCATTAGTCTTGTGAGTATGGTAAATGTTGATTCCATACATTCTTTAGAGGAGTTTACTTGCTGCCTGTTTGGGTCTGATTCTGTTTTCTTCTCCCAGCTTTCTAAGCTCCCACTGATGTGACACCAGCCAATTACCCAACCATGCTGCCTTAACCTCTCTTTATGCCGAGCCACTCAAGAGAGACAGTGAATCCACAACAGATTATTGCATTTCCAGAAAGGCTGTTGTAAACCAAATGATGCCGCATTGTGTGCTTCCTTCAGTGTCTTCTGGCATCACTGATAATGGGCTATCACTTTTTCTGGGCTGCCGCTATCTTCGCTGTATTTAACATTTAGGGAGATAATTCTGGGGGCAGGGCTGTACACCTAGAGCTGCCAACGGCACTGAGGGGGTGGTGTCACTTAATGCTGAGCAATGGAAACTGAATGGCAAAAAATCTCTGAATTTAGACTTAGACACCACAAGTGCTGAATAAGATCCAGCTAAGCTGTGGTGCTGCTCAGCTCCCCAAAAAGCTGCACCTTACAAACTAGCTCCTAGGGCTTGAAAGGAAGTTTCCATTTCCCTTTTTGTCAGTATGAACCTGGGTTGAAGAGGGCCACTTCTCAAGAAGACATCTGAGATGTGGAGGTGTCCAGGAGGGATGCAGCGCTGCCACTGGCACCATCATCTGATGCTCCAGCCCCATAAAACCCCACTGCAGTGGGGCAAGAAATGACAAATATAATCGAATTCTTCAAGATGGTTTGGAAAGCACAGAGAAAACAAAAAATCTGATTACTAATATGGTTTATGATTGTTACAAAACCTTGAAGAAAAAAAACACACAAGATAGTTCTCATTTATCTGCCACTTTGATTTTGGAAATCTTAAAGCATATCAGCTGTAGGAAATAGCAGACTGACTCCATTTGGGCTGTGGTACAGTCATCACTTGCAGACATTTGCAAGGTGAAGGATAAGTTTTTTTGTCAGGAGCCAAGTTTCCTCCCAGAACCCAGGCTTTCTGGGCTTAGACTGATTAAAAGAAATCTCTGCACAAGACCTTTGGCATTCCTGAAAGATAAAAACTGGGAAGGAGCCAACAACTGATTTTGTTCTGGGTCCACCAGCTAAAGTTTCCTCACTGTTTGATCCATTAAGGGAATGCAGGATACGCAAAATGACTGGTTTGCCCATCAGTAGTGACCAGAGGAGGGTTTTTGGAAGACCCTTGGGCTGGTTTCCTCCCCCCACATTCCTGCCCCTGTTATGAACTGGTTATGTCAACCAGCTCAGACAAATGGTTGGATACACCCGAGTGCACAGCCCTGCAGCGCAAAGGGGTTGCTGCCCTCGTAGTGACTCCTGTGTTTAGGTATTTCTAGCAGGAGGAGGAGACAGGAGGGAGAAAAGGCAGAAGAATGTGTGAACAGCTTTTTTTTTTTTTCTTTCTTTCTTTCATTTTTTTTCTTTTCTTCTTTTCCTACCTCAGTCTTTGTTAGAAGAGCTGTCAGCCATGCACCAGGCAAACCTACAGCCCAATGTTATGCCAAACAAATCCCCTTGCATGGATAGCAAGGTCCTGCCCAAAACACTGAGCAGATCCAACTAGAGCATTACAGTTGGCTTTCCTGAGACACTGATTATGATTTGCTCAAAACTCTCGTGCAGGCACGAGACCAAGTTTTTGCCTTTGGTCACATTTATGAGACCTCATTAGGGTTGCACGAATGTAGATGAAGGCAGGGTTTGGCCATAGAAGCAGTCTGCAAAGCAAACCACTGCCATCTTCATGCGAGTTATGGGGGTCAGCCCTTGGGGTTCAAACCAAGACTTGTGCACTGCAGACCTTACACAGCCCCATGTGTGCACTTTGAGCCTGAGAGAAATTTGTGAGGGATGCACTCCACCAGCCTGCAAAAACTCCGAGGCTGTGAAATGAAATTGCAGCACACCTTTGTACCCAGCAGTGACTGGAAATACTGAGGGGGGTGTGCCACTCCCCTTGATTTTATTTTTTTTGACACAGTGAGGTAACAAGTCAGGTATCAAAAGCAAACAAGGATTATTGCTTCCTCCTGTTTCCTTCCCCCTCCCCCCCGCCACTGCAGCTGAGACTTGAGCTGACACAAGAGGGGGAGGACAGGCTCAGCTTGCCAGCAAACCAGTCGAAATCTGAAATTATTCAGTTGAAACCAGTAACAGGACTGGGATCAAAATCTGGCTTCATGCCCAGCTGTGGAGTCCTGTATGAACAGACTAAGAAAAATAAATAAATAAATAAATAAAAATGCTGTGTATTGCAGACAATGTCTGCACCGAAAAGTAGAATTAGCCACAGAAGCAAAGTTCTCAGCACTTTTACACAGCTTTTGAGCAACTTGCTCTGAGATATTTGAAGCACCTTTAAATAAACAGCTAAACTGTAATGAGCTTATGCGTTAAATGAATGAGTGTGGAAATTAGGACATGAGATATTTGCATAGTAGCCAGGAGATAAATGTTAGGGGCAGTCCAAGCTGAAGAATAGTAGCTATTGTTTCCAGCAAGCTAGTTTTCATAAAATAACATGGACTTCCTGTACGTAAAATACTCATATCAGCACTGCCTACAATGATATGTGGTAAAACTATTAAGAAATTAAGTACATGGAGGAGGAAAATTCAACCCTAGACAAACTTTAAAGGTTTAAACCTAATCTGCAGTAAATCTGTATGCTTAAAAGGTCTCTGTACTTTATAACTTTCTATCCAGCATTAAGTAAGTGCAAATATATGCTGGTGAAAGACAGTGGGTTTTCATTTCAGAATGACTGGATTTTATGCATATTTATACACATGCAGAAATATAGAAATTAATTAATGACCTCCTCAGGTCAGGAGACCTGCAATAGCTAGGGACCCTAGTTATCCATGGCTATGAATAGTTCAAGGTTTAGTCTAACAGGGTTAGCTTGTGCTATGCACTAGGTAATATAATTAGTCACAGGCAGAGGAATTCATCCTTACTCTGGCACAATGCAGGTCAGTTTTCTCCATGTGAAATGCAGCCACCCAGATACAGATCTCTGAGACCGGTGAAACAATTATTAATGGTGCTTAGGAAAAAAGTTACAAATCCAGTGATGGTGAAGTGGCAAATGCCACAGGGAGTTTTAAGACCATAAGCAGGGAGAAAAAATCTGCCAGGTTTGTCTAGTTTGTAAGCCTCTTGATAGTCACCAAAAATATATATATTGTTGTTGTTGTTGTTGGAAATTTCCCAAAGAGGTAAGCAAACAGGAATAATTAATGCCAAAACAGTATGTAAGTGACATGGGAGTTGTGAGGGTGTCCTGGAATAGAAGAGCTCTTATTTTCTTTGTCTTACCTTGCTCCCTATGCATCTGTTTGGGGCCACAGTTCGACATGGGCCTGTGGACTTCATGCACCTGGGGCTGACCTGTTCTGCTGGTCCCTATGCTCCTGTGACTCCTTACAAACAAGGAATTACTGAAAAAATAAATAAATAAATAAATAAAAAATGATGCTGCTTGACTTCAGAAAAAGGGATCTGGAAGGCCAGGTCTCAGTTACACACAGTTACTGCAGATTTACTATGAAATCAGCATAGCTGGAAATCAAGGCTCTGTGTCTTAAATAGGCCTAGGGACCCCAAGGACCCCACTCCTCCTGACTTTCCTAAAACTCCTCATGAATTTGGCAGGACCTCGGTGCCAGTGAGAATGGGGCAAGGTGCTGAATGTTTGCCTGAATGTTCTTTTCGTCCTCCCTGTCAGGCTGTGTCACACCAGCAGATGCTGGGAGCAAAAGGCCAGGCCCCAGGTGGTCTAAGCTGCAGTAGTTCCATGGCAGCAGCAAAGCAATGCCAGGCTATATCACTTTACAGATTGTAATATCAAGACTGGAAAAGATCATTATATGTGTAGGGTTTTTTTTCCTGCTGGTCAGAAAACCTCAGATTTTTTTTTTTCTTCTATACTACTTTTCTCTTTCTTTTTACTCTTCCAAGGTCATCTTTAGATAGGAAACAAGTGGTCAGATAATGATAGGATATGTGTGCCAGAAGAAGGCAAGATCAGAGATGCTGTAATATGGCTGGATGTATGGCAGAATATCATTTTCCAAGGAGATTTGTGTTTGTTACTTAATCCCCTCCTCCACACTGCCCACTCTCACTGAACACTGCTTCCTATTTATAGAGATGCTCTTGCAGTCTTTTCATGTCTCACAGTTTTATTTCCACTGGTCTTGTAGGGGCTCTGAGGAAAATATTATCACCCCCTAGAATCCACCGAGAAGTGGACGGAGATCCTGAGCCTTAGAGATACGCAGCCAACTACCTCTACCTTTGAAGAGCCTTTGAAGAACCACACCAGACATGACTATGAAGAATGACAAAAAGATTTTGGAACAGCTCTGGGAACTAATCCCAAGTCCTCTGATACCTGAATGAGTGCACATGTAATCCCACTCATCAGCTTTTCATAGAGCTGGCCCCTTTTCTGGGACTACCCAAGGGTCAGCCCCTCAGGCTGTAAATGCAGCAAGGTGATAACTCATCAAAGCAGGGCAGCTGCACCTGCAAGAGAAGAAAAAAGGGAACAGGAGGAGGTTTTCCTTCCTGTCTACTTGCTCCTTGAGAAGGTTTGCAGGTTAAATAAATTTAGGTCGGGTTGAACCTTTTAGAACCTGACAGATATTATGTTATGAGTATCCTTCATTTCAGATATGACAGTAGGAGAGTCAAGCACACATATCCACCCAACACAAAGTTTCAGTGCTCTGAGCAGGCAGGTTTCGGTGACTATTACTATGGGAGAGGTGTGTGGGTGTGTGTTTCTTTATGCAAGAGCATGTAGGGGAGCACAGCACAAGAATATAATAAGGAAAACCTCGAACAGCCTGTCTAGGGTAAAGAGAGTACCAAAATATACAACTGGACTTTGGGTGCTGAACTGGGATGGGGAACTGTCTGATTGTTCCTGTGCTCAGAGAAAACAGGCATAGTATCTTCCTGTAAATACACTGTAAATAGATCAAACATCCCCACTCCCAATTCCTCCTCCTAATTCAAAGTGCCTATAGCAGCCCAGACTTTGGCAGTCTATTCAGATCAGAACGGATCAGACTATCCTTCCCATTTCTATTTCAAACTGAATGTAACTAAACATGTTAACAACTGGTCAAGTTGGTGATTTACTGCCTTAGCCTCCTGGTTCATATCTAGATGCTAATTTCTGCTCTTCAGTTATTCCATCTAGCAGGAGCACTGATAAGGTTTTCAAAGAGGCTGTCTTGGGAGAGCCTTGCCCTTAGACCATCAATATCTCATCTTGTGCCCCATACAAGTTCTGTGCTCAGAAGGAAAGATAAGAAACATAATCTATTCTTTTTCATACCTCTGTGCCATAGGGATTCAAACAGTGCAAACTGGCATGCCAGGCCCTTTCATGGAAAAGTGCCTCTAGACTTATCAAACTGGGCTCTTTCTCCAGTGCCTTTGGCTCTTAATGCAATTTCTTTACATTCCTAAGGATCCCCCACAGCAGTCTCTGACACAGGCAGAGGTAAACACAAGTATTCAAAGGTGTTTACTCTCCTATCACTTAATGCATAAGGATGGACAGAAGAGCAAAGAAAAAAATGTTAAGAGATCACAGCAATAATGACAGAATCATGGAGATGCTGCTGACAGGGAATTATACGTGCTGCTGCTGCTGAAAACAACTAATATATCCTGCTGCATGGCACTGGAGACATGGAAAAGAAACATATACATGAAATAACATCCTGTCACATGTAAGTTTATTTCATCCTTTTGTGGTGTAGCAAAAACAGTGAAGTAGGCAACCCTTCCAAAAGGCTTGTAGTCTGCTTTGTTGATAAAGAAAATAGAATGGAAGTGCCTTGTAAATTATTGATATCACATATTGCATGTGAACTTTTGACATGGCTGTCTCCCTGCTGTCGTTCACTGCATGCCATAATCCTTTCCTTTCCTGCCAGATTTCAATCTGTTCCACATAACCCTTGCTATTCCTCCAGCAAGGGAATTGAGCAGCAGCGTAGATTTTGTACAAGAATTGCATTTTATAAATCATTCCTGCATTTAGCCTCCTGGCAAGCAATCACTTAACATGTTTTAGCCTCTCTCACATCGATTCTCAGGAGTTTACAGGTCTAAGCTTCAGAAACAGGATCCTGTCTTTGGATAAAGAATAAGAAGCTACTGAAAAGTATAGAAGTCAGACCTTCAAGAGTTCTCAGGTGTGAACAAATTTTTCAGAAGAGCCCAACTGTCTTTAAGCCCCTGTGTAGGGGTCAGATGTTTGAAAGTGCCCAATACTGTAATAGCTCCCACTGTAATCCTTTTAGCTAGATTTTAAAAGCCCATGTGTTGATTTATTTGAAGCCTCTGGACTCAGTACTGAGAGTAGAGCTCTGAAAAATTCAGCAGTATTTTATCAACAAAGCCTACAAAAGAATAAATGTTGCAGTCTGAAACTAAGTAAATAAATAAATAAATAAACATAGAAACTTCTCTCATTACTTTTTCTGTTTCATTTTACTAGGAGCTGCACCAAAATCCTACCACTAAGAAAAAACATTTTTCTATGAACTTTTGAGTAACTGCAAAAAATAGCTTGATAGTTTCCAGGTTAAAGGTTATCTGAAGCTGCATTGATTTCAAAATTTCATCTTAGGCAAAATTTAAACATTGACATAGTTTGAAACAAAACTCTTAAAGGCTACCATTGCTCACAGCAGACAATATTAATTTGCAGGCCTTATGCCCTTGATTTTTTTCCTGAGACGAAATTATATCATATCAGCTGGTCTGTCTGCAGGCTATTCTAAATCATTTGATAAATGCCCGAGTGCTACTTATTATCTTTCCATTGTTCTATATAATTCAGCAGACTGACTGAAAGATAAGAGGAGCCCAGACCAAAGACCAAAGCCCAAAGAACTGCTAACCATCTGGTATCAGTTTGATAATCAAAAGCTTGTAAGGTAGGAGTTTGATAACCAGGGTTATTGCTGTTTATCTTGCCCTAGGATGTTATGTACCAAATTAAAAACATTTATGAGCTTGAAATTAAGGTTTTAGTTAGGTTTATATAAATTCATTTGGTACAGAGTTTTAATCGTTTATCTTATGTGTATCATCATTTCACATCTACACATTTTACAACCAGCAGATGACCTTGAAATGGGGTAGAGAACAACATAATGTTATACATCCTCACACCAAGGTTGCAAGTGACTGAGTAATGTTTTGGACATCAGTTGCTGAGCATTACCAAGGACCTTTACAAAACAAGAAAATTCTGTAAGCACAAAATGAAATGTCAATTTGTTTCCGTACTGCAGAAATCCTGGAAAGGGGTGGGAGGAAGAGAATTCCCTCACAACCCATGAAAAATGGCTGAGGCAAGAAAACTGGGTGCTGTAAATAGCAAAAGTCTGAAACTCAGTTTTAAGTATTTTTGTGAGTAGCGTAGCAGACAAATAACTCATGAGGTGCTCAACAGTGCCAAGGTTAGTGAAACCCTTTATAATCATCTGGCTATCATCTAGTTGTATAATCTAAAATGACTTGGGTGACCTGCTCTTACAAGCATATTTTTTTTCCTGAAATTTAAGTGGGAGGAGAGACTGTAGTAGATTCAAACTGGAATGAGCATAGGGAAGGACTCCTAACATTAAAGGGAACCTGATTTACTAGAGAAGAAGAAAGTACTGGAGAAGAAAGTCTCTGTGTCCCTACTAAGTGTGCCAGACAGAAAACACCATCAAGGAATATAAAATATTTAAAAGACGGTCTGAGGCCCGTGTTAAGGCTGAGCACTAGGACTGCTCCTGGCCCTTGTCAGTTACCAAGTGACATTGCTACTTCATTTTGGAGAACTAAGTTGCTCACTTGCAACTCAGAGGTGGAGAGAGAGCCATCAAAATCCTCTGAAATCCACCAGGACAGTGCAAGTCGCACTGAATAGAGCTGAGAGCACAGGAGGAAGCATGCATCTTGCAACTGACTGGCAGCACAAGTCCTAGGCACTTTTCCACAAAAGATGGTGTAAATGATGCTGTTATGTCTTCCAGAAATGATGAAATCACCCTGCAATAATGCTGGAGATGGGGAGCATTCCTCGCTTCTCTTTCTGAAGAGCAACCACCATTCAATGAACAATAGTGCCAGCTTCAGAAACAACATGTGTTTTTTTTTCCCAAGAAAAAGTTGTTACACAAAATACACAAACCAGCACTAGAAATAGGTCCCAAAATCCAGCATTGTGCCATGGTACATCACTGTACCATGATTTCTCAGCAAGGCAACTGTAATGCTTTGTCATAAAACCAATTAATGACATGAAAACAAATAAATACAAACTGAAAATGAATAAATGTAGCTTATAAATTAGAGGAAAATGTAATCATCATTATTAAGGTGGACAGGATTCTAGAATGAAAATCCAGAAGTTTTAGGTGAAACAAATATTTGACTAAAGGATGGGAATGTAATGTGTGGCCAAAGGGTTTCCTTGTTCCTTACTGGGAGCTGTTTTTTCCATTATTCTGTTTTTTTTATCCTTTCCTCTGTACTGGTGGGAGTATTCACCACCTGTGCTTACATCTCCCTTTGCATTCTACTCTATTTTCTCTAGGTGGACACAGACTGTTGAAAGTGGAAGGCATATTTTTGTGCAAATCCCTTCTTCATTCAAATTAACTTTAAGCTCATTGAGAACTGAGGTGGAATACAGCCTGAAGAGTAATTAAAATAATGCCTAATGGCTTCTGTAGGATGTCAATTGATGTGTTTCATGAAGGAAGATTTTTGATAACTCAGTGAATATTCTAACTGAGATAATTTTCAACCCAACAAGAACTTAATTGTTTTACATGCCATAGTCTGTATAAATCACCCACTGATTTTCACCCTTTAATGCCCATAAACTAAAGGCAATACATATTCACATATAAGCAATAAATAGAAAACATTCAAAAAGATCAGATCTTATGGGATAGCCATTAGTTCCCACAATAAAAGAACACAAATCAAACCCAGCAACTGAAGAGCAGATGAGTGAATGATTACTCTGTGCCTCTAATGAAATGATATTGTGAAAGGCATTAGGCAGATTGATTAGAGCTCAGTTGATGGACAAAACTGCCCACTCTGTCCACTGTTATAATGAATCTACCTACAATACATCTCAAGCGAGTTTGCATTGGTGTGTACATTTATACACAAGTGTGCATATGTTTGCGTGCTTTGTTGTACATTATTCATTGTTGTTTCTACACAGTATAATAATAGTCTAACTTGCAGAGATTCATACTTCAGACTTCCCTATGAATACACTTTCAAGGTAGAACTCCTGGAATGACTCATTTTCAGTACATCTGACAGTCATTTCAATTAACACATTTATCAGTGTATTTACAACATGCAGAGGGAAATAAAGATCCTGTGAAAGAATGAAGCAAGATGAATCAAGCCTCTCACTTAGATTAAAAAGAAGCAAAACTAAATCATTACCACAAGTTAATACTGAAGCTAAAAGCAGAGTAAGAATACAAATGAAGATTGGATGCTTATACCATTAAGGATGATATTCAGAGAAATGATAGTCAGGATTAAAAAGAAAGCAAGATCAAGCTCTTCTGCTATATAAATATTGTCGGTTCCATTAGCTTCAGTAGAACCATGCCAACAGTCATTAGTGATGGATCTGACCTGCAGTCTCAGAACCTGTGTATTTTAGATATACAATCTAACCTTGAAACCAAGGCTTAGAAATTGTTCCTGGGAAGGAAAGAAAAAAAAATAGTTCAAAGTCTTGCACATGGGCTGGAATAATTTCATACAACAGCAGAGGCTGAGGTCAGACTAGGAAGCACCTCTGCTGAAAAGAAACTGGGTTGCTGCTGGACAATAAGTTGAACAAAAGTCTGCAACACAATCTTACAGTGACAAATGTCAACTTCATAATGGACTGCATTAGCAAGAACACAGCTGACAGTTTGAGGGAATTGATTTTCCCCTCCATTTGGCACCTGTGAAGAGTGCGTGTCTGAAGTACTGTGTTCAGTTTTGGGCTGCCCAGTACCAAGCTAAAGTCCATCAGAGACCCACTGAGATGGTTAGTGGCTGAAGCAGATGACATACAAGGACAGGTTCAGGAAGCTGAGCTTGTTTAACTGTAAGAAGAGAAGTCTAAGGGGAAACAGGAACCTATTTTCAACTACCTAAATAAATATTAAAGAAGAGATGAAATCAGACTAAGATGTAACACACCCAAGTTACAGAGAATGAAAATTAGAAATATCAATTAGCTTTAAGGGAAAAATTATTCACAGTGAAGGTGGTCAGACATTAAAAAAGAGGCCCAGAGAGGCTGTGCAATCTCCGTCCTTGAGATATTCAAAGCAAGATAGCACAAAGGCCCTGAGGGACCTCATCTAACATTGACTTCACCCTGGCTTGGCCTCTGGTGGTCCCTTTGAATTATATAATTGTGTGATTCTGGAAAAGACTAGAAAAAGGGTGTAGAGAGAAAATCAGAAGTTCCAAGGCACAAAATGAGACTCAAGAATCAAGGAATACAGCAGCCAGATAAGAGTTGCCTAAACTGGATACTGAGCCAGACCCAAAGAATCATCATTTGGTTGTAATAGACTAAACAAAGACAAACTTCTTCTCCCTTTGGAAATCAAAACACTGCAGGCTTCTTGTAGTGAGGTAAATGAAGATAAGAATAACCTTGAGCTACAGTCACACTATTTATTCATTGCTTATTTAAGACATAGCAACCTATTGTATATTGCTGCAATTTGTCTAGCTAATTATATAGAGCTACAGTTACACATTGTGGCTAATTGCTGGAATATGCATCCTCTGAAGCCATTAAGATTGCTACCACTGACTCATTTGAGGTGTCTAATTTAGCCTTCTGAATTATCTGACTCATCTCACCAGGCTCTTCTCCGTAGGCTTTTCTAATGTCGCCTTTTAAAGGAGGTTGTCTCTACCAATGACTACACGGAGAACTCGTGGAGAGTAACCCAACAGAGATACCCAGAGCTAGGTTCCATGAATACTGCCCTTTTTTCCTCTAGGATAAAATGGAAATGGTAAAAATTGCCTACTCCCACATTCTGCATGTGTCTGTTGGTGTAATATGAATTTAACAACAGGAATACTAATATATCCATGCCATTTGCCAAAGTATTGAAATATCAGAAGGATAAATTGGAGGAAGGATTTCTGGCTGCTAAAATGCCAACTTTTCAGCAATGTCAATTAGAGTGTTTTGGGCTGTGTGAATGCCCTGGCAAAGATACAACACTGAAAGGACAATCAGTGAAATTGGGATTTGCAGAAGATATGAAATAAATAAATAGATAGTTACTGAACAAACGTAACTAATCTCTTCTAAGAAGGCTTCATTGAATAAAGGAGCATTCAGTTTTTCTATCTGTGATTTACGGTCACTTGAGTGGTGGTTACACAGGTACTTGGGGGTTTATGAAGCATCAAAAATGTTCTGAGAAACACATAAAAGAAAACACAAATTTTAGACTATGTTCAAGACACAGCAATGTGAGGTCAAATACATCAGCTGCAGAATATATGTTATATTCATATATATTCTACATATTTTATTCTATTAAAATAGATTTGCTGCTGTAACTATGATAAATTAATAGGGCATGAGGAGAGACACAAATAGTTCATTTATAGAATGGAATTACCACTTTGTGGAAAAAGCGAGAAATATAAAGAGTTACAGATGAGGAGAAAAGTGTGAGAGAATAGTCAAATGAATATGGCCCATGCTGTCAAAGACAGCTGAATGTAGAATGTTGGTTCCGAGATCTGGTTGGGAAAAGATTATTTGTCATATTGGTTAGGTCAGTGCCAGTGGAGCTGAAGGAAGGGATTAGAGAGGGTCTGGGATGGATAACAGGAAACGACCTCCAAAAACTGATTGTAGGTACTACATCTAACATTTCTGAGGTTGAAAGCAAGGGGGTTTGACAATTGCAAACTAAAGCAGGGCTGTATTCTATGAAAATATGTCATTGAGAGGAGAAGGATCATGAAAGAAGAACCAAGGTTAGGAGAAAATGAAAACAGGCAATTGGTTGGGGTGGTGACAGTAAATAAAACTGTAGGGGTTGGGTGAGGAGAGTTTCTGTAGTAGGGAACTGTTGGTTTTATTTCATAGAATCATAGAATGGTTTGGGTTAAAAAGGAAAAGATGTTAAAGATCATCCAGTCCAACTCCCCTGCCATAGGCAGGGACACTTTCCACTACACCAGGTTGCCCAAAGCCCCATCCAACCTGGCCTGGAAGGCCTTTTACCTGATACGTGAGATCTGATATGGAAAGGTATTTGCTAAGCATTGTGCAGAGAGTGAAATGGGCAAGAGGGCTTGAGAAATGACCTGCCCCCAGGAATGTGTGACATGATTCACACAAATGAACCTCAGTAGGCTTCACCAGGGAAGTAAAATGAGGATAAATAAAAGAAGAATTAAATCTGAACTGAAGAAGGAAGCATCTGTGGGAGACTGTTCGGATACTGCTGGAACAGTTGTGCTGGAGCTGCCTGGCTGGCTGAGAGCTCTGTGGATGTCACTTGCCCATCCTGTGCTCTGGGCAGCACCAAGACCAGATCCAGCTTTTGTGGTTTCAGCTCTTGGGCTGCTTCTCTTTGCTTGAGCGGAAACATTTGTCCATTAGGTACCTGCGGAAACATGAACGACTCATTGCATCAGTTACCTTCAGGCTTTCAAAACACTGGAGTCATTCAACAGAGGTGGATCTTTTCCCTTGGAACTGGACAAGTTTAGCACAGACAGGCCAGATGACCAACATGATGAATATCCTCCATTTTCCATTCACCCTTGGGCTGTGTTGAGTTACTTCTGTTTGTCTGCAGAGCCTGCTTTGCTAGGGCATGCTCAAAGATAGTCAAACCCATTTGCAGGTGCAGACAATTAAAAATACCCCTACACTACACAGAAGGAAAAGAAGATTTCTGTGACTCAGATTGCAGCATCCTAAAGAATGACTTCCCAATTGTCCAAACAGTGTGTTGGTTCTTGCAAAATGTAGGTGTCTCCTGTTAACTATCTTCATCATGGTCCGTTCATATCCTTGTAACCACCCAGAATCACAGCACTATAGCTGCCCAACTTCATAAATCGTACGAGGCATACACGCCAGTGTAACAACACAAGGGCAGCCTTTGCAAAGACATTACTGTGCACAGACTTGAATGGGGTGTGATTCATCTCTTTAAATTAGGTTGTCTTTGTTGGCTGGGCTCCCGTTACAGTGGCTGGAGATCTGGTCAATACAGCCGTAAGGCAACAGTCATTTTATTTTAAAGTAGATATCCACATTTAGGTCAGATGAGTCATGCCCAAGGTATTATGGACTGTATTGACTGGTTATCCACAAAACAGAGCTGAATCCCAGATATCTGCCATGTGTAGCTAATATTAGGAAAAGAAGGGGAGTAAGTTGACACACAGAGATTGGAGTGATAACCTAGATCTTAGGAGGTTCACGTACACTTCCGGGAGGAAGGATGAACTCACAGCTACAGAAATGGTCTGACAGCACTATTTTAGTCCTGACCTTAAAACAGGCTTCATCTGCCACCTTCTCTGTAACCCAGACATTTCGGCTCTCTATGCCTTTGCATCTTATATGGAGAGGATGATATCCTGCTTGCAGGACTTTTCTGTTCCTTATGTAGAGAGCAAGAGCTTACTGCTTCTTATAGGGCTTAGCACATGCAATCTTTTATTTCAAACCTCTTGATGCTACTGTGATATGAGTAAATAATGAAGAAGCCATGGCAGAGTCAGAAGAGCTTTCAGTCCCAAGAGTGATTGCCCTTTTAACTAAGAATAGTATGTTTTTATATTGGATTTCTTTCTTTTGTGTGTGTGTTATTGTTGCTGCTGCTTAAAAAAAAATGATTTATTTCAATACATTTTCTCTTGTTTAAAAAACAGAAGCTTAACCCTTGCTCTTTCCAGAGTAAAAGTAACCCTACAGGGTATGTAATAAATATTTAAAATGGATAATTGAAGGAGAAAGGAAAAAATCATGTCACTGAGGGATAGCAAAAATTTTATTTCAGGGTAGTGACAGCTTCTGTTGTCTCTGCCATCAAATAACTCTGAACTCGGGAGAACTGCTGCATGCAAATGAAGTCAAATTAAATGTAGGTGTCCACATCAGGCACATCATCTTCTTCAGAGTGGCAGATCAGTCCCCTCTGCACAGAGACCAGGTAGTGGATGCTGAGTGCTCTGCCCATTACAGATGGTCCCTCGAGGACAAGGTGAAGGCTGGTTAATGGCACAGCAGGGAGAGCCCCACATTGCACCTTCCCTTGCTTTCTTCATGTTGGAGCAGATTTCCTCCTTCGGTGCTGTCAGGCCAGTATGCTTCTCCATTACTGGAATTCATTTTATCCGTGTTTTAACTGGCATGAGAGAGGAATTGTATGCTGATGAACTGACTAAGCTGTCACCATCCTACCAGCCAGCTCCCCTACACCTGTCTTGAAATCAAATGCTGGGCCAGAGAGTCTGCTACAGCAGAGCAGCATGATGCCAGCCTGGTGGGATACAGAGAGCATCCTTCCAGAGCTGCTGGTTTCACCCCTTGGCAGGAGTTTGGCTGTGGTTCCCTCATCTCATTTCATGCCCCTGTCCAGGTATATTCTGGGGGAGTGGGGTGGGGGAAACTGAAGCTTAAGTAATTCAAGAGTTTTATTTGCTTTTTGCTGGAAATTTGGCAGAGCAGGCAACTGGTCCTGGCTCTCCAAAACAGTGCCAGCACTGTGACAACAAGCAATGCTTATTTATCACAAGGATCTTTCTGGACTTGTATTTGTCCTAAGACCCATACCAATACATACCCTGCTGCATCCCCAGTCTCTCCACATGTTCTGAATTCAAGCTCTGACAGAAATCCCACTGCCTCCCTGTCATGGGGCATGACTTCCCATCTTCCCTAAAGCTCAATGAGGCAAGAAATAAAACTGTACTTTGGGCAACAAAAGGCCATTGTTACCTGGAAGTGATTCCTCCCAGTGCAACTGAGTACAAAGTATGAGTTTGAATTACTTTTCCAACCTGGTAATGTGCAAACCACTATCAAGCTACAGGGTGATGGTGATTGTATCAAAAAATATTGATTAATTAAAGAAAAAGTACCCTTGAAGAGGATCTTCTCAAATGTTACTAATTCAAACATCTTTTGTCCTCCAATTGTGCTGAAAAACATATCTAAATCTAAAACCATTTTTGATATGTATGAATGGCTGAAATAAAAATGACTTTTACTAACAAGTGATTATGTAATATTAAAATACCGTTATCACATTTATCTGTTTACCAGCTGGAGTTCTAATTGAAATTTGTTCAGAACTCATAATAGCATTAGGTCATGTTATGCTTACAGCATTAAGCAATGATTACATCTGTGGCTTTTGTTTTTAATTAGCTTTTTCAGTTATCTGGGAGAGATAGAACCTTTCAAGATCGTAATTCACTTTTGATTACAATGGAAAGAGAACAAACTGAGTCATCTTACAGAAAAGTGTGCGACTGTATAATTTACATCCCTGACTCTGAGGCTGTTAGATCTGACTGTATTTTGATTTCCTGTCACTCATCAGTTATGTTAATTGCTTTTTGATGGCAATGAGGTGCTGGCGTTTGCACATTCGGGGATCTAAAATGACTTTTTACAAAAGAGAGATGAGCGTGTATTGTGTCTTACTTTTTCAATGGCAGGACAGAAGCAATGCTGCTAATGCAAAGTACTGAAAAACAGACACTTTGTACCAGCTGTGCAGCTGAACATAGACAGAGTCGAATTTTAAAGAGGGCCTCAAAGATAGCCATAGCTCTGAATCAGAAAAGTGTTTGAGCATGTGCCTCCATCCTTCATCCCAGCATACAGACATACAATTACTCACTTGCTTTAGGTTAAATATCTTGCTGAGTCTCATCCTATGGAAAGGGCAAGCCTTTGCAAGCAAGCAGCCCGCAGGGGGTACTTTATGTGCCCTCATCAGTGGGTAAGTGACACTAACTGCTCGTTAGTAAAGAACTGACTCCAGCAGTTCCCCAGACTAGCACAAGTTCCCCTGCTGCCCTTTTTCTTCAAACCCTTGCTTAGCTTGCTGTAAATACCCATGCTTGGGAGAATGGATGAGTAACTCCATGAGCCAAGATGGGGAATAATCAGCTTTAATTCGCTGGAACAAGCAACTGCTGAGAGCCAGCAAACAGCCCAGCTCGTCCTTCTGCTGCTACTGCCAGCCTGGGGGCACCGCCAAGCAAAACTGCCACCTCCACGCATGCTCGTCATGCCGTGCCATGCTGCACCCTGGCCCCCAAGCAGCACCCAGGGACTGGAGAGAATCTGAACATGACTAGCCAGGGGAGCTCGGCATCATTCACCAGCCAAGTGTTTGTGAAGATAAACTGGATGAGGGTGGTAAGATACAGCTGCAGGAAAAGAGCAAGATTGTTTGTGTCTGACACACCTATGGAGGTGTGAGACACACGCAGAGGAGCTATAGTAAGGAGACCAGTCTGGTGTGCTTACAGGATCGTAATTGGTATCCCTGGAGGAGTTAGAGAAATTGTAGAAATCATAGAAAATAGGTTCAGAAGGGGTCTTGAGATGTAGCATAATCCACCCCCCAGCTGAGACAAATCAAGGGGAGAATTGGCCATAAGACACATTGCCTGTAATTCTCTTGTTCTGCTCAGTGCCAGAAGAGCTCAGCTGTTTTCTAATGTCCCGTTGAAAAAAACATCTTTCTTAGAGAAAGTGTAGAAAATCTGGGAAGCGTTACTGAAATGATCAAAGGTCTAAAGTCTGTATCATTTATTCAGTCACTAAAAATGATGATAACCAGTTAATGCCACTTACAGGTGTAAAAAAGGCCAGAAAATTCTCCTCCCTCTCTTCATGCCTCACTTTGCCCAAATAGTTCCTTCTGTGTTGACCTGAGCCACGACTCCAAGGGCTGAGCCCTCTCCCATCCTCATTCCTTGTTTCTGGGAAGATGAAGAAATGCTTTTTCCCTGTCACTAGGTGGGGAACAGAGTCATTACCTCTCACTGGGGCTGGCTAAGTGCATCCTTTCCTTCCTTGGAGTAATCGTATATTTTTTTCTGAACTGAATGATTGAGAGGTTTGGGGCAGGCTGCCCATTTCTGCTAGGATGCGATGCTCTCTGTGACTTGCCATGGAGCAAGGGGCATTCCCATGACAATCCGCCCATGCTACACTCTGCTTTATGGGACCACTGAGAGCCAAGGGATGCTGGCTTGAGGGTCTTCTATGCCTTCGACAACAGAGGACTTTCTGCCTCTGCTTATAAGAACAGATAGTTCTTAAAAAGCTGTGTGAGTTCTAATACAGGAGGTTAGATTGATTTTGTTCTTAAAGCAAACAAACAAACAAACAAACAAAAACAACGACCAAGCAAAAAAACATTGTGTTCTTTGCTGTTTATATTTACTGCCCTGCAGGATCTGTGGTGAGGTCCAGGACAGATACCTGTGCTGAAGAAGAGCCCATCACGTCTTCCTGATGACACCCTGAACTGTCAGGAGGCCACACAAGGATGCAGACGTGGACCAAGTCCTGCATTGAGCAGGGGCCAGCCAAGTAGATGCAGACAGGCTCAGCAGACTTGGGATCAGACCTCCTGTGACATCCTGAAAGCCTGCAGTGGTCACACAGGTGAACCTGACATCAGAAAGGTTAAAAAGTGTCCCAAGATGGGGAGTGCTTCACTGGGGATTAACATGGCAAAAGGAGAACGCAGCTGCTGTCACTTCTTATAGCCACAGTCAGCCTTCACTGAGGGTGAGCTGGGCAGTGAGCAGTGGTCCTCTCACAGCAAACCTTTCCTGCTCTTGTTCTGGGTTTTATTCTTGCTCTTAACCACTAAATACATATATATATATATATTTTTTTTTTCTTGTGAAAACATAGCGGACAATAAGACTCTACGGTCTTTATGCATCAAGCAACCACCTTAGCAAATGTGCAGGAGTCACTGTATTTCCAGTCTAGCTTTGAGCCACTTCCCACTGGGACTCAATCCTGCCTCTTCTACTGCATAAGGCTCAGGGGAGACTTGATCATGGCCTTCAAATACATAAAGGGGCCCTATAAGAAAGACGGGGAGTGATTCTTCACCAGGGAGTGTAGTGATAGGGCAAGGGTTTAAGGACAGCTTTAAACTAAAAGATGGTAGAGTTAGGTTAGATAATTAGATAATAGTTGTGAAGAAATATTTTACTCTGAGGGTGGTGAGGCACTCAAACAGGTTGCCTGCAGAAGCTGTGAATGTCCCATCCCTGGAGGCCAGGGATAGTTGGACAAGGTCCTGGGCAATCTGATCTGGTGGGAGGTGTCCCTGCCCATGTCAGGGAGTTGGAACTGGCTGATCTTTAAGGTCTCTTTCCAACCCAAGCCATTTTATCATTTTATGATTCTAACCCAGCTGCTCAAATGCTGGCATTTAACAAAATTCCTTCTGGGACCCGAACAACCTTTTGCAGGAAAGATTTCAGCAAAGTGAGTGCACCACCACAGAAAGTGCTGGCTCATTTCCTAAGTTCAGGTTAAAAATAAATAAATAAATAAATAAATAAATAAAATCCAACCCAGTTTAAACATCAATGAAACACCATTAAAGCAGTGAAACAAAAATAACTCTGGCCTGAAGACTAAGGGATTTAAGTGAGACTAAAGAGGGCCTTTAATTACTTCCATTTTTACTCTTCAGCAGCCTCAACGAGATTAAAATAGTTCCTCCCTCCTCTTCCCAGTGTGTCAGTAGGACAGAGCCATGCAGAGGACTCACGCGCAGTGCCTCCTCAGACACAACAATACCTCCGTTGGCTTCCCTCCCCTCCCACAGCAGGCATTCAGCATGGATCCATCCTACCACAGCCAAAACAAGAGGCACAACAGGTGGATTTCTTTTTTTGTCTCCATTCTGTCCCTCTTCTCCCTTCCTTTTTTTTTTTTTTTTTTTTTTTTTCAGAGGAGATGCAGATGGCAGAGTCACTCCCATTGCGGTGTGTGAGCGGCTAGATGCAAAAATTCCCCACAGCTTGTGCAATTTTCTGAGCTGCCTTCTGCTCACCTCCACCTCCTCATTTTCCTCTTTATCTGCTTTCCGTATTCTCCGTGCTGCCACCGGTCCTGTGGAAATGAACACATCAAAGCCATAAGTAGTCATTTTTTTCACTGCTCCCGTGTCCTCTCTCCCCCCTCTTCCTTTAGCATTAATATTAATAGCTACTGTACCTTTCTTCACTGTTGCTTTCTTCTTGATCCTCAAGGGAGTAAGCCTTTTCTTGGACTTTCTGCTACAGCGAATGCTTTTTTGAAGGGATGCTAGGGCATGCTGGGAAGCACAACACTGGTGATGCCTGTGATACAATATTGGGCCAAGCAGCAAAGATATAAAATGTTATTGTACTCATTGGAGGAGTCAAGCATGCTTTTATCCCTGCCACGTATAGCTGGATATTTTTTTTCTTGTTTTTCTAGCAAAAATAGCTTTTTAATCAGTCCAATATCTCCAAGGAAAAAAAAAAAAAAAAAGAACAACAAAACAAACAACAAAAACAAACCAAAATAAAGCAAACCCCAAACAACACAAAGCTCTTTCCTATTCCCTCCTTGATGTTTTTCCATAGGGCTGCTACCTGAGAAGCAAAGGAACAAGTGCTCTTTCACTCCCGTTGTCAAACCAAACGCGCTCACACACATAAATACACACCGCAGCTACACACAGCACCCGCTCCCCCAGCACCACAGTTATTTAAAGCCTGGTGTTAACGAGCCTCCAGCCCTTCAAGGCTTGCAGCCCGCTGATGGTCCCTGGGGCAGCGAGCCGAGCGCCAAGCGCGTGCGTCAGCCCGGCATTTGTATTCTGCGGTGTGGCTGCAGGGCTAGAGCAGTAGGAAGAAATCCCCCAGGTTTGATTTCACTTACAGACGTGTAATGGAAGTACAGCAGTGCGGTGAGCGTGACGTTGCTGCGCCACGGGGGCTGCCTGCAGCCCACGGGGAAGGTTGGTACTTAGGATCACGGCGGTGCCTGAAAGGCAGAAGGTGAATTTCTTGATGCCATCGTCACAAGAAACGGGGACTGTGGCGATAATCACATTCACTGTAAGCCTCACAGCGAGTTATTCCAAGCATGACTTGTGCCTGCATGGATTTAAAGATTATTTGCTCCCATCTTGACACTCGGGATCTGCTCCCTTTGCAAGTGAGGCTTTTTTTAATGTGCAGAAGCAGGTGGAGGTCTGGGGCAGGAGGGGTTGGGGTGCTCAGGTAGGGCTTCCCTTACCCTTTTATTGCAACACTTGCTGTAGCTGGGCACAGCACCAAGGAATAGCACCCCACCCCTTGTGCTCCCCCAGAGCTGCTGCCTTGAATCCAGTTGCTGTTACAGCCAGCAGTGGAAAAGGGACTGAGAGAGGTCAGGAGTTGGATTGGTGACAGTTCTTAGGTTATGGCCCCATCCTGTTGTGTTTCCTCCACTTTTCAGCAAAGCCTGGTGAAGGCTGGTAGCTGCCCTTTGGTCTCAGTGTATCTGGGAAGATCTCCGCTCCCCTAACCAGAAGGCTGCAGGACAGAAATGTGCTGTGCTGGCCACATAGCTGTGACTTGGGTTGAAAACTGGTGAGGGAGGATAAAAACAATACACTGAGTTATGGACATAAGGAAAACACCAAGGACTTGTGCAAAAGCCCCCTGCAATCAACAGGAGCTGCAGATTGCACAAAGACACAGGTCAGGCTCCTGTCATAACCTTTCCAGAGATTATAAATCCTCACGCAAGAGGTGCCATGTATCCTGCAGTGCCAACCTCAACCTCTTCAGCTCAAACCAGCAGCACCAGAACCTGCTGATGGAAAAACAGGAGATTGTTGCGGGAGACAGGAGGAGAGAGTCTCAGTGTATTTTTATCATTAGTGCTAACAAACAAAAGGAGGATGGGGAGGATCTATTTGCTTGTCATAAATAATCACCGGCTTGATGTTTTAAAGCATATGCAGCAGCTGCACAACCTAATCGAGATGCCTTGTGTTTGCAAACATGCAACCTAAACAAAGTTTCAGGCGGTGATGGTGGGATGCTTTTGAGATCTCTGAGGGATGCCTAATAGGAAAATTCAAATGAGATCACATGCTTTGCTGCTTGTCTGCAAGGTTCTCCCAAAGGTCTCTCTGTTCCCCCAGCTTATGAGCCTAATTAACCCTCAGCACCTCGTTTCCAGGCTTGGAATTTTAAGTAATTACGGGGATGTGTGGCTTCCTTACCAGCACGTCAAACTCTACATGTCACACTCCCAGTGCTGGTATTTGCCTTGCACTTTGTTCAGTGTTGCAGGGGGTGGTCAGTTACTCACACAGGCAAAAATTCACCTGGGAGGCATCAATTTACAGACAGTCTTTGCACCAAGGGGGAGTAAAATTCCCCTTGGGAGTCCTGAAGGTTTTTGTAGCACTCTAGACCAGGAGGCTTCAAGTCTGTGTTGTCCTCAGATGTTTTAAGCTACTTCGCAGGCATTAACTATGCCCATTTCATACACACAACCCTACTCTAACCAGCTCCCCTGAGCTGCACGGATCGTGTGTGAGCTTTTCTGCATATTCAGCTGGCAAGGGACAGCCTGAGGAATCTACACTGCCCCCACAATTCTTTACACATTCCTCATTAGGCAGCCTGGATTGAAAGACAGAAAAAAAATAAATAAAATAAATAAAAATCTATAACCTGGAAAATAAGAATCTAGGGGAAGCAAGGAGAGCTCCAGAATCTGATGGGAGCTTTGGTGCAGGCTGCTACAGAGGTTGTCCTCTCTGCACTTTTCTTCCCGCTGCAGCAGTGAATTCCTGTCCATGTGGTGACTTGGTGATATCTTCAGTCACTCCACTGCTCTCAGACCGGATCCCACCCCAGCTTTTTCATCCTGGCATTTTCATGGGCTGCAGAAGCCACAGAGCTGGGTGGGAAGGAACCACAATCTTAATATCCTGCCTCCTGCATGCATGCTATAACCACTAGGTCAGCAGGCAAAGTGGGGGCAGAAGTATTTTAAGTCTCCCAAATACGTGACCTTAGCTTAAGACTGTTTCAGGCTCTGAGTCCCAGGGCAGATAAGACCAGATGAATGTCTCACACACTCCTTTCTTAATTTGTTTCTTGGCTGGCCTGGCAGACCCTTGGTGGACATCTTGCACATTAGATGTTGTAGATTCCATGGCTAAACACCTATTTTTCCCAACATTCTTTACACAGAGAATTGAGGAGCTATTCAGTAATGTACTGAATTTATATTAATTCTGCTGTACTATCTTTAAAATAGTGCAATTCCCAGAGCCATGAGCCGACTTAGAGGAGCTGCAGTCTAAGCATCATCATTAAATACTGGCATAAAGCGCTGTCTGTCAAAACTTCTCCCTTCTCTTTGAAAAGTATTTAGGTCCCCTGTATAAGGTTAGGCATGGAATCATTGTTTATTTGGATGGGAATCCGTAACTCCTAGAAATTCACTTAAATTGCTGCCAGAAAAAGGCACACAGAAGCCCTTCACTATATTACATACAGCGCTGTGCGATGCAATTGCTGCAGTAGCCTTCATGATATCTATTTTGGTCTACCTCTACTTTGCATTTTGTTTATTGAGACAGCAGCAGATTTTTCCGTGTCCAGTGATGGATTGTTAAAAGAAAATAATCAAGCGTACTTGGTCTTCAAAATGATCTAGAATAATTTGAATTAAAAGAACATGTTTGAGGAAAAAAAAAAAAAAAAAAAAAAAAAACAACAAAACACTAGTAAATGGCATGCCAGTTTCTTTTTAAAAATTTGGGGGATCATGGAAAAAATTTTGATGTTACACAAGCTAAGCAGATTCCTACAGATGAACACTGCAGCAATTTGCTATGTGTATATTAAGACAGTCTCTATGAACATTTGGTGCTATTAGATTTTGACATCCAATCATAGCCACAAGTAGCTGTATTCTAGATGGTTTTAAACATTTTCCAAGAAAATATTACTGTACATTATGTTTACAGCAGTTGATTAACCATTTCTTTCAAGTACCTAATATGTGTCCTGTGTGTGTCCTACTGAATAAAGCATTTGCCTTAACTTAGGGGTCTACATCCACAAATCTTATCTAGCAGGTGACTTTCCTTTTCTCTGATTCGGTTTCTACAGATATAAAATAGGGGTAATGATAATGACCTCCTTAGTAATGCCATTAGGGATTTACTAATAAGCTAATTATTATTGGGGAATAAAACTTTATGTGAGGAACCATTTATTAAAGCATCCCCATGGCTTATTCACTCCATAAGCAGTTTATGAATGGGGCCTTAGAGGGAAGGTCAATGAAAAGTGCTCCAGTGCCAAAACATAAAATATCAGAAGCTTGTGGCCACATCTCCAGCAAACAGGTGTGTATCAAAGAATAGATATGCACAAATGCTCAGTAGTTCTTTATTATTATGTCCCTCTTAGCCTTCCTCAGCAGGAGGAGCTGGGGGGGTATTCTGTCCCATTAGATGCAAAAATATGGGATTCTTCTTTGCTCAATACAATCACCAAGCGAGTGTGAAACACTATGCCTACAGCTGTTTCTGCAGTATCACACACATCAGTTACAAGTGAAAGGACAAACAGGAACTGTGCTTGGAGCATAAGGATATTTGGTGAAGATGGAGAGAGCTCCCTCATATAGCCTGGAGCACATATGAAAGTATGAGTTTGAAAGATGCTAGGTCATAGATTTCATCCATCTTTGTCATACAGCTAAAGACAAAGATCATACTTCAGGACAGAAAGAGCGGAAGTGGAGGGAGAGATCAAATCAACTAAAGGTGGTCCAACTGGTGTGGGAGGGAGAGAATAAACCTTTAGTCAATGGTAATGGTGAACACTATACAAAGTTTCATCTCTTATTCTACCTTACAGAGCTTTTGCATGGACAATGTCATGTTTTTGGCTAGGAGAGGGTTAATTTTCTTCATAGATGTTTGTATGATTCTGTGCTTTGGATTTAGGATGAGAATAATGCTGATAACACACCGGTTTCAGATGTTGCAGAGTAGCATTCACCCAGAGCCAAGGACTTCCCAAATGCTCAAAGGGACATCCCATGCCACGGGGATGCTCAGCAATGGCAGCTGGGGGAAAGAAGGAGGCAGGGGGGCACTGGGAGCAGTGGTGTTTGTCTTCCCAAGGCACCGCTACATGGTGAGCCCTGCTGGCCTGGGGGTGGCTGGCACCTGCCTGCTGGTGGGATGGGGCAAAGGAATTTCTTGCTTTGCTTTGCTTTGCTTTGCTTTGCTTGTGTGTGTGGCTTTTGCTTTGCCTGGTGAACTGTCTTTGTCCCATCCCATGAGTTCTCTCACATTTTCATTTCCAATTCTCTCCCCCATCCCACCTAGGGAGTGTGACTGTGTTGAGCCCAGCTGCCTGCCAAGGTTAAACCACTACAACAATCTGAAATGTTACTGATGTATTTCTTATTTTTTTCCGTTGTGCCTAGGAACGTCTTTCTCTATCTGCTCTCTTGTCACACATTCCCATTTAAACCTCTGCAGGGCTCTTGGCTTGCCCAGCTGCAAAATTTGCTTGGCTTGCAAAACTCTGAGATCTTACTGGGTGCCAAATGTGGCTTTTGGGCTCCTACCATACCCTCAAATGAGGATTTTAGCCATTTTTAATCCTAAAAATAGGAATTCATCATTGCAAATCAAAACAAAGTTGTAGGCTGAAAAGCATTTGAGGTTGTTTACCTCTATAGTTCAGCCATGTGAACTGTCCAGAAAGGACTCTAAAGAGTGTTTGGTCATGGGCTGTGATGACCAACGACACATGGATAGAGCAAAAAAAATAGAGAAGGGGGTACAACTAGAAAGAGAATCGTGAATGTGCCAGGGCTAATGACAACAGTAAATTGAATGCTTAGTCCCATGGCTAGGAAAGATGCCAAGGTACTGTAGGCCTGTTCTCAACCAAATATCTTGCTCAATTGTTGTCTACCATTGATGATTTCATACCCTAGATGACACTACTGGGAGCCTATTACATGTCTGTTCATGGCAGGTCTCCTTAGTATTATTCTAGGGACTTTCCCAAATGGTGAGTGCAGGCCAGATAAGGAAACGAGTTATTGGGCAACAAATCACTCTGAAGTTCCCTTTTTGTGCAAAAATAAAATCTTAAAAATAAAATAAAATCCTCTGCCTCTTCCCATGCATACAGTAATCTGTTCCTGACCATTTAATGGCAACCACGGTCAAGGGCTTCAGCTGACAAAAATGCTGCAGCACTGACATGGCTGCAGTAATGAGTAAAGTAGGCCCAGTTCCAACCAGTATGGGATGTCATCTCAAGTCATTCAGGCTAAAGATGGTTGTTACACAAGATACAAGCATTTATAGTCAGATAACTGATACAAGAACACAGGAAAGATGCTAGATCATAGGTTTCGTCCACGTCTATCTTACAGCCAAAGTTGAGGATCAAACTTCATGTCAGAACAAGTGGGACCAGACACAGAAATCAAATCAAGTCAACTTTCCTGTGTATTAAATCAAGAACAACACTTTCTTAGCTCGTGTGGGATAAAAGCATATCAAGGGAAGAAGAAATCTGAGTCCCATGAGCATCAGGCTGCACCCGGGGAGGTACGTCTCCCACAGTCTTGATCCTGGGCTTTCTCTTCATAGCCAAAAACATAATCTCAAAATCTGTGCACTTAATCTTCATAAGGTGAAACCCACACCACTGACCTGCAGGAATGATGAAGGTCTAGCACCAGTGGAAAGTGGCTCTGGCGAAACAACGATTAATTTCAAAGTTTACACGTATCGAATAGAAACAGACACTCAGCCTTGCTGTAGATCAGCTTTTCAAAGCTCAGTGCTCTAAGAAGTGGTGAAGAGGGTCTAGCTTTCCACAGAAAGCATATGCTTCAATTTGTTCAAAGCCAAGCAGATTGCTTAGTGGTGACGACACTTTGAAGAGGAGGTGGTTGGGCAGCATGCGGCCAGGTTAGGTTTGCAGACACTCACTGGATAACATTTTCCTAGTGAAGAAGACAAAAGCTCTGCTTCCCCTTTCATTTACACCAGTGTAAATAATGTGGACTGTGCAAGTCAGTGAAGAGCATCCAGCTTAGATGAGGGAAAAAGCTAGTCCAGAGAGAGAAAATTTGTCATCCTGAAACTCTGCTCTGCAGGTGTTTCTGCTATTACAGATGCCTTGTACCGAGCCCCCAGTGGCATGTAATTTAAATCCAATTGGGCCTAAGTAAGAAGTGTTGTAAGAAGCACAACTGTCTCCTTCCTCAGCTCACCAATACCACGAGGCTTCGCTGCATTATGTCAGGAGTCCCTGCAGCACTTGTGGTAAATGACTGGGGAGGAACGCCTCATGCAAACTCACAAGACAAACTATATTAAAAAGTAAAAGTGAAAAAGCAAAGAGCTCAACTGGGACTTGAAAAATAATAGCTGCAGCATGTGCTTTTCACTGACAGCTTATGTTCTTATGCCTGAATGACTCTTGGAAATGCTAAGGGTCTGATCTGGCAAATCTCTCATATGCAGCATCTCTGGGAGTTAGGGCCACTCTGTTCCCCCGACATCCTAACTGTGCTGTTCTCACTTGCTCTTTCCCACTGCATTTCTGCTTCTCTTTAACCATGGCAGGATGACAGATGTACCAATGACATATGTGGGTGAAACCCACCTGCCATTTTCTACCTAAGATTTGTGCTTACATGACACATTAAAAAAAAAAAAAAAAAAAAAAAGTGCAAATACTCCAGAGCTGTAAACCTGACTCAGGCTCCCATCCTTTTGTGGATGTGCTCCCATCCTTTTGTGGATGTGGTCTACCTTGACTTCAGTAAGGCTTTTGACACTGTTTCCCACAACATTCTCCTCAAGAAACTGGCTGCTCTTGGCTTGGACTGGCGTACACTTCGTTGGGTTAGAAACTAGCTGGATAGCCGGGCCCAAAGAGTTGTGGTGAATGGAGTCAAATCCAGTTGGAGACCGGTCACTAGTGGAGTCCCTCAGGGCTCGGTATTGGGGCCAGTCCTCTTTAATATCTTTATCAAGGATCTGGATGAGGGCATCGAGTGCACCCTCAGTAAGTTTGCAGATGACACCAAGTTAGGTGCGTGTGTCAATCTGCTCGAGGGTAGGAAAGCTCTGCAGGAGGATCTGGATAGGCTGCACCAATGGGCTGAGGTCAACTGCATGAAGTTCAACAAGGCCAAGTGCCGGGTCCTGCACCTGGGGCGCAATAACCCCAAGCAGAGCTACAGGCTGGGAGATGAGTGGTTGGAAAGCTGCCTGGCAGAGAAGGACCTGGGAGTGATGGTTGATAGCTGAATATGAGCCAGCAGTGTGCTCAGGTGGCCAAAAAGGCCAACAGCATCCTGGCTTGTATAAGAAGCAGTGTGGCCAGCAGGGCTAGGGAAGTGATCGTCCCTCTGTACTCGGCTCTGGTGAGGCCGCACCTCGAGTACTGTGTTCAGTTTTGGGCCCCTCGCTACAAGAAGGACATCGAGGTGCTCGAGCGGGTGCAGAGAAGGGCGACGAAGCTGGTGAGGGGCCTGGAGAACAAGTCCTACGAGGAGCGGCTGAGGGAGCTGGGCTTGTTCAGCCTGGAGAAGAGGAGGCTCAGGGGCGACCTTATCGCTCTCTATAGGTACCTCAAGGGAGGCTGTAGCGAGGTGGGGGTTGGTCTGTTCTCCCACATGCCTGGTGACAGGACGAGGGGAAATGGGCTGAAGTTGTGCCAGGGGAGTTTTGGGTCGGATGTTAGGAAGAACTTCTTTACCAAAAGGGTTGTGAGGCATTGGAACAGGCTGCCCAGGGAAGTGGTGGAGTCACCATCCCTGGAAGTCTTTAAAAGACGTTTAGATGTAGAGCTTAGGGATATGGTTTAGTGGAGGACTGTTAGTGTTAGGTCAGAGGTTGGACTCGATGATCTTGAGGTCTCTTCCAACCTAGAAATTCTGTGATTCTGTGATTCTGTGATCCAGGGACTATTTCTCTTGGGATAACTGCATTTCTGCATGTTATAGTCTGGGAGCTGAAATTCAATGGTTTCTCCTTAAAGGATTCCTGTCCTGGTGATATTCCCTTTGGATAGCCATGGCCTTAGTCATGCATTTCTTTGGCCATGCCTAGTTTTCTTATGCTATATTATACTGTGCTAACCATAGTAAAGCTGGGGCCTCAGGTCTCTGCTGAAAAACACATCATTAATAATACTAAACTCGCAAATGAGTTGCACGGGAAGCTGTGACACTTACAGCTCCCACAGCAGTGGGTGATTACGTTAGCAAGCTTTCAAGAACTGGCATCATATCTCTGGCAGGGCCCAGCCACAGGGGATACAAAGCACAACTCATTTGCTAATGCAACCCCAGGGTATGTACTGGATCCCAATATTCCCAAGGATACCATTCTTCTGTAAACATAACCAACCTGGTAATCAAGTGTTGATCCATCTTATCAACAGACCTTCAAAAGAAATGTCTAAAACCATCAGCAAAGCCTCCATCATGTCTTATTTCTCCTGCTTTATTTGCTGCTTTCCACTGAGGTATTCAGTTATGGTGAGCAGGGAGGGAGAAATCTAAATACACCCAGAGCCCTGCCCCATGCAGACAGGTAAGGTTGGCAGTGTGCTTGTGCTAGCATCTTCCATACTGACCTGCCACTGTGATGAAACCTTGCACCTCTGGTCCCTTTGGTCTTTGTAACTATCTGTAAACTAATTTCACTGGAGGTGTTAAGGGGTTATGAAGTGGTACTAGTGAAAGGTCTGAATGCCAATTTCTTTGGCTCTTCCAAACTGAACAGCTATCACAGCTGTGTGCAGGTATTTGAAAACTATCCCCATTCTCCTTGTCCTCCAGTGACAGTTATCCTCAGCCCTCAGTGTTTTTGGCTGGTGTTTGGGGAGAGTGAGTCTATTCCAGACCCCCAACGTGCCTTACCCCAGCTCAAGCCTTTTGGATGCATGTGCTTGCACTCAGCTCAGTGCCAGAATTACCATCACCATTAGCACCAGACAAACACTGAGGTCTTCCCTGTTCATCTTTGTGTGCTTACAAAATATCTCCCTGCACTTAAAACTAGATTTCCCAATTACTTCTTCTGTTTCTTGATCAGATCTCAATACTTCTGTCTGTGCTGAGAACACATCCTGCGCTAGTTTCAGAAGCACAGACACTGTGCTAGTTTCAGGGGGACTCCTCTGTGCTAACAAATGTACCAGCATCTAGATGAAGGTGTTTAGTCCTCAGAAATGGCCTGCAGCAAGGTCTCCATTCTTTGTCCTTCCCATGACCCCTTCTCTGTGATGGAGTGAAGCTTGCTGGCCTCTCCCCACAGGATCCTGCTGCAGCTCCTCCAGTCAAGAACACTTCTGCAAGAGAAGATGGTCATGAAAGTCAGCTTTTATACCCTCTGTCACTTCCCACATGTACCTGAGAATCCTGCCTTGTACAAAATCCAGGTTCTTAATGAAACTTTAAGTTAAAACCATCAAGGATTTATTATTATTATTATTTCTTGTTTTAAGCTGGTGACTAAGCGTTCATCAGAAAATGAAATGATACTGGGAGAAAGTGAGTGTAGGATCTACCCTTATTTTAAAATTCAATTAGCAGCACAACCATGATGAACAGCCCTGTGGTTATGTAGATTTAGTAAAGTCATTAAGATCTCAGATTACATGTGGTGCTATTTCCCCTTACTCTCCCTTTTGCTGCCCCCAGCAATCCTGCCTGTTTTCAGCCTATCACAATACAAACGGAAACAATCACCAGGGGTTAAACAGCCCAAATTGGATTACAGTCACACTGTTCAGAAAATAGAGTATTGCTGGTAATTGCATTCCATTGAATAAATATCTCAACATTAGTTTACATCACATTAGTATTCTGACAATGATTATTTTCGTTGTAATTTGCCTGTCCAAGAATAAGCATAACACAGAGCTCAGAATCCAAACAATTGATGTGTTCTGAGTTTCAGTATTTGTTTTAAAGATTAAACTGCATCCCGGATGGGCATTAATAACATCTTAGATCAAAAAAATCCCAGACCTTCTTCTTTCAATATTACCGAAGAGTTATGAGCCAAATAACTCAAGGCCTAAACTTGTTCTTGCTGAAGTCAGGAGGAGTTCTGCCAATTTTTCTTGCTTCAGGACCCTCAAAATTCTTTTTATTTATGTCACAGTAGCCTCCTAAATTTGCTAGATCCAAAATATTTATGGACTGTCTGTGATGCCTCTTTTGGTATCAAATAACTCCAGTCTGAAATAGGGTTGGCATGTTTCAGGGGTAAATTCTATCCTGGATCACTTCACGGATACTTTATTCCAGCTTCTTGGTACCAGCTTGTCTGAGTTGGAAGGCCCCATACCTCCCTTCCAACTGACCAACCTGACTGTGACTGGTGACTGCAGTCTCCAAGCAGTTGACTGAGATTATCATCAACCACTTTGATTTTGTTCAGTGCCTGCTGTTCTTCATTTTCTCAAAGAAAAAGACAATGCCCTGACAGGCAGACAAAAAGTATATAAAGCAATAAAGGTAAAGAGCAATTTAGTCAGGCACTTCTGTAAGCTTCATGGGGTCATGGGAAGCAAATCTCAAATTTCTTAGTGTCTTTGCTCCTCCAGCTGACTTTGTCTCTGACATCTCTGATGTTGCCTGATGAATTTTATGGATCTCCAGCTCAGTGGGCCAGCAGTCTAGCAAAAAAGAGCATCACCAGTGTTTACGGGCCAAAAGACTTTGGTGAGGAGCTGAGAAAATAACAGAAGGTAGGGGGAAACACTGCCAGTTAGAGGGGTAGATAGATAGATTGCTGTCGGAATGACCTCTCTGAGAATGTTTTTTAATGCAGCACGTAATCCTCCCTTGAAAGAAACATCCAAAGGGTGGTTATCTAGCACTGGACATTGGTAGTAATTAGTCCTTTTGCTTGCCATAGGTGCCATAATCAAAAATTACCCAGAACAATGCCACCCTCTTCTCTCAGCCACAGAACAATCGCACAAGCTACAAATGACATGGAGATCCAATAGTACTGTACGACTGTCCCAGGTGCCTATCTATCTCATTTGTTACATCAGAATGTTCTAGGCTTGACATATCCCACATCAGAAACAATGATTTCCATGGTTTGCAGGAGAGTATCTTAGTGATGATGACTTCTTATGGCAGTACTTTGCACAGATAAAATTTTTGGGAAGAGATGTCACTTTTCTTGCACAGAGTAAAACAAATAAAGAATGTAAGGGCAAAGGAATAAGGCAATATATGAAATAACAGAAGTGAGTTTGATGATCAAGGCTTGACTTAGTTTTACCTCTGTAAGCATAAAGTTGAGAAACTGGTCATTGTTTACAATCTGAACATAATATTTGAATAAGGCGATCGATAGTGGACAGCCACTGGAAGGCAAAACCTACTATGGCTGGCATTTTCCAAAGAATGATGGGGCCTCAGAGTCCAATTTCCACAGGTATCCAGTCTATTACCTTGCTGATAAATTACTTCCATATGTAGCATTTGATGCTAAACATTGAGAATAATCCATGTTTCACTGCTAGCATCAAGTGCATGAGAGGGGAACAAAGCATGCTGGAAAAAAAAAAAACAGTTAAGCTACTGTAAACAGGGAGCAGTATAAAACTGTATGGTGATGAAATACAGCAAGAAGTTCAGTGCTTTAGCTCTTTTCCTGGCACCTGACACCATATACACGAAATACAGAAAGTGGCTGTAGGCAACAGTGACTGTTTGAAAAAGTAAGGGGACAGAGCGCTATACAATCATTCTCAGCAACATCTTAGTCTGGTGTTGCTGGTGGAAAGACCTTGCATAAATATTGCCATTTTTTTGCATCAGGCATAATATGAGAACATTGGAGAGTAAAGGTATGGAAAGAGGCATTAGAGTAGGCTCCCTCCAGGCAGAGACACAAAAGCCCTTTCGCGTTACTGAAAAATATTGTAGCATATGGAGTCTGGTAGGTACATGAAGGACTGAGTGAGAGGAAAGAGGTCAGCTTGCTACTGGGGATGCTGCCTGAAGCATCACTGCTGCACCCCTGAGCTTTTCAGAATCCAAATATCCATTATTTATTGCATTTTTATTTATATGTGTATATATATATATATATATATATATATATATTTTTTTTTTTTTTTTTTTTTTTTGTAAGAATATCTCAAATCCAAGCCAGGGACATGTGTTTGAGGCTGGGGGAAACGAAGGTAGATCCATTTTCCACAGCCATGGTTCTAGCTTTTGCCAGGTCTCAAAAGATAAAGAGCAACCCTGCAATATTTGTGAACACTAGTAAAAGACTCCTCTCTTCATTTAAACAAAAGACTGGATATCCCTACAGAAGTAATTCCACCAACCTCCTTCAGCTGAAACCTTGCATAAGTCAGCCAGTGATGAGATAGAAGTTGTGGTGATGCTTCCCAGAATGGAGGATAATACAGCACTAATTCATCCTGTTTTATTAAAGGGAAGAGTTAATAACTTTGGTCAGGAATTTACAAAAATGAACTTAGGGCACTGACCCAAGACACAGCAATTTGGAAGCTGGAGAAGAGATAAACAGACCCTATTACACGGCAGCAGCATTT
Source organism: Netta rufina (assembly GCF_964035555.1). NCBI lineage: Eukaryota > Metazoa > Chordata > Aves > Anseriformes > Anatidae > Netta > Netta rufina. The sequence goes on along the minus strand of NC_140124.1, from coordinate 148,391,965 downwards.
AACTATACCGAGAATGCTGATATCGAACATCAGAGTCTTGGCTCAGTAGCTACAGATACCATAAAACCACCATGTGCTATTAGACACAATCTGTGATGTGTATATCATAATAAGGCCAGAACTACCACACCATGGTTACTGACTTCATTCACAAACTACATGCATGATCTTTCCAGGTCAAAACTAAGGTCATTGTCTAGCAACAGACAAAAAAAAAATAAATAAATAAATCTGTTTTCCTGACAGGGATTTACAGTATTTCCAAGGCTGAGTTAATTAGTCAGATTTTATTTTACTGATGACATTAACCTTAGGGGGGAAAAAAACAACACAGAAATGAGGAGAGAAAAAAAAATCCTGTTTCAGTAAAGCAAAACCCATAAATCTGATGATGGTGCTTTTTTTTTCATTAGTATTCAAAAATAAATCACATTATAAATTTCTACTGAAACACAATAGTTGTTTTTGCTTTATGCATTTAAAACACTCTTAAAAAAATGTAAGCGGTAAGCACTGTTTTTTTTCTTTTGCATAAGAATTACAAATATAAAAATTTAGATCTGACCCATCCTTCCCCAAAGCCATTATTAAAATCACATGCAAAACTGATCCTACTGGAAGCACAAAGCACCTTCGCTCCACTTGGCTAAAGAAGGAGCAATAATCCATGTACTGGTCTCTGTTTGTAAGCCATTTCTAAGAAACAAATACCTTAATCTTAGCAACAACAGGACTTGGTATTTCCAACCAGGAGCTTTTAACAGAGAAACCTTTTTGGAAAAGTTAAAACCTCAGCAACCAACCTTTCAAAGCCTCTTTTGTGGAATGAATATGGGCTCTGCTTCAAGAAAGCTGCAAGAGCCCAGACATGCATGGCAGTCAGCAACTTCATTCCAGTGCAGATGTCACCCAGTCGCCTTTCCTCACAAGCATTGAACACAACACTACCGAAGAGACTGTATTCCTTCAGGTGCAAGATCTCACAGCCTTGCTTACATGGCTAGAACCTTCTTACAATTCAGTTTAGATCAGTAAAGAATGGGAGCAACCTCCGGCCTTAAGCTATGAATTTATTTGGGATGTTTAACGCACGTCTTCCATAAGGCCTGACACTGCAGTCATTTTAATTCCATATATTGGCTTGGTTTTCAGACTTTGGACCATCATTACTAATAATGGGGATGAATCTTCCTCTTGAGAATTCATGAAGCACTTTCCCAGGGGAAGTGTGTCACTGCTCAAGTGTCACTGCTGTCACGGAGCAAGGACAAGGTCTCCTGGGTACCACTGCGAAGTAACTAAGAGCATGGTATTCACCATGGACAGTGCACACACACAGTCATACAAAGTACGAAGAGCTGAGGGAGAAGTGGGGAAGCGGTTTTGTGATGTGCCACCTATTCAGATGACCCAGTATACGTGCAAGGGTAAGAAAACTTATTTTCACAGGCATCCCCAAACAGAGGCATTTAACTGTAGAAAAAATATCTCTTCCTTAGAAGTCCAGGAAAATCAAAACTTAAGCATTTAGGCAAGAAGAGCATCAAGACATTTTACCTCTTCATGGAGTTTCAAACTGAACAGCAGATTTTATCTAGTTCTTACTGAATCAGACTCCAGGATGGAGTAAAAGGAAGCTGTAAATTGGATTGACTAGCTCGCAGATTTCCTGTGTCCTGTGAGAACCACAGAACTATAATTTGGGCTAAAAAGAACCTTCAGAGTTCATCCAGTTCAACCCCCTGCTCAAGGCAGATCCACTTAGATCAGATTGCTCAGGGATATATCTAGTCAGGACTTCAACCTTTCCAAAGGTGGAGATTACAGCTTCTCTGGGCAACCTATTCCAGCATTTGATCACCCTCTTGGTAAATAAATAAAGAAAATACAGAAAATACATCTAAAAAAAAAAAAAGTAAGTAAATAATATTTCTTTATATAAAATCAGAATTTTCCAGATTCCAACTTGTGTCTGCTGCCTCTGTCATCATCTTTCTTGTACTGGCAAGCCCCAGACTGAAGCTGCACTGCAGACTCAATATCACAAGCACTGAAAAGAAGGGAAGGATCACCTCCCAGGACCTGCTGGCTACACTCATATTAATACAGCCCAGGAAGCAGGTGGCCTCTTTTGCTGAAAGGGCACGCTTGAAATATGGCTATTACATGGCTTCATTTAGTCTGCACTGGAAACATTGACTGGTAATGTTTCCCTCCTATGCTTATAAAAGGAGGTGCGACAGAGATTCTAAAGGCCATGAACTTTTAGAATTCCTCATGGATAAGAGTGAAATTTAAAACAAAGACAACAGAAAAGGAGTGTTGGATTTAATTAATAAACACCACTGTTCTATGTGACACAGTCATGGAGGCACTTATTTTCTCAGACGTTTTCTCAGTCTTTTTTCAGACTCATTTCTCATTTTTTCCTGTTGCAACCAAGCTAGTGTTAATGACGTCTTATCTTGAAGACATTACCTTCACCTGGATTTTATTGTTAGACCTTTGAACAAAGAAATGGCACAGACTGTGGAAAATATTTTCCCTGATCCTCTACTCTATACCAGCAAACTAACACTGATTAGATACTCGTACGATCAGTAGACTGCAGAAGCTGGAAATGGGTAATACCTAGTAGAATTAGACTATTGAATCAGTGCATCCCCAGAGAGCAGGATACATACAATTTGGTTCATCTGTTCCTAAAGTCAGTTGGAATCTTTTCCCCAACTTAAGCAGGAATTTGATTTAGCTCATAACATAAGCTGAAGGGCATTTCAGGTGAAAAAAAGTGAGAATATGCAGCTTCCTTGGAGGGGTATCTTTATATTGCTCCTTCTAATACAAAAGCTGCACTACAAAATGATTTTGCATGGAAATCGTTTTGAATTTGATGCAGTTTAGATTTAAGCTGATTGTTGCAGAGACTTACTATAGTAAGTGTTTTGGTCCCTTGGCATGGTGGCCTTGCTGCTTTCCAAAAAAAACAGAGCATTCACATTTTCCCCTACAGATGATTTATCTTCACCCACAGCTTTGCTCATGCTGTTATCTCCTTCATGTGGAACCACAAAACACTTAAATCAGAGCAACAGAAAACCACGCTGCACAGAAAGAGCCAAGAAATAGGATTTGGTGAGGAGCTGACAACTTTAGCATATACAGGGCCTGTTTGAAATTAAGTGCTGCCTGTAAGCATGAGCTTCAAGCCTAGGCTGCAGCTGGTGTCCTATGTGAGGAGGAAAAGAATCATCAAACTGGTCTGAGTGCTGCTCCTGTGCTCTGACAGCCCGCAGAGGAGGATGAACTGGAATGGCCGAGGGGCTTCCCTGCAGCAGCTGATGCGGTCGTGTCAGAATCCTGCCCAGGAGACAGCCCAAGGAAGGAAAGAGAGGGGAAAAAAGGAAAATAAAAGGGAATGAAATAGCAGTGAACAGCACATCGCTCACTGTCCTCTTTCCCCAGTTGGAACTGACTCACCTAACCAGGCAGGAGAACATCTGTCTCCAGAAAGGCGAACACATACAGCTGTCAGTTCTAACAGGTATTAAAGTCATTGTTATGAGCACACTCATCATTATCCAGAGAGCACTTTATAAATCCAAACCAGCAGAGCCTTCCAGCAGGCCAGAAGTTTCCTTGACAGTAGATTCTACTAGGAATATGATTTTCATCTCACTAGTTCACAGGATTGAAGGAATTACCATCTGCTCCTTGTTCTCCTCCCACAAGCACAAACTGAAAGGGCTGAGTGGAAGACGAGGGTAATATCGATGCGTCCTTAAACAAGAAGCACAGTGGCATTTCCTCATGCTCATGTGACCTCTGCAAAGGGGCAGAAATTGTTTAACACGGCTGCCACTTGCCTGCTATTTGTTTACAGAGCCGAGCAGGTTGTCTCCAGCCTCGCACTTCACCAAGGTATAAAATGGTTCTTGTTGCAGGCAGTAATGAACAAATCAAACTGAGTGGCTCCAGCCTGCCCAGGCTCTGTGGGTCTCCTGCAGCCTCCAAGGTCTCAGCAGCATTGTTACTGACTTGCAGCAGAAGGATGCTTGCAACCAACAGAAAATCACCTCGGCTAAAGGCTTTTGCCATGCATGCTGCTGCAGGATGTGCATGCTGCACATCGCTCTGAGAGGCAGGCCTGGGCAAGGAGTCAAGGACCTCCCCAGGCATAGTGGACATCAGCAGTCTGATTCATGTTGTGACACTCCCAGCACCTAGAGAGACTTGGCACCTACCCACCAGTTTGCTTCTCTGCCCCTGTGGGCCTCGTTAGCCGGGAATAAGAGCGCCTTAATGCTTATTCATCTTTGCAGCATTTCAGTGCAAAAGGTAGGAGTGGCTTCTATTCACAGAGAACAGAGGCTTGAAAGCGTAGATCCACCCACTTCATTTCTTTAGAAGTCTGAATTCATTGCTAAAGCTCTCTCAAGGGTGTCACGCCACTGTCACCCAATTTCTCTGGTGCCTCAGAGGCTGCCCAGGGCATATGCAAAGCTGCCTCTGATGCAACCTCCAGCCCTTGAGCTCCTCCAAGCCCTGTCTCAAGGTTAAAGCCCCAGAGCAGATCCTTCAGCTGGATGTGCCCTCCTCACCTCATCCAGCAAGTCCCCATCCCATAGGCATACTCCTAACACACCCAGGTGACATGCAGGTGCCCTCAGCTCTGTGCATCCATCATCAGAGAGGGCTGTAGGAGACAAGAAATCTGATATGAGGCTTGTGTGAGCCTCACACGGAAGGCAAGGCTGCTCTTTTTCCACCCACACGCCGCTAACCCTGTTAGCCCAAGGCCTTCCCAGTGCAGATGGCTGTGTACAAACCGCCCTGCAGACCAGCAAGGGGTTGAATCCTGCTCCACTGGATTGGAGCTGGTCCAGAAAAGAGCACTAAACATCACCTTCGCAGGTGTTTTGAGGTTTTATATCTCTGTTGCTTTTTATTGCCCGAGGAAGATAAATTTCCTGTTTCCCAGTCTAACAAATGAATGACAAAATGAGTTATTTGGCTGACTCCTGTTCTTCCTCTACCCTGCCACAGGCCTGCTGAAGAGGTTGTCAGGAGCAGTCATGGCCAGTACTTCTGGCTCAAATCAGCAGTCAGACAAAGATAAAATAAAAAGAGCAGACCCCCCAGATCACCACCCTGTGGATGGCCACACACTCTGACACCATCAGCCTCACGTTCTGGCACTGACACGGCCGAAGCCACACAAGGAGCCCCTTTGCTTCTTGGTTCCCCTCTTCCTCCACATTTAAAATGGACACAGGAGTGCATAGACATATCCTAGGGTTGTCTGAAGGACTGGTGTGTTCACTTCTGTGGCTTCTGCTCAGGTACTCCTAATCATGATAGGTTTCTCCACCACACACAGCAGCCCCACCTTTTCCTGGCTGCAGAGGAAAGGATGGTCTGTGCTACCAAGGCAGCCAGCAGGCCTGTGACGTACTAAAAGACACATTAAAGGAGCGGCAACTCGGGGAGAAGCTCAGCATGAAAGGGAAATCAGAGACACAAGGGATGAGTAGTTCCTGAGCCAGCATGATGCGTGTGCTGCACCTCCTTCCTTTTTAGGGTATGTTAGAAATATAGTTGCTGTTTTTTGGAAAACAAAACAAAATGAAACAAAAAACTGACTGCATTTTAATTAAGGTATGCCTGCTGCTTAAGCCAGTACGATAGTGATTCCTATGAATATAGGCCTCCACTGACATATGAATTACTTCGTTTTCATTTGCTGGAATGCACCAATTAAAATCTCAGTGGAAGAACTTCTTTCGAGATACAGTTTGGATTTGCTGTGGCTTTGGCAAACTCAGCAATTCATTTTGCCACCGATCACATTCAGTCACAAATTACAATGTTGAAAGGAGTTAACAGAGCCATAAGCTTCCATAGAGAGTTTTAGAAAAATCAGAGTTTGCTGATGTGATAAACATGGCAATTAAAGTTTCCACTCTCATTTTACAAGATGTGGATTTCTTTCTGATCTGTAGCTCCCCTTACTTTCAGGTCTTGAATACACGGTGGCCCATGCTATGCTATTCTGAGCAGCAGAGATTGTATGTTTAGAAGCATGTAGATGCCAAGTTCTTGTTGATGTCACCAGAAGTTTATAGGTAACTGGAGACAAAACATTAAAGTCTCAATTCAGGTAGTCACCTTCCTGACACCAGATACTCATTATGCCTTATATTATGTTAAATAGTAACATAAATCTCAGATTTTAGAAATACCAGGATTCTCATGATATTTGACAACATTTTAAGGTAACTTTACAGTTATCTAAATTCCAAATTTTTCTCCTGGGGACAAATGCAGAGTCAGTGATTAGTGACAGTAGGAACAGGTCAGTGCTTGTTTCACACATAAGCCCCAAAACAAATCACAAACATGTGCCCCTGTCCAGGTCAGTTGTGATGTCCAATCCAATGGATGTACCAGTGTGGCTCCAACACAACAGAACAAAGGGGAGCTGATATCTGATACAATCTGGCTTACACCAGTCATGCAGAATATGTGAGACCCAGAGGCTCAATCTCTTCCCGTTCAAGACACGAACAAAACTCTCCATTGAGTGTGCCCTAAAAACAAAACTTTCCAATCGTTCTGGTGGGTCTGTCTGAATGACTCCTGATGAAGACATTCCATGATTGTTGAGACATCTGAATATTTATTAGAGGGGACCTCAAAGCAATCTCATCCGCTTCCTGCATCTGATCTAAGAGCCGTTGTCATTCTTTTCTTTTTTTCCGACTGACTGAATGGATATTTAATGAACCCATACAAAGCCGAACAGCTTCGGTGGGACAGAGAGAGCACAACTTGCTCAGAAATAGTGTACAGTCTGGTGGCTTTCAGTACTCTCCTGGGAGATACCGGTTCAAGTTCCTTCAGTGAGATGAGAGGCTTCAGCCTTGGTCTTTCATACCCCAAGGAAGCAATCTGAAATATTAACACATTTTATTAACTGATGTGGCACTGTTGTGAGGAACAGCCAACCTCATTAAAGCACTTAACCTTGGGAGAGTATTAGGCTGTGTAATGTGAGTGGAAGGGAGCACCGCTTTGCAACAGCCGTCAGGATGCTAATTCTCTCTTCTATTCCCTGACAGGTAGCTCAGGCGTGCTGGCTTTGATGAGTCTCATTTTAAGTGGCATTTCCCAGCTTTACAAGAACTTGGTGCCTTATTCAGGGAAGAGACTTCCAGTGGAAGGCAAAGAGGTGACAAACCAGACGTTACAGTTCTGAAGATAAACCTCCTTGGTGGACTGGGCTCCAGTTTTCATGGAGGAACACCATCTACCAAGCAGCATTCAGGTCACACACCTCCCTCAGTTAGGGGCATGACGGAGTTCTAAAAAACTCATGACAAGAACCTCCATGGACTTCACTATGATGCTATTCATTTCCTCAGTGCCCCTAATTCCACTGTAGTGTGTAAGCACTCTAGTTTGCTAGGGCTATGTGGCAGTACAGCGCGTACACGATAAATGGAGCATAATTTATCTCAGTTCTTGTAAAACTCTACTGAAAAAAAAAAAAAAAGAAACGGAAACAATTAAATAACTCAAGGGTGTCATAGCTGTCAACCGGGTGAATACCTGCAAAACACAGCATGCTTACAGAATGAGGTATTAAGCCTTGTCTTACTCAGGAGTGCTGGTCAACAAGAACAAAACATAAACATACAACAATAAGACTTCTTTCTTCTCATAGTGAATATCTTTTAATGTTTATAATGATGACAACACAGCATTTCACATCCAAGTAAAGCTGAATTGTGATTTCAAATCAACATCACCTTTTAAAGCTCTGGATGTAAGGTGTGTGTAAGGTTATATGTAAGATAGCACTCAAGCAACAACACAACTTAGACACCTAATTCTTAAAACTACAGAACTGAAGCTTAAAGAGATCAGAGATAGCAATAGAGCGGTCCCTGGATCATATCAGCTACACAGTCATAGAGACTGCTAAATGCACCTGCTCCATAGGTGATCCACAGTCTCCAAGCCAAGAGGTAAAGCCACCGCTGTGGGCTGTATACATCGCTGGATTGTATAGCAATGCAGCTTTGAATTTCCAGATAGCCCTGCACTGTGGCATTTTTTTCGGCCCTAAAAGGGAGACTACTATTTAGAGTGTGTGTTATAGGGAATCAAAATCTGAAGCATCTAAAATATCCTACAAGCCATGTTGCAACCCACTAGAGTGGTATTTTTACGACGTGAAATGGGAGATATGTGTTGCTGCACTCAGCAATAGCTTGAGAGCATATGGATGTGCAAACTCAGCTGGGAAAGTGTTGGAGGGCTGTGTGGAGCAGAGGGAGCCAGGCCTCATGCAGATTCACCCCTGCTTCCTTGCACTCTGCAGGGACTCAGATGGGGCAGTTCCCTGGAATGAACCAGCCCCAAAACCACACCTGGGTTTTGTCTGGGAGGGACCTGATTCACCCCAAAAGAGAATCTGCAAGGAACAAATAGTTATGCAATCTGGATGAGCAAGTAATGGGGACCTAGGAGCGACCCCAGAAAGTTACATTTATTTAAGCATGGACATCCCCATTCACTTCTGTAGGTGTTTGAGCACAGCTGTAAATGGTGTCCACGGCTCTTATTTCCCTCTGTGGCATGCCCAGAGCTGAATATCCCAAAATTGGTTTACAAATACCAGCTTGCTGAGCAAAGAGTCACCTAATTGAGTAACTTCTGATAGCAAGGTCAGAGGTTTGTCTTCAACCCTGTCCTGCCTGCAGTTTGGGCTTCCAGCTCAGCACTGCCCAACGGTTCCTCCCTGTACTCAACACCCACAGACTGGATTATCTTTAGGAGATAAGCACCAAAGTCCTTTTTTCAAAGGCCATGCAAGAGGTCAATGCTCCCTTTAAAAGCATATTCATCAAGGTAGCACATCACTGCCACCAGCCCCCACCCCTCGTGCCCGTGTAGGTTAGCTGCTTCAAGGCTTAGGAGTTAAGCACACAGAAGTTTTAAGCATCATAATTTTAGGCTCCAGCCCAGGTGATATATAGGCACTAAAAGTCCTTTGTGGATTTCCCATCCAAGGCCTTATCTGCAGGGTACAGTATGCAATTATGTATGGGCTCTATGACACAAAAATACTCGCCCAAGGTTTCTGATCCTAGAAAGCAGGAGATTGATCAGAGAATGTGGATTCTGAGGAGCAGTCATTGAAAGGAAACTCAAAGAGATCAAAGAGATCAAAGCAGCTGACAAGGTGCAGAAAATTAAGCACTGGGGTGAGTTGAAGCAGACGGGAAGAAAAAGATCGAGAGCTGCAAATATGTGCGGATGTGCACACACACACGAGTGGCTCCTCTGGGCAGTGCTGAATTTGTGCTCCTGCACAGGCACAACTTTCCCCACATCGCAGCAGACTGTAAAGGAAATGTTGCCTTCGACGCAGGGCTGTCAAACTGCTTTAGTTGTGAAATAAAACTGCTCCAAAGATAGCAAGGTATGGTGCTGAGACACAGGTTTCAACACCAATAGGAGAACATGAAAAAGTCACATCTATGCCCAATCCACATTTCCCTTTTAGGAGACTCTCATCTTTACACATCCTTAAGTACTGAAGCAGTTTCGCAAAGCTCTTACGTAGCAGGGCCCTCTTTTGTCCAAGAGCAGCTATATCTACATCAGCAAACAGTGCAGCACAGGAGGAGAGGAACTGTAGAGTGAAAGAGGCAGTGCTAAAAAATGACATCTACATTTAACACATTTTGGAGGTTTACCCAACCAACCTCAGTCCAATCCTGTGCAGGAGCACATCTAGTTTAGCTGAAGGCAGAAGGAACGTGTATGTTTTGTTTGAAACCACTCTGACATGAAAAACAAAGTGCGTGCGCGTGGGGCATTTGGGAGATTCACTTCAAAGGCACACCCTTGACGTGCTTTTTAGTTCTCTGAAATGCTCCTGCAGACAGAGCCACCAGGTGAATTCCAAACAAAAAAGGTCCCCATCCAGCTGCCTGTCACATGAAGCAGTGCTGAGGCTGCATCCCTGCCTCACCATCCCAGGCTGAGCACCACAAGCATCCCTCCAACCCCAAGGGAACTTCTATATTTGCAGAATCTGATATCATAATCTGATGGAAATGGCAATCTTTGGGTCTGTGGGCAGCACCCAGCAGCACCGTATTTGTTCCTTGGTTTGCTGCTGTTTAGTGAACCCTCAAAACAGCGGTGTGCAGTTGGGTTTATAAATTACAAGACAACAGACAAAGGGAATAAATGAGACAAAATTAAAGACATTACTTCTGCTTCCATAAATTATCTCTGTAGTCTGTTTTAATAGCACGAATTTACCAATGCATGTTAAAAGAGTAAGAATACCCACCTAGTAGACTAACTAGGTATTAATGAAAAAGCAGAGTATTGTTTTGTGTTCTCCAAAACGCAGGAAGAAAAAATATTCCCACCGGTTCCGATAATGCCTTTCCAGGGGGAAAGAAACATAATCTCCTATATTGAAAAAGCGAGCGATCTCTTGGAGTCGGGAAGAAAAGAAATTAATAAAACTAATTACACGCTCCGCTCATGGAGGAATGAATCTAAGGCGCTAAGTCAGCCCGGGAGAGCCGGGCTCTTTGATTTTTGTTCCCTTTCCAACTTCCCCGTTCCTGCCCCAAGGAGGCACCTCCCGGCGCATCCCCCGGGGGCGCAGCGTGCCCATTCCCACGGCGCTGCTTTTTGGGGTTTTCCACCTCCTCCCAGCGCCGTCCCGAGCAAACTCCGGCTCCCAATCCGGCTCCCAGTTTGGCTCCCCCCCTTGCAAACTGGAGGGTTGGGTTGCTTCGTGGCACCGCTCCCTTAAAGGGGCCGGGTGCGCGTGTGAGTTTGGGGGCGAGCGTGTTGCACACGCACCCGCAGCCCAACAGCAGCAGCCTCCGCTCGCGCATCAGCCTCGGCGGGGAGTAAAGCGCTCGGCATGTAGGAGAGAGGAAAAGAAAAAAAAAAAAAAATAAGGGAAAAAAAAAAAAAGGTGCTGGGAGGAGGAAAAAAGGAGGGGGGAGGGGGGGAGGGGAGAGGGAAATTAAAAAAAAAAAAAGAGCTGCCTCTTTAAATGCTGGGGGCTGAGTCCGCAGCCCGAGCCAGCCTCCCTGCCTTTGGCCGTGCCTCTTCGGCGCTTGTTGCACAGCCCCGGGTGCCGGCAGCGCGGCGCTGGGGCGCTGCTGCTGTTGGGGGGGGGGGGGGGGTCCGGGAGGGTCCTGGAGGGGGGCCATGATCCTGCCGAGCTCCGCGCCCACCCCCAGCTCGCCCTAGAGCCGCTGCCGGCGCCGCGCAGCCTTCCCCGGAGGGTAAGTTTGGAGGATCCCGGCGGGGAGGGAGGCTGAAGGAAGGGGGGGAGGCTGAAACCTGGGGGGGGGATGAACTCCTCCGTCCCCATCCCGGACTTGTGTTTTCCTCCCTCCTTGTGCCCGTTGCGCTCCCGGCGCCTTCCTCTTCCTCGCTGCCGGCTAACAGGTGGCGGTGCTGCCGCCTCTCCTGCCCGGGCAGGTGAGGGGAAACCGTGGCCACAGCCTTCATCTCCCTCCCCGAAGGGTCTTGCAGGGGCTGTGTTGCGATAGTGAGAGGTGGTGGGGTCGGGGGGTTGTGCCCTAACCCCCCTGCAGCCCCTCTGGATGCTCAGCCCCTTTCACAGCCCCGCTGTGTGTCTGTCGTTGCAGCGGGCATGGGGAACCAGGTGGAGAAGCTGACCCACTTGAACTACAAAGAAGTTCCCACGGCTGACCCAGCGGGTGTGGACAGGGATGAAGGACCCAGGATCGGGGTCTCGTACATCTTCTCAAATGATGATGACGAGCTGGAGCAGCAGCAGGAGTCGGGGCACGACCTTGGGGGGGAGCACCCAGCCCTGCAGCCCTACGATCCCCAGCTGCACGAGGTGGAGTGCTCGGTCTATTACCGGGATGAGTGTATCTACCAGAAAAGCTTTTCTGAGGAGGACATCCTGCCAGAGGAGGGTGATGAAGGAGGCCGGGGACACCTGAGCACTTACACCCCAGAGAACCTACTGAACAGATGCAAGCCAGGTGACCTGGTGGAGTTTGTGTGCCAGGCCCAGTACCCGCACTGGGTGGTCTATGTTGGGGATTTCCAAGTCGTGCACCTGCACAGGCTGGAGGTGGTGAACAGCTTCCTCACTGATGCCAGCCAGGGCAGACGGGGCCGCATCGCCAACCAGCTGTACCGCTACAAGCCCCTCAGCCCGGCCACAGTGGTGCGCAACGCCCTGGAGCAGGTGGGCTGCAAGGACCGGGACCTGAGCTGGAGAAACTCTGAGTGTTTCGCTGCCTGGTGCCGCTACGGCAAGAGGGAGTTTAAAATCGGCGGGGAGCTGCGCATAGGCAAGCAGCCCTACCGCTTGCAGATCCGCCTGGGCGACAAGCGCAGCCACACGCTGGAGTTTCAGAGCCTGGAGGATCTGATTATGGAGAAGAGGAGGAACGACCAGATTGGTAGGGCTGCTGTGATCCAGGAGCTCTCCAGCCACCTGCAGGCCGCGGAGGAAGAAGATGAAGAGGAGGATGAAGACCATCACCACCATCCAGGTGCTCGGACTGCTGTGGAGTAGCAGCCTCAGCACCACCATGCTGCTTTAGGCTGGGTGATGGGGATTAAAACTGAAGGCTGCGAAATTGAGCTGTTATAAGCCCTTTGGGCCGCTTCAGTGCAGCTTCATTCCAATCACATGTGAAAGGAAGGGGGAAAGCTGATTAAGTGTCTGTGCTTTAGTGCTTAACTCCTTCAGTGCTCGATGGTAAAACCACTGACTTACTTGTAGAGGATAAAACTCAGGGCAATTCTACCCTCCTGTACTCCCACCTCTTACCCTTCCTCTGTGTTAGCCTTTCCCTCACCCATCTGTCAGAAAGCCTAACCCTGCAGGATGCTAAATGCCTTTGACATCTACTTATCAGCAGAAGTTGCAAGTATTTCTTATTATTAAGGAGCCAGCAACTTCCAGGATGTGGCCATGTAGCTGAGTGCATGTTCAGTTGGCAGCTGAGAAGCGTGAGGATGTTGTTTTCCTTTCTCTGCCCCTGTTTCTCCTCAGCTGTGGCTCCTGTTGGTCTTGCAGCAAGCTACTTGCTTGCTCAGTACAAGGCTTCATGAATTGCTAGCCAGCCCCCCCCACCAGAAGGTGTAAGGAAGAAATCACTGACGAATAAAATGGCTTTGATGTTCCTGGTGCCTTCTTAATTAATAAGAACTTGCAGGTGGTCTGAGGGAAGCTCTTCACTTGCTATCAGTATGTGATTTCTGTCGAGGACAGAGGAGGTTTATTTATTGCTGACCGCTTCTGGAAAGGAGGAAGTTTGCAGCCCCTGTTACGGAGGCTGTGCATTGGTGCGTGCTGGGACGCCTGGAGGCAGGTACTGAGCTACGCCAGAGCTTGTTACTGGCTGCCTGGCTTCCCTGAGAGCAAATGGCAGAGCTTCTGATGACATCTGTGGTACACACTGGCAGTAGAAGCAGGTTGTTTGCATGCACTGGCATGTCCCAAGAGAGAGGCCTCTTGACCAGGTGCCCCTGGCTGTGAGCATGTCACAGGTTCTGCACCAAACCCAGCTGTGATGGGAGGAAGCAAAGATGGAAGGCACTGCAGGCAGGGGGGTTAGGGTGTTCCTTTCCCTTTCTTACCACAAAGCAATTTCCCCTTCATTAGGGACTTTGTTTTCCCTTTTTTGCTAATTTTTATGGTATGCAGCTGAGCTATAGCATTAAAAGAGGGGACATACCTCCAGAGTCATTGTGCAGGTCCCTTGTTAAGAGGAGGAGATGGGGGGAATGTGGAGCTGCCTGCCTCGAATGTTCCCTGAACTTTGTTTTCAGCTGTTGAGCTGGCCTCCTGCATGGGCAGCACTGTCAGGTCTTTGTCCTGGGATCTGAAGTGTGTAAGCAAACACTGATTTGGAGGCAGCTTATAACACAAAATTCCTTCCCCTTAAAAACACAAAAGCGAAGAGGTGAACTTGAAGATAAGCTTGAGTTCATTTAAATAACAGCAATTAAGTGTGATGTAAACTTGAAGCATAGTTACTACTGTCTTCCCTGTGGTTGTTTATAGTTATACCACAAATAGCAAAGTACTCCATGTCCTTTCCACCCCCTGGGAGCAAAGTTTGTTGATTTAAGAATACGTAGATACCGGCTTTTGATTATTTGGGACTCTATGAAGCCACTTTGACAATGTAACCCAAACAGATCTGTGCTGTGCTTCCTACCTAAGACACAAGCTAGAAAGAAAAGCAATGAGAGGCTATTTAATCCTTGCTTCGGGTGGAAAAAGCAACTCTTAGGGTTATGCAAATACACAATATTCTCTCTCCTTAATGACTCTGTTCTCATTTTGGGCTGTGAAATGGCCAAATCCAAAGGATAATTTAACAGCAAGCTCCCTTAGAATGCTATAGCTCAGGTGTCTGTACTAGTGAGGTTTTTTCTTCAACACATAGTTGAGTTATACCCATGTTAGTGTGGCTGTCAAGCAGGTGTGCAACCTTGCTTTAAAAGCATAGTAACTGCCCCCATCTACCTGCAATAGGGTTAATATGTGGATGTCTGCACATTGGTTTAATACAACTACTGAACTGCTGAAAGGATCACTGTATTAGTCTGAAAGAATGAAAGAGTCTGTACTGACTGATATGAGACAACTGAGGTTATCTAGACCATAAGTAAATGTCTGGCTGTTGTTTCTTTCATACTGGAACCTTGTACATAATGAAGTTTATTTCACTGTGTAATATATGTATGTAAAATAATATTTTCTTACAGATATTTTTGAAAGTTTAAAAAAAAAATCCATCACAACCTTGCATTTGAAAGTAAGTTGTTATGCACATTATTTTCCAGTCCTCTGAATGGGTTTATTTTTCATTAGTGATCTAAAGTATATTCTAGGTCATAAAGTATAGAAACTGCTATAAATGTCAAATATTATGTATCTACAGGGTACTAAACAGTAAACTAGTTGTGAAAATATTTTTCCCTTGTGTCTGAAACATCAGAACTATGACACATAGCCATTTCTCTCCTTCTGAGATATCCTGCACAGTCTGGCTTTGTTTTTTTTCTGGTGTTTCCTTTCCTTTTTTTCCTTTGTTTAATAATAATAAAAAAGAAAAGGACCAAATCTGCTTGAGAATGGAGAGCAAAGCTTCTTTAACCAACTGAAATCATGTCTTGTGCTGATCTTGGTGCTTCCCTGTACCGGTCATGCCTCTGGGGGTAAATTCCCATAAGGGCCTTAGCAAAGAATCCCAGAGCTCGCACAGCCTTGTTAGGATGGAGAGCTGCAAGGGAGCTTTCCTCACAACACAGCAGTCTGGCTTGCAGTCAGCTGTGTTATAAAACCTTATCCACTCCTCCAGCACATGCAGTTCAGGTGTTTAGCACTTAAAATGTTGCTGTTTGGAATATTTAAACTTCAAGTTATGGTTAGGAATTTATTCTGCCTTCTGCAATTCCATTATTTGTAAAGTGTTCTTTCTTTCTTTTCTTTTTTTAAGGCAAAGCAAACAACTTGGGGAGGTGGGGAGGGAGCAGGATTTTTTTGTTTTCTCAGATCCTCTGAAAGTGGGCTACCTCCTTACAGGGATTTCTAATTCCAACAGATAAAGATGCAGGCATTGAATCTTTAACAGGTGGGTCTCTTTTTCCCACCTGTTGATTAGGCAGTGTTATTTAATAGGTGCCACTAAACAGCACTGCAAACATTTCTAAGCAGTCTGGTTTTTAAAGCCATGGACCCATAATGAGCTGGATGCGAGAAGTGGGATTGCTGTAGGAGCACATCACAATGCTTATCTTCTTGTTTTTATTTGGCTTTATTCAGTTACTGTCTGCAGACTAGACTGCAATTTCTAGAGCTTGATTTTAACGAAAAAAAATCTCTTGGGAGAACAGACTTTTTTGTGTATGTGTATACTTCAAGACTTTTCCATAGATCAAAAAAAAAAAGAGGGAAAGATAATAGATAAAAGTGCTCTTCTCTGCAGCTCATTCTTTAAGGTAGAGAAATTCAGGTGTGATCCTTCTGTAGAACTTCTGGTTCAGCAAAGCCATAAGCCTATACTGAAGGCTGAAGTTGAGCCACTTGAAAATCAGAAAAACTATTCATATGCTTGAAGTTTAGTATATATTTACATTTCTTTCTGAGTAAGGGGCTGGAATTTTGATCTGAAGTCTCTGCTGGAAGCACAGAGGACTAGCATTGCCAAATCACCAGGGGAGAATGAGTAGTGCTCCAAAGGTTGCTTTTCAAAGGGCCTCTTGTCCAAACAAAGCTTGTGGAATCCAGCCCAAACTTTGGCCTCAGTCTCCCCCTGGAAATCTAGGAGAAGCAGCGATGCAGTGAGGGGTGAAAGATGCATTTTACATAGTAGTTATACACTAAGCTGGTGACTGCTTTCTGGTGTCTTTGTCTTGTCATGCTTGAACTTTCCCTTGTGTTTTTAATGCTTGAAGTTAATATAATTTGTTTTAAAAGCTATTTGATTGTGCAAACACTTAAGCATCTGTATGAATTTACCCATTTGGGTATATGTACTGCTACAGATAGGATGACTGCTGTGAATATCATTATGCACATGTTAAGGCTGGCAAGACTAAGCCCCAGATGTGTAAACGTAGCTTCAGCTTAGGAAATGTAGATGAGCAGTCTTATTTCCCCAGAGTATTGGTATGTTTGATGCGAATAATGTCTTGGAAAAGGCTTTATAGTAAAACCTACAATTATCCCTTGATTGAGTAATTTTAAAAACACAATTTAGACATTCACCTTCCATGGCAGTGAACGCAGATATAAACTGAAGACTATTTCAGGTTTCTCTGATACTATGTGAATGCAAAGTATTGATTACAACACCACCAGAGCTCAGCTGGCCAACACAGTAGACAGTTGTAGGGTAGGCAGGGGAATTAAAACCAAAAGCTACTTCAAAACTATATTTTCTTACTAGGAAAAGTATATTCTTCAGACTGAGGGACCCTACGCTATGGAAGTAAACTTTCAATTATTTTGTATTAATGAAACCCCAAGCATGCTTGTTACATTTTGTTCTTTTAAATTCGATATTCCACTACAAGTACTAAAATACATTAATCACATATTACCTCTTTCAGATTTTGAACATAACAGTGGTTTTCTTTTTCCTTCTTTCTTCCTTTGGGTCTCACCAAAGGGTTGGTGAAGCTTGTCGTTGAGTAATTTGCCACCTCTGCTTTTCTGTCAATTAACCACGCCAACCACAATTCTAACAGCCATGTAGGAACAAATATTTTTTGAAAGCAAATTTTAATTTTATACAACAAATCAGAGATGAGTAACTAAGTAAAGGTAGAAAATGCATCATTTTCAACAGCAGCTTCTACTTGTAAGAAACCCACTGTTACTTATGTGTTAGCTTGGCTACTCTTATAAATTAATGTGCAGTGATAAGGCCAGCTGTAGTGTATAATGGGCTTAGACTTTCCAGATCATACTTTTCTTTTTCTTTTGTAACTGTGGATAAGAAGAAATCAGGGTAGCTTCAAACATCAGTGGTTTAGATGGTTCTTTTGCATTATTATTGAATTAAAAACTTTCTTTAAATACACACCTAAAATTTCTAATATTGTAATAATTCTTGGAATCATCCACAATAGTCAGTGTAATCACAAAATATGATTTTTTCTCCACAAGCATTATCTGTAAGCTGTCTTTTGTCAGTAAATGTTGAATTGTTAGTGCAAATATCTCTTCTTTTCCCGAGAAAGAAGTACAGATCATTGATTGTACCATTTCCTTCAAAATGAAGGGTATTGCATAGTAACTAAAAGAAATAAAAGATTTATAGTATCTTTTTCACTCTATCTTTCTTTTCTTTTCCTTTTTTTTTTTTTTTTTTTTTTTAATGTTGTGTTTTTTCCCTATCTTGTTTGGAAAACTGTAGCGATTTCTCTCATGATGAATACACCAGGCACAAAACAATCAATGTTTTCACTGGCTTCATATGTCAGATCAAAATCTAACTCCTCAGTTGTGTTGTTGCCCAAAGAAAGACAATAAATAATCTCCGTACAAGGCCAGACCATCAGCTGCTTAATAGGCAATATCTGTATTAAATCTGATGAGGATCTGGCCCATAATTTAATTTTGAAAGTGGAAAATGAATTCAGTAGAAGATCATATAGTATTAGTTGGCACCCAGGTCTGTCTTGTCTGCCAGCAACTGCTAAAGGAACAGATGTAGTGTCTGTGAGAGGGAGAAACGAGAGAACATCAGAACTCATGGGGAGTTTTTGGAGATCTGTGAAACTGTTCTGTTTGTGTGATGTTTTATATCATGAAAACTCCGGGGTGGGATGGGATAAACGTGCTACCTACTAGTGAGTTAGTCACACCAGGCAAACAGTTTTCTTACTGAGTGTGATGAGGGTCATTTATCTTAGTAAGACATTATATCTGGGGAGTAATGGCTCTTAATTTGTCAACGCTGTCTACCATGTGCTCATCCACGACTACAAAAACATAATGCAACAAATGAACTGTACTTCTCCCTGAGGTCCTGGCCAGAAAAGGTTGGGTGAATCTCATGCAAAAGCACCAAGTCAGCTCAAGCAAGAATACATTGAGTGAAACCATCATGAGGAAATTTAGCTGTAACAAGGCAGACCTCTGCTGAAAACACCAGTGGAGATTTAGTTCTTCTGGGGTTGAAGCTGTCCTTGACAGCCTTCTCACAGAGTGAGATAAAAGTCATGTAACAAAGACAGCTTCTAAGGCTCAGGGCCGCAGGTGGGATTCCACCATAGCATTTAATTTCTAGCTCTGGCATGGACTTAGGTGATTCTGAACAAGATGTATAAGGCACCCAGCTGTGCTCTGTGTCACTGCAAATGCCTGAATTTTCAGGTGTCTGATGCTAGATCTGAAAAATAACACAAAGAACCAAAAATGTGAGACAGGTGACTAAATCAATATCCCAAAATCCCTGCTCATGTGCCACCTAGCATCGGAGGCCACTAAACTCTGAAGCTTGACTTATTTGTTTGTACCTTGTTTTCAGAATCTTGAAATTCTGGGCCTTTTTCTCACACAAGTTTCTGCAAGTATGTGAAGCAACGTAACTCCTGTCTCCTCTCACAGCCTGTGCCTGTGGAGTGGGGGATCCAGTAAGTGGGAGCCTGCTTTACACCACTGTGGCTGCTCCCAGAACGGACGTGACCTCAGATACTGAAGAGGAACTTTTAAGAATTATGTTCCCTTTATTTCAGAGCTTCACACCTGAGGCAGGAATAAGTTTACATGAAATGCATTTACAGGTACATGAACTGTGATGAGGTTTCTGCCCTCCCAAGTGGCTGTTCTGAGCAGTTGGATTTTGCAGAGAGGTTATCTTATCGGTTCTCTCTTTGCTTTGCTCTGGATCACTTCCAGCAAATGCACTCATGAAAGTCCTCATCCCGCAAAAATCTGGAAGTGGTGGATGGGAATTTAAATCATTCCCTATCCCCAGGCATTAGAGGAATTCAAATTGCAGTCTTTCTCCTGAAACTATGTTCAAATCTTTAGAGTACTGTGTCAAGGAGTACCCACCACTACCATCTGCTCAGATTATCTTTATAGAAGAAGGTGGACTGAGGATCCAGTGGCTACAGAAGAAGGTGGATCAAAGATCTCATGGTCACTGATGTCAAGCTGATGTTGCCAGCTCCAGTTTCATTGACCAAAAAATCCATGCAGTGCACCTCAAGCCATTTCTGCTCACCAGCAAGATCAAGGAGAAAACCACCTGGACCCCTGTGCTGTTAGCCACTAGAGCCATGAAGTCACTTGTGATGTGTTCCAGGGCTCCTCGGCAGTGTCAACAGTGCCCACAGGGAAGCGCAGCAGGGAAGTAATAGTCTGAGGGCCTCAGCAGCCTCTCAGATTCTGTCCTCTTTTGTGCAAACTGCTGCACCTGCTGGCCACATATTGCTAGCTGTACTCCATGCCCAGCAGTTAGACAGGCCTCTCCCTAGCACCTGCCGATAGGGTGCTTCAGCACCTGATCCTCCTGACTGGGAGTCAGACGGAAACAAAGAACTCAAAGCACCCTTTGATGAGGAAGAGCAGGCAGAGCTCATTAGAAGCATCTGGAGCTTGCTAGAAATCAACGCCAAACAGGCAGTAAGATTCATTTGTCTTATTGAGTCACTCTAGGTTACCAAGGCCTATGGTCAGTCACTGCGGTGGAGCCTGAATTCATTGCTTGTATCACCTTTATCAGTGAAAATTAACCAGGACAGTTAAGAAACAAGTTAACTCAGGAGAATAGAAAAGTCTGGGTTATAATTTTTCATTGCTCCTGGGTGTCTTATGTCTTGTCCTATTCAGAACAAGCACTCTGGGACAAGCTCTGCTCTTTCTGTACAGTAGTTAGTGCAATGAAGTCTCAAGGTGTTTACATAGTATTAATCAAGTCCATAACCAGAGGGCAGGGGAAATGAAATGAGGATGTTCTGGACCATGAAATAGATGACTCACATCCCTGGAAAAGGTTTAATTGAGCAAAACAGGTACACAAGTGTACCTGGCTCACCACAGATATCAGACGGAGGAAGATGGGCCTCCAGAGAGAAGAATCAAGGCACCCTGACGGCATACAGAGAAATGAGTGCAGTGCTTATGTAAACAGAGTCTGTGGAGAATAAGTCTTCACGCACAACTCACGGAGAAGGCTCACATGGCAGGCAGCTGGCAGCACTCTTCTTTATAATGCTTCCACTACAGCCATTGGGCATGTCTAAGAGGGAAACAGCACTCTGGTGGGCATCTGAGCACTGGGTACACAGTGGCAAGCATATCTACAAAATCCCTTCCCCCCCCCCCAAAAAAAAAAAAAAAAAAAAAAAAAAGGAAAATCTTTGATCCTATTTTTTTGTTTGTTTGTTTGTTTTGATTTGATTTTCCCTGTGCTTTTGTTCCTCAGCTCCTCAAGAAAGCAGTGCACTTACAAATGGGATGTGGAGGAGAGAGAAATGTAGAGTTGTGGGATAGGCTATTGTGCACACCTAGTCACAGTGTCACGGGCTACAGCCTGTCTCTGGGAGTTGGGTTCCTCAGCCCTCACTGCAAATTGAAGAAATGAGAGAACCAGAGCCAGGCTCGCAGATAAATGGGCAGCTCAAGTGTTACCTGGGACGTGGTTTCAAATCTCTTCTCTGCCTAGTCTAGAACATGGTCTTGAACACGGAACTGGAGCAAATATGCTCACCATTAAGTTACAAGACCAGAGCTATTTGCCTTTTCTGTCTCAATGAACATTTAACTCATCAGATCAAAGCAGAAGAGAACTGCCAACAGGGAAGAGAAAAGTCTGCCTTAAGGTAGCTGACAGCCTTGAGGTTACTGTGTTCCCTGGAGATGTAGGACACCAAAGTTACAGCTCTTCCCACAATCCAGGATTTTCAATGACAGTGACAATCTTTATCACTTCCATGGAATATGTACAGCACCACAGCTCTACATAAGCCAAAGAGTACTATGGTGGTATGTTCAGTGTAAGGCTCACATGGTGTCTATAATATCTGCTTGAGCTAAGTTTTCAAGGGGGAGAAGTGCCCACAAGTCCTGGGCATACACACCTGCATTGTTTGTAGGTATTGGCCTGTATCTTTTATGCTCAGGAAGCCTAGGGCTCAGCCACCATACGTATCAATGAACCAGACTTTTGTTGGTATTACCAATATTATTACAAACCATGGATATGATTAAAAGACATACCCAACTATTAAGAAAGTAGTTTCTGTTTATCCCTAAGGATAAATACTCTACTCTTTGAATAGTTTTGCACATGCCCATCTCCAATAGGCCCTAACCTAGGTTTACGTGTTTATAGCCGTTGCGTGCACAGATGCATCTCAGATCCCCAAGTCTAATGAGTTCCCATCACATGAATTAATTATACTACAAAGCACAGGAAAGAAAGCCATTAAATCTTAAATTAAGTTATTAAATTAAAATATTACTGCAGAAATTCAATAGCAGCTTGCAACCCACGGGAAGTGACTCTGCAGGGAAAAATACCATTTGCAGGTGAGGTGGCACTCAGAGCACCTTACCATATTCATAGAGAGGAGGTGCTGACCCCTGCAGAGAAGCTGCAATTATAATGAGCCTCTTATCCAGGAAAAAAGCAGTTATCCCAATACATTTGTGATGGAAGCTGAGGTACTGAATAAGATGCTAGCAGGGTATAAATAATGAGGTGGTACACAGCCGCGTGTTGGAATCAAGCCACTAGAGCAAGATAATTGCAAAGGCACAAGCTTAACTTACATTGTGTGGTTCCTATGGGAAAAGGGGTGGGAGGATAATGCCACATGGAAAGCCGATTCCTCAACTTGTAGTGAGTAACATAACTCCATAGCCCTGCTTGTCTTTGTTCAAAGCCAGAACAAGCGGAGTTGAATTACTGCAGAGGTCTAACCCTAGGCACAAGGCTAGATTCCAGCTGAATGTGCTCCCAAAGTCTGAACATACAAAGGCCATTTCTGGCTTCACATAACTAAACCCATGCTGAGAAAGGGAAGAAGCTGCTGAATGCATGGGCCTAGATTCATCAAAGAATTTGAGCATTGTCCCACTGAAAAGGGATTTGAACTTACGCATGACTGCTCTGATAGCGTGAGACTATCAAAGTGTGTGTGATTTGACATTTTACGGTGGTTTTCTGCTACAATGCAAGGCATATTTCATATTTCTAATTAAACATTTTAATATAGCACAGATTGTAAGTGTTGCATGGCACAACCTAGTAAACACACAAGATGAGGTTTTAAAAGGATGGGGTTTTTAAAGTGTTGTTTTAACCACCAACACCAACGTTTTTCAACAGGCTTCTGCTCTGCCTTTCCTCTCAGCTGCAAAACTTGTGGCAAGAACTCCTAACAGAAATGCCAATTTATACATCATTGTACAGCACTGTGCTTTGTGACAGGCCTGCTTAAATATCTTTCACTGAGATAAAGAAGTTGCAAAGAAAAATGGCACAGTTGTGAATTTCCCCTTTTTTGTAACTCTACACAGCCTGATTTAGAGATTTCTGAAACACTTTAATGCTTTGATTAAAGCAAAAAGAATTAAGTAAATTTCTCTGCTAATTTCAACAGAGGAAAATAGTCCCTAATAATCACATTTTGGTTTAAAGCACATTATTCTGTTACCTGGCCTGGCCTCTCACAAGCTAAATCTGAAATCAAAAGACTTTCCACTGCAAGTTGATCGGGGACGTGTTGTGCATAGCTTATCAATGGTGAACTGCAGCAGAGAAATGAGGTGACTTGTTTGAAATCAGATGGCAGTGAATGCCTCATAACTACTTCCTGCAATATTATAAGGCATCCTCCCTATACAGATTGGTACATGAGAGCTCTGGGCTTCTCACTAACTGGGAGTCTGAGGTTCTTTGAAGTCTGATGAGGCTGTCAGCTCCTCCCTGACCACAACAAAAAGGAACAACCTTTCACAGCCTGCATGAAAAAAAAAAAACAAAACACAACACACATATATCCTGTGCAGACATATTTAAATACCATAACTCTCCGTAATTAATGTAATATATGTAATGTTCCTGTATACGTAATGTAATATACATAATGTTCCGTTTGTCCCACCATCTGTCATAATAAGTAATTAAGAGCTGGGACTGGGAGGCAGCCCTGGCCATCCAGTGGCCCCAGCATCCTAGGTATATCATGAGTTGGACCTTTCTAAAGATCTGCTTAGAAAGCAAAAGTATTGCTTTACCTCCCATCCAAAGTGCTCCCAGGCACTGAGGAATTAAAATAAACCCTCTGTTCTCCTTTCAGTTATGGCTTTTTCTAGTTTCAGTGCTAATTGCTCTGACCAGCAGCTTTGCTCGGGGAACCATAATTAGGTCTCCCATAGCCTTCTTTTTCAGCCTCTCCCTCTCTCCTGAGCTGATGTTTTCTGCAGCTTGAAAGGTCCCTCCACAGGCTTTCATGTTAGCTCAGCTTCTTCCTCCTTCTTCTCTCAGGGTAACAGCAGGGTTAAGCCACAGCTCAGTAGCTCTAACAGAGCTACTGGAACAATAGCATTGTCACTTGAATAAAAACATAATGAAAAAAAAAAACAAAAAAGTGCTTTCAAATAATAAAGAGATAATCAGAATGTCTTATTCTATGCTTCTTTACCAAATTTACATAGATATCATGAATACTTCTTCACTGTTTTCTAGGGCTCTTTCATCCATGTGAGTCTTGAATCCTCAGCACACTGGTCCCTCTTCAGAGTCAAGTTGGTTTTGCTATAAATCTTCTAGTCCTCTCCCTGCCACCTTCATGAACCATGTCATATCAAGATACGATATTTCCTCAGAAAAATGAAGTTTCTGAAGTCTATGAAACTGTAATTCCTTCAGTGAATGCAAATCCTACAACTTCTTGTCTGACCCACTTAGTTTAGCCAGGTATGCAAAACCTGCAGGAGATAAATAAATTCATAACATTGATGAGCAGTCTGTGTATGTTCCAGATGCCCATAACATCTGTCCCTTTGCCAACTGGATGATCTTGAATAATCCATGAATTTGCAGCGTCACAGGTGCTCTCCCATGATGAATATCTGTAGCCTGATTTCTTAGAGGTAAAAGGCTCAGCTACTCTGATGAGTAGAGGTGCTGGTGTGTGTGTGTGCTCTGCCTGGGATTACAGTTCTGTTTTTGGTAGATGAGGAATCACCACACAGTGTGAATACTTACCTTTGACCAGTGCTGAATTAGGCACTCTCAGCCTCATGGTCTTGCAGATTCCTTAGTACAGGTATCATTTATTGGGCAAGGTGATCTACGCCAGCATCCTACTGCTGCACCCCTTCCTATATGAAACAGAGATGCTTGTTAGCTACTATTTCATATTCTTGGAATATATCATAGTTGACATGACCATGGAGAACAATTTGAGAGATTCTTTTATCATAGGAAATTGTCATTGAGATTATAAACAACTCTTGATGATAGTTGCAGAAATATGTCAAGGGGAAAAAAACAGATGATAACATTGCAAAGCAGCTGTGTCTTCTGTGTCAGGACCTTCAAAGCACAAGATGTTCTGTTTTCTTGGCCTTTTGGACTGCTTTGTTCCAAAGATGGTAAGGAACTGGAAGTTTTCTGCAACCTTTTGATGGCCTATTAAATAATTTTGTCCTTGTCTTTTAACAGCTGATATCTCAATGTATTAAGCTTGTGAGCACTTTTGGCTTCGTAACATGAAAATTTACATTGCACAGAAAAAAGTATCTTTTTCTTATACTAATCAAGAAGATAAATGAATTTGGTCAGTTTGGTCACAGGGGAATTATTTGTAAGCCTCATGTTATCCAAACAAATGATTCACGTTATCTGACAATGTTTCCAATTATAATCTTAGAAAAAGGGACAATTTCTCTCAGAGTGAATGAAATCACCCAAGACTCCCTCAAAGCCATTCTATCTTTAGAGACTTAAACCAAAAACACTGCCCAGTTTGCTAGACCACAACTTTGAACCCATGTAAAACCCATTGCTCAGATATGATAACCTCTTACTCAGGCAAATATTTCTTGATTCTAACATGGCATGGTTTAATAACCCAGTATCACACCTATTCATAAAGTCATAAATAAACAGCAAAAAAAAAAAAAAAAAAATACACAACAGAAATGGTAGGGGAAATTAGAGCTTGACAACAAGGTTCATAAATGAAGTTTGCCAAGGCTGGATTTTTCTCTCTCTCCCATATAATGAGATCAGAGACCTTCTTATTCTCTTCTGAATCACAGATTTATGCATACAAATGGTCTATCTGTCTTGTAGGTGATTTCTGTTTCCTATTACAGCACTCTGCTTCCCCGAAAACAATATGGAACAATTCTAGCTTGTCTGCTAATTAAGTATAAAGTTGTCTGAATTTCTTTATTAATACAAATTTTAATGTGCTCATTGAATGGAATGCATTGTTTCCACATGCTTCTGAGTTCACCAGACAGATTTTGCTATATTTGTACTATAATCTCTTCCGCTTCTCTACAGATGAGAAGGAAAGGCCCAGCCTATTGCTTATACAGAACATCAGTTTGTCAAGCATTTTGTGCATCCCTCAGGATTAGTGCAGCTATGAAATTGTATCATTATCATTGCTTGCTGCATTACTGAACCACAAGGCAGGGCCTGAGAGAATATGCATGCATGTTTACGCAATGACATTTTTAAGCCATGGTCTGCCTTTTCATTTCTTTACATCCCACATACTAATCCAGCCCCAAAATATTCCAGGCTGGTGCCCAGAACCAGAATTTCCTTCTCTGTTTTAAACAAGGATTTTTCAGTTATTTAAGCTATTTCACCCAAACCCATTGTTTACAGATAGGTGAACTGTTGCTTTTTGCTTAGACACATTTACAACCTCAGAAGAGAGAGGCAGACTTGAAGACTGCTGTGAAGTGATTTAGATTTCAACCTTTGTCTCCATGGCATACCTTTGAAAAACAGGCCCATTGTAGACACAGAATTTGGCTCTGCAAGTGCTGAAACAGAAACAAAAGCACAACAGCAGTAGGGAGGTCATGTTTTTTTGCAATATCTGGGTCTTATTTAAGAATGTGGGTTGGCCTGTAAGCGCTTAATTTTAGGCAAATTTGTTTTCCACTTTGTTACACAAAACAAACTTCAGAGCTAAGTATGCACCAACCTGTTGGGAAATTCATAAGTCTATTAGAGAGGGAAAAGTGCCTGAAAGAATACCCTTTAACATGCCACAGAAGTTACCATTCCTTTGGAAGACCTTAAAAAAATGCTCCTAAATCAAAAGTCTGTAAATGAACAATTAGCTAATAAAGCCTGGTCTCAGCATTTCCTGTTGTTCCAGCTCCGCCTTGCTGGGATATTGTGCTCTGTGCTCCCTGTCAGTCCCTACGGGCTGCACTGAGAGCCAGCACCGACACTTGCAGCTCTTGACAGGGTGCGACAATGCTTTTGGACACAGCCCTAAGCAAACAGCAGTGGCAAACTTTTCCAGCCAGCAAGGGAAGTCACCATGACGCAGTGAGCCACGCTCCCAGCCAAACCTGGCTAAAAGGGATTAACTCTTCCCAAAGCAATGCATTCTCACCTTCCCTAGTGTCCAAACCTGAGTGGAGGGCTCATTTACTCACCCTTTCCTTTTCCATTCACTTGATAACAAGAAAAACAAAGAGTTCAATGCACTGACATGATGTGGTTGTGGAGGGCACGAGCTGTTTCAAATCCCTCATGTACTTTTCCAGAAGCATGAAGGTTAAAGCAATGTTAACATTTAAAGTGCAAGGAAGCAGACTGAGGAAGCGTAGTCCCAGCAGCCTGGCAGCTTTGTTCATGTCCTGTACACTTTTTACCCACTGATGTTGTGGCAGCCTGGAATGCTATTTTTAAATATGAAAATAGGGTGATTTTTCACACTGTATTATGAAATGTAATTATAGAGATAATTTCTTTAATTTATAGACAACTTGTGGTTGACATTTTTAAACTCTAATATGTAGCTCCTGAAAACCTAGAGCTGTAATGAGAATAAGTGGTATATAATGCTACCATTGGAAATAGAACACTTGAATGGAAAAAAAAAAAAAAAAAAAAAAAAAAAAAAAAGGAGTTTTGATATTTTCACAGAAATGTGTTTTGAATTTGTGGATGGTTTTGCCCATTTTTTTAAGGAGGGAAATTACAGTAATTTCCCTGCCACTCTTAGGACCGTTATTATAGGATACTGCAGTTAGGTTTTTGTGTTTTAATAAAGGAGCCCACCTACAAATGGGCTGAAATTTATGTTGTAGATTTTAAAGTATTATGTTAATAAAAATGTTTTTTAAATTTGAGGAAAGGATGACAAAACTGAATTGCAAGTATTTGAATTGCACTCACTGGTCTTTATTCTCTTTTGGCTGCAAATGATACATCCTACTGAGGTGGACACAAAGAGACGGAGATAGAGAAAATCAGTCACATTCCCTGGTATGTAAAAGCAAAATGAATGAAGTTTGCAGTGTGGACATTGATCTCAAGCAGTTGGTTTTGCCTTAATAAATTTTCAAAAGTCCGATATCCTTTTAGACTCTGTGATAACTAGTACAAGCTGTTTAGTTAACAAACACAGCATTTCTCAAGTAATGCTGAGTTGGATTTCCACTGAAGCACCAAAGTACACCTCAGCATTTCTGATGGGAAACAAAAATACAGCAGAGCCAAACTTGTGTGGCATTTTCTAGCTGAGGCCAGATAGAAGTTACCACTAAAAAAAAGGGGCAGTTGGAAGATACAATTATTTATTGATAGCAGCATTCACTATTTCATCTCCATCTGTCAAAGGTTCTGCAGTGATGTGTACTAAGTCCAGCACAATCTTGAAGTTGAGATTTCTTCTTTCTCATTCCTTATAGAAGGAGTACCTGCAAATTGGAAAGCAGAATGCGGAGCAAGTAAGTGGCAGCACTGTTTGCAGAAATAAAGCCCTGGTCTGGGGAAATGTCACACTTGTCCTCTACAGCAGACCAGTGGCTGCATGAAGTGTCACCATGGATAATGTAAGAAGCATTTTGCCATTTATACATAAAAATCACTTATGTGTTGAGATCAAGAAGCAATTCCAACATTCAGATTTCGGAGAAATTGGCTGTCTCAGTTTAGTATTAGCAGATATAAAATTCAACACAGTTTACCTGACTAAAACTCAGCAGAATTGAAATGCTCATCCATAGATATTTCCAGAAACATACCAGCTTCTGAATAACAAGCTGAGTGCTATGAATAAGGAGCAGAGAGCAAAGTGCTGTCTTTAGGCTCTTGCAATGAATTCCACTGGCTGTAGGGAGCCCTGAAACATTCTTCCCCTCTTCAGGAACCAGGAAACTGAAAACCCTTGTTTTCATGCGTCAGTTAGTCACTAAAAGCAATTATGCTTTTACTGTTCTTTTAAGGATAATTACTACTACAATAACTTTATCAACCGGTAGATACTGCATCAGTTTAGGCAATGTTTTATCAATACAATCTTCCTACATTAAACAACAACACCTGTTGGCAGAACTGGGAAAATGTTCCTCCTTATTGAACAAGCTGTCATCTCTGATGCAGGCTTTAAATTAAGAGCAGAAAATGTTAATAACCAGTTATGTAGAAAGAGCATTTAGAAGATGTTATGTTGACCTGCTTTTTACAGCTCTGTCTGTTTACTTGGGGTCACTGCCTGTTGCAGAAAGGCGAGCCAATTTCTTCAGCATTTGGGGTTTGACAAAGTGAAAAAACTAGTCTGGACTGGCTGGAGTTGAAGGTTTGGGTGGTGTGGACTCACTTGTTTGCATTGGACTTATAGAGTCATTGAGCCACAACCAGGAGAACCATTTTAGTGGAAAGAAAAGTCACAACATATTCTGTGTAGACCTTAAACTATCTTCGCCCTGAGATCACATCCAGGAAATCTTTAATGACAAGTTTTAAAAGCAGAACTGAACTGGACTATTTTTAATTCTGATCAACAAAGATAATATAAAATCCACTGTTTTGCACAGCAGAAGGTCTACCTGTATTTTTATTTATTCATTACTTTCTGCTAACAAAAAGGATTGTTGACTTCAGGAGAAATGTCTATATTCTCACACAGCACCACTACGTACATGTAAGAGAACGTAATAGTGAAAGGGATTGGACACTGATTTATAATAAAGGTGAAAGTACACAGTTCATTTTCATTGCTCAGGAAAGAACAAAGCAAACAATCAGGACTAAAAGCCAAGTTAATTAAATTCCAAATAACTTTCAGTGTAATAAGTTACAATGGTATTAGTTGCACAGGCTAGGAAATTTATTACTAAAAATAGCATTTTTTCAGTCTCCCTAGGTTTCCTCTGTACTTAGTAAAAAAAGGCGAGCACATCCAGAGGGCTTTTCAGCTC
This sequence comes from Netta rufina, assembly GCF_964035555.1. NCBI lineage: Eukaryota > Metazoa > Chordata > Aves > Anseriformes > Anatidae > Netta > Netta rufina. The sequence continues at coordinate 148,361,976 of NC_140124.1, read as the reverse complement.
GTAGGAGAACTGAATCATTGTCAAATACGTACTCTATCTCTTTTTTTTCTCTCCATATAAATACATATGTATACACAGACACAAAAAAGCACACATACACAAGGAAAGGTTTATATATATGTATATAAACAAATATGTCTCTGTGTGTATAGGATACATCCATATTTATTTGTATATGCAAGTGTGTGTTCATATGCACACAGTCCCCAACAAGCTGCACTCCTAACCCAAGGACCCTTGCTCACACTTACATCAGATAAATCCAGGCATGGAAGTTTGGCAGAGCTAATTCTGATTCTGCTCCTTCACTGTTTCTACAATTATGTTGCAAAAAAGAGCTGCTTCTGTCTTACACTGGTTTACATCATCTCAGAGTAAGGCTTTGGGAATAAAGCATATCAGAATAAAGATTATAGGGCTTTAAATAGAAGCTAGTGGCTAAAGAATTGATACATGGTTTAGCACACTAAATATTGTATCTGGGAGATAGGTGGTCACATCTTCAGTTCATAAATAAGTACAGCCCCCAGGATCTCAGCCCTCCCCAGACCAGCTAAGGGACTTGTGGAAGCCTCCCTTTCATCAGCATTTGGATCTCCCTGTGTGCTCCTGTGTACCACCTTTCACAGGGTCATCCTTTGCAACGCCCTTAGACCAGACAGATTTCTTCCTCCAGGCTGGGCTATGCCCTGGCACATCGGTCTTCTCCAGCTCTGAGGTGTTTGCATTGCAGCTCTGTTCTGAGCATGGTGGGGAATGAAACTCTACTGTTACCAATGCAAAATGCATGAACTTTACTGAGACAAACACACCCTGCTCAATGCTTGGAGACGGAGGCTTGGCCTCCCACATGCAGAATATGGAGAATATTATTTTGGCTCTTGTTTGGAGGTCACTGCAGGAGTTATGCTAGCAAATAAATATATCCCACTGAATGCTGGTTACAGACAAGTTTGGACTGGAGCTACTGCACCTTTCAATCTGATAAACACAAAGCATTTCACCTTGTAGTTATATTACATTTATATTACAGTTCTCATAGTGTGACTGTTATCACTGAGTTTCATTATCTTTGAATATTACCAAATATAACTAAACAGGTAAACTCTGTGTCTGCAGTTCTTCCCTGCATCAGAAACACCATTCACATCAACTATGCTGGGCTTATTTTACTGCAAATGCTTATCCAGTTACCTAATGCAGATCACAGGTTTTAAAGAAATTCCCGGTGATGGCTGAGGTTCCTAAGTAAAAAGCTCTGTAGCTGCACAACATTTTATCCCAATAAAAGTGGTTAATATTACATCAGTGTGGTTGCTATCTTCCCCTCACATTCTAATTATAAATCCAAAGCAGGCTGGCTAACAGAGAGCACCGAATTTTAGGTGACGCATACACCCCTGAAGTGTCAGCTCCACATCTTGAGCACACTCCCTAGTTTTTGTGTGGCAACCAGTGATTTTTAAGCAGCTCTGACTGCATTTGCTGTCACTGAGTGACTGTAGCAGGGAGGCAGAACATAAGAAAGCCATAGCTGCACTGGCCAAAACCCACCCTCATCCTTTCGTGCTAGTGTGACTGTTGGGCTTCAGAGATTATGTCCATTCAGAAGATTACATATAGAACTAAGAGTGTGTGTAGATACTATTTCCACTAGCCATAGCTGGAGCTCTCCCCATCTTTTTTACACTCTGAAAGAAGACAGCTCTGAGTTATTCAGTAGCCGTACATTCACTTAGTTTTACTGCAGAGTAAGCCTGTATCTGCTATAGAAAACTAAAGGCACCATGACAATTTACCCTGTAGTGTCTACACAGAAATTTACACTCTAGCAGCTGTACTTGGATGCTTGAAGAGTCATCACTACTACTACCACTGAGTGGTGCTGGTTACTTCCAGTGACCATAAACAAAATGTGGTTCTAGTCATGGGAAAAGATACTACATTTTTTTTTCCTGCTTCTATGCTGCCCATTATGTCATTCTCCTCAGTATGAACTTTCAACTCAGGTTGTCTTACGCCAAAGCTTTAGTGCCTGAGAAAAGAAGAGCATCAGATTGGTAAGGATGCTGTTCAAGTATAAAGGCGACCTCTTAGCTACAAAATAAACAGCCAGGTCATAGACTGAAGTAGATTCTTTGTAACTTCTCTGAAATTAGGAGAAGATGAAAAAACAGCCAAAACAGACTGCATAGGTGGTAAACGCTCTAAGAAGTACAGGTTTTCTGAGTATATCTGAGATGACTTGATGAATACATCATGAGCTGACAGCCTAAGTGGCTTATCTCTGTGTCACTAGTGAGTTACTTCTCTGTTAACTCCCTCACTCCATGAAGCTGGTTTCATGCATTTCCTTCTGTCTTTATTAAGGTTTTAAACTCATACCTGGAGTATTTCAGTTTTTCCAGACTTGGAAATCCACCTTCTCTCTATTGATACTAATTTATTCATGTAGCCCATTAGCTACATGTTGATGAACTATTTTTCTTCTCCCTCTACTTTTCCAGGTAAATCAGTTTATAGGGGGGACCGAGATGTTTAGTACAGTGTATAAACATGGCATCACATCCAGAGGTGCTCAGTGGCTTTAAGACATCACATCTACATGTAATAGTGGAAAAAGCAAGGTGTAAAGGCAGCAGGTCGGAGGTCTCCTAGCAAGGCAGGAGGGAGGGGTGGTCGTATCAAGCCAAAATCAACAAATGCAGATGCTCACTGACCAAGGGGAGATGGGCTTTCTGGCGCTACTTCATCCTCCTTGCCTAACTGTTCATAACCTGCTGTATCACTTGTTATCAGCCCATCTCAAAACCTCCCTTTCCTCTTGATTTAGACTTCAGTTCTTGATTCTTCCACCCACGTCTGTGTTAATTTGCCTCCCTCATGTTGAACAGAGAGCAGATCAAGGGCTGTCATTCTGCTCTGCTTAATCTCTGAGCACAAAAAAGTATGAAAAAAAAAAAAGAAAAAAAAATACACACTTAAAAAACAATTTCAGAAACTCACTGATTAGTCAGCGGAACCGCTGTCTTGGTGACTGCCAGGCAGAAAACACTTTTACAATTGGACCTGCACATGATGAGCAGTGACACTAGCCACAAACAGATCTTGCAGGTCAAGACACCTCTCAGTCATAAAAGGAAAGTTTCAGTTCTGGCAGGCTCAAAATGGCTATGTAATTTTCTCAGCAGCATGCTAAACAGCACCACAAAAGTGGGCTGCTAAGTTACAGCTGTGCCATAGTATACTGTGGTGAATGCGATTTGCTGGGCATCTTTAAATTATGTTCCCCAATCTCTTGTCTTCCTCCTCTGTATATAGCCCAGGGGAGTGCCATGAATATCCTTGTATATGGCAAATGCTAAAGTCCCTGTTTGCTTGCATGGAGGATCTGGATGGTCTTACAGTATTTTTGTCATGTATTCTACAATATAGCCCATGCCTTCCAATACATATGGGCAGTGGAGTATTTGGTAGAGCTTGCTGATGGGTTCAGGAAGAAAGCTGAAGAGCACATTGTATTTAACATATAATAATGCAATAATGCTGGCAAGGTGAAGAATTAAATTGAATGAGGTATTTTTCTGCAGATGTTTTGCAAGCATTGAAGAACTGCTCCGTGCATGTTGTACTGTACAGGTAGAGAAAAGTGCCAGATTTTACCACGTGCAGATTTACATGTATAACACATTCAAGCATAGGCATCATCAACCTCTCTCTTTAAAGAGCACATTCATGTTGAATCCTCATGAGGGATTCATGTTCCTTCCTTTTTAATAATGCACAGCCTTGTAGCTTATGCAGTCTCTAGGAAACATTGGCAACCTGCAGCCAGGAGAAGCAAGGGGATTTTTGGAGACAGCTGTTTTCACACATTTTTTTTTTTCCTGTTCATGTCCCCAGTTCTGCTGTATGTTCTACTTGATATTATGCATGTATTGCATAACACACACGTACATGTAGGCACACCATCACTCTAAAGATATACTTGCACACATACATATATATAAATGTACAACTACATACACATCCCTTGTCAGTATTCAACATTTTGTGAAAATGCTCAGTATTATGCACTGTTCTGCACAATTACTCCTCATACCTCATCTATCAACTCTCCTCTTTGAGTGTAAGGAACTTTACAACCCAATGACCACTGACATATAGGATATGTAAGGCTACCTACAGTTATTTTATGTATGAATGTACCTCTACATATAAAGTGACAAATCTCTAGTTGATATATTGATTAATAAACCAATAGTGCTCTGTAGACAGTGCTCTGTAGGAGATTCAGACACCGCTGAATCTCTCTTGGTTTACATTTGCAGATGATCTGATCTGTGATATTCTATGTTGTACAAAACCCAAAATAACATGGATATTTAGCTAGTTTTAGGTATAATTATATAAACAGAGTATCAAAACAAATTAACAAAAACTGTTGACTAAAAAAAAATAACCCTAACTATAATCTATTGGCAATTTCATATATAAGCAGCAATGCCTTCTTTTGTACTGGTATTTCCATCATTAGATCAGTGAAGCTGATTTACTTACTGTGAGCCCAAGGAGAAACTCAGAGTACAAAGAAAATAATAGATAGTTCACATTCCCCAAACTAGATCCATTGTTTAAAAAACCTCTCATGTTGCATATCCAGCACTCACTTTGACCAGTGATAGATCAAAGTGTTTGTTACTCATACGGAGATTAAATATTATCTATTTTGCATTCAGTCCCAGTAATCTGAAGAATGACATTCTATTTGGGAACAGAAGATAACACTTCATGAACAGGTTGATGAGAAGAAAAGAAAGACAGTGAAACATTGCAGCTGTCTGAACACATACAGAAGTTCAGAAGGTTAAAAAGGTTGAGCCACTATTTTCTCACAAATAAGATTACAGATAAAGATAAACAGAAGGCAATTTTCCTCACTATCTGTGGCAGTAAAAGTTAACGCCCTATGAAGTGTCTCGTTGCAATCTCCGAAACCAGGAACCATAAGTCTACAAGACCTGTAAAAGATCTTGGCAAAGTATTCCATGCCCAAAACAAGGCAGCATTGTAAACATCTTCAAATTTCGTAACAGAAAAAGGAGATGAAACTGGAGACTAATACCTGGCAGAGCTAAAAAGCAGAATGAGTATGTATTTAGAAATTTCTTGGAGAGCACGCTTCATTGCAGCTGTATAGTATTAGAGGTGGAGGACTCCAAAAGCTTTACATGACATATGTAAACAGAACTTGACCCAAAGACATTGGATTAGCAATGACAGAAAGAGCATCCGAATTCAGGGACATGCAAACTGACTCAATAAACAAAGCAAAGCATAAAGATAGCTCACCAAGACCATGAGTCCTTTTGTTTCTAGTGCAAGAGTTCATTTTATATGCACTTGTAAATGTGAATTATCTGCACTGTCACATAAGCCATCAAGAGCAGAACCGTAGCTGGAAGATGCTAACTAGCATCTGCCTTAAGGGTGGTCTCCACCCTCAGAGAACACAGGAAAAAAAAAAAAAAGGGGGGGGGGGTATTTTCTGAGAAGGAAAGACAGTAGAGTCAGTATACCCTGTGTTGTACATAAAAGGAGCCAATAAAGCAATGATGAAATTAATTAGTTCTAATGGAGGCTCTAAAGGAGCTGCAGTTTATCTCATTATTACTCTTTCATACCAGCAGTACCAAGCTGAACCAGGCACCTACAGATACATGCTGCCTCCTACCCTGGTAAAAGCTATCCATGAAAATGGGTTAGTGTTCATCCCATCACAACAGGCAAATTAAAATCATACTGTAGCTGTTAATTGTGTCAGGAAATCAAAGTTAAACGTGGTAGAAAAGGAAGGAACCAATTTGAACCAACTTGAACCAATATTAAAGTATTACCATGGGCTCATCAACACCTAAAGGGAAGTTTGTCTTTGATATGGATGCAAAAGACAAGTTTAAACCAATCCTTACACAACTGGAATTGGCTATATATAGGTGAGTGCACAAAAATATAAATCATTCAATCAAATCAACTCCTAGAAGATTTACATGGATCACTGATCTCACAGAACTTTGATTCATTATAGTGACCAGACATCAACGATAGTCAGGAAAAGGAAACAAAAAGACATCAAACACATCCAATGAACTCTTAAAGCCAGGGCAGCAGGGTTATCTGTAAAGCTCTGGCGCATCAGGCGCACATGAGAAAAATGTGCTTTTACATTTGAAATGGGGAGAAGAAATGATGGTCTCAACAACCTCCATGACCTGTGCAAGTTCAAACAGATCTTTGCTGCCAAGGACCATCCACAGTGCTTGACATGAGGAGTGCACCCAATTTTATGGGCATAAAGGCTTTTTGAGAAATCACATTTCTCAATCAGTATCTTCCTAGAGCTGAAAATGATATATGCAACCCTGGAAAAAAAAAAAAACAAAACAAAACAAAACAAGACAAAAACAAAACAAAACAAAACAAAACAACTTATTCATTAGCTTTGTTCACTCCAAAACACAGAAGAGTTCCTTAAGTTTTAATGGGAATAAATTCAGCCCAAGTATTGATGTGAGGAAAGGTAAAAATTCATTTGGATTTTTTCATGCAGATGCAGAGGGGAAGTATTAAAGCAGCAAAATGACATATTTTTCAAGTTTTTACTTAAGGTGTTATTTTTTTATTTAAAGTTTTATGGCTTAGTGATGAAAAAGCTGTATGTAAAAAAAGTTGGCCTCAAATTGTTCAGATCATACAGCCATGAATAAAATGGGCTAGGGGCCATTCTCTGGCCCTGGGAAATACAGTATGTGGCATTACAACACACATACATACGTACAACTAAATCCCCTACTCCATGCTCATGGACCCAGCACAAGGTGGTCAAGCCCACATCTGTGGTTCCATGTTGGCCCCAAACCATGCCAGCGCTACCTCTGGGAGAGCACTAATTAGTGTGGAATAAACCAGGCTAAGGAGCATGAAAATTGTTTAACAATAAGGCTATCTGCAGGATTGTATTAGGCTTATATGGCAAGGGTTTGGTAGCAGGGGATTGGAGACAGCTCCACACAGCTCCAAAAGGGACCTGCTGCTGGCCAGAGCCGAGCCAGTGAGCAACACTAGGTGGGCCTCTGTGAGAGAAGGTCTAAGAAAAGGAAAAAAAAAAAAAAAAAAACCAAACAAACAAACAAAAAAAAACTGCTGTACCATAGGTGCTCAGAGAGAGGGGTGAGAAAATATGAGAGGAGCAGCCCTGCAGCCCCTAAGGTTGAGTGCAGCAGGAGGGCAGGAGGTGCTTCAGGCACACAACAGAAGTTCCCCTGCGGCTTGTGGTGAGGCCCCTGGTGGAGCAGGCTGTCCCCCTGCAGCCCATGGGTCCCACATGGAGCAGATCTCCACGCTGCAGCCCGTGGAGCAGGTGGATGTGGCCTGGAGGAGGCTGCGGCCCATGGAGAGCCCCCGCAGGAGCAGGCCCCGGGCTGGAGCTGCAGCCCGTGGAGAGGAGCCCACGCAGGAGCAGGGGGTCTGGGGGGAGCTGCCAGCACCCGTGGGGGACCCATGCTGGAGCAGTTTGCTCCTGGGGGATGGACCCCGTGGGACAGAGCCGTGTGGGAGCAGTTCCTGAAGAGCTGCTGCCTGTGGGCAGCCCCCACAGGCTCAGTTGGGGAAGGACGGCATCCCGTGGGAGGGACCTCATGGGGAGCAGAGGCAGAGAGGGACCATGAGGGAGTGGCAGAGACGATGTGTCAGGGACTGACCACGGCCCCCATTCCCCATTCCCCTGCACTGCTCAGGGGTGGAAGAGGGTGGCTGAGGGGAAGGTGGTTTTAGTTTAGTTTTATTTCTCACTGCTGTAGTCTTAGTAAGAGGCAGGGATCAATTCTTGAGACCCTTTTCATCGTATTTTCTCCCCCTCTTCCTTTAGGAGGGGGAGTGATAGAGCAGTGTGGTGGAGTCTGGCCGCCCATCAGGGTGAAACCGCCAGAAGGTCAGAGCACAGCCCTGTGCCATGATGCTGTTTGGTTTACGAGCATTGAGGTAGCTTTAGAACCTCTTCAAGCTGTGATGATATCACAGGGAAATCAGGCTGGAGTTCATTCACAACATGATTTGTGATGTCTTTGTATGATGACCACAGGCCAGTGCCAGAAGACTAGAGGAAGCACAACGTCTTCAGAGACATGCTGTGGGTGTGGGGAGCTGATACCTGATTGCAAGATTACATGGGGGTCCTACCTTGAAACCTAGTAGAAGTTGATCAAAGTTATCAGGGCTGCTCAGCTGTATGGTGGAGCAGTGCGTCAACCCTTGTTATTTCCTGTTTCTAAATTATTTTGGACAGAAACGTATGCATATCCACACACACAAGCACAGCTGGTGACGCAGCTAAGCAATTCAGTGTATTCTGGCATGTTGTATTGGAACTCATATCATTTCAGAGCCTCTTTTTAAAAACTTCCTGTGCAAGAATACAAACATCAACACGCACTAGTCCTGTAAACATTTAAGTTATATACATTTCTTTTGGTACATATTTCTAAAAAAAAAAATTAAAAAAAAAAAATGCAAAATTTGCTTTAGCTAAGCAGATGGCCATAAACTTTACCATAACTATGCACTGTATTTTATAAAACCACTGATCATGCCTGGGTGTGAAGTGGCTGGCAGGAAGACCTTTCTTTTTTGTTTTTGATCAGAAGATGGGAAGTTGCCTAAATCAAATGCAGTGTTGTATTTGTCTTTTCTCTCTGATTTTTGCTTTGGGCAAAGTTTTGACTTGATTCAAATCCTTGATTTGGAAAATCCACAATGGATGCCACAAATGGAAATATGAATGCTTATTACAATTTCTGCAACCTCATTTCGACAATGCTGGAGAAAGGAGCTTAATCAATCTGTTCATGTAAAGTCCCTACTCCTTCTTTCCAGGCAACCAAAATTTTTTTATTCACAGAATTATTGACATCATAAATGGACTTCCAAGTTTGGTTAGCTGTCTAGGAATGCGCAGAACAAAAAAATGTTACTATCTGCAACAAGCATGTAGCAGAACACATATTTTAGGTAGCTCAGATAACATCCTGCACAAAAACAGAAGCCCATTTCCTAATGTACCTGGTGCCATTTCATTATTTGTAAATAAAATGGTCCCATTGGTTATTAAGACAGTAGTTGATTCATGTGCCATCGCTTACATAACTGTCAGCATGTTTGCAAGCCAAGGCTGCTTGAATACGTGGCATTTCATTTCAGGCACCACTTCTTTTAGGAAACACTGTACCTGAAAATGCAAAGGACTCCATTTAATGATTAACCATCAAAATGGATTCTTCCTCTACAATATAGGGAAAGGGCAAACCACTTTGACCAGTATACTTTCAGAACAGCTCACTTCATGAAAAGACAATATAATCACCATGTTCTCCAATACTGATATAGAAAATGCAAATCGGAATATTTTATAGAAAGCCTCTAGTATGTCAGAAATCTTCCTGCCCTCTGCATCTCAGGCTGTATCAGTTCCTACAAAACAGCAGTACTTTGCCTCCAGCAACTCCCTTCAGAGTTCTTTCAGTGTTTGGAAACCTTGCCTGGTGAGATTGGCTTTCTTCCTCTAGGACATTTTGATTTAGGAGTGCTGTTTTATGCATCTTTATTTTAATAAATAAAGTTGATTGTTGCTGTGTTTGCTTTTCTGGTTTCAGTATTTTTACTGGGTATAACAGATGGAGCTGCAAGCAACGAAGAGAGATAAGGTTGCTTAACATTTTCTGTGATAAGTCTGTTTTCTGTTGCTTATATCTCATTTTATCCAGTTGGGCTAAAGCATTTCATGCTTGCTTCTTGCCTCAAATTGTTTTTTTCTCCCTGTTTTTTGACAAAAACGATTCTTCTGAGAATCAAAAATTAAATAAATAGATCTATGTTAATTTCCTTTTTGTACGGTAATTTGGGATGACAGTGTTGCATTTTGGTAGGAAGGTTTTGGTGGAGTGAATTAAATTAACAGGTTCACAACTTTTAATCCATGGGTTGGTCTCATGAACATTAAAACCACTGTGAGCAATGTGTGTAACTTCCTGCATAGCACTGACTTTTGAGCTCTGTGTTTTTAGAACAATTCATTTAAATTCATTTAAAGGCATAAAATAACTTGGAAACAGTATTACCACAGGAAATACAGAACAGATCCTGTAATATTTTGCTTCTGAAAATTTTGGTATATATGCACACACAAACAAACAAACAATTGTGGGGCAGATATACTGCCTCATTTTAGAAAAATATGACCTAAAGATGACCTAAAGATTCCAGATAAAAATAAAAAGATAAAATGCTGCTACCACTCAAATAGTTGGAATATTTTTCTGTTGACTTTGCTGGAGAAAAGTATTGTTTCCTTGGTGAAGCTCCCCACAACCTTGCATTTTAAGTAAAGTTATGCATGCAGCTCAGGCTGCTCCTACACAGAAAATACAGTTTGTGCCTTCCCCCAGTCTACGTCCTCCGCACATGTTCTCAGGCAGCAGTGGCTTCTGCTCTTTGCTCAGCCATTCCCAGGCCCAGGCAGGCACTTGGATGTTTGAGAATTACTCACTGCCAGAGCAGCTGTTTTCCACACGACTTGGCTGAACACCTTTAGCACTGGCTGGTGAGAAATGCTCCCTGGGCTGGCAGTGCCTTGTTCCTGAATACCATGCACTGCAACAGCACCTGGGACATTTTCTGTATGTGATATATACTTCTCTTGGAAACCAAGGTTCCCTAGGGAAAGGTAGCTTTAATAACACCTTCAAAAGAAGTAAAATAATTAATTAAGATTTGTCCAGCAATTATTCTAAGAACTGGGCTACACAACTAAAATTAAACAATCAAAATAATTAGCCTTAGAGCTTCCATGTTTGGCTAATTATATAAATACTTACCATACACATTTTCAAAGAAAAACTTAACTAGCATCTCTCTAGAAATTCCCCCATGTAAAGGATTGTACCACAAATTACAGACTGCATGTAATATATGTCAATATATTTTCAAGTACATTTGCATAATGTATGCAAATATATTGAAGAGTCTTTGCAGTTGTAAATTCCAATCCCATCCTTAACAACCAAATCATATACAGCAATATTTTTGTTGTTGTTGTTGTTTGTTTGTTTGTTTTTTAAACTGACCAGCTCCTCCACCTGTTTAACTAAATTAGCGAGGTTGCTGAAACACGCTGCATATGGGGCCCTGCACTGGGATTGCTCAGGCACTGGAGCAAAGGCAGAATGCAGCTTGATTATTAAGTGTAGTTGTTCACTGGGGACGCAGTAAGATTAGAAATCCACAATCCTCGCTGCTTGAAATTTACCTTCCAGTTATAAACCAAGGTTCTGGTTTTAGCCTATAAAATGCTATGTGATTTGGGTTTGGTCAAAAGGGATAGTGTTATTCTCCCCATGATAAACAGCTAGAATAATGCCTGGAGACCAAAAGAAATGCCCAGGATTAATTATATTATATAAACAAAAAGTTATTCTGGCTTCCAGGCAGGCTACCGTGCTTCCAAGGTCTCATATGCCAAGTATTGCTGTAAATTACATCATATTAGAAGAAGTTTTTCTCTTCTTTAGCACATGAGTATTGAAGTGCAAAGTTCAACTTTGCAGCACTGGAACTACCGTCAATAGCAAAGTCATGGCACAATGTAATGTCCTGTGTGTGGATGTCTAATTGGATTATCTCTCTGTCTGCATATTAAATCTCATTCAGTGAGTCCAAGCCGTGTGAAAACTCCAGTCCAAATCCCCCCAACACACTTAAAATTTGTAAGGAGCAAAGGGGGGAGAGCACCTGAGGGGGCTCCCCACGGCCGCAACTCCCTCACGAAATGTCCCCGTGATGTGGTGTGGACCCTCCCCGGGCTGCAGGGTGGAGATCTGCTCCAGTGGGGGCTCTGCAGGGCTGCCGGGGAATCCCTGTGGACCTGGAGCCCCTCCTGCCCTCCTCCTCCTGGGGCCTGAGCCTTCTGCTGCTTCTCCCTCGCCCTGGGCCTCCTCCTCCCACCACGTTCCTTAACCCAGTGTATTTAATTCCCTCTCCCTCGGTGCACAGCATTTTCACTCTCCGAAGTCGAAGTGCTAGAAGGAAAGAGAGAGGGAAAAAAAAATCTTTTTGCAAGACTACATTACTACTCAGGCCTTTCCATTACCTCAGCCCACTTCGCAGCATTGTGACCATTCCTGCTGTACCACAAGAGCCCTTTCTGAAAAACACAAAATCTGAACAGGTCCATTTGTACAAATTCTTTGCACCAAACTGGACTGGGATGCACACACAGCAAATTGAGTACCTGCTATCATTCATGTGATTTCCAGCTCACACAGCATCAGCCCTGAATTTCTTATTACACAAAGTTATTTCCCATATGATATCTGCCACAGACGATAAAACTAAACAAATGGGTGAATATAATTCATTCACTGGTTTATGAACCAGCAGTCCCACAGAGACACAGGGATACGGCAAGCCCAACTGCAGTGTTGCTGAAATTGAGGGACAAAAAGCAGCACAAGATCACAGCGCCACTGGCTCATGAGGATTTATTCTGGGAAGCTGAATACATTCTAGGATTGATGTTGATCCTCTCCTCTCTGGGTTCATTATCCCCACTATAAAACATTTACCTGCAAAAACAAAATAAGGCACGATGATTTCAAGGGGAAACACACATCCCAGCTCCAGATAAACATGCATATGGGTTTATTTAAGTTTTTTTCCAGGTTTTGGGGGATCTAGGTGAGTGATCACTTTTAATGGAAAAGCAGTTTCCCCTTTGAAAGTTGTAATGGTGCAGTAGATATATAACAATAAAATTATTTCTCTCATCGCTGTACTGTTCCATGTACTTTCAGTGGCATTTTAATGGAAAGAGCAAGCCAAAAATATCAGATGAGCTGTAGATTTGTTGTCCAGTTGGGATCTTTATTAATGTGGCATTGACTTTGCATGAAAGTTGTGACAGCAAAGGTAGCTGATTTGGAATCAAAGGTTCTGTTTGGAATTTTTAACCTAAAAAAGCAAAACATCACACATTCCTCAGACAGAAATCATGTATGCTCTGATATGCCAGGAAAGGGAGCTCAGAGTAAAACTGTCTTGAGGACACCAGGAATACCCAGACTAGCAATGAGGACATTTGCAAATAGAAGATAATGCTTTTCAGGATTAGTATTTAAACACACAATGATGCAAATGTTTATTTATCCGCAGAGTAGCAGATTGTTGGTATTGAGTATGCCAAAATATGCTTTGGCCGCAATCTGATGACAAAGCCTTGTCTGAGAGATACTGATCAGTCTGGAGAGCTGAAGCAACACAGAAGAGATTTAAAAAAATCCAGGGGGTTTGTTCTCTGAGGCATATATAAAGTATTCATTAACTGTCACCAGCACACAATTCTTTCTATCCCACCTCCTGCGTTACAGACAGATGGGAGGATAAGATACTTTAGGGAAACAAGATATATTGATTACCCTGTCCCTGGTGAAAGGGTTTAAAACTGCATGGAATATTTGCTTGAGCACCTATATATTTTCTATTTACAGAGTTAGAGTCTAGGAAACATGTCATCAGTGCCCATCTTTAATTTCACAATTTCAAAAGTGGCACAGCACACCTCACCTGTACATACAGTCCAGATGAACTTCCGTTTGTTTGGTTGGTTTATAAGAAGTTTTATACATAACACTTGCATTTAATATATGAGACAGAGGTTCTTTCAAAATGGGGTGTTGTTATGGGACATTAGGTACGCCACCAAAATGCAATTGCTCCCCAGCCTGGAGCACCTCCGATTACACTTAATCTAGCCCAGGGGAACAGCAACTGATGAACTGCACAGAACATTACTCACCAGACCTCCCTCCAACCCAGCCTTCGATGCAGGTTTTGATAATTCTGCAAGTTATATTGAGGTTTTCTTAGTTATGTTTTCATTAGTCATCCATAATGGGTCCTAATTAAGCATAAAACTGCTACAAATACAGTTGCAAAAGGCTTTTCTGCACCTTCATAATCTGGTATGACTTGAAAGGGTATAAAGTGTGCAATTACACTCAGTATGGTCCCCACAAGTGCTCCAGCCAGTACAGAGAATTTATAGTTCATCACCAAGACCAAATTACCATCGTACGTTCCCCAAAGGTGCCATACACAGGTTTCCTATTTAAGTTCTGCCATTGCTTGCAAGACCAGGAGATTTCTCCATGGGCTGCAGAGCAGTTCTGCAGCTGACGGCAGTCAAGAGAGCCAGAAGGAATACAATGACATGGCAGAAAAATGTCATGGATGAAAAGGAACACTTTCTACTATTCTGCATTAATCTAAACATCTTTTGTTATTCCACCTCTGTTTTAAAAAGACATCATATGTCCTTTAACAGGAAACACCTGCTTACAAAAATCCAGACTATTAGCTCTATTAATATGTTATCATAACAGAAAACACTACCCACAAAAAAAAAAAAAAAAAAAAAAAAAAAAGAGGAATATAATACTGCAAAATGGTAAAACATTATTTTAAGTTTAAATCCATTAAACTAGCTATAGTGTTATCCGTCCAAAATTACTTTTAATCAAGAAACTCCATATTCTCATTGCTAACTGAGTAGTCCCCCATCATCATACTGCAATTGAAAGAAAAATGTTGGAGGAGTCCAAAATCAGCTGCTGGAAATCAGACAGAGCAAGGAGGAGTGGCGTGCACAGAAAACTCTCTATACATAGCTTCATCATTAAAATTTCCCTAGCATGAGCAGAAAAGTTATTAAATTCCCAATAAAAAATGTTTAAATGTCATTAAAAAGTTTCAGTTCTATCATAATTCTCCTTAATGGTGAAAATTTCAGTGCTGGTTCTCAGTCCTGAAATTGCATTTTCAAAGAACCCTGTGCTTTAAGTCTCAAATTGCCTAATTACCATATTTATTGCTGGATTCTGTTTTCTAATCCCTGATGACTTTGTCAGATATATTTATGTTCCCTTCATTTTACTCTCATGCAAGAAGGACATACAGGACCTAGTAAGGATAGCATGTTGCAACCTGAGTCAGATAGGTGGCTCTTATAACACAGTAGTAATATCTGTTTAGCTACCCATTATTAAACAGTCTGAAAACTATACACACCTGCATATGAAAAATCGTAGTAGTTATTTTCCACTTAATATTTATCAGTGTTATGCTCGTGGGACAGTAATTATAACTGATATAAATTAAACCTCAAGAGTAAACTATCCAATCTCAGGTTGACAGCACCAAAACCAGCTTTATTTCATTGAAGATTTGGAGAAGAACAATTTTTATGTTTCTCAGCTTCTTTTAATTAAAACATTGCCACAAAAATTTAATTCAAGAAAAGAGGCTGGATAAAATATTAATAAAAGCAAGCATCCAGACAGACCAAGAGTAGAAAAATCTTTAAAATGTTCAAAGAAAGGCCCTAGTTTTATTTAGCTCCTGTAAATTTAGGAAAGGAAGAAGAAAAGGAGATCATTGCTTGTTGTTTTAATGAAGATCTCATTAAACTACAGTTCTCCTTTAGAACACCGAATATACAAAAATGCCATGATAACATTACACATTTATTGTCTTTTCATAGATTAAGTATATTTAAACAACAACACCCACCAACTTTTCCTAGCTTCTAACATTGTCAGATGGCAGGTTAGCTGTTTTTCCATGTTGTAACTGATTGTTGGGATCTTAATATTTTTTCCCATCACATATTGATAGTAAAATTCAAGACAAGGGAACTTTTGCAAACTAAAAATTTAAATATGGTTGACAGCTAGCATCAATCAAGCATGTTTTGTTTCAGTTTCACCCACATTAGATTAAAAATGTAAAATATTAGATGTAACATTTTAACAAAAAAAAATATTTGTCATTGAAAAAATACAAATATTGAAATAACAAAATATAATTTTGGCAGCTTGAAAATATATCTTTGAAAGAGAATGCTATTTGAAAATGACATTGAACTTTTGAACATTGCCTTATTTGGGTGCATAAGATTCCTCAGAGAACTACAAACAGATTTTGCTGCTAAAATCCATCTCATTGCCACCAAAAATTAGCAGATTTTGCAAATCACATCATGCAGCTGGTGACCATTACAAACTATCCATGTTGGTAGTGACACTTAGTAAAGAATAAAATTAATAAGAAAATAAAATCTGTCACTTAATCATTTTGAATCACTTGCTCAACAGGTTTGAGGGAAGTTAAAATTTACTGTAGTCCTAACAATCATCAGATTTAACTCTGAAGGAACAAGACAGGTCTCTCAAATTGTAGATTTCCTTTTACCTATTACTTCAGTAAAGAAAATTTTAAGCTAGAAGCAAAATCTAGCTGTGGCACGGCAATATCATAAAGTCATAGGTTCTAAAATATTCAGAATTTTGGTTTGGTCTCACGGAGCTAAAGGAAAGATGTGGTGTCGGGTTTATGCTGACCCTAAAGTTGGCCGTAATCAGAACAGAGTGGTTAACTTCTTCTCTAGTTAAAGACTGATATGAACAGAAATGTGCTTCTAATAATTACTGAATTAGAAACCATATGCCAAAGAACTCTTGCTAAAAATAACCAAAAAATGAAAGACAAAAATGAACTGTAGGAACGTCAAAAAAAATCTGCTGCATCTTAGAGTTGTTTTTTTTTCTTGCCTTCTATTCCAGAAGAAATCTTTATACCGACATTCAAATGTCTTAAAATTATAAGAAGATGTGTGTGAAAATAGGAAAATTTCATTTTTGTTTTAAATGGACCAGAAGATGTGGGTACTTTTTATTTTTGTGTGCATATTTTAAAGAGTGCAAAAACCATAAAGAATGTAAACCCTTATTGTGCAACAAAGGAACTAATTTCCATTGTTTGGACCTTAAATAGAAACATTTGAATGCATCCTACCCAAAATGTAATGACATGAATCACACATCACTTTTAACAGAAAAAGTTGCACCTGTTTCTCAAGGACAGTAAAATGGCTGAGTTCAAGAAGAACCACGTTCTTGTTTCATTTGGCAAAGAGCTAACTAACACAAAGGCATGCTCTTCTTGGAACGGACAGTATGGATTTGTTTTGGACTTGGATCCCTAATAAAATAACAGATACCTGATAGCTATTTGCAAACACCTTTTTGAAATCAAGGACTTTAGGCGTTTGTTGCTTTGTGGGCTTTTTGACAATGGTCTTTATTGACAGTCACTAACTTCAGGAGCGGCACTTAATGCCAGGCACCAACTTAGCTTCGATGTGCCTAGCTTGTCCGCTCAACGTGAAAAAGTCTAAGAACAAGCTTATGTCCAGAAAGCAGTAACTAAAACACATGGACAAAACTCATTCCAAAATGGCCAGTGTATAAGACTATGTAATTTTCCACTGTGCTAAGAGAGGTGGAGAGAATTATTTTATACATGATTGAACCATCAAGCAGATTAGAAATTGGGAACAGCATTGGCATAGCATACATCAAATAAAATTGTGTCTGCAGACAATTTGTTGACCAGCCAGCAAACAAGAATTGGGATGTCCTGGATCTTTGGTCAGTGAAGCTTCAGCACCATTTTTATAAGCAAAGAAGGGTTAACTCTAATTCCTCAGATTAACTTCAACTATGAATTGACTTTCTCAGCAATCTCATTTTAAGCCCACTTCTCACTCCCCCAGTGTTTTTTAAGTTGGCAGGACTTCAGTGAAATTGTAACTTCACAGTATTTTCATCTAACATACAACACTTTCCATCTCAGATGTAGATAATTTCAGTGATATAGTCTCAATATTGGTCTTAATCATTCCCTTCCTACTTCACAGAGGCTTTGGAGGATGTAGTTAAGAGCAGCTTGCAGTGTGGATTGGCAGATGTGGATGAAGGCTCACCTGATGTGAATTATTAGAATGAGAAAATTTGCCTAGATGGCCAGGGTAACAAAACTAAAATAGCATATTACTATCAAAGAGAGAGGTCATAGAAACTACATAAACAATAAATGAAATGATTAAAGCTATAAATATAGCTGGAGAGGGAAGAAAAAATGTAACCATGATAGCAGACAAAGTCAATTTGTAGTCATCTGATGTTTGATGCCTAAGGCAGGAAGTAGGTCTCAAGAGGTTCCCTATGTGGTCAATGGAGAGAAAAGGAGAGAAAGGGCAATTCAGCCAGGAGTGCAATTTACGTGTATGAATAAGTCTGGAAAGGCCAGAGCTCCTCTTCCTGCCCTGACTTCTTTCAATGTTAAGGGGAAAAAAAACTATCAGATTTAAATATATCAGTTGGATGCTTCAGATCATGCAGTGTAGATCCCCCAAAGACTTCAGCCAGTGGAAGGGGCCAGCTACACTGTACATGATACAAGGATGTACGAAACAGCTCTTCCCCAGGCCATGCAAACCAAGACAGCAGCCAGGGCAGAGAAAGGTGGGAGAAAAGAGGGGGGAGATCCCAGCTGGTATGAAGACCTAGCATAGCTACATTGCAGGAAGAAGTCCTTGAAGTAAAGGTATTTTATCAGTAATAGATTTGGGATTTTATCTTAAGGCAAGCTGAGGTGAGTTTCCTGTTTCCTGGTCTCCTAGCTTTCAGCCTCCTATTCAATTAGGTAGCAAAAAAAGCTGAAAGGAGAGTTGGATAGATTTTTGAATCCTGTTCTATTCCCACTTCAGTGGATAGGGAAGTACTCTAATACCGATTTATGGAGGCAAATAATTGCACTGTTGGTGACAGAGCAGAGAATTGAACTGAAGTCTCTGAAATCAGAAGCTGTCTGACTTCTCAAAGGGTGGGCATTAATTCTAATACCTTTTGCTTACAAAAGAAGCAATCTCCCCTGTAAGCAAAAATTCTTATTACAGATATATACGGAGAATAAGGCAGCAACCTGAAGGCACAGGGTGAACACCAGGTAAAGATTAGGCTTTCAAAAATTGATTCTAAAGAAAGAATATTATTGAAGACAGTGACTCAGAAGATACAGAATCAAAACCTCAAAAGTCTGGAACAACTGCTTCCTTATAAATGTAAATACATTCACAATTTATTCCACAATATCAGTGTGTGGTAGCCTAAAGTCAAAACCTACATATTTTGGAATTTTTCTGTTACTACTTAACCCAAAGAGACTAATGCTACCTTATGAAATACTGATTAAAATTATCACCCAAATTTCCTCAAGACTTAATCTGAAATAGAATACAAAACTTCAGAAATCAGCAGAGTACTTTCACATACATGTATACACACACACACACTGCTTTAGTGCTTATTTTGTGCAATAAATTACTTTTCAGGGTATTAAAATGTATTTTATTTTGAAATTGTGTGTTGCAGCTTTTTGCTGAATCAAAACATCCAGAGCTTCCTCATGTGAAACTTTTCATTATTACTTCTCCAATTGATATTTAATCTTCACGATGGTACTATAGATCATCCCAAGACTCACACTTTCACCAAGTGGAATAACTGTACCCAACAGAGAATAATTAGAAGGAGTCCAAAGTGATTATTATCATAATCACTTTCTTTTCCATACAGCCATATTATAAATCTGATTTTGAAACAGAAAGAGTGAAAAAGCAGAAAAAGATTTTTATTTACATTCCTATAATCACAGCTTTCATAAAAAAAAATAATAAAAAATGACCAAAATTTAAACTAAATAAACAATGTCATGCAGATAATAAATATTATTAAAATGCTATTGAAAAGTGCATAATTTGGTGACAGCCACTTTGACCACAGTTTTGGCCTCATCAAATAAGCAGTTTACTTAGGTAACTATTGAGATATGAGGTAACTAGCAGGCTTTTTTAAAGTCTCTCTTCCTCTCTCAGTATGCTGAATATCTTGGCCTTTACATTTTGGCTGGAGATAAGGAAAGAATTAAACCTTATACCAGTTTATTACAAGTAGTTACAAGTCAGCTTGAAAGATAAGGAGACAGCAAATTTATAAATAAATAAACATATTTCTCAGCATGGGTTTATATGTATGATGTATTAAATGGTCAGTAAAGGCATAGTTACACATAAATTTATTTTCTATTCCTGCCTGTCCTAGCATCATTCCTTGAGCTGTGCAAATGCAGGATGTTTTGATGGTCCAACAGAAAGTTAGACTGAGGAATTGATCTGTCCAGAAAATGATTCAAAGAAAAAAATAATCATTTTAGCATTTGACTGGATTAGTTCCCCAGTATGGCTCACAACGCAACTGTACAAAGATTTGCTCCAGCATATAACAGCACAAGAAGAACAAGCAAGATTGAGCAAGAAAGGTACAGGACAACAATTGCAGAAGTGAGTTTATGCAGCTTTCTTTCCTAGGTTCTTCAGTTCTATTCTCTCTCTTTGAAAATATTCCCAAAGCTCATACAAATTTTGGATATCTGTTCTATTGGACACTGTGATTCACACATCTCTGATCTATCTCAAGCAATTAGCCTCTTCACTTTCATAGATTTCAAGTCCCAGGAGTTGTCGCCCCGTGCAACACTTTAAATAAGGTCAACTCCTTGTCTAGACAGGGTGCCAAGAGCAGGGCCTTCGCCTTTTGTTCTATAAACCTACTTACACGTTTTCTGGATTGATGATCAGCAAGAGGGTTGAGGTTTTTTAATTATCCACTGAATCCCAGCCAGCAAAAAATGTGCTAACTTTGGAAGCATATTCCTTTACATGTGAATTTAGTTAATTTGTGCATGTGCTTTTAAATTAGTCATTATGTAAATTCCCTTGATATCTTAAGCAGAATAAGCTCTGCTATGCTTAACTTTAAATTGTTTTGTGAGACTCGGAAAATGGAACAATCATAAAAGAATACCCACGAGAGTGTGTTTGATGAAGGGGTAACCAATATGTTTTAGGCTTTGTTTTTAAATAATAACCAGCCACTAATACACAGTCATAATTTCTTTCTGATTTTATGAGCTGCTGTCTTTGATATCAAGCCACTGAACTTCAATCAAAAACCCATCAATCATTGTTTAAAAGAGAAAGCCAAGGCACAGCATGAAAGAATATCATTTTCCATGCACTGTATAGCTTTGTGTTGCTTTACGTGTTGCTTGTTCTGGGGAACACACTCTTAAGTCAGGGTGTTTTCTTTCCAATGAACTGGAAAACAGAATGACATTGTGGAAATAAAAATGCTTGGTAAACTCATTTTTCCTTTAGCATAAAATATGTAGGTAAAGATGAAATATATGCAGGTCATTGAGGTTGGTAGACTAACTCTGCTCATACAGTTCAGCTTATGTTTCAAATCTGGAGCTTGATTAAACACCGTAATCATTTTCTTTGAAATTTATGGTCTGATTTTGTTAAACTTGACTCCTTGGAGTTGGCTCCACTGAAGCCACGGGTGGTTCTGGACCTGAATCCAGTGCTCTGCTGGGTCTATCACATGGGGGTATTGGAGACATGATTCCTGGCCTCTCAGCAAGGCCATACAGAATGCAGGATTTGCAGACCCTTTTCTGAATTACTCCTAAATAAATTTCCTTCCAGGATTGATTCTGTGACTCCAGCTCTCCCAATTTATTGCCATTCCTTGGTTTTACTTCAAGCACTGGTACACTACTTCTCCTCAGGGAGAAGAAAAGGATTTGCTTAACCTGTAATAATTCAGCTTAGCTGCACAAAATTTTTATTTAGAGGAAAAAAAAATACAAGAAAGCACATAACAGTCCAACAAAAACAAGAAAACCCTCTCAAGCCACTTATTCCCATAATGCTTGAAAGCTTTTGGCAAGGTCTGTCAAGGAGCAAGCCTTGGTGTCACCTTCTAGCACCATGCTCTCTTTGACCCTGTTGTTTGCTGGTTCTCTTGAACCAGACCCAACCAGGATACGGCTCCTCTCAGGGTGCAAACCTCCACACTGAGCTGATTACCAGCACTGGGAATCAACAAGAATTATCCCTCACTGCCTGCTATGCCCAGTGGACTCCCCCTAGCAATCTCTAATTCTCTCATAAACATACATTAACCCTCTTGATACACCATCTGTGACCGTCCCAGGTCACAACACCATAGCATGTCTGAAAAACTCTGAAAATCCAAGGTTTCCAAGATTTTGCTTTTCTTAATAGGATTGTTCAGGCAGTTTAAGGGAAGAGGTCAGAGAGTTGGCTTTCCAATGCTCTGTAAGAGTATTATGACTGTCACAACAGTTAGAGAGGCAATTAGAGTACCTGTATTTATAAGCGCATGCTATGAAACATTTTATCAAAGGAATTGCATTTTGCATGACTTTACAGGACATTATAATGGTCTAATGGGAATCTGGTGCAGACAAAAATACATATATATAAAAACTTCCAAATTAAGCCCTTTCAGAACACAGTAGCAAAAAAAATAAATATATATTTCTAAGCAACAAACTGTTGAAATCAGGAATCAAAAAAGGAAGAAAATTGTAATATTTAACGTAAACTATGTGGATCCTTACAGGGCTAATGAGTTGGAGATTGCACATTCTTTCCAAAAGAAAAAGTGTTAAAGAACTGGGATTACATGTCCTCTATCACCTGGCCTGATCCCAGCTTCCCCAGCCCTCCCAAAGACCCCCCTCAGGAGAGACATCTTTCCTGTTGCCCCATGTCCTGGTGGTAAAAGCAAGAAGTAAAATAGCCAGCTGTGCCAATTTCAAGAGAGAAAAAAAAAATCCTTTAACAAAAGCAGAACACCATACAGAGGTATTTGATGCCCTAAATAGTTTCAATTCACCAGCAAAGACTACAGATGTGGTAGACAGGGACAGAAAACCTTGCTTCTGTGGCACTGTGATGGTCACTGTTACAAAGAGCATCACAGCAACAGCCTAACTCTTGGCACTGTCTTTTCTGGTAAAGCGTAAAGGAGTTTTTAAGGTGGGATTCAAAGGGCCAAGATGTGTTTCTTTTCTGACCCTTCTGTTGCTCATTCTGCATGTTTTGCCTTTTCTCTCATTGTAATTTTTTAACTTCCATGAAGA
Organism: Netta rufina; assembly: GCF_964035555.1. NCBI lineage: Eukaryota > Metazoa > Chordata > Aves > Anseriformes > Anatidae > Netta > Netta rufina. The sequence continues at coordinate 148,338,954 of NC_140124.1, read as the reverse complement.
AAGTTTTCAGAATTTCCATGAACTGTCAAACTAGTCCCATAGTATTTTCTAGTATATACTAGTCTTATGGTATTTTTTTCAATGCAAATGAAGTGAAATATTTGAGAAATCTTAATAAGGCCCCCGAAGACATCAGTTTCCATGTCAAGACTGAAACTAATTTTTTTTCTTTAAGGCCAACCCTATAGATCACCCCCAGTTCTGCAATTACATGTATTTAATTAACGGAGTGCTGGGGGTCAGGGACAAGTGACTGCACAGACAAGGACAAGCACATTGCAGGGGTCAGTGGCAGACAAGAAGAAGGCACCAGGCAGTCTGTTTAAATAACCCCTTGTATTTTCACACTGTGGAGCTCACCACTTCTGTTGTCAAATGCCAAAATAATCTTTAGACATACAACCACCATGGAGAAAATGCAGAATAAAGACGCTGCTCAAAGCACACAGGTTTCAAAACAGCAGTATGGGTGGTGGGAAAATCCTTTTGAGGCTGTTTCCCTGAAAGCATCTGAAACAAGGAGAATGAAATGAGCCCACGTAGATGTCCATGGTCATGAACCATGGTTTCTATCTGACCTCAGAAGGTCCTAATGTGGATCAAAATCCTCTTCCTTCTACAGAAATGGCTCAGACAACAATCAAGATGACACTGAAAGGCAATTCCTTTCCCAGGTATTCCCTACAGAGTGAAAATAAGATGTCACATTACCTGTCTTTCAGTGCAGAGACTAATGCTAGCACTTGCTGTCTGGTTAGAGAGGTGACAGAACGATGGGAGCTGCACATCCGAGTGGCTGTCAGCGAAGCAATGATGCTAAGCAGGAGAGAAAATGGACAAGTCCAAAGCAATCTGAGAACCAGAGCTGTCAGGCTGTGGACAAGCAGTCTTTGCAGCTTGATGAGATTGCATTTAAGCAATTTTAAGCAACATGGCAATTTACTCCCGAATTTCTACTAAAACTGAAGGTGCTGATGTGTAGTTATAATGAACAAAATCAGGGTCCCATTAAAAATAAGGCTTTAAGGTACTTGGCAAATATTTAGAGCTAAGGTCTAATATCAGCAAGGATTCACTCAACTAATTTCTAAGTCTCCTCAAATATGTTACAAAAAAAAAAAAAAAAAAAAAAAGAAAAGAAAAAGAAAAAAGGGTTTTCACTAGTACAAGTCTTCACTACTTACAGTCACACAGGCATTGCTTTCTTGACACGGATTCCGTCCTCCGTTTCCAGACATTTCCAAAAGGCTTTGAACAGTAAGAATCTGCTTTTACATTTTAATACATTACTTTCCCTTTCAGACAAAACCTAAATAAAATATCTACTCCTCTTTCATATATTAACATATTAGAAATATATCAAACAAAGGTGACGAAGGTGCATAAGGTCACTTCTGAATATGTGTGTAACTTCAATGGTCCTGTGAAATGGAATCCTGTGAAATTCTGTTTTCTCTGCAGCATGGGAAACCAGAATTTTCTTGTCTGTAGTTCTCATTTTACACATGCATGAGTCCTCCACTGGTGGAAATGTTTGCCGACACCAGTGCTAACTCCATTTATATTCTTGCCTTTATGTGGGGCTTGATAACATAAGCACTGTCTCCTGTAGTCATGCAAGTTCTTGCTTGTAGTGGGAAAAATTAGATACAAAATCCCAAAAGATCAAAATCCTTTATTATAACAGTTCAAAAGGTAACTAGAAAGAATATACATTTAAATCTCTCATTATTTTTAATATATCTGAGGAATTTCAAGATCCAACTTTCTGGTTTTGCCCATGCTTGGTTAACAAACCTGGAGAAAGACATAACCTTATAAAGCATAAAAACAATTTAGAGAAATAAACTACTTGGAAACAATTGAAGTTCTTGCATTTTACTTTAATTAGCTTTATGAAAAGAATAAGTGCTTTCGCTACTGTGCTGAAAAATGATGTAGCGCTCCAGGGTCCTCTCTAGAATGCTAGCTTTATTAATTTCCATTCTTGTCATACTTAAGTAAGTTTAATCAAAGTATCAAAAATAGATCCCGAGGCAATAATTTCTGGGGTCATCAAATTGATCCCATGTTCAATAAGTGACTAATTACTTGATGATAAGCTGATTGATGACTTTGGGTTAACCTTCTAATGTTAGACTTCTAGGTAGGTCAAGGCCTACTAAGATGAAGGCAATAATCTCCCCCTCTTTTTTTTCAGGGAAGTTTTTTCTTCCCTGGCATTGTAAAGTCATTATTAGGTGAATAACCCTGTCAGAATGCAGAATGGAGAAGCATTCTTTGTTTCTCTTTCCTATCTGTAGCAGAGAGAGGACAGTATTTTACAGTGATATCTGGCACCAGCCTTAGCCAAAGTCAGTGCATCAATTCCTGAGGCCCCAATAACCTGGAATAGGAATAGCCCAAAATGGGGAGAAATCTGTTTCTCAAAGTCTTATTTTATAGATATTTCCTTTGCATCAAAGTGGAATAGTTTGGATGAAAACTTCATCCTATTTAAATCTACAAAGTAACTAAACAGAGGGGAAGCTTCACATCACTGAGCAAATTATTCTAACAGTGAATGAGGAACTCACCTTACATAAAGGAAAACAAAACAAAACAAAACGATAAAAAAAAACAATGGTTTTATCTCACTTGTAGCACTCTGTCATGGGTTCAAGAAACACTATGCCTATTGCACCAGGAACCATCATGGGAAGTTCATTTGGCTGAGCAGCTACCTTGTAGGCAGGTATTGGAGAGGACCAGCCTTCCTGGTCCTGTTAGAGTGATTTTATTTACTGTGGTGGTTTTACCCATCTGGGCATCTGATCTCCACAACAACTGCTCTGTCACTTCCCCTCCTCAAAGGGAAAGGGGGAAAAAATATGACGGAAAAGGCTCAAGGGTAGATATAAGGACAGGGAGATTGCTCACCAATTACTGTCACAAACAAAACAGACCCAGCATAGAGAGATTAATAAAATGTATTACCTATTACTGACAGGCTAGAGCACTGAGAAACAAACAAACAAACAAACAATAAAAAAAGACACCTTCACCTCCTCCCCACCCCCCCTCACCTTCTCCCCTTGAGTAGCGAGTGTCATGGGGGAATGGAGAATGGGGGCTGCAGTCAGTCCCTGACACTTCGTCTCAGTCGTTCCTTCATGGTCACCCTTTCCATGGGCCACAGCCTCCTCCAGGCCACATCCACCTGCTCCACCAGGGGCTCCTCCACCCATGGTGGGGCTGCAGCGTGGAGATCTGCTCCATGTGGGACACATGGGCTGCAGGGGGACAGCCTGCTCCACCAGGGGCCTCTCCACAGGTCACAGGGGAACTGCTGCTGTGTGCCTGGAGCACCTCCTGCCCTCCTGCTGCACTCACCTGGGGGGCCGCAGGGCTGCTTCTCTCAAATTTTCTCACCCCTCTCTCCGAGCTGCTATAGCACCGCACATGTATTCCCCTTTTCTTAAATCAGCTCTTCCAGAGGCCCAATCAGTATCACTCATGCCTCGGCTCTGGCCAGCAGCAGATCTTTTGGAGCAGCTGGAGCTGTCTCTGATCTGACATGGGGCTTGCAGTTCCCCACTACCAAACCCTTGCCATATAAACCCAATACATTTACAGGTGTAACCACACAGCAAATAAGAGAGTGCAAAGAGATATGCATACACTGTCTTTGGAACCTGTAAGAGAGATTAAGAATTAATAACCTATGTCTCATAACATTTTTTTTCTGTTCCAGTGAGATGCATCTTGGAGCCTGGGCCCATACTGTCCTTTCACTGGTGACATTCATCCACCAAGATCTGTCTCTGCCTCTATTAGTCCCCTTCCTCTATGCTGCAAGATACACGCCAGATGGTGACTTTTCATTCAGCACATGAAAAATGCTTCTTTTGGGGAGAGGGGATATATTTTTGTCTGTTTTTGGACAGCCCTAGCACAGTGCAGTTCTGGATACTGTCAATTTTGCCAGCCACTACAACCCTTAAAACTAACAGTAATTTTGCGGCTGTCTGTGATGGGTCTTATGTCCACCTCCAGAGACTGATTGGGAGACCACATGAATGGCTATGCAGCTGTAGAGAGCTCTACAGCGTCTGAGAAGCCTATTAGTGGCAAATGTGTACAAACTGGCAGCTTCTACCAGATTTTCCAGCCTGTTAGACGAACAAGCTTGTTAGAGTTAAATTCACTCCAAATATGTAAAAACTGATGGTTTGAAACTGTGATGTTCTCTGGAACAGCTCAGCAGCTTGTTATAATTGTAGCATGATTCAGTGCTTGGGCATCTTTCATATCTCAAGTGCTGTCTAAGCAACTAACAGAGCTTCTGGCAGCCTGAATGTCACCCTCAGACAACATCGGAGCATTTGTGTGTACAGCAGGGCAGCCAAAGATTTCTTAGGAGAATACCTTACTTCCTGCACCTGGTGAAAAAACACAGCATAGTTTCCTGCTGTCCCTTCCTAACTGTTATAGGTATTTTCCAAATCCCACCATTAACACTGTTTTTGAGAACTTCGCAGCCATCACTCCAGAGTAGGACTGTGCTGTGATCTGCAAGTTCCAGTTGAGAAAGTAAGAAAGAAGGAAGGATTCTGTGAAAACTTAAGATCTACCAAGGAAGGGAAGATTAACCGAAGTCCTGGTATAGTCACCTTATCATTAGGGCAATTTTCCTAATAAACCCTTCCAGCCTTGTTTCTAATTCTTTTGACAGCACCTAGAGTCATTGGCATTAACTTCTTGTGTGAAGAGATGGAGCACAATAGTATACTGTGCTATGTGTTGAGCTTACAGAGGCATTTTATCACATTCAGCTTGCCTTCCTTACCCACTTCCATTGCAAAGAGATTTCAGTACATGTAGAGAGCTATTAGAATAGACACAGTACATGCAGAGGGCTATTAGAATAGACACTAACACTTGCAAGTATGTGCCAGGTCAGAATACCAGCTTCAAATATGACATTGTCTCTAAGTGGGTCAGTTCATAAAATCATGCCTTTTCAAATGATGTCCACACTGTGGTAAGTAAAAGGGGAAAATGCAGTAGTAATTGAAATGATCTGATTTGAAAAGTCTGGCACCTGGTGCCCATTCAAAAACACTTCATTGCTCCATTAAGATTGCTTCTAGGACACAGGAAATTTGCAAAATTTTGCTCCTGAAGCTTGTGATCTGAAGTGGGGAAAAAAAAAAAAAAAAAAAAAAAAAAAAAAGAGGGAGAGAAATAAAAGGATCTTTAAAAAACTTTCATGTCTTGGTTTTTGGGACATTTTTATTTGCACTTTTCCTATATTTTATTTTTGCTGAGAATGGGCCTTCACGTTCATCCCTACCTCAAATGCCTATTCAGTGTGCTAATGAGATAAGGAATATATTGTGAATAGAATATATTGTGCAATTGCAAAGCATTAACCATTGCTCCATTTACACATATTCTTTAGTTAGAGACATTTTGATTCAGCAGAAGAATATTTTACTGACCTTTCCACATATTTCTAGTTCACTGATGTGTCTAGAGCCATCTTGTCATGTTGGGATTCATTTTTATTTTAGGCTAAGTGACTGCTTGGCGGCAGTAAGCCCTGCTGGAATGTCAGCCACCAACTCATCTCTGGAGACACTGAAATGGACCCCGCAGCCACGGGGGAGCTGGTGAAGGGGCAGACATTTGTGTAGGGGAAGTGACCCATGAGACAAAGTGAGATGGACTCCTGCAGTTTGTACCAGCTGAAGCACCGGCAGGCAGTGCTTCATCCCTGTCATGACTCTCGGTACTCAAGCCTAGAGGTTGCGGAAGCTGGTCCATGTAGCCAGGTCTGCTACTGGGAACATAGGATGCTATTTTGTACTTGAGCACAGCTGGAATTAATACTTTTCTTGATGTGTTTTTCTGGGCATCTAGCAGCCCCAGGTCTCAAAATGAAGTAGGCTATGGGAGAGATGAGGGCAGATTCCCTGGAGAGTTCATCATGAAACAGAAGAAATTATTCAAGTTCCTTTTACTTGCTAGGAGTCTGCCTTTTCTCTGGGCCTCAAGAACAGAAGAAAAAAAAAAATAAGGAAAGAAAGAAAAAAAAAATAAATTAAAAACTAATTAAACTCTCCTGCTCAGTGGTCCCTTCTAGAGGCAAGTGAGAAAATTCTATACTCTCTTCAGATATGTGCAAACTCTGTTTAGCTCCCCAAATCCTCAACTTTATCTCTGCTTTTTATTCTCTTTTAGAAACAGTCATTGATGCCATGCACAATGCCAGTTACGTCTACGTGATGCTAATGTGTCTCTGTCTTTCTGGTCAACACCAGACTGATGAACAATCCAGATCTCATGATTTTAGAACCTAATAACTTTGAAAGTTAAACTTAAAATTTTACTGCATGTGTTCACAGCCAGGAAGAATCCAAGGCATTGCCACCCACTTTGTTACTGTTATTTGACACACTCATGGGTGCAGGGTTTGCAGTCAATGTGAGCATTGGATTAATTCAACTACAGTGGAGTTAGAAATGCAGAAGTCGATTCCCAAAATTAGTCTGTTCTCTGGTAGCATGCTGGTTTTGGATAAACAAACACAGTGTTTTAATGTGTTTTATATCTCTGGATTTTTAAAACATATCACATCACTCTTCAGTTTACATTTTCATCTGGGTCAATCACTGCTAGGTTAGCAAATGAAAAAGATGCCTGGGAAAAAAAATAAAATGTCATTTCTGCCTTGGCATTTATGTAGATTCTTTTCTAGATTATATTGGGAAAGAAAAATTTTATAATACTTTTTCAAACAATACAATAGTAAGAGGAAGAAAGAACCATGCAGTGGTAATTGTTTTCTTATTTTCTGTTATGAAAATTAAAGTTGTATTGAAAGTTTTTATTTAAACTAGAGAGAAAAGAAATTTGCCTCTGGTTCTGGCAAATTAGAATGATTTACATTTCAAGAGCAGCTGAGGATTTGCAGGCTCCTTGCGGTGAGATGGTCAGAGGCTGCCTGCCAGAACTTGTGGTTTCTGCAGGAAGACGGGGAAGAGGACAACACCATGCATCGGTAGGCAACTCAATAATAAGGTAACTGATAACAGGAACTTGGCACCTCTATATGCAGCACCATGATACGTGTGACCATGACATGGTCATACAACCACAAAATTATGGAATAGCTCAGGGGCCTCTGGAGATTGTTGTACAGGGTGCCCGTGCTCTGGTGCTGGCCAGGGGCTGCAGGGCCTCTGCGGTGGCTGCAGCAGCCCCATGGCAGGGCCCAGCTGAACCCAGCATCAAGCTGGCGGCGCCTTGGGGGAAACAGATTTCCAAAAGGGCAGAGCGGGCACAGGCTGAGGAGGAGGCCCAGGGCGAGGGAGAAGCAGCAGAGGGCCCAGGCCCCAGGAGGAGGAGGGCAGGAGGGGCTCCAGGCCCACAGGCAGCAGGGATTCCCCGGCAGCCCTGCAGAGCCCCTGCTGGAGCAGATCTCCACCCTGCAGCCCGGGAAGGGCTCACGCCGCAGCAGGGGGACATTTACTGAGGGAGCTGCAGCCGTGGAGATGCCCCACGGAAGCAAGGTGTTCCTGAAGGGCTGCAGCCTGGGGCAGGACCTCCGCTGGAGCAGGGCCACAGGGGAGAAGAAAGGGGCATCTGAGAGGGGCTGGGGGGGCTGAGCGCAGCCCCCGTCCCGTCCCATCCCATCCCCTGTGCTGCTGGGGAAGAGGGGGAAGGAGTGACGGGGGTTGTTGGGTTTGGGAATGGGGCAGGAGTGGGGGGAAGGTGTTTATGGTTTTGTCATTGTTTTTCACTATCCAAATATATTTTGTCTTGCTGTAATTAAATTAGTTTCCACAAGTTGAGTCTCTTTTACGCATAACAGTACAGGAGTAAGGGAGCTCCCTGTCTTTATTTCAGCCCACAGACTTTTCCACCTTATTTTCTTGTCATGTCTTGCTGAAGAGTGAGGGAGCGACTGGGTGGGCAGCTGGCCAAAGCCAACCCAGAAAAGTCTCCTAGTCCACTTTTTCTGCTTAAAGTAGGGTTGACTGGAACAAATTGCCCAGGACTCTGTCCAGTCAGGGCTTGAGTAACTCCAAGGGTGGAGGTTCAACAGGCTTTCTGCACAACCTGTTCCAGTGTCTGACCACCATCATAGTAAAAAAAGATTTTTGCTCTGTTTAAATTGAATTTGCTGCATATCAGGAAATGACCTTTGCCTGTTTTCTCTTCAATGAGCACAACTGAGAAAGAAGAGTCTGTCTCTCTCTTATGTACTGTGCTGTTATTTGGTCCATACTAAAGCAGCTTATCTGTGAAAATGTTATGGGAGTCGCTGTCAAAAGCCTTGCTAAAGTCAAGATCAACAACATCCACTGCTCTCACCTCATCCACTGATCTGGTCATCTCGTCATAGAAGGCTTAACAGGTTGCTCAGGCATGATTCCCCCGTCATAAATACATGCTCACTACTCCCTGTAGCCTTTCTATTATTAATATATTTTAAAATGGTTTCCAGGTTTATTTGCTCCATTACCTTCCCAGGGACCAAGGTGAGGCTAGCCAGCCCATGGTTTCTCAGATACTCTCTCTTGCTCCTCTTGAAAAATAGGGAATTTTTTATTTATTTTTATTTTTATTTTATATTATATTATTTTATTTATTTTATTTTATTTTATTTATTTTATTTTATTTTATTTATTTTTGTTTATCTGAGTCACCCTACGTCTCTGAGGAGTTAATGGGAACAAACTTGCACTTACAGGGCACAATACAGTTCATACTTCCTTGTTATTTAGTTTTGAATGAAGAAAAGTGCAGGAGAAATGTCTTTTTTTCTTGACCATTAAAGGGGAGGACAGATGACTAGGCCACAGATGGGTGCTTACTTACATTTAGTTGAATAAATTCACAAAATCATAAGAACCATTGGATCTCCCAGCAAAGACAAGCAGATGATGATAACAGAAGTTCATTTTCACCTGTGCATCTTGAGTCAGATACTAGGCTGGTCAATGAGATGGATGAATCAACTTATTTGAGGGCACTTTCTTTTCTTTTGGTTTAAGCAATTCTTCCTCAGAGAACAAGGAGTACAATGTACAATTAGGTCCACTTCTTACTAATCTTTCCTGGTTGCTTTGCTGATATCCATGGAGTGCTGTGGCAAATGTGCTTGCCTTACAATCTGAACTGTTGGCTACCCTCAAACAATGTCAAGAGCATTGTTAAAAAAGCAGATGCCCTGGTCAGTTTGGAATCTGTTTCTTTTCTGTGCTTTTAAGCTATTATGCATGATCTCAGAAAGAAGCAAAAAATACTAGTAGTGGAGTTTTATTTGGAAGGTAGCAACAGTGTTTGGAAACAAAGATATCCTTCAAAGGACAGAGCATTAATACCATTCATGCTATGGTCCTTTTGACTACAATAAAGATTGCTGCCTTTCACTTTTATTCCAGACTACACAACCTGCCTTTCAGTCTAAAAAATAAAAATTAAAAATAGCTTTTCACTTCTCCAAGTGGAAAAATAAATAAATACACAACACAGAGAAATGTATGAGAAACAGTCGCAGGAGAAATGAATGGTTGATCCCCCTCCCATAAAAATTGCTTCCCAATCCAGATTCCTTTGTCCAGAAGTAACCTAAATTCTGAATCTTATCTTTCCAGTTGTCTGGAGGAATCTGGATCCAAGGCCAGGTGTGGTGGCTTGCACACACAGCTGTGTTTCTTGGGATGGGAGAGAATTTATCAGCCCCTGGGAGAAAACAGTTTTGAAGTTTAGAAGCAGTGATCCCAGGTGGGTTTGACATATGATCTCAGGGTGGTGAAAGAAAGGCATCCAGCCCTCATGTCATTCATTTCCACCAGAGACTCTTTGAGGCAAATTGTAGGAGAAAATTAAAAAGCAAGGAAACAAAAAATTACCAGGGTAACAAACCACAAGAGATTGAGGACAAAGGGGAAAAATGCTCGGAAAAACATTTTCTTCTCCTGACAAGTCTCAGTTATGTACAGAGAGCCTGTGAGAAATACTGAACCTGTGACAGCAGAAACATCCCAAAGAGAGCAGTGTGTGGGGGGAGCACAATTAATAATAAAGCCCTGTGGAATTTCTGAAGGTTCAGCACAAAAGCTTGAAGCAGTCTTTTGAGAAGGCGAATCAGCTTTAATTACTGTACTCTGGGTTATTCTTTTAAAATGCTTTTGCAGTGAAAGTTTCTCAGTCTGAGGGAGGGCAACACTGCTCTCTCCTATCATTTCCCTTCATTGTTACAAGCTTCAGCACACAGTGAATGTGTGTGAGGACAAGCAGATCCTCCATGTCTTTTATTTCAAGTGTTATTTTTTTTCCTTTTCATTAACTGCCTTCAAAAAGGGAAAGAACTACTTAGGGCAGGGTGTTTTTTTTTTATTATTTTTTTTTTTCCTCTCTCTTTTTTTTTTTCTTTTGTTTTTCTTGTTGGCAGCCTGGGTGAGACCTTTTGCATTCACTACTCCTTGTTATCTAAAACCCAATATAATAGAGAAACACAGATGCTCATTACTAGTAGCTGTGCCATCTTAATGCTTCCTATAATGGTATTTTCAGCTCATAATAGACGGGGGATGATCTGTGCTGAATAGTGAATGTGGTGCTTGATTTTTCTCTCACTTACTTCAGCAAAATCAGTGGAGTGTCTCCCCAGTTTGTAAAAGTGGGAAAGAGTGGAGAAAATCCAATTCCCTCAGTGGCTTTCCAGAGCCTGGTTGCCATGATGCCTCACTTACTGCCAGTAGCAGAGGGGTTATTTCAGAGAGAAGGCTCTGCTTTTCTGGACCCAAGACACTGATAGAAGGAATTATGTTTTTCAGGGTGAACAAGACTTGTGACTCTAGAGAAAGGACAAAAGAGTGAAGAGAAGAGGTGCAACCAAAGTGGGAAGGGGAATCTAATCATTCTGCTTGAACTGCCAGTAGAAATGTTAGTGATGTACAGCATGGAGAGGAAGAAAAATAAACAGAAAAGATCTTAGCCAATATGTAGGCTGGTGTTCAGTCTTGCTGGGTAGTGCCTTGCAAGAATTTTTCAACATAGTGAGTTTTAATTGAAATTAGAAGTCGCTGCATGTCATTACATACTGTCACATAGCTGGATGTGTAGTTGTGCCCACATCTGCCTGTATCTTTAAGAATATATTTTGTAGGTGGAAATGCAGATGTAAAATTTCATAAGAGATGCATAACCCAGTAAATCATTTGCCCAAAACTGGAGACTGTGCAAACAGATGCGTCACTGGTTCGGATGGGGACTACAAATACTGCTCTGGGAGGCAAAAATTTCCTGTATAATCAGTTACAGGAAGTATCAGATGTAACTTGAAGTTATTTTATTTTTGTGCAGAAGGGTAGTTAAATTACTGAGGTTTAAGTGTGTCTTAAACTTTTCTGAAATCAACAATATGAATGCAAAGGAAGTAGCACTTCTCTAGTTCCAAACTGTCCCCAGCTATCCAAGCTTCTCTTGTGCCTGTAGCTGATCACCTAGAATGGTGGTGTTGTCACAGAATCATAGAATATTCCAAGCTGGAAGGGACCCACAAAGATTGACTCCACATTAAGTCAAACTCAATGTATTGTCTATTGTCTGTGATTCCTAATCATTGGTTCTTTGCTATGCAGGTTATTAACTCCTTTCCTTCACTTAATTGCAGACAGATAGATGGTGAGGACACAAATTAAATGTGAAGTAGGTCATAATAGTTACAAAGCAAAAAATGTTCAGCGCGATTGGAGCATCTTCAGGGCCAGTATTGAGGACTGGGTGATTAGAGTGCACGTCTCTTGTGTCAAAAACAGCCTCATTCATCAATATGTACATTGTCTATTGCAGTCCCAAGTTTCAAATTCCCTCAGTACCACCCAGCAGCCAGTTCCAGAACTATAATTGGTTTCTCAGCTCCCACCACTGCCAAATTTTTTTTCTCAGAAACGTCTAAACAATAGCTGAGAATTAAGCTAAAACAAACAAAGCAAACAAAAACTTACCTTAAAATCGAGCCATCACCTACTCTTTAAAATAGAAATATTTTATTTATATATATAAAATGCAGAAGAAAAGATCACAGCAGCAAAAATTGTTTATGCCTTGTGCACAAAAACTCCTTGCCCAAAGTAGGTTCCCTCACCCTGAGTGCTTTGTAAGTCCTAGCTATCCCAATGACACTGTGTTTCTCTCGTTAGCAGATACTCATTTCCAGCCACAACCACATGCACCCTTTTTCCTATCTAGATAAGGACCTCAAGGTTTGGGGTTTGGTTGCAGACCCGACTGGAGCCGGACAAATAGGCATTTCTTAATTAATTTCTTCCCCATTGTTTCCTCAAGGACTTCTGGAATTTCCTCAAGTCATATTTCATCGTTGTTATTGTCTTGTTTCCTGCTCATGCCGCCTAGCTGTCTCCCATGCCTTAACCCTAAACACTTAGACCAAATGTGAAATGAGTTGACTACGGTGCACAGCACTTTCAAAAAAGTAACATAGAGTAGTTCCTGTTAAATGTAAGGATTTGTTAAGTCTTTTGGGAACATGAGGGATGACAGTAGTGTGAGGAGTTAGAGAATGGTTCACGATGATTCATCCTTAGGATCCCAGAGAATGAGGGTTGAATTTTACCTGACTAATCACCTGGAAGTCTTCAGTACGCAGGATTCTAGGACCAGGAAGGAGCTGTGGAACAAATGTACTGCTACAGCTGAAGAAAAGCTGTCCCATCATCAGCAAGAGCACTGGTTAGAAAAAAATTCTCACTTTTTGGCAATTTGTTCTTGAAAGCACAAGTTACCAATGCAGTTTCATGGGTTACCATTTACTTCTTAACAAAGTCAGGAACTTTCAGTCTGACCCCACCTAAGAGGTCTCCAGTGCATGTATGCAGCGTTGCGTGCTGCATGTTGAATATGTTACACACATTTTGTTTCATGTTTGATATTATCTGGTTCCCCAGAGTTCAGGATGCAGGCATTCCTTTCTGACTCATCTGCAAAGTTTGGATGTAAAGTCACACTTTGAAAACAGACTTCCTGCAATTCAAGTAATATCAGGCAATGTGAAACCTGGCCACAGCTTATATGCAAAAACTCAAATTCATAGTCTTCCAGATAAGAAGCTGTTTAGATTAAAGGTTTTCTTTTGAGATGTTCTAACATGTTTAGTGCACATTTGGTTGTTACAGAAATTTCTGATTTTAAGGCACTTCAGTTTTCATAATTTAACAGTAATTAAAGTTGTGTAATAGTTACATTAAAGCATTATTATTCTGCCCATTTTTGAACTGAAAAAAAAAAAAAACAAAAAAAACACAGCAATTGCTTGCATGCTTTGATCACACCTTGCCTGTTGAAAGGCAAATTGGCTGCCAAGTAAGCTGCCCCTTGCAGGCCCTCTTCAGAAGGGGCTGCCCTGTTCTGATAGTCCTGCATGCCCTTTGCTTGTGGCTTTTGTACACACAAGGAACTGCTTGCCATGGCATATGATGAGAGCTACAAACACAGACTCTGAGAAGAAACTCTGTTTTTAAAGTTGCAGGATGTTTATTGTTATTATGGGTGAAGATGGGATCTTCCTGGGTGTTAGACTGTCCTGTGGGGATCGAATTGGCTCTGTTTGTCTGGTGATGTTCTTTTCACATTTCTCTGAGTGTCAGCTTCCACTGGGCAGATCTCAGTGTGGTCTGCTGGAGCAAATCTTAGCCTGTGCTTTAGCCAGGCAACTGTTTAAAGACCCCGGCAGAAGGAGTTCCTACAGCATCAGTGAAGAAACATGCTGGATCTTCAGCACGTCATAGGCTAAAGAGCCTATATCATAAAGAATCTTTATATACTTTTTACAAGGAATCTTTATATAAAGATTTTAAAGATTATATCTTATTCTTTATATAAAGAATTTTTAAAGATTCTCTGAAGAGACTCATCCATTTGTTCAAGATGGAAAAGGCTATGAGCATAATGACAAAATGATACAGTACTTTGTCCTTACGCAGCTAAAAACATTCCGAGGCTGTAGAACTACTCAGTCCCGTGTGTTTAGGAGATAGGTAGTTTTATCTTCAAATTCATTGGGAGGGAAAAACATTGTGGATTTGCTTGGTTTCAAAATGCAGTCATTTCTCTTTGGTCCATCTCAGAGGCTGGCAAAAAAAATTGCAGCAATTCACTCTGAATTGCTTATAGGTGGCCTTTGCATACATATTCTTTATGTTTCAATTTGAAAACCATGCAGGTTCATTGAAATGCTGTCCTGAACAAGCAAACATTTGCTGAGGACACTGTTACATAGGCTAGCATCTGAAATTGGAAAATAAATAAATATATCACAGAATCACAGAATTTTCTAGGTTGGAAGAGACCTCAAGATCATATACATACCTCTCTGAGAGATGAACTCAACTTCTATCTCTCTTAGCTGCAGAATATGTCTACATTATTAGTATGGTTGGGCTATTGTAAATTTCATTTATTCCATCAGTGCATCCTGTGAAAATAAGTAAAGATTATAAGATGCTAGTCACATATATAAATAAAGGTGATGAAATTCAGTCTGACGAAAGACAAAGCATGGAAAGTTTCAGACTGCACAAAACTGAAGGCTATCAAAATTACAAACAGCACAGAGACAGGAATTTTATGTTATAGGATGTGTTGGAAAGCTTTAATATACCCCTAGTGCATCACAACAATATACCACGAACAGTGGCCATAGGCAGCAGCATAGAGGACTCGTAAATTAGAAGTAGCTTTCATACCCCCTATTTAAATCAAGGGGAGTGTTCATGAAGTGAATTACTTTTCATCCTGAACATGGTTGGTAGAGTGTGTGATTTAGCCCGTGTGATTTAGCGTGGGGAGCTGCGTACACATTTTGTCAGGGTGATTTCTCCCTCGTCATTAAATGTGGTGCGCAGAGGCTGGTGAAGCAGTGTCTGGTTTAAACAGCCACGCAGAGAGTGTAGAGGGAAATGACTGAATGGAGCTAAGGCCCCACAGTATTACTGTTCTGGGTTTAAATGAAGAGCAGGCAGCACTGAGGCAGAGCACTGTTACAAGAGGAGCTCATGGAAGAATTACTTCTTTGAAGTATAATTATCTATGTGATTCTCCCTCACTTCAGAGAGCAGTAATTTGCTGCCGGCTTGTTCCTGCAGCAGTCAGGGTTGCCGTGCAGACAGATACTTATTTTAGCTGTGGACCAGCTTTAAAAGTTTTCCTGCCTTTTCCCTTCAGCACCCCTGCACCATCCACACCCTCTCATTGCTCCCCAGTTGTCTGTCCCCTCAGCTGTGCTGGGACAACTACTCGCAGGTCATGTTTAAAGCTTTCCATAACTAAAAAATAGAAAGCACTATTCTAAATTGAGCTATTTTGGTTGTCTGTCTTCCAGGACAGCCCCCAAAGCACTTGAACTAGCTCAGCTGACGCAGGAATCTGGGACGTGAGTAAGCAGGGAGAGGACAGAGATGAAGAAGGGAGAGCAGTTCCTTCAGCTGGTTTTGCCTCCAGAACTGGTATCCTATAAGAAACTGGCCTTGAAAAGCTCTTTTGCCCAGGATCATGCAAAATGGATGCTGTTTATGGGGGGTGGGGAGCCGGGGAGAAATAAAATGAAAGCCATTGAGAGAGAGTCTCTTTGCAAACGACTTTGCTTCTGGAGACACAGCTCCACTGAGATTTTGAAGCTGCTCTTCTGCTAATTTGTACAAGACAGCAGGTCTACCTCTGCCCACAGATGGACCCGTGTAAGCGTTGCCTCTCTGCTGCCAGCAAACCCAACCAGTGATCACCACCTCTCTACTTTTGAGGATTTTCTTGTTCCCAGCACAACATGCTCATTGCTTCAAATAAAACTTAGGGCTTGTGATCTACCTACTCCTGTATGTGTATAGCCCATGTCGGTATTAACAAAAGGAACTGAATTGATCATATATACAATTTAGTTTAATGTTAAGAAAAAGTAAATGAATTAAGCATTAGAAATCTAATACCAAGATGTGAAGACTTGTCACAGTGCTGTGGTTTAACCTGGCAGGCAGATAAGTGCTATATCAGGAAAAAAAAAAAAAAAATAAAAATAAATAATAATAATAATAATAATAATAATAAAGCTTATTTCTTGAGATAAAGACAAATGAAGGGGACAGAAAAAAAAAGGGGGGGGGGGAGTTAATAATAATTATAAAAGAATATGCAAAACAGGTGATGCACAATATAATTGCTCAACACCCACTGACCGATGCCCAGTCTGTCCCTGAGCAGCAGCTGCACCCCACCCCAACCAACTCCCCCAGTTTTATTGTTCAGCACGATGCCACATGGTGAGGGATGTCCCTTTGGTCATTTGGGGCCAGCTGTCCTGGCTGTGTCCCTTCCAGCTCCTGGGGCACCCCCAGCCCCTCGCTGGCAGGGCAGCATGAGGAGCTGGGGAGTCCTTGGCTCTGGGTGAGTGCTGCCCTACAACAACTGAAACAGCAGAGTGTTACCAGCATTATTCTCACCCTAAATCCAAAATACAGCACCATAACAGGTGCTAGGAGGAAAATTAATTCTATCCCAGCTGAAACGAGGACACATAGTTTCCCTGATAAGTCTGCCATAAAGCCCATGTATATTTTTTTCTATTAACATACAATTACAGCAGCTTTATCTAGTTCAGACATCTGCTTTTAAAGTGTCATGTTAAGGGCACTACATAAGCTAACCACAAAACAGAAAGAAGAAAATCAGGATCCAAAATAAACAAACAAAACAAGAGAAAAAAAAAAAAAAAAACACAAAACATTACTATTTCCAAAGAATTGGAACAATTTTTTTCAGAGTGAAGGAGAAAGAGCTATATAATGCATCAAATATATGTATACTGTATAATATATATACTTATATGATATTATATATTCTATATATAATATGTATATAATGCTACTGATATCTCAAAAGAGAAAAACACACAGTATACTTATTATTATGTGGTACATACGATCTCACCTTTTTCTTTTTTATTTTTTTTAGAAGGAAGTACACTGAGGTGAATTTGATACATATTTAATTCTGTCATTGAAGTTTAATGTGAAGTCTGCTGATACATATACCTGGCATTGTTCCTAGCCAAGTGCGTTATACAATGTGTGAGCAGTAATCTCATCTGGCTTTATGTGCTTGTTGAGTAAATCAAGCCAAAACTACTTAGAAGGACTGTGTATTACGTTTGAAGACGAGTTAGGACATGCTACTTTATTTACGGGGTAACCAAAAGCCTTAAAAGAATGGAAGTGCTGAATTGCCTTAAGACTGTACAGTAAACACTCCTTGGATATACTGGGAGATTTACCTATTTGAAGAGCATGAGTGAAAATAACCAAAGAATAACTGAAGAATGCCTGTTACTGCCTTTAACCTAAGATCCATCTCTCTTGATCACCTTTCCTTTGTCACTAGCCAGGAGCTACTTAGAAATAGAGCAAGTGCAAACACAGAGGGATCCTTCCTCTACTGTATACTTTGTTTATTCTCAAACAACAGATTTATAATTCTTTGTGGCCTTTAGCACTTGAGTTACAACTACCTTTGAATGGTCAGTCTAATTTCACCCTCTCTGTTCATTTCCAATGCTATAAAACCTAAATATATAACCCTTTGGGTTTCTCATTTTCATAAAAGACTCTGGAGTATTTGAATCACAGAATCATAGATTCATAGAACCATTACAGTTGGAAAAGACTTCCAAGATCACCTGGTCCAACCATCCCCCTGCCACCAATGTCACCCACTAAGCCATGTCCCCAAGCACCACGTCCAACCTCTCCTTGAACACCCCCAGGGACAGTGACTCCACCACCTCCCTGGGCAACCCATCCCAGTGCCTCACTGCTCTTTCTGAGCAGAAATGTCTCCTCATTTCCACCCTGAACCTCCCCTGGCACAACTTGAGGTCATACCCTCTGGTCCTATCAGTAGTTACCTGTGAAAAGAGGCCAACCCCCAGCTCCCCACAGCTTCCTTTCAGGCAGTTGTAGAGAGCAATGAGGTCTCCCCTGAGCCTCCTCTTATCTAGACTAAACAACCCCAGTTCCCTCAGCAGCTCCTTGTGTTCCAGGTCCTTCACTTGTGTCCCAGGCCCTAGAACTTGTGTTCCAGGCCCTTCACCAGCTTCATAGCCCTTCTCTGGACATGCTCCAGGGCCTCAATGTCCTTCTGGTAGTGAGGGGCCCAGAGCTGAACACAGTACTTAAGGTGTGGCCTCACCAGAGCAGAGTACAGGGGGACGGTCACCTCCCTGCTCCTGCTCGCTGCACTACTCCTGATACAAGCCAGGACGCTGTTGACCTTCTTGGCCACCTGGGCACACAGCCAGCTCATTTTCAGGTGAGCATCAATCAGCACCCCCAGATCTTTTTCCTCTGCACAGCTTTTGAGCCACTCTGTCCCAAGGCTGAAGCGCTGCATAGGGTTGTTGTGACCAAAGTGCAGGACCCGGTACTTAACCATGTTGAACCTCATCCCATTGGTCTCTACCCATCAATCCAACCTGTCCAGGTGCCTCTGCAAGGCCTTCCTACCCTCTGGCAGATTGACACTTTCCCCTACCTTGGTGTCGTCTGCAAACTTACTAAGGATGCACTCAATTCCCTCAACCAAATCATCAATAAAGACATCAGAAAGAATGGGCCCCAACACCGACCCCTGGGGAACACCACTGGTGACCTGTTGCTTGCTGGATTTCACACCATTTGTCACCACTCTTTGAGCCCGGCCGAGATTTCTGCTTGTATGTTGACCACCAGAGTACTGTACAAAGTGAATCCAAGATCTCCTCTTGATAGCAATAGCTACTTTAGAGCACATAATAATGTATGTCTGTATTCCTATGTGATTTATCTTAAATCTATCAGCACTGAATTGTGTCTGCCTTTTAAAGTCCAGCCAGTTTCATGGGTGCCTACTGAATTCCACACACTCAGCTTTAGTTTCAGCTATTACTGTTAATTCTGTATTGTCAATAAACATTTGAATTTTCTTACCTCCTAGATAAGGAGTACACACAAGATCAATTACATTCACTCAGCTCTGAGTAGTGAAAATGATTTTGGGGACAACATTCAGCAGAAACACCCGTGCAAAATATCTGAGGAGGTTTTTTTTTTTTTTTCAAGCTTCTACCTCTGTGTCCTGCTCCAGCAACAACGATAAAAAAGTAGGTTTTCTGAATCTCTTGGTTTTCTCCAGAAGATCATTTGTAGTGCATTTATCCTTATTTGCTGTAAGCAAGAAAATAATGCTTGTTTTCTGCTTGAATTACATCTTGTCTTCCTCATCGAATGCTTTGTGCCATGGTCTTGATTCTCACTTTAGTAGAAGCTAGATTAAAAAGACCCTGGGAATGGTCAATCAGGTTAGAAATCTTTCATTAGATTAGATTACTGGTATTGAAACAAGTTCCGTGTCATGATTATCACCCCTATAAGAGAACATTGTAATTAACATGTTTATATTTAAAGAGAGTGAGGACAGAACTAGGACAGATATGAGCAACTTCTCTAGCAATTTTATACCTTTTGTTTTTTCTAGGAAAAGGTATAAAAATGCTAGAGAGTATATTCTTTTATTTTTCTTTCTTTCTTTCTTTCTTTCTTTCTTTCTTTCTTTCTTTCTTTCTTTCTTTCTTTCTTTCTTTTTTTTTTTTTTTTTTCTGAAAAGTGTCTTTTCAAGAGCTATTATTCCTTGTAAATCCTCTTTGCTAGCACTTGAGTGCAAACTGTTAGCATGGGAGACTGACTTCAAAGTGGAGTGGGTATTGCAAAAATATCTTCAAACATTACTTCCCCATAGAAGTCAAGGATTTCATTGACCCTACTGCATTCTAGAAAAAGGAAGAGCTTTCACATTTGTGGGTAAAGGAGTAGTGTCTGGAGCAATGGGGAAATTACTGTTAAAGGCAAATATGAAGTCCTAATGAGAGGCTGTAGTCCATCCCATTCCAAGCACAACACCCAGGACCATGCAGTGCTTTGCTTTCTCCTTATGATCAAAATTGCAGTATTCCTTTTGTGAACAATTTGGTAACTGAAAACTGAAGCCTTTCACTAAGCTTTTTTCTAAGCAGAATGTCACGTCTAAAACTAGAATAGTACTTGTTTGGATAGGGGCCACATTTTAAAATGTGGTACAAAGAACATAGAATTTTGCAGAAAAATAATTATTATTATAGAAGTCTCACTGTAGAGTCTCCTAGATAGTCTTCAACCACTAAGCTGTCTTCAGTAGTTAGTGGTCCATCTGGCTAACCTCTGCTGTATGTACTCTCTCTCATTCCTCTCCAGCAGTAGTGTGGATGGTGGTGTTTGGTTTTGCTTCTAGGTACTGCAGAAACAAAATGCATCTATTTCTATATCTGTAGATACCGCTGGGCATCGCTTGAAGGAAGCTGCTCGATGATGTTAGCTTTGATGTTGCCAAAAGCAAAAAAGGGGGAGGCTTGTGATTGCCCTAGGTTCCTGTGCAAGCACATTGGGTCTGGAAGGCAATCCCAGGGCTGAATCCTGCAACCTCACATGACGCTTTGCCTCCTACCCTGCAAGGAAATATGTTGAGATGTGCATTTCTTTTCTTTTTCCCGTTGCATCAATGGTAGAGTTCAGAACAGAGCTTCCTCAAGTACCTGCCTTCAGCCAGAAAACTACTGCAGAAAATTTGCACCGTCCTGGAGGAAAATAAAACATTTTAAATTTTTTGTATAAACTGCTATGTCCAGGCTATTCTACTGAGAACAGCAGAGAAATTGTCTGAAGCACCAGTTACTAAACACTTGTGAAAGCTACAACTGGCAAATAAGGAATAATTATAGTACCATTCATTGCAATCTAGCAAGTCTCTGTGAAGTTTTCCAAGTGAAGGGAAAAGAGGCCAGGGGGAGTACCAGCAGGGAGGAATAAAGAGCTGTGCTAGAGCATAATTAAATCTGAACCAAAAAGGTCATAAGATACTTTATCAGCTTTCATGCTGAATCCTAACACACCCAGAATGTTACCAATTCATTGTCATTGTCCTCAAATTAGGAATAAACTGTCTGAAATCAAAACCCTGTGGTGCAGAGAAAGACAAATTTGAATCTCCTCTTTCATTTTTGTTCATCTCCATTAATTTGCCACTTGTTAATAACAAGTGAAGAACAATCAATCTAAATAGAGTTTCATCTACTGGCTCCCGTAAAGCAAGAGGGAAGGAGATTAAATCATTATTATGAACCTACATGGGGAACTTTATACATGGAGGGTAGGAGATGCAGGAAGGGAAAGTTTATTAGAACTGTGTCAGGAAGTAATTTTTATTTTACAGCTTCTACATTTGATGAAGCTTTGAATGATTCCAGATCCAATTTCCTCTTTGAAACTGGGCAAATGAACTTCAAGAAATAAACCATCAACATCACTATCATCACACCATCAAAATAACAAAGAACCACATTTAACACCTCTGTAGCTACTTCAATTTTTGTCTTTTAGGGAGAGGGGGACAGTTAGAGGAACTGAATGAAAATATTCTGCCGATATGTAGCACTTACACATGCATCTCCTATTCTCAAACAGGCAAATGAATATCAAGCCCTAAGGAATGCATCTTACCCATGGCAAAACAAATGCAGGTCTTCTGAAGACAGACCTAGGTTTAAGTCTCGATATTTCCAGGTCAGGCGCAGCTCCTTGATTTTAGGAACAGGAGATTGATCTGCTTCCTTGGGCTATACATATAATAAAGTGCCTCCTCAAATTGGAAACAACCTTTGCTCCACAATTTTTGTAGCCAAGGAGGCAATTTTCTTCTACAAATAATCAGTGTTTGGTCAGTTTATCGATCAGATATTGTATTTCTTGAAACTCAGAGAGAATGAGATTTACAGCTCTGTTCCTAAGAGCTGCCACTAGATCCATGCATCACTGGTGTCTAACTTAGTAAAAAGACCATTTCTGTTCTATGTATATTCAGTAAAACTTGTTCCTGTCAACTTGCCATACTCTTCCTCCTACTAGATACTCATTTCTGCTAACTGACTTACACTTAAGGGCATCGGGTAAAAGGCCAACAACTGAAATAGACCAGATTTATTCCATTCAAGTCAAAAGAAATATGCAACTTCATCTCAGCTGGGGAGTAGGGCTCCATGATGAGCTGGATGACAGATAAATTTTGCAGCTACTGAACTGTTTGCTTAAGTAATTATGTCTCTCTTCTTTTCGTTCCAATATGTATCTTATTACTTAAAGCACACAAACATCTCACTACCCCTGGGATACTATTAACATATATGCAATGCATTGTGGTCCTTATTGTTAAAAAGCACCTTTCTGGGATTCATTTACAGAAGCAGGGTATAGGTAAGAAAAAAAATATTAATTCCTGTGTAAGCAGTTTTCAAATTGTGTTAGCCATTCTCATTCCTTTCCATCAAGACTGCAGTTTGCCTCCAACTCCATAAGCACAGCTCAGTGCTTAGCATTCTACTCTACAAGGTGGTCTTAAATTAGGAAAGCTCCAGGAAAAGTCTGTGTTGCTTATATTTTATTTTTTCTGCAGATAAACAGTAGAATTCCAGGAGTTTTCAAGCCTCTGTATTCGTGACTTAGTTTTTCTTTCTCATGATACAGGACAAAAATTATTTGGTCAAATCTCCCCACACCTGCTGGTGACATACAGCTAGAAGGGGGAGTCCATTTGCCTTCCTTGCAAGTCATGCCCTGATCCTGGATGCTCTGGGGCAGTAATAGGCACCAAAGGTGAAAAACACTTTCGCATGAAAAACAAGCTGTAAAACAGGGAATTAGCCACTTGCACCCACAAGACTGTTGAGTTTTCTGGTGGTGTGGCACATACAACACTTCTTCGGGCATTGTCCATATAGAAAAATATATTTAGTTCAAATATATGAAGTAGTGGAATATCCATACCACTGTAAGATTTAAATTCTGGTAAGCTGATTTACAGATACTGTAGTGGTTACAGGATTGATCATAAAAGCTAGCAATGTCAGATATGTCTATTTTAGGGTTTTACCTAAATGAAAGGAAAATAATATACATCTATATCATCTAGTAGTCTAGATGTTCAATGGTGAGCTGAGCAGACCTGCTTCACAATCTGGGCTTGACTACCATACGTAACATACAAATACATAGAAAGAAGAAACTGATAAAAGGTCCATTGCATAGCAATCTCTGGGCAGCTGAAGTTGTTAGGTATGCACAAAAGAGTAGAAGGTAGATAGCGATTTTTTTTTTTTTAGAAAAAGCAGGGACTTGAATTTTGGAGTTCCCCCTGCTCTCTCAGCACCCTTGAACTCCAATTTTTAATGAAAGGTCCCTTTGAAACCTCAGATCTAGAAAGAATTGGTTTAAATGCCTCAAAAGAACAGAATTAAAATTTGCTTACTCTTCAGGGCATATCCCACTGATATGTGTAGCCAGTACCCTGGCCTAGGCACTTGCTTCTGTGAATACCATTCATACAGACCTAAATGTGGGGAGTTACTTCTTATACCAACCAGCACATAACAACAGGACAAGGGGGAATAGTTTTAAACTGAAAGTTTGTAGATTTAGATTAGATATAAGAAATTCTTCACGCAGAGAGTTGTGAGACACTTGCACAGGTTGCCCAGAGAAGCTGTGGGTGCCCCATCCCTGGAGGTGCTGAAGGCCAGGCTGGATGGGGCTTTGGGCAACCTGGTCTGATGGGAGATGTCCCTGCCCATGTCAGGGGGCTGGAACTGGATGGTCGTTAAGGTCCCTTCCAACCCAAACCACTCTGTGATTCTATGATTTCCACTCCTGAAGGGAGTCTGCACCCTAAGGCTAGTCTGTGTGTCCGAACTCTATTAACCTAATGAAAGATGTTATTTCTCACTAGAAATTAGGATTCCTTTGTGTCTTTAAACTTCGACTACTCCAGCAACACTGCTCCTCTAAATTTTCCCCAAATGAATACACAACTGGAGATCAGTAGGCTGCAAGATACAAAAAGGTTAGGTATTTGGATGTCTTTGTCTCCCAGGATGAAGAGGAAAGCAAAAAATGGAAATTCATTGTCCTGTCCTATACATTAACTCCCATATATTTTCATGGTCATGAATGACAGTGAGAACATATGGTAATTCTTTATTTCCTCTAAAATACTGGGGTCGTGTCCCACTAAATGTTTGGGACTCTTTGGTGACAGTTCTCCCTGTCAAACATTCAATCATATTGTTGAAGAAAGCAAATTATCAATCAAACAGAGACTCTTCTTGGTGACAAACTCCTTAAATATGAAATGCTCAAACCCCAGTAAATACTGTTGTTGAATTAAAGGAGCTGTGGGGCAGCATAATCAACACAAAGTTGACAAGTTGACTAGTTCCTAAATTTTGCAAAAGAAAGCGGGATAGATTGCAGCAAAGCATGTGAAATGCCAGTTTGCACCTCTGTCAAAGAAGCTGAATGACTGAAATGTCACATATCTCAGGCAGAGAAAGATGAGAAGAGATAGCTATGAATCTATGCTATCAAAGAAAAAACATAGCAAACATTATAATGGGGACCTTTTCTAGATGGAAATATGAAATCAGTTTCATTTGTTTCTGTTGCTGTTTTTTTTGTTTTGTTTTGTTTTGTTTTTTCCTGCTTCTGGATTTTTGTTGGCCAGGACAATTTGTCTAAAGTGCCTCAGTCCATTTCTGCTGTGTTGGGCCAGAAGAATATCCTGAGGTAAGGAACTTTCAGAGACTGTAATTAAAAGTAAAGGAATCTTAACAGAGCAAAGAATATTTCTTTTGTAGCTAAGCCTGAAGTTACACCAGTAATCATAATAGCACCTCAGACACAGTGAGAAGTGAGCGAGGCGTGTTTCTAAGTGACTCAGGAAATACCATCCAAAGCAACAAAATGGGCTGATGTACTTAACTCCAGGTCCAGTGACTGGCAGCAACTTGCTGTGTGCAGCTTGCACTGATTAGGAAGTGATCCTGATTACACTTATCAGGACATTTACTCATATCCATATTCCTAGTTTCCATGCATTATAACTAGAAAGGAATATCCAGGGGGGTTCTTGAACTCTCTCCAGCATCCTTCAAGTACAGAAGAAGTACAAAGCACTAAAAACTAATGCTTTGATAATGATTCCATGATTACTGGTACGAGACCTATGTGCTAATGAATCAGCCAGCAATTCAGATTCGATCTGCATCAGTCATTGCCATGCAGACATGCTAGTTGTGGGATTAGACATAACACAAATCCAGCCTGGTGCAGAGAATTGCAAATATGACCAGGAATGATGCAGAGAAAAAAAAAAAAAAAAAAAGATGTGGCCTAAAGTGTGGTGAAAAAAAAATAATAAAAAAATTAACCTAACTGAATCCCGTTGCAGAAATTTGAGCCAACATCATGAATTCATACTGTATGAGTACTTTGTTCTATTTGGCCACAGTTTCTAATACAACAGCAAGGGTCCTACAGAGAGACAACCTTCATCACCACCTCACAGTCTGAGCAAAGCTACAAGGATAATGATGCGAAGTGAAAGAGGTTCAATTAAACCTTTGCAACATCACAGAGTTAATATAGTGTCACAACTGATGGGATGGAAAGAAGCAGAGGAAGGGTGATCATAAACTGCAGAAGGATAACCATTATTTGAATCCTGGCAGAGCTTTTAGAAGCAAGCATGGGTAGTCTTTTAGAATTTTTTAAAAAATCTCCTTTGTCTCTCGTTTCCTAATGTTCATGAGGTACTGAAGCTGGAGTGTTAACATATGAAGGGTTGCCCTTACAGTAGTTTTTGCCCTAAGCATATGTAACTACCAGAAATATGACAGCATGATAGTTTCCCCAGTCCTGGTTTGCTGACTCCAGAGGTTCAGATGGATCAGGTCATTTATCTTCATTGAATCGCTGAAATTTGTTTCTGGCCATAGAGTTATGTGGAAAGATTTTTATGGCTGCCGTCAATGATGCTGACCCAAAACCAAACACAGACCTCAGTGGAGCTGATGAGTTTGCCATGCACATCTTTCAGACTCAAGCAATTAAACCTTTTTTTTTTTTTTTTTTTTTTTTTTTTTCTGATGTGAAACAGCCACAGACAATGAATCTGCTCCTGGAGACATTGAACTGCAGGCACAGCCTGAGGAGACCTAACCACAGCCATGTCCCTGACTGCAGGTGCAGGCGCTGGGCTCCTGACTGCAGGATGTGTGCACTGGAGGAGGGAAGCCACGGCACCATAACCAGATTGAGAAATGGGACAGTGTTTATTGAACCAAGAACTTCCTGGAGAGATAAGCCTGAGGATTTGGGAGCAAAGGAATTTCATGCTGTTGTTCATTTCCATGGTGATTTTTTTGTTTTGTTTTGCTTTTTATAAATAAGTTAACACTGAGAATTTACATCACTTCCCAAGTCAATTCATCTTCCTAATAAAAACAAGCCTGCAAGACTTGAATATTGACCGGTAGCTCAGGCTCCATTTTACTCAGGTATAGCAATACCTGTCTTTTGCTTTATGAGAAAATAGGACTTTTGCAAATTCCCATGTATCTTAGATCATTGGCAAATTCAAAAAGCTATGTGTTTTTGTGTGAGGAAACCCATGCCCAGAGAATGATTTGTGTTTTAATAAAAAGCAGAAGCTAAATCATAAATTGGATGCTATGTGCTGCTGGTGTTTGAACAGATGATCAAATAAAATTTATGAAAAATTCAAAGTATTTCAAGTGCATTTAAAGATCAGGCAGGATTACAGCAATAACAGCCTGCTTCTGGCCATTCGCTACACAGCCATGACTGCGGCTGCTGCCTAGGTCTTATTCCTACATAAACAGAGATTTGCCCTAAAGAAAAAAGGCCAAGAATGTACATTAAATCTCTCCCTGTGAATACATTCCTGCATGCTTTTTAGAAAGTTATTCCCTGTGGAATTCTGTTCATTCCAGATGGACAGGATCCTACAAATGCACTTAAAAATATTTTCTTATGCTCTGGCTGTATTGTTATTGGGTGACACGGGGCAAGTTATTCAAGGACAATTCACAGGTGTCAAAGAAGAGTGGAAATGTTTGCAGAACTCTACCTTGCGTTTCCAGACAGACAGATAAGCTGTCATCTTTAACTCTGAATTGTGTCATTTTTACCACAGTTTACCTTTAAAAAATGCTGCTCATGTATGCAGAATTATAAAGAAAAGCATCTGCACAGTACAAAACAAAGAGAAATAAAGGCATTTAACCCAAATAAGCATAAGAAAAGATTTTCAAGACAGAACAAAACAGCACTTGCAGAAAATAGAGAAAATAATTTGATTTTCTCGTTTCCTTCTTAGTACAACAGTAGTAGTTCAGTGTGTTTTTATTCCCTCAGTGGTACCCATACCCGTCAGGAGCCCCCAGTACTGCTTTCTCAGGAAGGGTTAACCTCTATTTCCTTCACATAAACATCTTTATAGGGTTTTCTCCAGCCTTGCTGACAGTACTCCTATTCAGAATCTGCCTTACAAGATCTTCAGTAAAAAAGACATTTTCCATTTTTTCTCTCATATCCTTTGAAAGATGCTGACAGGTATACAAGGAACCACCACGTCTCTCCTTGCTCCAGGACACTATTACTATACAATAAGTATTAGTTTCTGCTTACCCTGCCTATTCTGCTCTGCACTCACTGTACTATTTCTCTCGTCATTCAGGACTTGAGGCTCTGATAGTTTTTCTTTTTAAATAAGTATGCACACAGTCAAGTAATAACTACTCTGTGTGATTCCTAAGCCCTGAGCATCATCTCACCTCTCCTCGTCATGCTGGAGAAGGGTGAAGAATTGGGGCATAAGACACTGCCTGCAACTCCTATTTGTCAGGATCATACCGGGGAGCCAAAGGGCACCTGAGCAAAATTACTTACTGCCAGATATGCACCAGGCCATTAATTTTGGGTACCTCCCTGTTTTCAGTTAAACTTGTGAGAGAACTGAGCACTTGCTCTCACAAGCATGTCAAGGGAAGATGCTTTGACTACCCTCAGTCATACAGAATATTTCACTTTAATGAAAATCGGAGGAAGTTTTATTTGAAATATTCTTGTACCTGTAAAACTGGGGTAACAACCTGTCTTCGCACTGCAGATATTTAATGGAAATTAATGATCTGAGTAATTAATGTTTGTGCAGTATTCAGATACTACACTTATGCAGAGATGAATTAATAATTCTGTCCTCAGATCGGGGTCTGACTCACTTTCCGCAAGAGCTGGGGAGCTGGGAAATGTGTCTTTGAGCAACTGTCAGAGTTGGTGGGAACGTGTTGTCTTATGCAGAGGCTCACATTGTACTTATCAGCTGGAATTTGGTCCTCTTTCAGAGTTCTTGGCTACAAGTTACTTCTCAACAGCAAAGAATTTGCTGAAAAAGACTACCCACTGAGTGTGGGGGATCATGGAAAATATTGACGGGCTGGTCATTAACAGAGCACTGCCTGTCCTGTGGAGCTGAAATTCTGGGGAAGAAAAGTCTAAAACATATTAGTAAAGATTTCATTATTTGTACAAGGTGAGTGAATTAAGATTTCCCAAATCAGATTAAAATCTAGAATTTTTTAGTGCTTGGATGCTTGCCCTTGCAAGCTTCTGTGTTTTTGTTGTTGTTCTTGTTGTTGTAGTTGTTGCTTTGTCTGTGTGTGTGTCTATTTTTAAACTTATTATGTTTTAATGTTGAATTTTTTAATTGTGTAATATATATTTGATCAGCTTCCATGCAGCCTTGTCCAACACCATCATCTCATGAAACACAATTTTCCTGATTAGCGTCTTCCTTTTAAGCACATCTCTTCCCCAAATGTGACATCTGGAAGGGCCATTATTTCTAGACTCAGAATCATCAAAGATGCTAGACAGCTGCCCAAGACAGAGCACATTAGCCTAGCAATACTAATCATGCCAAGAGAAAGGAGATTAGAGACACATGCATTTCTACCAGCATTGTTAAACAGATTTTCTGTCCCGTTCACTGACACTCATAGCAGACACTCAGAAGCTGTTTCTTAGAAGCATTATCCTCATTTCATCATTTTCAAAATGAACTATTTCATCTCCAAAAAGCTGATATGCTCTGCTTCAATGTTTTTCAGGTTTAAGCTTTGTGAGATTTTGTTTTGAGACAGTCTTTTTCATGTGGGTAATGTAAAACAATGAAACAAACAAACAAACAAACAAACAAAAGCACAGAGATCAAAAGCAGGTTAAATATTTCCTTTTGGGTAATTAAAACATTTCAACTTCACCCAAAAATTTGTCAAAATTGAAAGGTTTGTTTTGTCTGACTTTTCTCTTCATTTTCAATTTGTCTGTATTGCTGCCCAGCTCTCTGCAAACTTTTGCTTGGAGGCCCCACAACTTCTGTGAGATCTAATTCAAGCTCATACATGTTTTTCCTCTTAGTTTCCATCCTTTCTGCATGAAACTGAATAGTCTGAATGCAGCAGCTCATTGAACTCTAGCTCAAGTGTCGTTCATGCTAACAACTTCTCATTTTACAGCTGGGATGTGGCTATGACTGCAATCCATCAGGAGTTCTCCAATACTATCCACATGCTTCATAGATCTCCCTTTTCCTCTCACTCACCTCCTGCCTGTTCTGGGGCTTATCAGCATGAAGGGGATGAATGTGGGGCCTCTGCTGTCATAAGACAGGAAAAAGCAGGTATATGTCTCTTTTTCTTGACTAGTATCCAGTGCCCAGTTATTTTTGTGCACTGTCAGTGCTGTGTTGCCCATCTGGCTGTGCGTGCTCAGTGTGCAAAGTGCTCTGTGTGCTTCTGAAATCAAGGTACAGGGTAAACAGAATTCACTGGGGTGTGCACTGACCCTCCTCACTCTGATAACCTGCCCTGTGTGTTACACAAAAAGGGCTTTGAAAGGAAAGCAAAACACTCATTAGTCAAATCAGCAGTATGATGTATATCACACACATAAACCTAACGTGCAGATGTGGCTGTGCCTTTCCTAAAACAAAGCACGGTGCTGCATATAGATGGGGAGGGTGACTGAACCTCATGCAGAGGACTGAGATTAGCCCCTTGATTAGGCAGTAGTGGAAGGTGCTCAGATATGGCAGTGTCAAGGCCAAGATAAGAAGCTCCAGAAGATAAAATGCATCTCGCATTTTGTGCAGTACCTTTTGTGTCCAGCAAACGAGATGAAAGCTGGTTCCAGCAGACAGATGGGGAGCCAAGTTTTTCAGTGAGTCTTAGCTATTTCGGTTAACTTTGTAGCATCAGCAATGCTGAGTAAGCTAAATGAAGCAGACACTGATTGCGTGGAGGGAAAGGGAATGGCAAAACACCAGCAAATAACATCGAGTGATCTCATGCTTAAAGGATCTGAAGAAAATTTTCTATTCTTGTATGCCTATGCCTAGAAAACCAGGCTCCTGGGATCTGACACTGAATCCAATAAATCACCAAACATGGAACACACTGACAGGAGACAAACTAACACAAACAGTAACCCATCAGCTCCATGGGAAATCAAGAAGGATTTCTTGTCATCCCCTTAAACCCTATAAGATTTGATTATGATGCTGTGGGTGACATTACACACCATTCATCCCCTGACTTTTATTAATCTTCCTTTTCAGTAGCTACACCACACTGTATCCACTAGAGTCATCGGTGATGAATATAGCATCAGGTATCTACCTGATGGACAGGACATGTCTGTAAGCCCCTTTCCTCTCAGATCCAAAATGTGATAAGCAGCAGGGCAATCATTCATTGTGATGTCTTCCAAAGCAGTAGAAAGATGGCTGGGCTGGGAATAGTAAATTGGCCTGTGGAGTGATCCAAGGTTCTTTAGTTAGGTTGTGATCTCTTAAAAAGTTTATCTTAAAGAAGCTTGAATGGAAAAGGAGTCTCTACCCTGTAATCTGCTTAGCAGGCAATCAGCAGGGAAACATCATTTTGTTTTAAAATATGTTTTTGACAGTTTGTAATTCACTCCTTTCTCTAATATCCCACAACTGATGTTGTTTGAAACCCACAAGGCTCATCATAGGAAGCAGAGACTTGTCCCTGACGCTGCCAGAATTGCAGCCACAGCCATATTACTTAGAACAGTAATTTCAGATGAGGTGGGACAAGAAAGATAAAACCTCTGTTTCATCATTAAATATTTATGCTTAGGTTCCCTGAAACAAACTGTCCTTTATTGCTACATTTGTTTGACTGGTAGATGACACACTTTAAAAATTAAGCATATTGTCAACATTTTTACTACATTACCTACCACACATTCCATCTATTATACTTAAAAAAAAAAAAAAAAAAAAAAAAAAAAAAAAAGCAATTAGTCAGATCCATCTGATTACTCTTGCCCTAAATTAAACCATCAACCTATCTTCCATAACAAGCTGTGTCTTACACCATAAAATATGATTAGAATTAATTTGCATTGAAGTTTGCCTGTATAAACAGTACAGAAAATGCCCCTTATGATATGTCTCTTCTAGTAACACTTAATGACTGATGATGTATCAGAGAAGGACAATTTTATATCACAGACATTTCTAATTGACGTGTAACCTTCCTAAATACATCTCAGTTTTACTTTAATGACTGAATATTTCATGGTTTCTTTAAATGGGACTTTTTCATCTCCCTTTGCTATACATACAAACTATTTCTGAATACTGCTAGAGCTGCCTGGTGACCTCCAGAGCTAGAGAAGTGAATTCAACATAAGAAAACACACACTGCAGGTTTACAACCATGCACTTGGTAGAAAAGGACTAATTCAGAGTGCTTGGCTGTTGTTTTTCTCTACTGCAGATTAAGGAAAGGAGCTGCAGAAGAGATAGAAACATTTTCCAGTGAGCAATTGAGATAAGAGGGTGCGTTGCCATCACAGACGCTAGTCTGAGAGGAGCCTTCAGGAGAAAACAAAGGACTTCTGAAGGTGGGCTCAGGATGAGAAGGGGAGCACTGGATTCTGAAAGGAGGGGGCTCATCTGAAAGATTGGACCTTCAGTAATTTACCTTTAATGAAAGCCCAGTGGGTGAAATAACTATTAGCACTGAAGATACCTGATAGATCAGCCAAGAAATGGCTGATAGATCAGCCCTCACAATGGTGAAGGGACAAGTTCAGAGAATTATCATGACTGCCCTTGCAGCAAAGATGGGGACCTCCCTGCATTGCACAAAACAGTAGGAAAATCTTACTGCGCACACTGCTGCAGTAACTCAGCCCACCTCACTATCCTTAGTTATGTACTTTACTGAAATAAAACGTCATCCCAAAATCCAGAGATGAGTTCAAATGGTCCTCCTTCTCCCTAGCAAAACAACACAGAGAACTGCTCTCTGCAGAAAGCTGTCTGGTTGGGTTATAATTACCACAACTACACAGAACTTTTTCTTTCCAATTCTCCCCTTAGGAGGAACTATTGTAACCCTTTGTCAAGAAACTTTAAGAAAAACAATGGCATCAAGAGTTAATAAAGAAATTCAGAACCCTTCTGTTTTGTATGATTCTATTATAGTAGCATTCTTCTTGCTTTCCTTCTTATTTTCAGCTGTTCTTCATTGTTTACCCAATAGATTAGATTGGCATTCAGGAACAGTTTTCCTGAGTGCTTAAATTACAAAGAAACCTCTGCACAGTGAGCCTTGTTACACACAGAGCTTTTGTAGCTCTTGTGGATGGTGGGTGTGCATGAGAAATGAAACAGCACTTCCCTCCACAGGAAAACAATCTACAGAGTTTTTCTTAATTAATTCTACCGAATAGCTTATGAGAGATGGTACTAATATCTGCTTCACTTGATTAATTCAGCCATCAGAAAATCTGATCTTCCAACAAATGTAGATGCTATCTATCTGAAAATAAAGGCCATATTTAAAGAAACTTACTGTAAGTTGCCTGCCAAAGGAGTATCACAGAATCACAGCATCACATTATCACATAATGGCTGAGGTTGGCAGAACTCTTCTGCCAGAACTCTTCTGGTCCCACCCCAGCTCAAGCAGGGACACCCAGAGCAGGGTGCCCAGGCCCACATCCAGGAGGCTTTTGAAGATCTCCGAGGAGGAGACCCCACAGCCTCTCTGGGCAACCCGTGTCAGAGCTCCATCACCCACACAGCACAGAAGTGCTCCTTGGTGTTCAGAAGGAGCGTCCTGTATGCCAGTTTGTGCCCAGTGCCTCCCAGCTCCTTTTCTGTAAAGCTGCTTTGCAGCTACAGTGAAGAGGCCTCCAGCCTAGGGTTGTTCCTCCTCAGATGCAAGATTTTGCATGTTTTCTAGCTGAACTTCATTAGGTTAAGCAGCCAAGTTTCCTGATGTATTTTGGGAGTACTGTATTTTTCTCTCATTTCAAGCATGTTTACTACCATTGTTTATTTACAATTTTTTCCAAGAAGGTAATCATCCCTTTACATAAAAACTTTGAGAAGACTGGAACTCACCTCTATTTGATTGAATTGGATAATGTGGATCTTAATTCCTCATGCATCTAAGAATCACAGCCTGTTGTTTTTGGTTCTGTTTCTGTTTCTGTTTTTGTTTTTTCCTGAGATGAACAAATATAGCATGTGTATGTGAGCACTCTGACTGCAGCATGGTGTGTTTAGGAGGGTCTCCTCTGTGCACCTAGTTAATGACAACTGTGCATCTTTAAAAGCACCCAAACAAGTGCATAGGGACTCTTTATCAGGAAGTGTAGTGCTATGACAAAGAGTAATGGTTTTAAACTAAAAGAGGGTAGATATAGATTAGTGTTAGTGGGAAATTCTTCATTCATAGTGTGATGAGGCACTGGCACAGGCTGCTCAGAGAAGCTGTGGATGCCCCATCCCTGGAGGTGTTCAAGGCCAGGCTGGATGGGGCTTTGTGCAACCTGGTCTGGTGAGAGGTGTCCCTGCCCATGTCAGGGGGTTGGAACTGGGTGGTCTTTGAGGTCCCTTCAAACCTGAACCATTTCTGTGGTTGTAGGTAGTTTTATCTAAAATTGCAGCAGACTTTGTTTTCAGCTGCAGAGGTCCCTCCAGTTTGTGTCTCAAGATGATCAAGACAATTAAAAGTTTGATTAATTTGATTTTTTTTGAGCTAAGAGCCTTTGCTAAAAAGGGCTGGAGAAGGTGAAGGAAATGAAAAAGAAGAATTTTCTTTCAGCCCATACTCACACAATTTGTTTTTTACACATTTTTTATGAATGAGCCATCTGGACATTCCCATTCGTTCTTCACATGCATGGGAACAGATTCTCAGCTAAGCTGGTTCTGGTTTAAATAGAAGCTAGTCTACTGACTTCAGTAGAGTCTGGCTGACTTGTACAGCCTCCAAATCTGATCCACTGGGAGTTCTGACTGAAAAGGAACTAAATTATATCCTCATAATTTGGTCCCTAGAATGATGAACTAATTTTCTGTCTTGGCTGTAATCCAAAAGCAGTTGTTTTACATTTCAAAATTCTCTTTTTGGTGAAGTTAATATTGCTGAGACTGCTTTTTTAGTCTGTTTTTAGTTATTTTGTTGCTGACATTTAGAGTTGATTCAAATTGTGCATAGGACAAATCTTTCACACAAGCTATTGGAAAAAAGGCAAATATAGTAATGCAACTCTATTACCCTCATATAGTGAAAAATAAGAAGCAAGTGTCACAGATTTATATGCAAAGAACTGTCCTGCTTTCAGTTAGGACAGAGTTAATTTTCTTCCTAGTAGCTGGTAGGGTGCTATGTTTTGGCTTAGGATGAGAAGAGTGATGATAACATGCTGATGTTTTAATTGTTGCAGAGCAGTGCTTACACCAAGCCAAGGACGTTTTAGCTTCTCACTGTGTCCTGCCAACAGGCAGGCTGGGGGTGCAGCAAGAGCTGGGAGGGGACAGACCCGGGACAGGTGACCCAAACTAGCCAAAGGGGTATTCCATACCATCTGATGTCATGCTAAACAATATATAGGGGTGGCTAGTTGGGGGGAGGAGGGCTGGATTGCTCAGGGTTAGGCTGGGCATCGGTCAGCGGGTGGTGAGCAATTGCATTGTGCACCACTTGTTTCGTACACATTATTAGTAGTACTACCATCATCATTATTGTTATTGTTATTATTGTTATTATTATTTTCCTGTCTTAATAAACTGTCTTTATCTCAACACACAGGCTTCATTTTCCCGTTTCTCTCCCCCATCCCAGAGAGGGAGGGGGGAGGGTGAGTGAATGGCTGTGTGGTGTTTAGCTGCCAGCTGGGTTAAACCACAACAAGAACTCATCATATTTTAAGGAGAATTAAATATTTGTTACTGCATTGTAACACTCTCAACAAATGAAATTACTATCCCATCTGATAAAGAATGACATAATATCCTCTGTAAGACATAGTCCACACCCTTATTGAACTCTGTAGTGCAAGCTATGGGAACTGCATGAGGATCTAGTAGCAGGCTGTTTCTGCCACCCCACATATTAACAAAACTCAGTTCTTCTTGACCAAAGAAAACATAAAATACATTTGTGACATTCAGAGCTCATCAACACTGGCAGGTGAGCTAGATTCAACAGTTAGAAACACTTCTTTAATATATTTCAACATTGACTGGAGCAACTCTGTACTTTTATTTTTCAAAGAAAAAGGACATGATGAGAAAAACACTTCAGAACATGCCAAGAAAGGTAAATCTCAGGCAGAGTTACCACTACAAAGTGTCTTAATCCCCTTGTTCTCTAGGATGAATACGGAGGGTCAGTATCAGCACTGCAGAATTTCAGGTACCATCTCTGTGCTTATAACAGGTTTCCAATTAAACTCTTATCACAGTAATGGGCGATTTTAAAAATCTGGTGTTGACACCTTGCTCATAGTTTCACACTAGCATTCCTCCAGCTGTTCGGTATAGATAGTTCTGTAGAATGCAAAGAGGTAACAGATGAGAGTTACTGCCATTTGCAGGCCAGAGGGGTAAAATTAACAAACAAAACCAAAGTAATTTGGATCTGACTTTCCAAGACTCAATACCCACTCTTTTGCCAACATTTTTGAGTCATTACATTAAGGTTGCTTCATTTCCTGCTTTTCCTCTAACTTGAAAACAAAGACTTCGTGTGTTTGTATGTGTTTGTAATTTTAAGCAGAAAATTCAAAACACTTTGAGTTTAAATATCATGGAGCCTGTGTTCTGATGCCTATTGTATATCCTCAGGTTCCACTCCTCCTCTAACAACCCCAGTTTCCCTGGTGGCAGTCACGTGAACCCTTTTCTTTCTTGTGGTGTTGCCTCTGACACTATTACCCAGCTATTATAGGGTATGACCATATAACGTGATGAAGTATGGTACAGGCTTTTCAGTTAGCATCAGTCCAATATGATACATCAGCACAACAGAGCAGACCTCTCTGTGAAGATAATTGGAAGAAGGGAGAGTAAACCCCTTTCAGATATCAACATAAAGAAACAAAACATGTCACTTGTAACTGATGCTGGAATAACTGAGATGATGAAAGATACTGAAGAGAATATCATAACTGTATCAAAGATTTTCTTGTTGCAAAAGCAATAGCTATAGCATATTTTTTTCCTTGGTAATTTATCAATGACAAAAAAATCAATGATGGGACTTTTACTCGTGAGGTTTCCTAACACCTGTGATTTGTGAGACAGGCATTTGTTTTAGGGAGTACTTTAAGAAATATAAGATGGCAAGGGAAGTGGTCTGACACGTAGGAAGAAATATTAAAAAAAAAAAAAAAATCAGATAAGAAACAGATAAGTTATTCATGGACCAAGAAAAACAGGATGGAGAGATAGGAGGTCAAAAGCAGTTCAGAGCTACATGAAAAATCCAAAGAGCAAATTAGGAATTAAGTCTGACATGGAGAGGAAAAGAAGATGATGAAGAAGTGGAAGGAGTCAAGTAAAGTAGGGAATGGGAAGAGCAACAGACACAACTGCTATGTAGGAAGGAAAGATGAGCTGAAAAGTCATCAGCACTATGAGTTTGCTGGCTGAGAATATCTCCACATTTTCAATAACCCTGCATGAAAGACAGAAGGGTTATGGCATAAAGGTATGATTAAAACTCTGAGGAAATGGATTATTTTTCTTCTAATCAGAATACTATATACTATCCCTCACCTTCTCTGCTGCCCTCTGAACTTCTCACAGTTCACAGGCATCTCGTATGTTTTATACTAAAAAAGTCTGAAGGTTCTTCATGAGCTCACTAGATTTCTTTTATTGTTTAATTTTTTTTTTTTTTTTAACTGATCACTAGAAGAAGAAAATGAGACAACTTTGAAGGTTCTAATCAGAAAAGACAAGAAAGACTAAACCACCCCATTAGCTAATACTTGGATTAAATTTAACTTACACTTCCCCTTAATCAGGACCTAAAACAATGGATGGAATGTTAACTGTGCCATCCTCCGAGGGAATTAAGCTTTGTGCTGTCTCTCTGCATCAAGATGGTTGCCATCAGAGTATATATCATTCTGACTATGGCACCCAGTCATTTTGGCAGACGTAGCTATACACAATGAACACTAATCACAGTTAATGATGCTGTGAAAGGAATAGGAGCCCTAAAAACAGGGCACAATAGAGACCAGATATCATGGAATAAAGCAGATTATTTTCTTTGCCTACTGGTATTAAGTGAAATTGGTGTCAGCCCACTGTAAGCTCTTATTGTGAAACTCTTGAGTTCCTCAAAGGAGATTTTTACTGTTAAATCCTTTAACAGCTATGAAAAATTAGAGTCAGAGGTAATCTAGTGCTAATATACAATTCTAATTTTTTACTACAAAGTAAAGTATGTAAATTAAATTCAAATAAGGCCAGTTCAGCATTGAGAAGGCAATTTATACTTTTATTTCTATATTAAGTTTCATTATTGCAACTACACTATAGATCAAGCTGGTATATCTGTCTTACTATAAAAATATCTGCATGGGCAGGCATTTGCAAATGAGAGTTCAACAAGTGTTTTTTTTTTTTTTCCTTTCTTTTGTCATCAAACACATTTTTAGTCCACTACTTAACATATTTTATTCTCAGAGAGCAGTATGCTCCTCAAAAATATGATATATATTATTTGGGAAACAGTATCGGTATTTTGCCCATCTCCTTTTGCTCTGCATTACCGATTCTCTTATTCAAGAAGTCCCAATGGACTTTGTTGGGAAAGTCAGGTCTTGTAGAGTGCACTTATGAAGTCACATTGAAATATATTCCCTTTTTGTGAAAATAAAGGATACACAGGCAAATGTTAGCATTCATATATTTTGGACCAGCTCTGGCAGGTAAAAAGATGAAGAAAATCTGAAACAACTTATCTCCCCCTGCCTTGTCTCATCCACTCTGAAGAACTGTCCATGGAAGAGTGTCCTTTATGTTATTTGTATATAAACATCTCAGTTCATGGTCCTCGGCAACTTGTTCTACTTGACCTCTCTCTGTGCAGGTCGACTAAACTAGACATCCTTGCGAACCTCAGCAACTCTGTGATCAGTCAAATGCTACCCTCCACCTAGCACTTAGTCTGGAGATTAAGGCAATCCCACAACTGACATCAGACTTTCTTCTTCCAAGAACCCACTTGACAAGCAGGAGAGGGTTGGACGAACAGTACTGGGAAGGGAATGGGAAAAGGAAATATAAACATCTCAGGGGGACCAGTCCTATTTCTTACTGTCTATGACACAATATGGATCTAAAAATCTATTGTGTTCTTGATCTTTTTTCCCTTTTGACAAAACACAGATTTCCCTAGAATATAATTCACAGCACTCTATGTTAATCTCAAGGATCAGGAACTTGAGGGGGTTTTCTTACACAGACAGCAAAACCAATAGAAAAGTGGGGTTTGTGCTATAATAAAAACATTCATATTGGAGAATAGAGCAGGAAGCTTATTTAGCTAAGACTTACAAACCTTTTGATATTCATCTTTCCAATATCTGAAGTAAGAATGAATACAAAATATATTGGTAAACTCTGACAAAAAAAAAATAAAAATAAAAAAAAATAATAAAAAAATCCTTTCTTACAAAGATGTTCTGAATAAAATATTATGCAACATCCACTTCTTACCTACATACTTTTGATGCTAAATCTCACTTAATGATTGCAGGGGTTATCTTATATAAAATATGACTATCTACTTAGAGCTGCTAAAAGCAGTGAAATACTGTGTGTAAACATAGTTTCAGTTCTGCAGTTATATCTGTTACTCAAGTCTATACAATTATATGCGGTTTACTTGAAGCCAGTGAAAGTGAACATACAAACACATCATTGATCTGAGGAAAAGGATCTTCCTTGTATGTTCCAGCTGCAGAGTAGTTTAAACTTTCTCCAACAATTTTGTAAGACTGAAGTTCCCCAGGTATAGCCTAGGAGAGGTATTTGCTTAAGAAATTGAGTTATTCTGAGCAGAACACCCAAACCTTTCTTCTAAAAACAAACATAAAGTACTAATAAGGCAATTCTTCAACTGTAGTCTTATGGCCTGACCAGCTCATTAACTGATCTATCAAGTTCTGTCTTGAGAAAGCTCACTGTCTTTGCCAGTTATAACATGAAACTCATTAATTTAACCATTTCTCTTGAAGGTTAAAGCCATAGCCAGATGAGATATTGATTGGACTTTACATCCAGCACATAAAATGGAATCAAAACTATCACAGTCCCGTGACAGTCTGACAATGTGACTCAGCCAGATCGAATTTGTTGAAACTAGAAGTCTGCAGATGTCTTCATTTTTGTCTTCTGTTAGGAAAGTGCACGGGATCACCAGTAGAGACAGCCTACACAGCATGGTGACTCCACAGACAGTCCATCTCATGGCCAGAACATGGAAAGCTGGAATCAGCACTGATGATGGCCAGATGCAGGTCCTCCCATAACACTTGGGCAAGCTGCAGTGCAGTCAGTGTTGAGGCAATTGCCTGAAAGGGTTGTTAGGCATTGGAACAGGCTGCCCAGGGAAGTAGTGGAGTCACCATCCCTGGAAGTCTTCAAAAGACGTTTAGACGTTTAGATGTAGAGCTTAGGGATATGGTTTAGTGGGGACTGCTAGCGTTAGGTAGAGGTTGGACTCTATGATCTTGAGGTCTCGTCCAACCTAGAAATTCTGTGATTCTGTGAGGGAGACTCAACAGCAGAATCACAAGAAAGACATCACACTACAAGAAGCTATCCAGCGAGATGTGTGAACTCTATAGCTGAAGGTACATGCTTCTGGGTCAGACCTATACCATATACAGTCTTGACGATTGTCTAATAATGCAGTCAAATAATTCATCTTATATTTCAAGAGGAGCAAACCAAGAAGATTCAGAAATGGGCCTTTTGTAGGTATTTGAAATCATGGTTTTGGCATTACCTTACAGATCTGCTTGTGACAAAAAGGCAAGCTGCAGCTTGAAAGAAGGGCTGTGTTACCCAGTTCTGAATGTAGTAAAAATCATAAGCATCACAATACTACTTCCTCTATGTCACCATGAGTGGTTTTCTAAAGTGGAGAAATGAAACCTTCTGTTTGGGGGTTTTGTGTTGTTGATTACAAAGAACCCAGATAAGTGATGCTTTGCTCTGAATGCCACTTTTTAAAACAGGCATCACATGCTATGCTTCCATGCACATAGAAATTAAATCTCATGGTGATTATTGAAGCTTTCCAAACTGATCTGAGTAAACATTCCTTTCTTCAGTGCAAAACCCCATAAAATCAAGCAGCAGTTGCTGTGATTTTCTGATCGAGGAACAGTCACCCTTTGTGCTGGAGACCCCAACAATTCAAATGCCCATTCTGTTGCAACTCTGATGCTGTCCTGAGGCACAGATGGGTAAGACAAATTGCGAAGTAACAGTTTCTGTACTCCAAACTCAAATTGTCCAATTATAACACCAAAAGCCTTGCTCGACCAACTGCGAAGAGGAAATATGGTAACATTGGTTCACCAGATTACACCTCTGAGGGACCTGTGGTACCATGGGAATGTCTTTCTGCCTTTGCTGATAGAAGATCTAGTGCACGGAGGCACCGGGGGAAGAGCCACACACATCTGGTTGTTGCTTTCTCCATCTGGGGACACTGTCACTTCTATGAGTAATGAAAAGAGAAAACAACTGC
This sequence comes from Netta rufina, assembly GCF_964035555.1. Lineage (NCBI taxonomy): Eukaryota > Metazoa > Chordata > Aves > Anseriformes > Anatidae > Netta > Netta rufina. The sequence goes on along the minus strand of NC_140124.1, from coordinate 148,297,805 downwards.
ATTGGTTGATCAATTTTTCTGGTCACAAAGGAGTGTCTTACATGGCTAAGAGTAGGAAACACTTTTGGTTAAAAATTTGGACCAATGGTGTTGCAGATGTTCTGGCCTCATGATAAGTGTGTCTCTTCTAACTTGGAATTCCATTTTGAAAAGTTTTCCCCAGGGTTGCCCTCCCCTAAGCAGTTGAGATACCTTGAGAGAGAGGCTTACTTTGTGTGCTTGAGAAACCTTTCCTGAGTCTAATTTTAGAAGCTACCATGTCACTAAACAGTTGATCTTTTCTTTTGGCATCTCCCCCTGCCACAGGCTTGTGTTCAGCCTATTGCTCTGCTGTTTCCTCCTAGGGGCTGTGGAGTAATCAGAGGTATTATTTTCCTGTGAGTCTTGCCAAAGTAGAGCTGAATGTTTTCAAGCATTTGTCTATAGGGAGATCCCACTGTGAGGTACAATTGTATTCAGTGAGCTGAGTGAAAAGTTTCATATATAAAATTGAATTGACAGAGCAGGACATTACTGACAGCTTTGGAGTTGCAAATGAAATCTTTCTATCTTAAACGCTCTCTCTGCCCCCTCTTTCTTCCCTCAGCACTGCGGTTTAAACATTAGCACGAGAAAGTCTTCTGCGTTTATTGTAAAAGGAAAGTGAATGAGTTTGCATAACTCTTAGGTCCATATCTAATGTACCCTAAATCCCTGGAAATGTTTTCAATGTCTTTAGAGGGATTTGGGGTAGGTCAATAATGAGTCATATTAACAGTTATGAATTGTTTCATGGGTATGCTTTGTCCCTGCTCTGACAATGGATGATTTACAAGTGGGAAAAATCACATGGATTGAAGGCTCTGGGCAATAAAAAAAAAAAAAAAAAGTCATTGCATATTTTGTCTAGCTATTGTGCATGCAAATAAAAAACACATGAACACCAGATTTGAAAGAATGTGCTTCTGAGTGACCTAAAAACACAACTATGACTTCAGAAGCTTACTGCATCTCAGAAAAGAAAAAAGAAAAAAATCACCATGAGGTGCTTTGATTGGACCCACATTGTATTTAGATGGATATCACTTGAGATCAACTTGGGTATTTAGGAGTGTCTCTATCTCCAAGACATTATATATTTTTCTGATTCTAAATTCACACTGAACACTTCCAATATTACACAGATTGAACATCTCTGAGAGCCAATCAGGTCTGAAACTCTGTTCAGGCTGTATAAAGGTAGGTCCACAGATCTATTGGTCTACCCCCCAAAAAAAGCTAGACAAAACAACAACACCAGGTGAAGGGATATGTTAAGCATTCCAGTGTCCTCCCCAGTCCTTATCTAAACCAAACTCTAAAGAGAACAAAAATTTTAGAATAATCTTGATTCACATGATCAACATGTTAGGAATCTGTCTCACTGAAAGTTGTTTCATTCCAAGGAGCTCAAAACAAAGGCAGGTTTTTCAAAACCTTTGTAAAACCATTATCTGAGATAACCATTATTGCAAGCGAGGACAATGAGGTAATTCATTAGATTTGTTTAACGTGAATCGTGTGACAACTTAGTGAGTTCCATGAAGCTGTAACATTCAGAAAGCTATTCTCAAGAAGAAACCTGGACTTCAGTTCAACTAGACATTTATTAACTTCTTAATCTGCCAGGCTAAAAAGTGCGCTGCAGATGGATGTTGTGCTACAGACAGAGCTGTCACACAAGCAAACTGAAAGGAAGCCTTGGCTGGTGATAAACAGCTAAAATAGAGGAATGACTGATTTCTCTCATGAAAAGAAGCTTTATTGATAAGACACAGTAATAAGGCATAAAGATAGATATTTCAATCACATATGATTGGTGTTTCACTTGTCAACTCAATGACAAAGATGAAGAGTGAGGGAAGAAACACAACTACAAAACTGCTTAGATATGGAAAAAAAAAAAAAGTAGTTAACATTTTCTTTACAAAGATACCATCTAACATTTCTCTAAGAATCAATTGAAAATACTTTTTCAAGGATGAGAGTACGGAAGATAAGAGCATATGCTTTCAATAAGTATTTTTATCAGTTATCTTAAAGAACACTCACTTCTCCATTAACATTATTCTTCTGCTATCTGTTCCGGGATGCCAAAAACTAATACTCATTTCCTCAAGTTTACAAAGTGCATTTTTTATTCCTAAATTCCATGCTGATGTTGAATGTGCATGAACTGCAGCATTAACAGGCTAGCTCTGGAAGTTAGTTCACAAACAGTGCCTGCCTCCTTGTATACCACTCTCAGGTTTTTAAAGCCATGAGCTGACTCATACTTAATAGACTTGCTAAAACAAGACTGTATCCCACTGGGAGAAATAATATAATGGTTTTCTCTGGCACTACTTGGTACTCCAGAATTTACATGTTACAAAGGGCATATTAATTAATTAAATTAGAAGTGGCTTCTAATTTAACAGGAATGGGTGGGAACAGTATGAACTTTAAATGCTTAGCCACTGTTTTCAGATTTAGGTTTAGATTTAAGAGATTCAGTTTTAGATTTAAAATCAGTGCTTTAAAATGTGCATATAATTCCCTAATATTTGTAGTTGAAAAGGTCATTTTCTAAATGTAAATCAAATGTAAACTCTATAACCTAGTCAACCTGAGTTTCTGACTGGGGAAGACAACCACTCTGTGAGGTCTGGGTTGCTTTCCTTCACCTCGGGAGCCTGTTCACTCTGAAATCTAATGAAGGTAATTGAAATATCAACACTGATATATATTTGATTTCCGTAAAACCTGACAAAGGAAGGTACAAATTTCTTTCTGAAGAGGGACAATTACAAATATATAAAACAGACTGCTAGGGTTATCTTATTTGAGTGGGCTCAAGACATGGTGGTTCTTCATTTCACATGCTAGTACTCAGAGTCTGGTCTGTGAGGTACTGTGTTTTCATTGCTGTCTCTGAGATAAAGCCCGAGAGGCATTCCCCAGTTCCAAGCCTTCCTAGAGCACCTGGTTTGGTGAAAGGATACCAGTTGGTTGGAGGGGGGGAATTTTAAGCTTGCAATATGTTGGAAATGGCAATCCCACTACAGAAAAAGGCATCAACCATCTGCAGATGCTGTTATTCTTCCAGTTATTTGCAGTTGCTTCCTCCAGCTCTATGGTTTGCCAATTCATTTCAGTAAATTATGATTAAGTCCCAAGTTTCTCCTGTTTATTCCCCATGATTTTTGTACCTATTCAGCAGACTGGCTCACTATTTTAAATTCTCCTTTAACCTTTTTCTAATTATGAATATCTAGATCAAACTTTTGGGGCTAACCAAAAAATGGACTAACCTGTGTTAGCCTCATTTATATCTTTCCTCAGAAAGAAGTCTGTGATGGAGGGAAGTGTTTCCCACTTTTCTTAGGCTCTCTTTCTCCTTACAACACTACCCTCTAGCCAAGAAAATGATGATCCACTGGAAGTGCCCTTCTAAGTGTCCATATATTTAAATCTAGGATGCATCTATCCCTCCTCATGTCTTTAAACTGGAGTAGATGGATTGGAGAGAGACACCACCAAGGCCTCAGCTCCAGTACTTCCATTCTTCACTGTACAGTTTAGGATAAACATCTCGTATGTGCCCATCTGGTTAAAAAGCTATCCTGGCTTTTATGTAGTGCCTCAGAAATCTGCAAGAAGCACCACAGAGCTTCTGAGGCTGGGTATCAGGGTTGCTGGCTCAGGTCTGCAGACAAAAGTAGTGGAGGGACCTCCATCCTTTCAGGAAAACCCAAGGTCTGCAGGAATAGATATGGTTTGCTGAGGAGCCTCTGTTCATTTAAAGCACAGAAATACTTTTCTAATTAGCAGTAAAGTCAACCAATTTACCCACTCTTTCTCTCTGACCTCACCACTTAACATTGGAAGATATAGTCCAGAACAAAGATTTAACTTAATTATTTGAAGAAAAGATGTTGAGGTGGCTTCAGTTATCTTGCTTTCAAAGAAAATTTGAGGGATAAAAATCCCCTTCCCTTCAGCCTGAAATCCTAAACCAGCATTTCTGCCTAAGTGATTTGCTCGCTAGCAAAGTAATGCTGCTGGTCAAGGACACTGTGCATCCTGCAAGATTCTCCCTGCAAGCCCCTGAAAAATAAGACTGAAATTAGAATTCCATTCCCAAATTATGGTCTGTAAAATGTGAAATAAATTACCCAACATGCAAGCACATAGTTCCAGCTGTGCTTCTCTATAGAAAGCAGCTGTCCCAATGAATGTATTCCCTGTAAATATTTAAATTGAAAACAGCAAATTTTTCCTTCAAAATATGAGCAAACAGTATCACCTTATCACTGCAAGACACCTTGGATGTCATCAGCAAGTTTTACATCACAGACACTAAAATAAGTAGATGAAATGTCACAGGCTTTCTTTTTTATTATCTATAATGTGGGGTGTATTGTATCCACCTTCAGTACTGACCGAGCAACCAGGGAGGTGCTCCCAGTATCCCAGTAAGCAGATTTCTCAAAAGGGTAAAAATGTTTTTGTTGGGAAGGAAGAAAAAAAAGAAAAAAAAAAAAGGAAAACAATTCTTGGTTCTTGTGAGTCATCTTCAGCTCTGCCAGCCTACCAATTATTTCCCATGCCAGAATAAAACACTTACTAAAAGACAACTGAAATAGAATGTTTGGGTGGCAAATTTGCAATGAATAAAATGAAAACAGGTTGTTTACATTCTGAATGAGTAATTAGTATTTTCATGCTTTGGAATTCAGAGAGAGACAGCATTACCTGAAAAGCTACTGTGGCAATCAAGCCATGGAGAGAGCCATACCCAACTGGCTTCATAAGCCTGTCAGGCATGAAAGGATGGAGGGACAGAGAGTGCTCAAATAAACATCCCAGCAAATGTGTCTGCAGTGGATAAGATACTTTCTTTAGCATCAGCTCAGTTTGGTTTTGAGGGCATTTTCTCTTCCTTTGCTGTTTAAAGATAGGAAAATAATTAACAAGAAAAGTACCAATGGCTCCACAGGCAGCAAGGAGAAAGGTCTGCTGAGGGATACTAAATTATCACCATGTAGAAGAGGAAGATCCTGAACAGAACCATTTCAGGGTCTGAAATGCAACACAGGTCCTCCTCAGCTCCACTGCAGGGTTCTTGGCTTCTACCAGGAGGATCAGAAAACCCTATTTACAACCTGTACATTTTCAGTGGTTGTCTGCCCCAAACCATATCTCACTCTAGAAAGCCAATCTTAAGTATCTCTTCCCTTTTTTCTCCGAGGAGGTTTATGCCAAACCTTTCTCTAATTATTTGGGCTGTTTTCATCCAAGAAAAGACACAGCACTCACTGTGTCTTTGGGGTCACTGCATATCTTGGGTGCACAGTGTCTGTCATTAACCAACTCAGTTGCAATCTAAGCAGTACAAATGCATACAGTGAGTTCTTTGTGAATGGCCCATAAAAAGGAAAAAAGATGAACTGTCTTCAAACTTTGCTGGTTACTTCCCCAGAATGAATAAAATGAGGTTTCTCCATGCATTCTGTAAGAAAAAAAAAAAAAAAAAAAAAAAAAAAGAGGTGTTCAACTGAGAATTATTTCCTTTCCTTTGATAGTAATGTATCAGTGCAATTTTTGCCTTGTGATGAAAGGGAAAAAATAGGTTTTGCTTAGGCCAACAAAGTTTCATAGGAGTGTTTTGTGTGAATGTATTTACCCCACACTCCTCAATTCTTCATCTCCTACTCCCTACCCTATTTTAGTCCCTAAATAAAAAACTTTGTGAACTGTTTGTGTCATCCCATTTATTTATTTATTTATTTATTTAAAAGAAAAATCCATAAACAGTCATCCTATTTCTGATACACCAGAAAGTCTTGGAATCTACCCTAAGAATTATGAATGCAGCACTGTCATATCATGAATTCCCCTTCCTTTGGCTATGTAAGCAGTCTGCAAAGTGACCAAACCAGAATCCTTCCTCTAGAAGAGAGGTCCTCGACCATATGTTAAAACCTGTGTGATCCTGGGGCCTTCACAGAGGAGAATCACGCAGAATCCCAGAAAGGTTGAGGCTGGAAGGGACCTCTGGAGGTCCCAACACCCCAGACACCTACAGAGACACCTACAGCAAGGACACCTACAGCTGGTTTCCCAGGACCAAGTCTAGGTAAATAATGGAGATCTCCAAGGGAAACCACAGCCTCTCCAGGCAACCTGTGCCAGTGCTCTGTCACTTGAACAACAGAGAAGTGCTTCTGGATGTTTGTGCCCACCCTCAAGAGGTAGTTTTGTATAAAGGGTACAGCACACAACTGCTCATATTTGAAACAAATTTAATGCAATTCTGATGAAAAGGTGGTGGTCATCTAGACCCCCCTTTATGTTCCTGCTGGTTGGGTCCCCACAGTTAGCATGGCAACAGACAGAAGTACTCTCACTTTTTGTGTAGGAAGCAAAATATGAGCCTTTCACAAGTAGGTCTTTCTTTGAGGTGGAAAGAAATGAGTTTAAGACAACCCTTCCCTACTGGTTACCTCCTGCTCTCGTGTTCCCATTAATACTGAAATTCTGACAAAATTGGCAGGCTCCACAAAGAAGAATTTGATATGCAATGCCATAGTGCATCCATCTATTTCTGGCCTTATTTCCACCTGTCTATAGTGATTTACAGAAAAATCATAGGTAGGGGAAATGTCCACATATAAATATTTTCAAGCATCCAACTGCTGGAAACCTGAAGTGTTGGTTTTGTGAAGTTTGCATTTTTGTTTGCTTGCTTTTTTTTTTTTTTTAATATATATATATATGGGGATTTAATGGTTACTTACATATACTTAGTGTCTGACCTCTAAATGAAAGCAAATTTTTTGTATGCCTTTTGAATATTGTCCTGAAGTTAATTTTCCTCCTAGTAGCTGGTATGGTGTTTTGTTTTGGATTTAGGGTGAGAATAATGTTGATAACACTCTGATGTTTTAATTGTTGCAGAGCAGTGCTTACACTGAGTCAAGGATTTTTCAGCTTCTCATGCTGCCCTGACAATGAGGAGGCTGAGGGTGCACGAGGAGCTGGGATGGGACAGAACCAGGACAGGTGGCCCAGACTGACCAAAGGGATATTCCATACGCTATGGCATGATGCTGAACAATTAATATATTAATATATATTATTATTATTACTATTATCATTATTGCTATTATTTCTCCTTCTTTTTGCACCTATTAAACTGTCTTTATCTCATCCCACAAACTTTAACTATTTTTCCCCATTATCTCCCCCAACTCACTGTGGGGGGAAGGAGTGGAAAGCAAACAGCTGTATGGTGCTTAGCTGCCTGCCGGGTTAAACCACAACAAATATGAGCACTGAATTTAGCACAAATCACCAAGATGTTATGAAAATAGTTCAAGAGACTTGAAAGAAGCTTGTGGAGCATTTGATTTTACAACGAAAATTGCCATCCTGTGTTCCCCGTGAACTTTCTGAAATCTACTGTCATTTTGTAAAGGATTCTTCAGGCTAGAAAGAGTCATATTTATAATCAGAGAGAGAATTAAAGTTAAATAAAAATTTATAATACTATGGATCTGTATATATATAGTACTTTATTTGTAACTTATAGCACAACAGAATAGTATCACTATTAGAAACTTGGAGGAGGAAGGGAATTATGTGTGATGAAGACAGCAAATATTAAGCACAGTGTCTAGTTAGACAAGTACTCCATTAATCATAAATGTCTCTGACTCCTTGCAAACCTCAGCCTGACTCTGCCTGACATCTCTAATTTTACAGCTAAGCATTGGATTAATTTTTGGTTTAGTACTCTGTGCAGTCATTGACAGCTTTGTGCTCTTGTCCTTGATGGGGGCTTCTTATCATTATGCAAATAGTATAAAAGAGAGAAGAGGACAAACTTGGAGGGGTTTGTCAAACCTGTGCAATTACATAGGAAGTCTGCTGGAATGAGGAATGTAATGTTTCTGATAAAATAAAATAAAATAAAATAAAATAAAATAAAATAAAATAAAATAAAATAAATAAATTAAAAAAAAAAAAACTGTATTAAAACAGATAAATTTTATATGGAAAAATAAATAAATAAATAAATGTATATATTCTGGCTAGAGTTGAACCATAGTCAGCAAAACAAAAACAGTTGAGGTAGAAGTGGGTCTTCAATAGGCCCAGGCAACTGGGAACAAAGTCTAACTCACCTTCTGTGCAATAGCAAGAACAGTAATATAGATTAAAGTGTTCTCTGTGTGGGGGATTAGAAATGCTTCACTGCCCTGCATTTTCACTGAATCAAGATTGTGCATTGGGTTGATATTCTTCCATGGTGGAGAAGACACAGCGATTTATTCCTCTCAGTTTCTCATGATCAGTGCACCCAATGCAAAATGAGGCACAAGTCATGAAGACAGAATTGATACAGGTTTAAGCACTAATAAGGGATTTGGTTCAAGCTCTAAGGATAACATATAAAATGCTTCACCATTTTGGCATCTGAATGCCAAAAACCTTCAAGAAAACTTGTTTCATTTTTTAACTTTTTAATTTTTAATTATTATTGTTATTTTTCAGTCCTCTGAGTTACTTCTAACAAATGAAATGTTGTGCTCCATTAGTCTAGAAGATAAACTTACTGTAGGCTTTTGTTTATTGAGCTTTTAATTAAAAGAAACTGAATTAAGGATTGAAACTCATCAGCTGTGAATTTTGTTTTTAAATAGCTTTACTGCTTTCAGTACAAAAATTAGCAAACAGAACTGTATGTTATCATGACCCATGAATATTCCATTGTGGTACAAACTATTTTCCAGATGGCTCCTTGGCTCAGGGACTGTATCTTCCTCTTATGTCAGGGTAACACCTATAACAAAGAAGAATCAATTCTTATTAAAGCTTTCTATTATATGGCAATTAAGTTAGAAGCCACGTATTTTATAACCTATTTTGACAATAACTTTTCATGCATTCTTTCTCCTGCCACTTGGTATTTTTCAGTCTTTACTGCACAAATAAGCACGCTGCTCATCCTGGTCCATCTGCAGCCTAAGGTTAAAACATACTCCCTCTCCCTTATAAACTGAATGCAAGATATACACAATGTCCTTTGCTGTCTCTTCCTTGATTAATATTTTCAGAATTTTCCTTTTTTTTTGATCATATTCAATACCAGATGTGTCATATCAGAGATAGGATTGCAAAATTCTTTCAGTTTGCCTTCCTGATCCAGATTTATTTCACATACTCTGAGATACTGGCTAGCTCTTTCTCCCGCATGTGAGTTTATTCACACAGAAAACTAGACTGCAAAGAATGTTAGCTGGACAAAATGATCATCTAGATAAGCCCCCTGCCTTTCAGATTCTTTCATATCATCATTCCCACATGTTTATTCAACCATCAGTCTTAAAACCCGTCACTAAAGAGGGCTCCGCTGCATTCCTGGTTATCTATCTCATACTTAAATACCTACACAAATACTTTGCTGAATTGCTGGCATAGTTGCTTTTCTTAGGACTAAAAGTTTTTGCCTTTCAAATGACAGCTTCTTTAGTCACTAATTATATTTGGATTATATTTTATTAAGAGATTATCTACCAGTGAAAAGTAATGGAAATAGTCTGCCAAATAAAAATGTCAGTAGATTAAATTCTTAAATACATTCCGATTTCAGTGAGATATAAATGTGTTTAGAATCTGGCATGACCTGGCAAGGCATAATTAAATGGATAAATAAATAAATAAATACATTATGACTTCATTCAAAGAGTTAACAGGCAAGAATAGATGTATCTGAAAGTAAAATAACAAGAACGTGTTCATCTGCCACTATATATAAAACAAATGAAAGTCCCTTAGAGGGACGTGGAGGTAATGGATATGAGAAGATACTGCATTTTCTATAAAATATTATATGTTAAATAATTTTGCATAATGTAACACCTCTTCATAATTTATGTGGACAACAAATCATTAGAATGTCTGTTGCAGGCCAAAATTAAGAAAATTAATTTTCTATTGCAAATAGAATTTTCTGCTGAATTATGACAAAAGAAAAATGGCTGCAATGTAATAAGATGCCTGAATGTCTGAATGATAACTGGGCATATGCTTTAAATGGCTCAGTTTAGGCTACAGTATTTCATATTCAGGGTCAATATTACACCTCGTATAATGAAGAATCACAATTTATTAAAAATATACCAGTTTGTCTTTCTGGATGGCTAATTTTCCACTTTAATGTATATATATATATATATATGTATATACTCTTTCAATCTTTCTTTAATTCTTTAATATCTAGCCTAAGCTTTAGTAGAAAGAGGAAAGTAAAATGAAAAGGCTGGCTAGTCAGTTACTCAAATTATATTAGCCTGAAACACCCCTTTTAGCTGAATCCTTCAACAGAGACCTAATAATAGACATGCAGACCTGCAATCACTTATTCATATGAATAAGCATAACTGATGAGCCTGGTCATATGAAATCTGTGAGGTCACAGAGCTGTAGGCATGTCCTCAAATGACTTCTGAATCACAGTTAAAAGGCATTGCAATGCATTGCTAAACAAAGCTGCAAATCTTCAAACAAAGGTGATGTTGATGATGTTGATAATAAATAAATAAATAAATAAATGTTTCCAGTAAAAACAAACAAACAAAACAAACACACCACCACCAATAAGAACAACAACAAATTTTCACCAAAACTCCATTTCCTGAACTCAGTTAATTACAGGAGATCATCAGGGTGGAACAGTGTGTCCCACTGGCTAAAGGAGAAAAAGGTGAAAGACTTAACCAAATTTCAGGAGCCAAAGAAAGGCAGTCACTAACAGTCAAATTATGTTATTGCCGTTTGGAAAGAGACATTTGGGAGACAAAAGGGTAGGAGTTCTGGTTTCACATGGGAGGCATAACAAGATCAAAACATGCTATGACACAAAAGTCCTATTGCAAAAAAAGCTCAAACCAGGATGAATCTCAGAATCAGAAGGGAAAGGACTATGTGCAAGTTTGATATGCTCATGGTTTTTGTATCAATAGCTCTTGTTTCAACTGTAGTTTTTGTTTCTAATGTTCTTGCTCACCAAAACTCAGAAATTTTCGAGAAAGAGGAACTAGAGGTAATTTTTCCTATGACTGTATTTTCTCCTCAGAACTCATACTCAGAGTGTTTTCTTCCTTCATTTGAAGTCTTTCTGTCATTGATCTTATTTTCTTCCCAGGAGCTACAGGTAGGAGAAGCCACTTCATGGGTTGGAAAATATTTTTTTTCTGAGACACTGGGAGATGGTCCTGTGTGAATTGTTGGACTTATGTCAGCTGAGCTCTGTGTAAGTAATCCCTTTTTATGAGATCAAGTCCTTTCCAGGACAGGACTTTGCTCTGGATTCAAGTGCACAACACTGTCTCTCACCTGGGGGAAAGAAATAAATTGCCATCTGCAACTACAGGAAAGGAAGAAAAACAACTTAAAATTTCCCTTCTCAGCATACAAGGTTCATCTTTCAATACAAACATTATCTGTGCCAAAAACGATAGAATATTATTACAAAAGAGATGAAGAAAAGACCAAATCCAAACTTTAAGTCCCTCTAGCAGTTAATCACTTTTTTTAGGTTTTACAGACACTGGGATCAGAACAGAGCTTATATCAAGCTTGCCTTCCACAATAAGGCTCAAATACAGTGATAATGCAAATAGGGAAATATTAACCTGGTTGAGACAGACTATAATAAGAAAATAGCTGCCTATTGTCCTTGCTCTGTGATAATTTCACTCAGGAATCAAGTTTGTATATGTGACATTATGTACGTTTTTTTCCCATACAGCTTCTAATTGCCTTCTTAACAGCTGCATATGTGGGAGATAACTCACATCGTTAAAGAACATTTTGACTGGAGCATGAAAATAATGTTGTCACAACACAATCAGATTTTAGGAGAAATATAGGAAAAAAAATAATTAGAAGCTCTATGGACAATTTTGAGTAAACTCAATGTAACTAACCTTGATAGATCTTGCCTAGGGCATGGCAGCTGGCAATCTTGTGCTAACAAAAGGTACTATGGGTTCTTTTATGGTTATGGTTAAATAGTTGGAATGAGAAGATATTCTTCATCCTGCAAGAATGGATGTAAATACATTTCAGAAAGATATTTCAGAAAGATTTTCGGTCTAGCAGTGAAAGGGATAGAAAAACAGTGCCTGGAAGTAGAACAAAACACAAATCGGTGTTGAAGTAATACACAATTTATTAATTTATTTACTTCTTTATGTTGGAATCAAATAACCACTCTAGCACTCAAATGGTAAACTGGCCCAAGACTGAGCACTGGAGGACTGAAGGATGCTTTTTTTTTTTTTTTTTTTTTTTTTTAATGACGAACTTGCCATTTCTAGTTCAATATATGGTTTTTTAAAGCAATAAACATCTGGTAAGAACCTTATAATAAAGAGACCACTCTGGGGGACAACAGAGAAGTAACAGAGGTCCCAACAGAGTAGTTTCAAAGTGGTTGAATTATGCTTATTTTAAAGGGAGCTGTGGTCTCAAGGAATCCAACTGAAAATCTGTTTAATGTTGAACAGGGCCATGGTAAGCACAGGTCAACATTTTAAGGAAGAAGCAGAGTTAATTTTCTGTTGAAGGACATGCCAGATGGCAGAACTGAAATGCTCTATGAAAATGCAGATGCATATATTTATGTCACAAACAAATTCTGTCATGGCATTAAAGATCATTTCAGCACAACTTAGTTGCAGTAAAGAGATTTTGACCTGATTAGTCATCTAGCAAATGCTAGAAAATCCAATGCCAAAATTCATAGTGTAGTTCAAATACAGTTTGAAAAGTGAGTGAATGAGAATATGAAGGAATCATATTCCATATATGAATATCTTTTCTTTTTATAGGATAAGTTATCCAAAAAACTCTGTTATAATATTTGATCAGGCTGAAGTACATACCATAAAGAAACTATATGCAAAGAAAGAAAATGTACATGCATTTGTTCAGCATGTCCTTTCATATTTAGAATTTATTATTCATATTGTCACATCCCTTTAACTGTGCCAGGTGATTTTCAAACACAGAGATGAAATGAGCCTGAAGAACAAAGACAACATGATATTTCAAAGAAGAACTCATGGAGGAAGGAAAAGTAATATAGCACATAATATAAAGTGAGAACTGGAACACAGTTGATTATTCATCTTATTAACATCTATACCACATTTAGTTATTAGAGATCCTTAACAACATTGGAATCTTCCCTTAATGTATTCAGATGCAAGGGGTAGACTAAGGATACCAAGGAGTTAAAAGTGCAAGGGCACATATGTGTGAGATGTGTGGAATGTTTTCTAGATGGTTATGGATCAGCTAAAAAAAGAATTGAAAATAAAACCAGGATCTCCAAAGGACTTTTTTTTTTTTTTTTTTTTGGTTTGTTATTCCTTCCACCTTTTTCTCACCTGTCTTTCAAAATTTGTCTCATTTTATTATTTAAGTGAAACAAATCTCTTATACTTCATTGAAGAGAGCCTCTAGTCATCTTTTCCCTTCCTCTTTATTTGTTCACAATTGTAGCTCACTGCTACATTTTCAATCTTATTAAATGCTGAGAAGAAGAGAATCTCAAATCTTGTTAACTCCAAAATGCAGAGGTTTAAGTCTGAAGCCTAGTTTTACCACTCAGGTTTCTATTAATTATGAAATACAGTCTATGTTTTCATATCCTTGTTGTTGGATAAATAGAATGGACCTGTAAGTCAACATAGCTATTCACATTACACTTAGTGAATTGAATATAATTATGCAGAAACACACTGTGTAATGGATACATAGCACAGGAAAAAAAAAAAAAAAAAAAAAAGCTAGGAAAAGCCCACTGAAATTATTAATTATTTTTTTAAATCATCTTTCAAAGAATTTCTCTTCTCATTTGTTTCTAAATATGTCTGTATGTCCTTCAGCTCATCAGTAACTTCTTCATAATCCCTTATTCCAATCCGTCCCTGGATAGGCTCATGGCCCTGCCTCTGTTCAAAGGCCCTACCCCAGCTGGAAACATTTTCTAAAACAGGAAAAAAGTTTTTGATTTTAGCTAACTAAATGCAGCTGGTTCCCTTTAAAATGGGAAGGGGTGAAGAGGAAGGGGAGAAAAAAGAAAAAGAAAATTACAAATATTTAATTTTTATCAATACTGAAGTCACCTGATAATGTTAAAAAGTCAATATTTTTAACACGCTCCTTCAAAAGCACTGCAAGCAGTAGTTTGCCTTGGAGCATAAATGTTGGGCTATAAGCCAATGAACCAGTTCAAAAAACAGAAGGTCTGTCAATGCTCAAAGAAAAATCTCAGCCCTTTATTGAATTGATAAAACGCCATTCCTTTTATTTTCCACCACCTCTATGGAAACTCCTTTTCTTTTCCACCATTCTCCAATTGAGCCTGGCTATTCTTCTCAGCCACTGAACTCCAATACAGTTTGTCTGTCTTTCCCTCCCTCCTCTCCTTAGCCTGTGATCTCCGCTACCTTTGTAGCTCCCATTATCAGCCCCAGCAGCATCTCCACTGTGCTTTGACTGGCAGCACAATCAGGGTTTGTTCTCTCTGGGATGCACAATGTGCTCTGGGGTGTAGAGCCCCCATTGCACAAGGAATTAGACTTCAACAACATCAAAGAGGTACGGGAATAGCTGGCAGAACTGATGGGCCCCATGATGGGTATCTACAATAACTACATGCCACCCAGTTGCCTTTCAAGATCTGTGGAAAAGCAAGGAGAGATAATGAGAGTTTGCTGAAGAGTCAGACAAAAGAAGGAAGAAAATAGCATTTGCTTTTGCTGAAAGGCAACATCAGGGCAGTGGGGGAACTGAGAATGAGTGTAGAGTTTGCAAGGGAGAAGTTTGAAAGTGCTTCATATTAAAAGGGCCATAATAACAAATCTCAGAGCAGATGTGATCACCATGAGGTGCTTTGATTGGACCCATATTGTATTTAGATGCATCTCACTTGAAATCAACACGGGTAGTTAGGATTGTCTCTATCTCTAAGACATACGATATTTTTCTGATTATAAATTCTCACTGAACAACTCCAATGTTAAACAGATTGAACATCTCTGAGAGCAAGTCAGATTTGAAATCCTGTGCAGGTTGTATAAAGGTAGGTCTACCAATCTATTGGTCTACCTGTTTTGAAACAACTTTGAGAAATGACCATAAATAAAAAAATAAAAAATAAATACAAGAAAAAAAAAATTAAGCTGCTCTTCTCTCATCTTTACCATGTATTTACATTGCAACAGTCTCCACTGGACTGGGTTCTTCACAGCACTGATCTTGTACTTTCTGTTGAGCTGTTTCTAAGTGTTGGCAATGAGCAGAAGTCAGGAGCAGAAGGGAAGAAATCAGGAATGTGAGAGGTAGGGTTGGTGTTTGCTGATGGTAACTGCTTGCATTGCACTGTTTTCAATGATGTTCTGAATACATCGTAGGCATGGACAGGCCAATAGGAAGACTTAAAAACAAACCCCACGGTTCGGCAGAATTTCCCATGTGGGGCCAGACAGCTCTTGAGGTCAACCAAAGCTGTACAGGATTTGTAGTGCATATAGCCAGTACAGTACATACTGACTGTGTTTACAGATAGTAGATTTACTGTCAGTGTACTGTGTAAGCCTAGAGATCTGACTTAAAAATGGGGATGGCTCATTTTGGGAGATTTTAAGTTTCCCAGCCTCAGACCTTCACTTGATCTATTCTGCCGACATGACATATATGCTTTAATAACAGCTCCTGAATCACCATAAAATTCTAACTCAGCATGTTGCAATCAGCAAAAATTGCTTTGGGGTTATTTTGACATGTAGTTATAGGAATTTGGTCAGGACATTGCTACTACAGGTGAAGCAGAAACCTTTCAGAATGGGTGGAGAATAGAGCTTGGCAGGGAGCACCGACTAAAAGCAGTCAAATTATTTGTGTGAGGTTTGCTTAGGAAAGCTGTAGACAGAACAGGATTGCATATGTCTATGAACAAAATTAAGAAGTAAATAGAAAAGTTGCCAGAGCCTGCAAAGAAAGAAAGAATTCATTTCTAATGAAAGTAAAAATAAAAAACAAACAAACAAACAAAAAAAACAAACAAAAAAAGAATATCTTTTTTTAGGAAAGTTGGGCACTGTGGGAGTTTCTACACAGGTTTAAAAAAAAAAAAAAAAAAAAAAAAAGTCATTTCACAGCTTGTAGAAAAGTGAATTTTTATGTTATTTTTACCAAGATTGAATTCAACCTACCCAAAAGCTTGGGAATGTCATACTATTCAGTTGACAGATTTGTAAAGCCACCTATTGTGAAGAAATATAGATGTTACTTTCCCTAACATGGAAAGAAGAGGACATGCTGGAAAGAAAGAAAGAAAAGATTAAAATAAAAACAACACTCTGCTTCATATGTTATGAATACAGAAATTCCTAACAAATATTTATAAATATGTATTTATCATAATAATTATCTCCAAACTAGGCAATGCTTGGGAAATTTTTGCTTAAAGATGGCTCCAAACTCAGTTTGAAGGGCTGTTATGGCAAGAGATTTATCACATGTACATCTTTATTGAATTTTATCACATGTACACATTGCACTGAAAGTATTAAGAGCTTTGTACTGAAGACCTTTCAACCCAAACCAATCATCACAGACTATCTTCATAATCAGCTGACACTTGAGAAAAATTCATATAGCATCTATTTTAGGAGTAGAAGAATTTTGAGACAATGTGGCCTGAGATGTGTCAGCATCTCCCCAGCATCTAGAAAAGAGGGCCTCAAATAACTAAACTGAAGGCTGCATCTACATGATAGACATTTTGTCATAAACAGATACCATCTAAAGTCTACAGACAATGACACACTCAGAATTGACTAGTCTAGTGTCATATACAAATATTCTGAGGTGATGAATCATGGACAAATGAGTCTACTAGAAAAAAAAAAAAAAAAAGTCAATGTAGAAATCATCTATGTCTGGAATTGACATTTCAGTATAACTATGCATCACCCTTTAACGTATGAATAGGCCACAGCAATGCCATCTACAGGCCTTACCTAGCATCCATATCATGAATATGCCTTGCTAGATCCACGCAACTAAGCAATTAGTTCAAAATTTTTCCCTAGGCTTCAGCATGACAATACCTCAATTTTGCTGCCCATGAATTTGCATTGCTTTTGTTTTCTGGCACTTTCAAGAAATACCAGAGAATGGGAAAATTACAAGGGTGATTATAGTTAAAATATTTTAAAAGACAGATCATGTTATGGTCCATATCACTAGTTTTCTTAGAACACCTCATATCCTTGGCTGGTTGACCAAAGAATTCACAATCAGGTACGATGTAAGTGACCAGATTTTCAAGAGAAATGTACATACTGCATAGCCTGCTTTTTTGGAAGATATGGCCATAAACTAACATTATCAGAGGAGACAGAGTCACCCTTCTGAAAAACCTCAGCCACTGTTACAAATGCTCTAAGTCTTGAAACCTGACCAAAAGCGGTGAGGACCATGACTTTTGCTTCGTGTGAAAGATTTTACTGTCATTAGGCAAGATGATGCACAGACTCGGAAGAAAGAACATCACCCCTTGAAACACTGACACCACTGTGATTGTCCTTGGAGGTCTTCCCATCCAGGCAGTGATCCTGAATAACCCTGCTCCTTTTATTCTGTGTGGCATTTAGGACTCAGGATGATAGACTGCAGGCCATATGCTAGATCTTTGCATTTACTAAAAATAGGACATTTTTTTTTTCTATCCTGCTAGGGACAAGTCAGTATAAATGTGACCAGGAACCTGGCACAAGTCCATAAGGATGAGATGAACAACAGAGGTCCTTCCTTCAGGCTTGTCAGGCAGCAACCTAATCAAAATCCTCTAAGGACAGGAAGAGGGGAGGAACTGGTAGCTAAGTTTCTTTTTCCTCAAATGTTTCCCTCACTCTTCAATTTTTATTTCTTTTGTAGAGGAATACTTTAGTCCCAGCCGATGCTGATAGAAGAATCAATGCCAATGCAAGCATCCTTTTTTCTCTTTCTCTCCTGGACATTGCCAACTTTAGACACCTAGTGTAGAAGTTTTCAAAAGTTTAGAAAATTCTGGCACAGTAGCTGTGCGTATAGCTGCTTCCTCCTTCCTTTGCATTACCACCTATTTCATGTTTAATAATAGCATGGGGCTGAATCTGAAATTCACTTGGGAGCTATTAAACAAACAGCAATTATTTCTGAGGGACATAATCTTCCTTTTGCTAACACTGCCTCAAAGTCGTGTCCTGCTGCGATTCTGGAGGCTCCCAGAGAAGTGCCACCAGGCTGAGCTCCATCTCCCGAGCACTGCTGGTGCCAGCCCATCTATTTCTGTCCAATTTCCCATATAGCTGATGTTATTGTCTTTATACTTTTGAATGTGCTACAGAAGAGTCAAAAAAAAAAGAATGTTTGTGTCCAAATTGTGTGTGGAGCACAGTGGTTGTTGTTACTCCCTGCTTATATAAACAAGGCCAATTTCATCAGCTTATCTATCCCATTAATAAGAACTAGTGTAGCTGAATGGGAAACAAATATTTTCATGACCTGTGGGGAGACTCACTTTTCTGAATTTAAGAAGCTCCTTTTCCCCATCATTATCATATCCTTTTCTTGCTATTCCTCCTGTATTAGTCAGCAGCTACAAAAGGATCTCATTGGCATCCAGCTCAGAGGTGGTGGTAGCAACCTTTTCTGAGGAGGGAGGATGAGCCCCACACACCTACGACCACCACCTCACATCTCACTTTCCCTGGCTGAGGTTCCTCATCGCCTTGGTTGTGACAAAAGCCAAGTCAACAATTTTGATGCCATGATCTGACCAAGGCTGCAGAAAACTCCAGCAAGGAGAAGAGACAGAAAGCAGGAATTCTTTCTTTTTTTCTTTTTCTTTTTTTTTTTTTAACCTTTCATTTTTTTCCTCCAAAATCACTTACAGGTGATAAGTCAAAATGAAAAACTGTCATGACTGCTGCAGAAATAGACCTTTGTTTTCTATCTTGAAAAAGGATCTAACCTAAAAAACCCCACAGATACACAGGACTAATTTTCACTACTTTGTTTCATACTTTTATAAGCAGCTCTTGCTGAGTTTTAGATTTTATGGCTCAGCCTGCTGGCTGAAAATGCTTTCTGTCCACTCCTGAAGCCTGACTGATTAGTGCTGCTAGCCAAACAGCAGCCTGTATCAGCAGGCCCAGGCACGCAGGCTGGAACATGGCCCCCAACACTTGTTTTGGATTCCTGTATTTATGCGGGAGTGCACTGCAGAACTGGCCTCAGTGCACATGCAGAGACAGTGTGAAACTTTCATCTCAGTTCCCCAAGCCCTCTGTTTGTAAACCTCGGACAGATACTGGAGGAGATCAGGCAAGGTGCATTGTGAGGACAGGGGTGTCACATTATCTGGAAGAGGTGGACAAGCTAGGTAGGACACCGAGGGTAAGAAGAAATGAGGCACACTGAATATACACAGATTACAGAGGTCTTTCTGCCTTAAGGCACGATACTCACACACAAGGTTGTACAGTGGAAGAGATGAGAGTTGAGTGAGTTCTGCTCTGCTCTGAGGTGTCACACTTGACCATTCTTAATTTGTTTTTAAGTATGTTGTAGCAATAAGTATGTTGATCAGTATTAGAGCTGGATGAATATTTCCCCTAGCTCTACACAGGATGACTAACATTTTAAGCAGACATCCCAGGTTAAAAGAAAAGGCAGTTCAATAAGAAACCTATATGCTCTCTCTCTCTCTCTCTGCCCCCAAACTGGGTTTGATCCTCAGAAATTAATAAATTAAACAGGAATTCCTATCAGTAAATGGAAATACAAGGTGTTTTGGAAAGAGATGTTAATTAGAATCCAGAATAAGGTAATCTGTATGTCAATATATTGAGCAGCCTTGAATTAAATTTTTTAATAATTCCTCAGAAACAGGGTAGTAAACCTGGAAATATTGGCAGCAGGAACACAAAGAATCCCTGAGCTAAAGTTGTAGTGTGAAAAAATGGGATATAGGAAGGGCTGCTACACAAATACCACTTGGCATAAATGCCATGCTTGCCCTCCTGTAGCATCTAGCTGTGATTTATCCAAATGCCTAAAATGTCCCTTCTTCACTATCATAATCATCACAGTGTCTGAGCACTCCCAAGTGCCTTACTCTATGGCACTTTATCCCACTTTTACAGGTGGGAACAGAGGCAAAAAGAGTAAATGACTCACTAGAGAGTCCGGGGACAAAGGCAAGCAATGTCCAAATGCTCACTGTATGCTGGAATTAAAGCATCTCTTCCTTTAAGTGGGTACTTTAAAAGTTCTCCAAGGACTCCAGTGTGCCATTGTAGTGAGCCTTAGCTACAGATTAACTCCAAAAGTAAACACCATTTTAAAAATTTAGTGGATGGTTCGTTAAAATTGCTTTGTCTCTGTGGTCTTGATCTTGAATGATATTTATACAATATATTTCCATTGATTTCAGTGGCAGTTGTTCGCCTAAATACAGCCAAATTTCTGAGGTTTTGAGCACTGCTTTATTCCTCGGTATTACATCCTACTAGGAGGATGGACACATTTGTCTCTAGTAGCACCCAGGACAGAGGGTGTTTTGCTTAATCAGAAATCAACCTTTACTTTCAGACTGCTTTTAGGAGTCTTGCCTCTACTCTTAGCACTCTGCAGTACCTTTCTTCTGTGAGAGGATAAATTAGCTTTAGACCCAGCAGGCAGCATCTTCACTTAAGTGGTGCCATTAACAGAAGGGGAAAGAGAGGCCAAGTGGCTCAGCTCTGATAGCATGATCCAAGCCAGCAGAAACTGTTTTGGTGTGTCACATGTCTCACACAGTAAGTACTCTGTTTGGTTTCCACTTTCAGAGCACAAAAGAATAATCTATATTTATGCCAGTAAAAAAACCCCAGCATTTCCAATGACAGGCTCTTCTCCGTATCACAATGCAGTACGTGGCACCTTTCCCCTGCCACCACATTGTTGAGGAGGGTTGTGCTTCTCCTCGTCACCCTGTAACAATTGTTTAGATAGGCTCAAGGTTATGAGGACTTTTGGGGTGGGGATTCCCTCTGCATGTCACAGAAAAACATGGTGTGAGTCAAGGCTGCTTGAGCTGTATGCCTCTAGTGTTAGCCATCTCAAGTATATGTTAAGGCATTATCTGATAATGCAGCTGTGAAAAGAAAGTGCTGAAAACAAAAATGTTAATTCTGCTAATGATGTCTCTGTTTATAGCTGTGTTAGAACCTAGGTTATTTGTTAAAAAGAAGCTTATATTTTTCTCTCCCACCAGTGAAGAATTGTAAGGCAGCCCTAGTGCGTGTTTGCAAAGTGAGCTAAAATGCTCCTATTAATTATGTCAATGTGCAATTCATAAGGTTCATTTTACAGTGGTATTGCCTTGCTGCAGCTCATGGGAGAAAGATCTCTTCTTCTACCCGAGGAACCAGAGTAAAGGTGAGAATAAGGGAGTTCATTTACATGGATGGCACTTTGTAAGCTGATGTAGGGCTGCTTTCGTTGAAAGCCTTTTAAACTTTGATGGTACAGATAATGAAATCAAACCATATCATATGATTAGCAGACAATAAAACAGGACCTGATAGCAGCCCAGGAAGACTTTCTAATCTGGATCAACACACCACCCACACCTCATCTGCATATTCAGGCAAGACTTGGGTATGAACCAGACCGTCCCTCCTTACCCCTTGTTTCCCACATCCTGATTTGGATACACAGGTGCCTTCCAGCTGATCCTTGATCTGTGTGCTTGGAGCTGAGATCTTGGAGCATGCTGGGCTACGCAAGCTTAGACCCACAGATATAGTCAGTGTCAAATAGGGTTCACCCACCAGTCATTTCCACTTACTATAGGATATGGCAGACTGGGGCAAAAGGAAAGAGGTTTCTGGGGAGCTCATCCCTGCTGTATCTCCATTGCATTTTTAATCTCCAAACTGGAATGAGAGTGAAACAAACATTGGTAGGCACGTGGATGTGATGCCAACCAAGCTCTGCAAGAGGCACAGATGCTGCAAGTGGCCAAGAAAACTGAAGATGCCAGATACCGGCAGATACACGGAGAGACAACCCAGGGGAGGTGACACTCACACATCCCCAGATGTAAAAGCTGCTGCTTACTGTATGAGATCTAGCAGCTGTAAGTCTCATATGTGGTGTGACAAGGGAAAGGCAGCTTGGTGGCAGATTGTGCCTTTCAAATTGCAACGAGGAAGGAAGAAAGCCGAGTCAACTACTACAGTGACTCTCCCCTGCCTTGCCTCTGACATTTACCCACAAAGAGGTGAGATTTCAGCAGTAGGCTGGTTAGCAGCTTCAGGACGTGCCCAATGGAGGAACAAGGCTTCAGCACTGGGCAAAAGATATGAGGCATGAGCCACTCAGTGGTTTCAACAGCCACTGGGAACAAGCTGCTCACCAGGAGCAGTGCAAAACCAAGGTGGGGGAAAATAATTCACAAAAAGAAGCATTTGGTCAGATATTCTGGCAAAATGGCAAAAAGCTGTGGGTACAGATACCAGGGAGGAAAGTGTTTAGCTTATTTGCATGCTTATACTGGTGACTCAGTGTTGTAGTGTTTTTAATAAATTATTGCTGTGTTCATTTCTCTATTGTTAAAATTTCCTTTATTTTATACATGCAGGAAAGAGATCTCAAAGTCACTGTGGACAGGCTTTTCTAAAATGTCAGTTCAATATCCTGCAGCAGTCAGAGGCAAAGGAAACACATTGGGAAAGGCACGGGAAGAATGCTAGATCCCTGAATAAAATCCTGGTGTGATACATTCTGGATACAGCATGTATGATGCAAAGAAGGACAATGAGGATGATTTGGGCCATCGAAAATCCTCCACACGAAAACTCTGGAAGTAACATGAATAGATGGGGAAACACATTGAAAGAAATGGCAGGAAGAGAAATGGTGAGAAACTGTGAATTGTATTGGAAAGGTGCAAACTGGGACATGTGGTGAAATTACCTGGTAATAGGTTTGAACTGAAAGTACTTGTTAGTGTGACTGGAGAACTTACTGTCACAAAATGTTATAGAGGCCAAAACTGTGAAGAGATTTGGAGGGGAGAAGACATTACTGGAAGATCAGGAACTTTTTGATGTGATGGTCAAGAGGCAACCTCTAACCCTAGCAATCCAAACTGGTGACTGCTGGAAGCCACGAGGCCACATCAGGTGGGGTACTATGTGTGCAAACTCTTCCTAACATGCTTCCCCTTTCAGATAGACACTGGTATGACAGCTTCATCATTTCCTCATGCACCAGCAGAGATTAAAGGTGTTCCTCATCTGCACTTCCCTATCTTTCCAGGAGGCAACCTGCATGGTGGAAGAGGTGCCCATCTGAGCAGAGTTGGTGTGGCACCAGGGTGGGTTCCTGCAACACCTCCCTAGACGCAGTCCATCAGGATTCGGGATGTGGCTGGTGAAAGTTGCTGCCCTTGCAGCAGGAAGGCTGATGTGTGTCCCCATCACTGACAGGCCTTTCTGCTGCTCACAGCCCCCAGCTCCCAACTGCTTCTTACTGTGGAGAGAGGTACGCTTCTACCAGCACAAAGTGAAAACAACCCTGTCCTTCATCTATTAACCAGAAATGGAGTGTGAACAAAGAATTACAAAGACCAAGCACACAGCTTGAACCTCCACACTGTAACAACAACAGAGATCTGCAGAGACTCTGCCTGCAATGCTGTATGTGCTCCACATAACAAAAACAATCAAAAAGTTATCCTGAGTTAAAAAAACTACTTTGTACATTACTTGGACCACCTGGAAAACATCAAGTATGCAGGATATGTTCCCCAGCTGTTAAAAGGATCATCTCAGGTCTCTGAGGCAGCAAGACCTCCTCACCATGTCCATGTATAAAATATTTCACCCAGCAAAGAGCAGACACACGATGGATCCTCTCTTTGATAATGAATACCCATTGTGCACTTCCTTGCCTTGGGTAATCAGTAAATGTTCTGCTCATAGCTGATAACTTTAATACATACACATGATGTGATCTTTCAGTAGGATTTATTACCATCCATCCCCGAGGAAGATCCCTCAAGTCTTGCATGATGGCGGGACACGGCAAGGATATTTTTGTGGGTTACATGAGAATTTCAAAACAAAAATATATTCTTTTGTTTAAAAGAATATTCTTTTGTTTCTTAAAAGAAAAAAAAAAAAAAAAAAAAAAAGCAGCTTGCGATGTTAATTACAGGTGTCCAAAATATATGTAGATCACATGGTTTATTCTCACAACAGAAAGAGAGCAATTGAAGGGAACAGGGAAATGTCTGATTAAAGATAAAAAGTAATTCACAATACCATAATCATGGAACAAGCTTTGTGTCTCTTCAGCAAGTTGGCATGTCCTGTGTCCTTATCCCATCTTTTCATACTTTTTTTTTTTTTTTTTTTGCAATTATGAGACTATTATAATTTTCATCAGGGCATGGATTGAATTTTCATTGCCCTGTTAAACAAATAGGATAGGTGTGGACAACAAAAAAGCAGTAAAGAGAATTTTGTAGGAAAACAAATCTGTTCCAGATGTGTACAGACATCTGCATTCATTTTTGTAAGCTTTTCTCCACATTCGCCCTCTCAGTTGTTCCACCTTAATGAGGAAGAATACATCTGTGCACCTCATTTCACATCTACATAGTTTTTTTATCCCCAAACTGTATGGAAGCAACTGTCACGCTGTTGAAAAAAAATGAAATGAAAATGCAAATGAATATCTGACAGAGCACTGGCACAGGTTACCTGGAAAGGTTGTGGAGTCTCCCTCATCTTTATTGGAGATCTTCAAAAGCTGCCTGGATGTGGTGATGTGCACCCTGCTCTGGTGAGCCAAGGCTGAACCTGATGGCCTCCAGAGGGCCCTGCCAGCCTCTGCTGCTCTGGGATTCTGTGATCCTGAAACTACAAAATAAAAATTTATTGTATACCTACACATAATTTTGATTTAGAGGGTCTTAAAGGATATTCTCTGTTGATTTAGCACAGTAATCTGTAGGTTCATATTCTTTAAATGTCTAAAACAAAAAGGTGGTAAGACTTTACCTTAGGTAAATGGTTGGCTAATAAAATTTCTCTCATGTCACTATATCTGCCCAACGATATATTGTGGCCTTAACTCAAATACAGTAATTCTGGGAACAGAACTTCTTATGCTGGCACTCTTATAATCAACTCGAATCTTTATCTGTAATTCAAAAACTTACTACTGATCCTGACAGAGAACAACTTTTTTTCTAAGACAGTGTATTTTAATTCAAAACTAAACTCCAAGTATTAGACACTGAATCATATATGGAATGCAAAGGTATAAGATAAGCTGATCTATAATGTTTTCAATATTACTTTTCTAAACCTATAATATAATTCAGCTATCAGTGAAGAGAAACTATTCATTTTATTTTTTTCTCTAATATGAAAATTTCCCCATGATTATTTTAGGATAAATATTAACATTCTGTCTTTCTTTCTGAACATTTTTTAATCACAGAATACTGTCCTTACAGTAGTTCCCTACTGATAGCTGTAAAACTATAGCCAAAGTTAAAGATAATTTAAGAAACCCATCTAAAAGAAGTAGCCAGAAATTGTCATGAAAAATTCAAAATCCAGTCCCTGCACTGACATTTATTCTGGTGGTGTTGGACAGGAAATGATTTGTGCTAACCTAAAGCAATTTGGCAGCATGTTACTTTTTCTGCTAAAAAGTAATGGTTTTCTGCCATGTTGTCTGTAATCCAAAATCTCAGCCTTTCACTTCGTAACAAAAGAGAACAATCTTTTGCCTTTGTGATCACTGAGATAACCTTCAAAACAACAATGAACTGTAAACAATGCAGCAATGTTTACCTCAGCAAGAAACAATAACCGAGAGCCATTATTTACTCCTAATCACTCATTAGGTAACTCAATACACTAATTGTGTTGTCTTCAAAGGACTTAAAGTGAAAACATGTTACCACGCAACTTAAAATGTTTTGAAGAAAAATTACCCTTATCAAGGAAAAGAATGGAAATATAAAATAAAATCTGGGCTATATATTTGCTTTACTGACTGACCTGCGTGGAGAGATCCCAGCAGTCCTACTTAGTGCCATAGCCAGGGTCAGTCCCTGAAGAGTGTAAGAATCAGGGTTTTTCCCCAACCGTAACCACGAGGTCCCAGCTGGCTGTGGCACACATAACAGCCATGACAAGGCTGTAGGACGTTTTATAAATTTCCCAGTGCCAGGTGCAGTTAGTATACTAGAAATTCACATACCCACTGGGGCACCCAGGGACATTGCTGGTCTTTGAGGGCCCAGGATGGTTGAGCTTGCTCGTGGTAGTATGCACTTTAAATCGTCATGGGTACGTACAACACTTCATATAGATGCAAACTTCGACTTCTAAGACCTCAGAGTTTATCTGCAGTCTCTGGCACAGATGAACCATGCCCCTTACAACATGCATTATTAAAGGCATGACAGAGATGAGAAACCAGGGAAGAAGTGCCGGCTAATTCCTGCCAGACAACCCTAATCCCAAGTGAAATTACTGGGTACTTACAAAAACTTTCAGGAAGAATAGAGAAACTCGCTGCCACTTACAAGAGCTGCCTAATTAATGTTCATTTTACCTCAGCCAAATTTTATATTCTGCTGCTCAGTTATGTAAATTGGACAGCATTTTGTGCTATGATTAATAGGTCCTTAAACAAGCGGATTTTACTGTTTGAGATAACACTGTGAGGATCCTTTTTTTTTTTTTTTTTTTTTTTGGGGTGCATGTTTGTGTTTTTTGGTTTGCTGAGTGTTCTTTTTTTTTTTTTTTTTTTTTTAATTTTATTTTCCAACTAGCTATTTCTGCTCCAAATTATCTTCACTTTCTTAGCTACAGAGATGATTCTGACATTATTCAAGAAGGTATCTCCTACTAAGTATGCCTCATATGGCTCTGCATTTCATTCAAAGTCGTGTTTGATATTTATCGCAATAATCTCTCATTCTCAGCAGAAAACTTCATTTATTGCATACAGTATGAATGTGAATAATTTCTGATTGGAAGATTTTTGCTTTCAGAAAGAGGGAGACACGGAAAGAATCTTACTGATTTTTAATTTCCCTCTGCAATTACTGATGAAAACAGTATCTTTGAAAGCAGAGCTAGAAATGTTAGGGAAATTAAGTGAGAGAATTTAAACTCAATTAAAATGGAGAATCATACTTCAACATAAACCTGACTGTCAGAGTCTGAGAGAGCATGAGCACTAGTCAGATTAAAAACCACATTATGAACAACCTACGGGCTTTTTTTAGCCTTGGGAAATGGCCATGGCTAGACATCGCTGAAATCTTTTAAAGAAACAAATTTTCAAGGGGGAAAAAAAAAAAAAAAAAGTAAAAACATATATTTTATTTAAGCAAGTGTTTGTTTCAAAACATAACATAAAATAGTAATAAAACTCCTTATTATTACTTTTTATCCAATCTCTATATATTAGTTGGGTTTTTATTCTTAATATGTTTCTTTGCTACAAACATTTAATAGGATACTACAGCCAGATACTGTACTACCAAGTGAAATATCTCACTCTTTTCTTCTTCAAAGCATCTTATGACTGTTGAAAAGAAATACTGTTAAACCTTGAACCAAAATAGCTCTTTACAGAACTGTTAATATCTCAAGAAAAAAAAAAAAATTCTCTGACATGCCAGTAGAACTATTAGTAGTAGCATATAACCTTGCTTTGTTTTCTGCTCAAAAATCACATACAACTTTCTCTTTAAAAAATTGAATGTGTTTTAAAATGAAACTTTATACAAGTGGATGTACGGTTAATTTTATAATATCATTTTTTAAACAGAATCCACTTTATGACATGCCAGCAATGCAGAATTTCAGAATTATTTTAATCTAAAAAATAAAACAACAAAAAAACAAACTCTTCCCCTTCAAGTTTTCAGCTTCCTCCCGTGGAAGTCCACTGCTTGTCTCATTTACACAGCTTTCCTGCCTCACTGTTTTTAAGCTTTTCCTCTTGACTGTTGTCTTTGTGTTGTTTGTTTGTTTGTTTGTTTCCAGTTTAAGGGACTAAATTCTTCCCTTGTTGCAAGTTTTTTTCAGTTATTGCCTGACAAAGACCCTTTACTCTGACCCAGTTCCACACACCTCTGCTTTACAGTGCCTAGAGCTGCTACTTTCCTCTCTCCCTTCTATCGCGTACTTCAAAACATGTTTCAGGCAACTCCCTTTCTTCCCTGCTTCAGTAGGTTCTGTCTCTAGATCCATCTCACTAGTGAAATGTCCATCATTGATCCAGGTCTTAGCCAAGCTCTTCCAAGATCTTTAGGCCACACCTGCTCTCCCTTTTCTCAGTTAACAAGTGAAATTGTTACAAAATACAAATCCATTGAAAATCAGATTGTATTTATTCCCATGGTCATGTAACTATTTGCTTCTCTGTTAAGATTTCCAAAAACATTTTCATTTTTTGCGGTCTGATTTGCATAATGTTTCTGCAACAACTTCCTTCTTCATGGCTTTCCACAATCCATACATACTCCAAGGTCACAATGACAAGCAAGTCAACTTAAAGAAGTAAAAAATAATAATAAAAAATAAAAAAAAATAAACACCATTTGACAATGGAGAATACTAAAAGAACATTCCTAAGTCAAATGGAATCAGAAAACTGCCTGCAGCGTTATAAGCCTATGCAATTTTTAAATATTGTAAAATCCTTCCTTGTCTTTGCTGGCACATTTTTTTTTAAGTTTATCCACCAGAAATATAAAGGATCTAGGTGCTAGAGTTGACTCTAAAATCACACACCAACATTCTGAAATCATTCATCTTACAGCCCTCTGATTGACTAAGTCATATGAATAACTAAAAAAGTTCATAGACTTAGTTCATGCAAACACCCAATAGTTCAGTTTCTTATGTGGACCTCTTAGATTTCCAAATCTCATGAGAAGAGGTTTTCAAATCAATTTTCTGGTACTTTTTTGTTTCCAATAATGCTGTAGTACTAAAAGATGTGGTATTTTCCAGTCCAGGCAGGAAAGTGCAACAATAAGAGGAAAGAAATGAAAAGAAAAGGGTGACTTTCCTCCAAAAAGTTGCAGGACATAAGCATGATTCAGTGTTTGATTTCGTAATACATGATTTGACCATTTCTAATTAAAATGCTAATGGTAGCAAGCAGTGTCCTCATTTTTGCAATATATACATATTGTCTTTTTAAATAGACTTGTGTAATGGGAGAAGAAATAAATCTGCTCATAAAGTAAAGCTTTGTCCAGGTAATACTCATCTTACTCAGGTGAGTTAGTTACAGTGAATTCAGCACTGAATAGAGGTTGCATGATCTGGCCTACAAACAGGGTCTTGTTAAAGGATATCACAACTTTTCTAAAGACCTGGGCCTAAACAATAAGAAGGTCTTAAGGGATGTTCCTAGAGACAGAAAATCCTCTGGAGGGATGCTAAAAAGATCTTTTGAGAGACATCGCAGCAACAACAAGAACTGGGAGAAGAACCTCTCAGGAGCAGGAACCCCTATTAACAAGAAACTTCCAAAGTGGGATGTGACATGATGTAAAAATCCCTTCACTGATGTTGAGTTCTTTAAAGATAGAATCCCCTGAAGTGAAATGGAGCCTTTGAAGTGGCAGTATCAGCATCAACTTTTGAATGCACAAAGGTATGGAATACAGCAGGACTAGTGCATCACTGCTACAAAGCTCAAGGTGACGTGAATCTTCTTGCTCAAGTCCCATAAGCCTTCAGCCTGGGAAGAGGGCAAGCAAAGAGAAACACCATTTAGCTGACCTTAAAGACCTCTTTGATCTCTCTCAATTAATCTCTTCAGGCTGAAACAAAGCTGGGTTCAAAACAGGGCTGAACAGCTAAAGAGAGTTGCTCCCACAGAGCTGTATTACTGTAGGGTACTATTCCAGAGGAAGTGGGGATAGCAGTTTAGCCCTTCTATTTTTCTTTCATTTGCATAAATGTAAGAGACTGAACTGATTGAGACATTCGTTAATGTTTCTCTTTTTATTCAGTGCCATTTGGATCTATGATTCTGAGCTCCTTGAACTTCATTAAACAGAATACATCATGATTTTGCTGGAAGTCCATTTCTGAAACTGCAGTCCCACAAGATAATACCTTTTCAAAATGTGAGCTGCAAGGAAAACAAACAGTATTTACTGATGTTTTTACAACGGAATGCAAAGTTGTGGTCTTGATTTAAAACTGTAGGAAAATGTAAAGGCTAAACCAAGGTTCTTATTTGTCTTTGTTTAAACAGAAATGTCCAGAAAAGAAAAGAAAATAATTTTCCAGTTAAGTCTACTCTTGGAAGTAAAATAAGAAAACCTTTTGTCTTAGGGAGTGATTATTTTACTAGAATAATTGAATTGATAAAGACCCAAGAACTGATGAAATTGTATGGCTATAAAGGCAAAGTATATTAACACAAAACAAAAGAACAGAAAATACAAACTCTTAGAAGGGCTATCCTGGAGCACTTAATCAAGTCTCCTATTGCAAGTGATCACATAACAGTTCTTTGCATAAACATAATAATTTATATTGTAATTCTATAAACATAAAACAATTTAAAGTGCAACCCTGCCTGAATTCTGTTTCAGAAATGTGTTCCTCTAGTGATCAGAAATCTGATCTACAGCCAGAAGGTTTTCCTTTATATCATTCCCTCTTAAAGCACTGTTTTTTCACCGGAAGAAGTTAAATAAAACTCTTTCCACTCCACTCCCTTATGACTACCCTTTTTCAAAGCAGATACAAACAATTTCAATCCAGCAACACCAGATTTCTGGAAAATGGACAACACAATGCAACCACAATGGCTGAAATCTTCTGGATATTCATATGTAAAACGTCACCCTGCATAATTTGGCAGTTACCAACGATTATAACCACATTTTCATAACATGAAGTGTTAGGGAACAAAATAAGAATGGACACCATATGCCTATCCATAACGACTTGGACATAAGGATACTCACATGCTTGATTTCTCTGTTCATGCTTGCTGGGTAGACCTGAGGCAATTACACTGTTAAAGGCATTTGAATCTGACAGGACACTGTTGTGCCCAAGCTAAGACATAGCTTGTTTCTAAAGGACTGATCAGCATCTTCAGTGCTTCAAGAGGTCTGAAGTAAAGCCTCTCTCACTATACAGTGAGCCACCAGTCTCCTGAGCCTGTGGTGCCCCTTTGACACCAAGAAGGAACAAATAAACATTTTTTTTTCTATTAAAAGTATCTCAAATGATATCTCTGAGCTTACAAAGTAGTCCACCGGGCTGGCGTATTTCAGCATGACACCACAGGTATGCACATCATGCCCTTGGTGAGACAATGTCACAGGGTGCACAGAGTCAACCCCAGAGCAGTCTTTGCCTTGGATATAATTAGCTGAAACAGTCTCCAAAACAGTGACAAGGAGTGAAAAAACAGTTGGGATTGTGTGCTCAAGGACACTTTCTGTCCCTCTGTAGCTCAGTAGATTAATATAACCAGTGTGCTACTGATGCATCCCAGGCTGTACAGCGTGAGAGTACCAACAGAACAGTAACAGCACTGGTACAGGTTCTCTGTACAGTTATGAACTTGGCAAATTTTTGCCAGGGATGTCTAAAGATTCTCTGCTTGATTCCACTCCAAAGTTCATGTCTTTTCTAATAAATATTTTCACTCTTTGAACACTGAAGTATGTACAGGAGAACTAAGCACTTCACAGAAGATGTTCTTCCAGATTTTCAGTGTACTCTGTTTCCTATATTTCCAACATCAATGATTAACTGAATAGCATAAAACAACCTGCTTTGCAAATCCATACTTAACCTAAGAAAAGACTAAGGACATGTTCCCCAGGAGAAAGATTCTTACAGTAATTCCTGTTGCACTGTAGAGTATAAATAGAAGTGGAGAGTGCTTAGCAAGACATATGTATCTCTTAAGAGTCTCCAGGGAAACTGGAAAAGGGGAAAGGTGCATATTATCCTTCTCAATCTAACACACTTCTCTGGTACTTTCAGCCAGGCTTGTAGAGGTAGGAAAGCCATGGGTTCTGCCAAGTATGGGAAAAAAAAAAAAAAAAAAAAAAAAAAAAAAAAAAAGGATTTTGCATGTGCATAGCTGAAGCCAGTACCATGCAATAATAAACGATTTTCTTAGTGAATTATGTAGTTCACAACCTCCATTTCCAAAACAAAAACAAATTCCCACATAGCCTTCCCTGCTCTGCAAAAGCTGCTTAGTGTGCCAGAAGGATTTTTAAAGCCTGCTTTAGTTCTCTTGGTATTAGGACCTTGTCCTTCAAGCAACCTTGTGCTCACACAGAGCTCATTTACTCTAGCAGTGCTGCATGCAGGGTTCCACCTGTCAGAGCAGACCGCAGGGCCAGGACAGTTAGAGGGTGCCCATTTGCATCTTACAAATACACTTACTTTGTAAACTCTGAAGACTTTGTCTCTATCTCTCCTCCCTGTGCATATGGTGATAACTTTGGGTTGCGCTTAGTGTGAGGGGAAGATTTAAATCAAGAACTCTTTCCACTAGAACTCCTAAGGGAAAAAAAATATGCCTCTGGAGATACTTCCAGCAGAAGTGTAGCAAAGTTTACATGAGAGGCTTGCACATAACTTAAATATGCCCCTTAACTGCCCAGAGCAGATCTGCAAGACGGATCCTCATGGAAGTACAAGTATTATCATGTGATTTCTTTAACAGGACTGTAAAAGGTTTTCTACAAAAACAGAATGTCCTTCAGATTAGAACAGGTTTATCAATATCACATCAGTCCTAAAAACAGGTTTGATAGTTGTAGACAGTATCAAAAGCAGACACTTTAACAGGGGCCTGTATCACTTCTGAAACACACAGAACACATTCTGTCTTTAAAAATACATATATTTTTTGTAGCTGCCTTCCTCAGCAGTCTATTATTTTAGCACAAACCTTCATGGGTCAGATCATAAAGTACTTTTTTTCAGTAAGAGCTTTTCCAAGTAGTCCCAGTGAAGACTGATATAAGAAGCCTTTAGCAACCACAGAACTGAGAATACATCCTTCTTTCTTTACTCTGCCTCCCTTCTTCTTTCTTCTTTCCCTGGTAAGGACAGAGAATTTGGTCATCTTCACATCCTATAGCCACTCCTCTACTCCTCTTCTTACCACAGTGCTCAACTCTGCAGTTGTTGATACTGTCCTTTGCAAACACCCTGATTACCATTCTTAACTTTTTCCTATTTTGTATGCTAGTTTAAAATCCCAGAATTTCTCCATTTCTCTCTTACTCTTGCTGTTGCTGGATCTTGCCCTTCACCTTCTCCTTCATTTCCAGCTCTGCTGGTTACAGTCCAAGTTTTAGTCAATCATCAGCTGGGATTCCCTGCTTCCCATCCCGGTACTCAGCAACTCTCATGATCTCATCCTTGCTGGAGCTCAGAAAGGATATTCCTGTCTCAGCGTCATTGACACGTCAGTCATATAACTGAGAAAACTTGGAGAAAAACCTCAAATTGGAAAAAAATCTCCAATTTCAGTTTTTCTTATCTATCCACACAGCACCATCTTTCCATCCAAAGTCTTATCTTCCTGTGATACAATCACAAAATCACAGAGCTGCAAGAGGTCAGGTAGTCCACCCTGCTCTACCCAATCCTTAATCAGGATCAAATATAACTATTTATTTCTAAGGGATGTTTTCCTAATCTGTTCTGGGTGTCAGAGACTCCATAACCTCTCTGGGTAATCTTTTCCAGTGCTTCACTCTCCTAACCAATAGGAAGGCATCCTTCTATCAAACTTAGATGCAATTTAAGCTCACCACTTTTGGTCTGGTCCACCATTTTTCACTGCTTGTGATGAATATAATTTTTTCCCACCTCAGAAAGACTTAGGATGCTACCACAAAGATTACTTTTACTGGTTTATTGCCTTGCTATATGCACTTATCTTTTCATCCCTCCACAGCAGCCCCTCTGCACTCTCCACTTCCTTTGTACAACACGTGGTCTCAGTTTCTGGACCTTTCAGGGATCTTTGTTACTTTTCCCACTGCCTTTCATTTTTCATGATGTCAGCACCTGTTTATGATCAATATATCTGTGTAACAAGAGACCAAACCAGTCATAGAAATGAGGTGAAAAAGCTTAAGACTGCCCCTTAGATTAAGATCTCAAAGGACATCAGAGGCTTTAAAATGAACACACCCTTTTCTCTAGTAGGTTTCATCCAACTGAAACCTATTAGGTTTTATATAATAAAAGTTAGAAATATTATCTTCTTAAAACAAGAAAACTCAAAGCAACAAAACCCAACATAACCTAAACAGGAAAGTTTGAGCATACTCTTTCCCCATACTTGCTTAAGGTCTTGCTTCCAGCAATTTACTGCCTCACCATTTACAGGGAAATGTATGCTCCTAAGAATATTCTTCTGTGGGAGGTGGATGGTTCATCCTTGTTCCTCACCACAGCCTCTACATAAGGTATATGATACCAGCAAGAACTGTTTGGTCTGCCACAATTGCCATCCCAATTGCCATCCCATTAAGGTTACTCAATAGCTTCAGATGGCACGCACAAGCAGATTCCTTCCTGAGGGATCCAACCATTCTCTTGAAGCAACATGGTTGGATAGTGTGTGTTTCCAGTCAGCCTCACTACCCACATCCCAGTTTTGACACCAAGGTGTTTCTGTGTTGGAGATTCCTATGCTGAAAAGGGCTCCTCATGAACATGCTCCAAATAATTTGCCCTCTTTCAAAGCACAGCTCAGAAGTCTTCCCCCTTCCAGAAATCTTGACAACAAGCAGGGTCTTGGTTTCTTGAGACTATTCCCAGTTGTGTTGATCAGTACTTAATGTCTCAGCCAGTATCCACCAACTCTCTCTTCTCATACCACCACAGGACTACCAAAACCCTAATGCACAATGCGTGTTTATGCCACAGTAATAACATTTGTTTTACTATTTATTGTATACCAATGTGAAAGCAGTGAATAAGGTCCTTTACTTTCCTGCTGAAAGGAAACTAATTGTGCTACTAACTGGAGTAAAATAGTTATACTAAACAATTTCATTTTGCTCTTAACCGTTTATGATATGTCAACACCACCAAGAAATTTCTCAGCAGTGCATGAGCATACTTAGACTGTGTACAAGTTGCAAATCTCCAAAGAAAATGGAGTTGTCAGATGTATGGTTTTAAATTTAGTGTCTCTTGTCAGCCTGTGTCATATAATATTCCCATCACCTCAAGACAAAATTATTAAGCTACAGGACACCTCAGCTCTCTACTTCTCACCAGATCAGTGTGCTCATGAGAAGTGCTAGGTTCACCAGTCCTGATAATGAAATCCAAAGAACTGCTATATTCAGCCAGGGAAATGGCAAAATATATTGCTAAATGAAATGCTGCCTCACCTGTAGCCAAGAGGAATGGGGTCATTTTTTTTTATCTCTGCATCTATTTGATGGCATGTCTGTCAAGACCCTTAGAGTGACACGAAGGTCATCTCAGTGGTTGTTATGGCCAGACTAGACTGTTAACACTTCAGAGATGGGGTCATCTTCCTGTACAGATGAGTCTGGATCCTCTGTACATCCCCGACCCACTGCTGCTCACTGGACACCTCTGCACCATAAGCTAACTGTACCATTGGCAATGGTGATTTTCTTTTGATATAGGCATGTCTACAGAAACAGGTTTTTGTTTGTTTATTTTGTATCGCTTTGACAAAGACTTACTACCTTTGCCTTCTCTTTCTTCCACATGACATCTTTTACAAAGTAATGAGAGTAATGTACCACAGTACCACAGGACATGGAAGAAATCCAAAGCCACAACCAACCTCTTTCTCTTTATTGTTATTTAAAATAACACTACTGTATTTTATCTGTCTTTCATGATGTAACCTAAATTCCTTTGCACATAATAAGAGACTATTGACTAAATTGATTTTAGAGAGGACATTCATTTAAAAGCAGGGTAGCAGGTTTGTGACATGTCAAAATAGTAACCTGATATTGGTGAGAAATGTGCACAGCCAAAAGAATCCAAAAAACAAATATAGTACTTTTAGTAATTTCTATTACTATGCCTGCTTAAGCCAGAAAGCTCAGTATGGGCAAATATGTAGTGAAAAAAATAGCATGCCAAACACATATTTGGAGCAGAGGACTGAAACTTCTTCCTTATTAATTAGCTGGTTAACCTTTATTTTAGTGCCACATAACATTTTAATTTTGATTATTTATTTTAATAAGATCAAAACTCACATTTACTAAGCCCTCTACCAACAAATACAATGTCCCAACAACCCTAAGAGTTTATATTTTAAAAGGGAAATCTAAAAAGTAGGTTCAAAAACAAGACCACATAAATGGGTGTTAGAGCACTGGTTGTGATATTTCCACTTTTCATTTTTATAGTTGTATATAAAATATAAGTATTAACATAATTAATCTGCATTTCCACAGGAAGGAGGGATCCCAGACTTTCCCCAGTCATGAAGATCAGATGCCTGCCCTGTATAGATATAGGATCTCATGCAGCCACACTATGAACTTGGTCAGAGAAATGATTTGTGTAGAAACTTACATGAAATATTTATTCCTTTTCACCAGAAGTGTATAGTGAAGTGATTCCCAGATCCTGGCCATCCCACACAGAATCAGAGATTCATGGAATCATTAAGGTTCGAGAAGACATCTAATGGTCTGATTCACAAACCAGCTATCCTCTGAAAGCCACAGGTGTTGACCTACACAGGCAGCACCTTCAGTACCTTGAAAATAATTCCCATATGCCTTTAACCAGGCCTGCTGTATTGCACATAACAGTCATTTTATTAGCAGATCTTCTCTTAGGCTTCATCAATACAATAAAACAGGGCCAAGGCACAGACTCTGGCAATTTCCAGCAAACATCTGTTTTGCATAGCAGTTAGAACTTGCATGGAACTGGCCCATGCCAAGCAGCACTGCCCAGACTACACCCAGGCACAGCTCAGAAGACAACTAATGCCAAGGATTGTTTCCATCAGGCAATTTGGATATGGGCACCATGTTATGGGGATAAGAGGGAAGAGTTTGAACATACGAAGGTGATACATGCCATGCTGCTTGGACTCGCAAAGAGCAACCCCATGTCCGCTCAATTTCAGGACTCGGAGGTTGCTTCCCCACCCAGCTCCTACAGGTTGAGCTTTAAAAATGGGAGATTGAGAATGCCACTTCTAGTAGCAGTGGAAAATACTGCATTGCTGGTGAAAGCAGCACAGCAATGGCTGAGATTGCGCTGGTTGCCACTGGGTTGCCCAACAAATCAAGTCCAGATGGAGCACTTCTGGATATGATCATCTGGAAAGGTGTCTGATGAGAGCCATTGTGCTCTTTGTTGTCTGTGCTGGACAAGGAAATAACACACAAAGGAAAGGGCAATACTAAAGCAATGTCATACAAGACTGCTTCTCCCCCTTTGTTGTTTTCAAGTCCTTCAGTTTAAACACAAACTTTCTCCAGGTTTTTGCACTTCTATACAGTAACAGACACTTTGCCCCTTGATCTTCATTCACAAGTGATTTCTTATACTTTTCAGCATGACAGAGCAAGCATGTTACCTATATTCCTCAGCATTTAGGAAAACCAGTGAGCTGGCAAACAGTTCAGAGCCCTCCTTGTCAAAATGTTAACATGGCACAGCCACAGCCAGCCACAAAAACCATAGCTAACAGCAGCCAGACTTGTGCTTAATAGGTGATTTGTGCTCAGTTTGCAATGAAACCAGAATCTATAAATTGTATCCAAGGTGATGCAGGTTTTGGTAGGAACTTAGAAAGTGTTCATTCATCAACCTAAAGGTTCCACATCTGCAAAGAGGTCCCTTTTCCCTGATAAGGTTGGCACAGACTTGGGCCTGTCCATATTTCCTTTTAGGCTGAGTCACCATTCAGAACAGCTTGTTGCAGCTCTGCAGATAGCACTGTTGGCTCAAGAGCAAGTCACTTCTCCCATCAGAGCTTTTTCTCTAAGCCCATAAAATACACACAGTAATGCCAGTGGGATGCTCCTGAGACACTCTAGTAATTATGTGGTTGTATTTTATATGATCTTCCAGGGAAAATGGCAAAAAACCTGCAGCATGCAAAGCTGACAAAACTTTTTCATTGATCTTGTAGCAGCTTCACATTTCCTCCTCACAACTGTACATATATTCATCAATTCAACCTGTCCAGGTCCCTCGGCAGTGCCCTCCTACCCTCCAGCAGATCGTCACTTCCCCCCATTTTCTTGCTCCACTCATCCTGGCAGTAGAAAATGGATAATATTCTTCCTATTTACAATATTATTGCATTTTCCAAGACTCAAGTCTTCTGTTCCTTATTCTCTCTGTTAATCTTCTCCAGTTACTTTATCTTTTTTCTTAGCTTATGATTTCTAGACCTCCAGCTTTTCACATTGCTATCTTCTTTTTAACTGGTCATCTTTGTTGAGGCACAGTGCTCAAAGCTGGGCAGTCAACTCCAGAAATTCTTGTCAACATGGAAAAGTACAAAAAAGTTGCTTCACTCTTCCAACAGGCTGTAATTCCTTCTGCTCGTATATCTCGGCATGATGCTCACCTTGTTTGCAATAACATGATGTCATTATTTGTATCCACCTTATTCTATCCTCTTTTTGCTCTCAGGGTCTTATTTGGTGAGTTATTACCTAGTAGCTTTCTGCCTGTTTTGTATTTGGTTCATTCTCCCTACTGAAGTGCAACATCTTGCATTTGAGTCTGCTGAATTTTCTCCTGTTTTGGAGACCATCCTCAGGTTTTTTCAAGTAGTGTCTGATTTTGAATAAACCCAGAGCCTCAGTTCAGTGACCTGGTAAGTGAATGCACATACCATAAAAGTTAGATCAAAGAGGAGCAAGAGCTTCTCACTCTCTGATTTTTACTAGCCTCTCCTCTGCAGCAGATCAGCCTGTCAGTGCTTTGCTTATTCATAAAACACAATTATCACACAAGACAAGTTCATTATAAGCTGTATTTTTTTATGTATTTTTACAGCATCTAGAATGATCAGAAAAAGACAGTAACATTTCAAGAAAAAAAAAAAAAAAAAAAAAAAGGAAAAGGAAAAGCACTGCAAAGCTTGAAATTTTTTATTGCAAAATAGGGCTCCTTCAAATTTCTGTTTGATCAGCAATTATCCAGAATAAGAAAAAGGCAAGACAAAGAAAAGAAATGTCTGTTGTCTTTGGAAATTTAGAGGAATTTGAAAAGACATCTTTAAGAATGAAAGAGTCTTTCAATAGTAAATATCATACCCAAAGCAAAAAGATGTCTGAAAAAATGCTATTAAGGATAAATTTGGAAGATGATTGCTCATGGCCTGACTCATGATAAAACAGACCACAGCTTAAACCTGCAATTGGGAAATTGAAAATATACAGTTGCCTACTAAAATGAGCAATACCCATTAATAAATAGAAACCAGTGTTTAAAAGCAAGCTTTTAAATGCAGTTATTGCAAGTGAAATTATTATAGCATATTTTAGGCTATGTCCATGTCAACCATGTCACATACCACTAGAAAACTGCGACTCCCAGAATATATAACTGGGTTTTCCACACGCTATAGTACTACAAAATCGTATATAAAAATAAGAATTTCGTGTCCAATATTGGGGCACAGTCAGATTTGCAGATATCCCCAAACAACATGAGTTGCCTCAGGAATCTTCTCTGGGCAGCAATAAATACCTGTTTGCTTGAATTTTCTTTTCCAGCTCTGATCCAGGTCTGATCCAGAATCACTAAAATTTAATAGTGACTCAGATCCACCTCTGCAGAAAAGTAATAAGACATGTGCTATTGCTTTCAGTTGTCATCATGTAAATAATTCATCACCAAAAAAAAAAAAAAAATCTACTAAAAATGTGCCACATAAATAGAAGCTAGTTTTCTTTCCTCATACTGAATACCCCTTGGTGGGCAATGTAAGACAACATCTCTGCATTGGAACAAGTCTGTGATCCTCTTTTTGAGAATACTGCATTACTGAAGAGAAACTTTCGGAGATGTAAAAAATAAAATTAGACTTGGATGCCTTTCAGCACTAAGTACCCCACCGTCTCGTCTGCAAGAGTGGAGATGTTCTTGCTGACTTTCTGCACTATAGCTAAACACCCCTGTTATCAGTGTTCCACTCCTTGCCATTCAGCCTCCTTACCAGGTAGTAACTCTGTGAACTCCTCCACAAAGGTCTTTTTCCTGTCTTCACAATCAAAATTGATTTCAGCTCTCTGGCTTGCAATTCTGTATATACAGAGCTTGCTTGCAGACATTAGAGACATCTACCAGTTCAAGAATTATACACGCTTTGCATATAACTGGAGTTTTTACCTAAGACAGATGAGAAATATTGTTAATGCTTGGACCCTGAGAATAAGCTATCCTGTCAGACACTTCTTATTTTGAGTGTTGTAGATTGTCTGTTTTTAAGCTTAGAATTTCCACTATTTGAGCATGGAAGATAGCTTCAAATGCTTTGATTCTATTTAAAGTGTTAATTCTAAATATTTTGTTTTGTTTTAATTCTAATGAAGTTACAGGCACAATTTCAAGGAGACAAAGATACAAGGCATTTGTTTTTCATTTATTTTCACTATCTTTGGGAACCTGACTTTCTTTTGAAGGATTGACAGAAAATGAGTCATTCCATTAAGGTTGTTGAATACTTTTAATCCAGTACAGATTTTAAAAAGATGACTGAACTGTTTAATAACTAACATTTTAACTATTTCAATATGAATTCTGCAATGCACATCATGCTAACCAGTTATATCTCATTGCTGCCTTCTGATGACCTTGCTGTGTATACCCATCAACTTTCTCTACCTCGACCTGTTTTGTGCAAAAGAAATTATGGCTTTTGTTCTGTTGTATGGCACCTACAGCCTTGTGGTCTGGAGCAAACAAGCAGATAGGTTGTTTCTCCTAAAAACAACTCAGTTCTTGGTTGTGTTTATACATTCACATGTGACAGTGCAAAGGATGAGAGAGAATCAAAAGACCTGAGAAGACTGAAAGGGTACACTCTGCTTTAGGGGGACATGTAGATTTGTGGTGGTTTTCCCTGCTGGGCAGCTGAACTCCAACACAGCCACTCTGTCACTCTCCCTCATCAAAGGGATAGGGGAAGTAAAAATATGAAGGTAAGAGCTCAAGGGTTGAGGTAAGGACAGGGAGATCGCTCACCAATTACTGCCAAACATACCCAGCATATGGAAATAAATGTAATTTATTATCTATCACCATCAGAGTAGAACAGTGAGAACTAAAAGCAAAATAAAAACACCTTCCTCCCTCCCACTTTCTTCCATCTCCTCCCCCCAGGGGGCACAGGGGAACAGGGAATGGGGCTTCGGTCAGTCCCTGATGCTTCATCTCCGCCACTCCCTCATGGTCCCTCTCCGCCCCTGCTCCACATGAGGTCCCTCCAATGGATGCCCACAGGCAGTAGCTCTTCAACAACTGCTCCCACACAGCTCCATCCCACGGGGTCCATCCTCCAGGAGCAAACTGCTCCAGCACGGGTCCCCCACAGGTGCCGGCAGCTCCCCCCAGTCCCCCTGCTCCTGCGTGGGCTCCTCTCCACGGGCTGCAGCTCCAGCCTGGGGCCTGCTCCTGCAGGGGCTCTCCATGGGCCACAGCCTCCTCCAGGCCACATCCACCTGCTCCACCGGGGCCTCCTCCATGAGCTGCAGCCTGTAATAAGATAACATCTGCTCCATGTGGGACCCATGCGCTGCAGGGGGACTGCCTGCTCCACCTGGGGCCTCTCCACAGGCCGCAGGAGAACTTGTGCTGCATGCCTGGAGCACCTCCTGCCCTCCTGCTGCACTGATCTTGATGCCTGCAGGGCTCACTCTCCTCGAACAGCTGCTGTTGCACAACAGCCTTTTTCCCTTTCTTAAATCTGCTGTCAGAGAGACACAGCCAGTGTCACTCACTGTCTCAGCTCTGGCCAGCAGTGGGTTCCTTTTGGAGCAGTCTGGAGCTGGTTCTGATCTGACATGGGGCTGCTGCTGGGCTCTGCTGACAGAAGCCACCCCTGCAGCCAAACCCTTGTCAAGTAAACCCAATACAAGATTTTTGAGAAACTGGATGAGAACTACGAGCTTACATGTGTGTCCTTCATTGGCCTCCTAAAGTAAAACAAAGGCAAAACAAACTTTTGTAGCTGATTTTTTTTTTTTACATATTTTTTCCTTAATTGTCTTTCTTGTCTTGTTCTTAGTGCTAAAATTAAATGGTAGACTTTTTATGAGCTGGTTGAGGCATTGCCCATAAAGCCACAGGAATTCATATCCAGTTGCCCTGTTGGCAGCTACAATGGACATTTTCCTGTGAGCCACATTTAAGACTGGGCAAGATGTGGGGAGATAATTCCAACAGAACTAAAAGCACAGGACATGAGAGATCTGAAAAACCAAAGCACAACAGAAAGATGAAGCTAATCCTTCCAGTGACACTTAGCAGTTTTAAAAACTAAAGCCCAAATTTTGTTTCCAAACTCAGCATTTATTCTGTGTGGGCAATCAAATTCCCTTTTTAGCTTCTTAGCACTCACCAAATGGGATTTCTAAGCACATTGTATTACAGTGTCTTCCATCATTGCTCATAATCTCTCAGAGTAAGCACAGGCATTTTGTTCTCATGTTTGCAGACAATGGCAATTTTCCTTTATCCTTTAAATCTTGGCTTTAAAAAAGACAGGACTGCAAGTCAAAATCTGTAATACCAGCTGCATTTCTGTATGCAGAGTATCGTTCCTTCGCATGAGAGATGTTATAAACAGAACTTTGATAAACAGAGGTGTATGGTAAATAAATATGATATGTAAAGCTGTCAGAGACATGACAGAAAGTTTTGATTAGTGGGAAATTTGATAACCAAGGCAGTACAACAAATGAAAGTCATCAGAATCTTCTTTGTTCTTCTGGATATGCTTATTTATACAGTGAAATCCAATATTTGATATGTTTCTTATCAGCTGGTTGGCAATGAATTTTAAATTTAAAGTTACCACCAGGCATTTGTTATTTGTCATGCTGGAGAAAAGGAAATTGTTGGAGAAAAAAAAAGTGACTGCTAGGAGATGACACCAACCTTGTGTTCACTTTCAGCCACAGCCTCAAATTAAAGCAATTATTTCAAAATGACTGATGCAGACAAGTTTTCATATTGTACATTTGGATGGAGAACAATACTATCTATATACAGAGTCATAAAAATGCAAAGTTTTACCCTGGGCTTTTAATATGCATAACAATAAAGAAACGTTTGAACGTTGCCTGTATTCCCTTTCAATCTGTTCAAAATATAGAGAGGCGCATCTATACTATAACATTGCCTCTTGAACATCTACTTTGCTACAGTTTTCAAGTAAATCCCTACAGCTGACTACAATCTGTTCCATCAGATGCCTTTGCAAGGTCAACTTACAGTGTTGCACTATATTTATTACTAGCTGGTAAAAATTGAATATCATCAAAAACTTCCATCACAACTGCAATTTGGCAAGAGATTCTATTAAAGTTCATGTCTGTGGAGATTCAAGCATTGGAGCCTTATAGCTAATTCTATAGCCATTTGATTTGAAACACTTCATTTTTGGTATTTGATGTTCAGTATTCATTACATTTAATTTGAAGCAATTATTCCAAGATGATTTTGAGTTTATTGAGTAAGAATTTTGAGGAGGAGAAAGATAGGAAAATAGGGAACAAGCATTTTGTATTAGAAATTGGAGTAAGTACTGCCTTTTTTTTCTTGAGCTCATGGCTAGTGTGAACATAATTAATATGAAGATCATGTGCTCCTGTTCCTTCCCTATGAAAGGTATCTTTCTATCACCATCAACGCCTGAATAGAAGTACAGGTAGTCAAAGTAGGATCTCTATAAAAAGGCAGCTATTTGTAGGATTGGATGTCTATATACATGTATATAGGAATCACGGAACAAACTACAGTAATAATCTTATTTCTTTATTTCAGTTGTATTCAAAACTTCGAAATTTGCACCAGTTCTTAGGTAGCTCAAATACATCGTACTATCACTTAAACTTTCTTTCTCAAAGCAAATTTACACTAGTTCTCACAAGCTAAACTGCATTCTGGAGAAGTCATTATATGCCAACTGTGCATATTTCTATTATCATTCTTGAGCCTGTATTATCAACCTTGAATTCATCCTTCTTAGAATCATAGGAGAATATCTTCTATAAGGAAAGGCTGAGAGAGCTGTGGATGTTCAGCCTAAAGAAGAGAAGGCTCTGGGGTGACCTCATCGCAGCTTTTCAGTACTTAAAGGGGGCTTATAAAAAAGATGGAGAGTGGCTTTTTGATCAAATAGATAATGACAGGACAAGGGGGAGTGGTTTTAAACTAAAGGGCGACGAAGCTGGTG
This sequence comes from Netta rufina, assembly GCF_964035555.1. NCBI lineage: Eukaryota > Metazoa > Chordata > Aves > Anseriformes > Anatidae > Netta > Netta rufina. The sequence goes on along the minus strand of NC_140124.1, from coordinate 148,253,177 downwards.
AGGGGCCTGGTGAACAAGTCCTACGAGGAGCAGCTGAGGGAGCTGGGCTTGTTCAGCCTGGAGAAGAGGAGGCTCAGGGGTGACCTTATCGCTCTTTTTAGGTACCTCAAGGGAGGCTGTAGCGAGGTGGGGGTTGGCCTGTTCTCCCACGTGCCTGGTGACAGGACGAGGGGGAATGGGCTTAAGTTGAGCCAGGGGAGTTTTAGGTTAGATGTTAGGAAGAACTTCTTCACTGAAAGGGTTGTGAGGCACTGGAACAGGCTGCCCAGGGAAGTGGTGGAGTCACCATCCCTGGAAGTCTTTAAAAGACGTTTAGATGTAGAGCTTAGGGATATGGTTTAGTGGAGGGCTGTTAGCGTTAGGTTGGAGGTTGGACTCGATGACCTTGAGGTCTCTTCCAACCTAGAAAATTCTGTGATTCTGTGTGATTCTGTAAAAGAGGGGAGATTTAGATTAGAGTTTAGGAGGAAATTCTTCACTTAGAGGGTGGTGAGGCACTGGAACAGGTTGTCCAGAGAAATTGTGGATGACTCATCCTTGGAAGTGTTCAAGACTAGTTTGGCCATGGGCAACCTGATCTAGTGGGTGGCATCTCTGCCCATGGCAGGGGGTTGGAACTAGGTGATCTTTAATGTCTCTTCCAACCCGAGCCATTCTATGATTCTGTGATTCTTAAACTAATTTAATTTTCTAATTAAAACAGTGAATAAGACAGTGCACCAGGCTTTGTAAGACTATTCCCAACTCTGCTGTGGACCCATAGGGCAAATTGTTTCATTTATATGTGAATTGGTTTCCTTAGCCATATTGGAAGGTAATGATCTATTTTAAAGAACTTTAGATATTGTGTTTAAAAGCGCTCGTCTTTCCTCTTCATACCAGACCAAGATTTGCAGAACATCTTTCCCCAGAGAGATGTACCTGAAGAAGGAAAGATACAGCCTAAATCTTAAATGGACAGTAATACAATTTTCATAAAATAATGTTCTACTCACGTAAAATTCCTAGAACTACTGTTCTTGTGTGAATTGCCCATTTAGAACTGATTAATATTCCTGGATCTTTTCATATTAGTTTATTTGTTGTCATAAGTTATTTCAGGTAAGTGTAGAGCCCAGTACATTACAGCTCTATCATTGTGGTTCTGCACTGAGCTTAATGGCTCAGTACCAAAGTACCAGTGTGTCTGGGTCTGCTTGAGAGGCCCTTGAGTTACAATCTCAACATGGTGTTAAAACAACCAATGTCAGCTATTTGAAAAAGTCTCACCCTCATATTGTGATAACATGTAAATTATTAATATGAAGGCACACAGTGCAGAGTCCTCTGAGCTTCTGCTTCACATGACTGTCCTGACACATCCTGCTGAAGCCAGTAGGACTCCCATGAAAGATCCTAGCTTTGGTGAACAATGCAAACTTTTAATTCCCTCATTTTTATCTTCTAAGCAATTCCATAGCCATCTTAAGTATTCATCACCTAATCCATATTTAGAGGGCTTTGTGCAGTAATCCATCATGTGAAACCTTGCTGAAAGCTTTCCTAAAAATCCATCTATAAAATGTCTACCACATTTCCCTCTACATAAGCCAATCATTATTCTATTTAAAAAGGTAATCAGAATTGTTTGTCATAATTTCTTCTTTCCAAACCTATGCTGACTCATTCTTATTACATTTTCATTCTCCAAATGTAGCTTTAAAATCTGCATGAACATTACTACAAAAATATGTCTTAATACTGTTGTTGGACTTAATGAATTTACTTTTAATCTTCCCCAGACTCTTCCTTCTATGTGGCATAAATATATTTAGTATTTTCTTATGTTGCTTTTTCAGTGTTGAAAGAGATGTGAAGAAAAAAATAAAATAAAATTAATTGATCAGCATTTTATACTTAGTCATGTAACGTAACTTTGTTAATGTGTAATGTTGTATTACTCAGATACTTAGAACATTCCTCTCTGTCTAAGATACTGTGTTTTACTACAATAATTACAAAATGACTGTAACTATTTTCTCAAGTTTTCCATTAGATTAAAAAAAAAAAAAAAAGCAAATGCTTCAAATATATTTTTCTTCCATTGCAGAAAAACAAATGGCATAACCAAATGGCATAACATCTGAAACTAAGGAAGAGTTCAGAAAATAAATCTCAGAACTAATGATGGTGTGGATAAGAGGTTTGCTTGGTCACAACAAAAATATCCCTCCTACTGATGTATTTCATGTCCATTTAAAAAGTAAGCTTGGGACAGCAGTCTTGGTGTTCCCACATTGAAATCTTGCAGCAGTTAAAATGTCAGAGCAGCAGAAAACACAAGAAAATTGCTGGCATCTTAGTGTGATGGAGTTAGGTCTTAGTTCAATTGCAAGCACTATTGCCAGGCTGTGCACAGCTCCATTGTTTTAGGTCAGGTCATCAGCTCCTCTTGCTCAGATGTAACTTCATCTAATTACATCTGACTCAAGATAATCTACAACAGTTACCAAATTAACAATGAATTTTCAAGGGCAGCCTTCTCAACATTTATTCATATCCATTTACATCTTAGTGCACTCAAAGATGTTCTGTGCAAATATTCTGAGAATATAACAGAATATCATTAACATACTCCTGTAAATATGTTGTTCTATTAACCTTCCTACTTGATTCTTCACTCTGAAGAAGGGCCACATCCTTTGGGATATCTCGAATATCTCTGTCTCAGGAGGAATAAAACAAGTTTGTTGAAAGGAGGTCTTCATTTTATGAGCGAACTCTCCTCCTTTCCATGCTGTGTGGCAAATCCAAAAGGGAGTTTCACTGTGGATCTAGCTATTATTTTAATGGAGAACACAGGTCTTGATATGTGTTTAAAGGGCTTAATTTACAAACGTGGTCTCTTAGTTATCTTTTATTGCTGTGGTAAAGTCCTGATGTACTCTTCTGACTCTTGTGTCTCATTGTTATAGGGCTCTTTGCACTCTTAGTCATCATGATAAGTTTATTCTACACTGTACATCTCTGAAAGTTTTTGGTTTTATTCATTTTTTCCATCATAAATTAAAAGAGAAATAAACTTCCAGTCATAACTTCCTCCCTAAAACTCAGCAGTATATGCACTCAGATGTCACAGCCTCAGAGAATCACGTGTGTGGAGTAGCACTAAAATGTAAAGATCATTGTGCAGCATGGACTTCTGAACACTGAACTGCTTGGAAACTTTTCCTGTTCCCCAGAAGCTACTTGTATCCACTGTTTAGAAGCAACATCCAAATCCCATTCAGTCATATACACAAGTACTGTGATTATTTCTGAGGGATGTAGGGTATTCTTTTGACTCAAGATTCACATACTATTACATCAGTTAGTAATGCTATGTGAATCATTCCAAACTACATCAATAGTTTGGAAAAATTTCCTCATTTAATTTTTGATATATTTTTTTTATTTGTGTTGAAATTTAAAGTATGAATCAACCAGCGTGCCTAAGTTAGGGGCTTATTATTAAAAAGAAAAAAAATGTTAATGGAGAAGGAAGAAACTATATATTGCAAGATACTGCGTTTTGCTTACTGATGTGGATATCTTTACCACTAGCTAACTACTAACAGACGAAAACAAACAATAAATCAGCAAGTTATGCATTTTTGAGCAAAAAGCTGGAATCTATTTTCATACCACCATAGATAACTGCCATAGACGACTTTTCCATTTTGCTATGTTAATTAATCCTTATAGCTATTCTTCCAATGTCCACAGTCCACTCAACAAATAAATCAACTTAATACACAGTTCATGTTTCTAGCTGTAAGTTAAAGTTCCCAAGATGGCAAGATAGAGACATTAACAAATTCGGAATGATTTGGCAGAATATAAATTTTGGGAAAGGCTGCGGAATGAAATGTATATAGCAAATAAATATGGTCTGAGAAAGAAGGTAACAGAAGGAAACATTCAGACAAGCACTATAATGTTGTGTGTTGACTGTTGGAGGTGTCCATGTGTCTCTCTTGTGCATTGACCAGTTTCTGCACTGTATCTCACTTACCACAGCTTCATGAGCAGCGACACCCACACAACTGCAGAAATATACAGCTATAGTCAAGATTGTGGTTTCATTTTATTTTCATACATCATTTTTATAGTTACTGAAACTTCAACCATCCCTCCTGGCCACAGCAGAACCTGTTTATGAAGAAATTAAGGTAGATATCTACCTATTTTTAGAGCATCCCTGAAAAAGTTTAATTGAACCCTACCCAGTAACCAGCTGAGATTCTGCCACTACACCAGCCGTGCTATGATATTGTGTCTGTGTTTTGTTCTTTTCCTCCACCAGTTTCTGCAGCCTGTTGCCTGTCTGCTGTTAGTCTGGAAAGCAGCTTATTCTGAAAGATATCCAACCTCATGGCAAATTGCAAAAAGAACAAGTTGGCTCTAACAGTGTCTTTGGGCTCCATCCACCTCAGGCCCTGCTGTTTTGTTAAAAGAGGAAAATTTGGAGAGACATAGCCAGGTCTGGTCCTCCTGCTAATGCCAATGCCATTTCAGAAAAGGGTGAGAAATTTGCCATTCATCTCACAGGCACTGAAACGCTGGCATCACACAACTGGCTGCCAGCCTGATATAACACTGGGCCTAAGCTTCCTTTGATATCCTCTACTGCCCAGTTGGAAAAACACCCTTCTACAGAGAACAAATACAAGAGGAATACAGAAACGCCTAGAGTTTTTACACAGGAGTCATCAAGCATCACAAAAGCAGCCTAGCTCTTACGACTGCAGCTAAAAAAAATCCTGAATCATTTATCTGAAGCATGATAGAAAGTTTGAAAGCATGCTAATAGCTGAAAGCTTTAAAGGATCATCTATTCTCAGTCATTAACCTTTCTGTAATTTACATCTTATACTTTTCCCATGCATGTACTAGAGGCAGCAAAGAATCAAACAACTGCAACTTGACTTAGAGGAAAATGAACCTTTTCACTCCAAGGCAGTGATGAAGAAGCCACCTGCTGACCTATAATGATGATCAGATTTGGTGGTCAACCTGGATACTAGTGGATGTAGATTCATATTTGCAAGTATTTATCAATGTGCTTACTGCCTATAAACAGCAGTAACAGTAAAAATCTGTGGAATAAACATCCCTCTTACACACAACACTGGCACCAAATTGCCCACAGACTGGGCTACAGGAAGGAGATGCTAAGAGATTAACTCCCCAGTTCAGGGTTAAATAGGTAGTAGTGGGCTGCAACTGCCTGGTCTCCTGAAGTGCTCAATGGTGAGAGCACTTCAGTCTACTGCAAAGTTCAACCAGACTTTCCACAAGCAAACTGCCACTAGTGCAATCAAATATGAGTCAGGAAAAAAATATAAAATAATAATAGTGATTCTAACTCCATAGTTATAAAGAAATTGAAAAGAAATTGCTTTTTTTTTTTTTTCATTATTTTTTTCCAGATTGCAACTGCTACAGGTGATGACCAGATCCTTCTTCCAACAAATCGTGTATGCAGATACACATAACATAAAATCATAGAATCATTTAGATTGGAAAAGACCCTTTAGACCATCAAGTTCAGCCGTCCACCTTACTACCAAATCCACCACTAACCCATGTTTAGCACTATATCCACACATCTCCTAAGCACCTCCAACAATGGCGACTCCACCAGGCAGCTTTCCAGCCACTCTTCCCCAGGTCATCATCCTATTTTGAAGAATGAGCCATTTCTAACAATACTGCTGCACAGGGCTATTACAGCCTGAGTGCAGCAGCCAGCACTAACTATTGGTGAATGCCGTACACCTGGATGCATCCCACTGCATCAGCCTATCCAGATCCCTCTGCAGAGCCTTTCTACTCTCAAGTAGATCAACATCCCCCCTCACTTGGTGTTGTCTGAAAACTTACTGAGGGTGTACTCAGTCCCCTCATCAAGACCACTGATAAAGATATGAAAATTGGCCCCAATATTGAGTCCTGGGGTGACCATTTCCCTTTGATTTATAAGGGCTTCATTCTGCTCTCTGTCTATGCTACAACTCAGCAGGCTGGGTACCCCGAGAACTACTCGTCTTTCTAATAAAGACTCAGGTAAATAAGGAATTAAGTGCCTCGGCCTTTTCCTCATCTCTCATCACACTGTTTCACCCTGCATCTAATAAAGGATGGAGATTCTATCTAGTTCTCCTTTTGTTGTTGGAATGGTCTGCCCTTTTGCCTTCAAAATTTCATTCCTGTAAGATGTTCAGCCTTCTCGGACTCCTCTGCCCTTTAGACCTGCTGTTAAACATTCAGCACTATTTTTCTTCTCTTCTTCTTTCTTTCTCATATTTGTTGTTGCTATTGTGGTCTTGTGAAGGTTTGTACACATACTTAGTGTTAAGAAGGTGGTAAGCAGTCTCACTGAATACAAGTAGTCTCATTGAGTTCAATTTGCCACTATTATTTGGAGTCACACAGTGTAATACACCATAAGGAAGGAGCTTACAATCCAGAACTATAAAATAAGACAAGCTATACAGGAAAGGAAGAGGTGTATTGAGATGTAAATATAGTCATCTATCCTTCTTTGTGTGTATCTATATGTGCATATATAAAACCAGAGATGCAGACAGATACAGCAGTTAAGAATAAGGAAGAAAAAGAAGTAGCTAGGTAGATTTTAGTCAATTATATCAAAATGAATTGTGAAAATAAACAAATTAATAATGTAAATATCAGAATATTAGATTATTCCAGAGTACTGGCTTAAAGTCAAATAATTTTATTATCAGTTCCAGTTGTTAGGTTATTGTTGCAGAATGCAGAAATATTCCTTTCAATTAAAGGCAACTATTTGTTCTGCAGTTGATAAATTATTTGCCATCTTTGTCTAATACTGAAATTTTGGCTTTATGCATTCAAGGTTATTTAAATTATTAACACACACATAAAGGAAGAAAAACTAGAATGCAGAATATGTTCCACCTCACATGGTTCTGTTTTCCCATGGGCCTAAAGGAGGAAAAGTGATTCTCAATGTTTTTCCTTTTTTCACTCACTGCTTTTATTTGATTTAATGAGAAGTAGCCCCCCTGCAACTTCATATTTATGAATTCATAATGTGAGCCAGCAATTTCTTATGCAAAGTCAAATAATTTGGTTGCAGACTGTTGCGGACTATTTCTCTCCTCCCTCTCCTCCCCTCCCCCAATAAGATATTGTTATCTGTCATATTTTATAATAGCACCATCTTTCTTCCATTAAAGAAATTACTTCAATATGATTCCAGATTTCCTAGGGCACGTTGCAGGTAAAATCCTGAGTACTCATTAGGTAGTCATACTTGACTACTGAACAACTGATACGTAAGTTCAATTTCTGAAGTTCTTTTCACTATTCTTTTCCTTCTGAAACTGCTTCTTTCTAGCTATCATTCTGATCTCTTCCAGGATATGATTTATGGTGCAAAGAAACTCTCTTCAGATCTGAGACATATGCTCCAAATCATGTGTTTGGCTTCTTCTATAGTGCATGATGCCAATATGTGTTGTTCAAAAGCCTTCTGGAATTATCTAAGCTGTCACAAAATGTCTCTTCAGGAGGTCTTTGCTTTGCTTCAGCTTTTCCCCAAAAGTTTAAAGGTCTGAACTAACTAGTCACTGAGAAGAACAGTTGCTTGCAAATATTTATTCAAGTTCATTCAGCTATTAAATACATCTCATACTGCCTACATCCATAAACTATTCTCAGATATTTTTATCTGTTAAGATCTTTCATTTGCCACATTTATGCATTATTTTCTTACCTTTTACTTGCGATTCTCTCTTGATGGTTATTCAGTCAAAGAGCTGAAACAAGGTGCTGTGATTCAGGTGAATGTTTACAGACTGGCAAAACAAGACAGTCACAAAAAGCTTTTGATGGCACTACCTACAATTAACCTGTGTGGTTTTCCATAATATTCCCTAAACCTTTACATGTGCTGAAAGCAAAAGTGGTCTATTAACAGAAGGTGGAAAAGGTCAACTCATTCAGATGTATGCATTTGTCTGACTTGCACTTTGAAATGTAACCCTGAAGACTACAGGTAGACAAACAATTTGCATGACCAGCTGCAATACAGAAGATAAATGTATACTTATTGTTTGGAAAATAAAAATATTTTGAGATTCTGGTCTGTCCTTTTGTCTTGTAGTGTTGTACACAAAATGCACTTTATGTGAAAAGGGTAAGAACTTCTGAAGATCTTCTGAGATTAATTATTATAAAGATATAGATCATGTCAGGAAAAATCTATAAAACAAGTCTCTTTAGTATTTCTAAACTTTCACGTCTATTCAATTGTTTTTTTTTTGTTTGTTTGTTTGTTTTTTAATATATATATTAATTAATTAATTAATACCTGAGTTATTATCTGATATGGATACAGTGTGGTTCCGATCTGTATCTTCTAGTGGTCAGCAGCAAGTGTTTTGGAGGAAGGTTGTAGTATATGCCTGTTTTTAGCCTTCCTAGGTAAATTGTATTCAGACCTGTTCTTTCTACCTTGGCAAAAGATGAAACTGAAATAGAAGTCCTTTAGCAGTTGGCATAGAGAGGAAAGGGAGAAACAGTTCCAGTCAAGGCCTAAAGGAAAGGCTAGGATGTCTAGGATGTCTTAGTTTAGAAAAAAAAAAAAAAAAAAAAAAAAAAAAAAAAAAAAAAAAGCTATGCAGGCAAAAATAAATAAAACAATTTCAGTATTTGAAAAACAAAACACAGGAGAAGTTGCTCAGCTGAACAGAAAGACAACATATCTGAAATGGACCAAAGAGTATAATTTTTTTGCACATGTTGAATCTTGGTATCCAAGGCAGAAGCTGTCAAGCCCTACACTGAGGGCATTCCTGGGACTTAAATGTTGCACAAGCTTTATGCCTGTCTTTAGTGCAGTTATATTTTATCCACTATATACAATCACCTTACAGGAATAACAGTCCATTGTATAATCAAATCCAAAAGCTTAGCAGGACTTTTTCTTAAGCTCAGATATTTCTGTAACAACAATAAGAAAGTTCCACTTGCATGTAAGTGAAGTAAATAGGCTGGAGCAGACCTGTAATCCAATGTGTATCAAATTTTTCTCATTGAATCCATCCCTCCTGGTAAAGGCCTGGACATGGACAGCTTTAAAGGGATTATAAAGAGGACAGGAGCTCCCAAGGTGTCACTTGGTGCATCACCTTCCTGCGGGACATGGAAGGAAGGGGCTGTATCACTGTCCTTGGTGTATAAATAGCACGTGTATTTCCGGGGCTAGTAGCACACAGCTGACATCTTAGAAGAGTTAATGCTCTTCCACTGGCTCCCTTTTCTCCACTGCTCCATCCATCAAGATGCTTTATCATTTACACCTCCTCTGCCTATCAGCCCATTGACATGAAATGCATTCTTTGTTATACATATTCCCAGCTTTACTGCCTACCAGTCCACTTCTCCAACAAGTTCCAGAGCTCTCTTACACTCTCTCTAAGCAGGGATCTCCCATAGCTTGATGAATCCTAAAGTCTACACCTTACACTCTCAATCATCTTTTATTTCTTCTGTGACTCCAGACAAGACCATTCCCAGATGACAAGAGATGGGTGGATACAAACCTGTGTGCAAATTCCATGTAATTTACTGTTTTTTCAGCTTCCTTTCTTGCCCTAAATATCCATCATCAGTAAACCCTACCCTGGCATTAACTAGACTGTTCATTTCATAGGGAAAAGACCGGTGCCTTCTTAACTTAATCAGCAAATAATTAGGTTTTGGGTGTGAACACACAGATTTCTGTTGTTAAAAAAAAAGGTTATTGTTACAAGCTGTTTCTCTGTATTCAGAGATAAGAAAATTCTTTGCAAATCCAGAAGTGGTAAGTGAGAGCTGCATTGAAATGAGGAACCTGATGACAAACTCTCGACTGGGTTCCATCTGAATATTTGAAAACACTTCTTACATGCAGGTGATGGTGCACTGGCACAGGTTGTCTAGAGAGGTTGTGGAGTCTCCCTCCTTGGACATATTCAAAGGCCATCTGAAGACGGTCCTGGGCAAGCAGCTCTAGCTGGCCCTGCTTGAGCAGGGGGTTGAACCTAGATGACCTCCAGAGATCTCTTCCAACCTCAATCATTTTGGGATTCTGTGGTTACTTATCCATAGGTTTCCTGTGAAAGGGAAGGATATTTACTGAGATTAAACACAGTGAAGAAACAAATAAAGAAAGCAAAATAGAGGACAAGAAATATCTGCTGCTTACCATCTACTGACCTGAACAACTTTTGTGGAGTTTTGTCAATGTTGTGGAACAAGTGACTGAAGAGAGAACTAAGACAGACATCATAAACACAGAGGTGCACAAAGATGGGTGGCTAGAAAGGCCTGGGAGGCTGGGGAGTGTTCCAAAGGTTATCGAATGTTCCAGGGGTTACCCAGATAAATAGTTACCAAAAGTAGATTTTCTGACATCATTAAATATCTCTTTCTGACATCATCTGAAAAGAAATCAAAGCCTCCTGCATACAAGATTCTTACATACTGAGATGACCAGCCATTTGTTGGAAGCAGGACTTTTAGTGTGGCCAGTTGTAGAAATGTTGTACGGTATCTTCAGGTTTTCTATCTACCTTGTTTACTAATATGAAGTAGTTGTCCACTCCAAAAGCAGAGAATTAGTCACTACAATAAAGCAGGAATCATTCCTTTATTGAAAACAAGCTTGTTTATCAGCTCAAGGAGACTGATAATGAGAAAAGTCATATCAAACTGTACAATCAACATACATAGTAATGGATTGGCTGAGTGACTATCTATGCCACACAAAATAAATGAAAAACAAGACCATTCTTCTACAATATATTAAAGACATCACTTACCAATATCCCAGTGCAACTACAAAATTCTTATACTTGCCATGTAGTAACTTCAACTGGATGATCTGTATTTTAGTTATTTTAACTTAAAGTAAATAGGCTGGGGTGAAAAGAGCACACATACTATTATTCCATACCATAACATACCATAAAGCTCACAGTAACCCACTGCAATGCAGACCCCTAACAATATGCTGTAGCAGTAGCCCATTTAAGTGGTTCAGAAAAAGTCATTCTGATTCATACATTCCCAAGGAAAAATGACTAGGCAGTAGCAATATGAAACTACTGTACTGCATAAGAATATCAGCAATAAATAAACACATTGAAAGAATTGGGTACACAGACTTCTTCTGTTTGTCAGAATAATTCCTCCACTGTGTTGACACATGGTGATTTTTCAGCCCTCCTTGGTTTTCAAGCTTCACCTAACAAAAAGTTCAAAGTGTCATCTCTTAAGTTCCTTTATGAGTTTCTCTTCTCTTCTTAATAAGACAAAATAGATTTTTAATAAAGCAAGCCAATAAACAAAGAAATGAGGGCCTCTATTTTTCTGAATATCTGATTGGGTTTAGAGGAGAAAAGATGTTATCAGCTCATTTTAATCTCCACACCCAATAGTCTCCAGAGGCCCCCTGATGAATTGCTAAGGCAGGGCAGCAACAAGGTAATCAATTAAAAAGAGGACATATGATCTTAATGAGAGCACAAGCCTTAAGCAAGTTGCATTCAGAGCAGCCATCCTTGCTTTCCTGTAGGTTGTCTAGTAGACACAGAAGACGGCAATTTTTGAATCTTTGTGTAGACCCTTTTCAATAACTATATTAATAAAAAAAAAAAAAAATGCTACTCTCTGAGAAGCCACTTTAGTATTGAGCCTGTGTTTTGACATATACTCCTACAGAGATGATTTCACACTTAGAGAAGGATAAGGCAAGTATCTTCACCTATTTAGGTTTGACATAGGCAAAACAATACACCCAGCACAGACCGCACAGCAGGAGCAGAATCTTTGCATCATAGGAGGACAGGGAGAGAAAGAGAAGTTGAAGTGATGAGGCTGAAGCAGAAAGAAGGAGAAAAATGTACAAACAGAGATAGAAGGTAAAGGAAGAGATAACTTTTTTTTTTTTTTTTCCTTTTTTTCTCCTCAGTGTAGGTTTTTAACATTTTTTAAAATTCTTCCTCAAGGGCAAATTCTCCTAGCAGACTCTCTGCTCCACAAAGGCCCAAGCTACCCCCTGGGTGTTCAGAATTTTTGTAGTGTTTCCCAAGGCTGCCTTTAACCTATACTGGTCTTTATTTCTAAATAGGATTTTAAATATAGTGACACTTCAGACCTATTGAAATGCCAGTACAGTCTCATTTTTCTTAGAACATATGCCAAAGATGAGATCTAATTTGTCTCTGAAATTGCAGATACTATTAGTACCCAAATTACCAAATCCTTGGGAAGATGCAAATCTTTTAAGCTTGTTGTAGAAAGCTTCACAGTTTCTATATAAATATTTGAAAAATATAACCCCTTAGCTTTTTGTCAGCATTCTTATGGATTTCTTTGAGTGTCTGAAGTATCTGAGTATCTTGAGTACTGAGACCTTTGTTTCAGTAACCTACACACTAGGAGATGAGGAACAACAGGATCCAGCTGTTCTGCATCCAGCTACTGAAGGAAAGAGCACGATATGTTTTCTCTATTTTTCATCTTTCTGGTAACGTCTCCCTCAAGACATATTTCCAATGACTGTTGTAAAAGTTGAATTTTCCCCTCTACATTCAATACCTGGCACAAGGCCAGCAGCAGTATGAAAGAAGAATAAGCCACTTCAAAAAAAGGGGAATGAGATTTTTCCAAGGATCTTCCCCTTCTCCAGCTCTGCTGTTTACTGACATAAAAAAAGGAAATAGAGCACTTTTGAGCTGTGTGCAAGTTCCAGAAGATATCATTGAGATGTCTAAAAGAGTTATTTAAAAGTATGCAGGGTGGGGGGACAACAAAGAGGAATCACAGAAAAGGAATGACAGGCAGTTCATGAGGGTTGTACCCAGCTGCACATTTACAACCCAAAGCAGCTCAATAGATAGCCCGAACACCTTCACACGGCTCCCTCCCTCACTTTTAGGAAGTTCGTCTTTGGGGCTGAGTGTCCGTCTCCTCAGTATGGTTTTAAAATTTCTACAGTGTATTGGTAAGCCTGATTACTTCTTTAGTACTTTGTGGTATTTTCTTGGAGTATTTTGTCCTTGGTGCACTGGGCACTAATTGCCTGCCAAGGGAATGGTTTCATGACATATCATTTTCTTTTTCCTACCATGATTGGCATGCTTTTGCAACAATACACTTGTAACTATAATGAAGTATATGAGATTGCTCAGAATGCAACATATTTATGAACTTTATAGTAACTGAGGCCCACACACCATTGGTGTTAACCTTTTTTATTATTATTATTTAGTTAGTTAGTTAGTTTGAAGAGCTCCTTTTTAGGCATTTTTCTTTCAAGCTCTTCTAGCTCTTCATTTTTCTTTCAAGCTCTTCTAGCTTATTTTGGAGAGCTAGTGATCAACATCAAGTGGGAGTCAAGTGAAGGACATCTTTTACCAGTAATTGACATAATTACATTAAATGTCCATTATTTTATCTCCTCCTCTTTCTAGTAATTTACCTTTCCAACTTTGACAGTGTACCAGTAGAAATATCAAGTGCTGTGCAGTATTTCAATTGTTTTAATTAACACGGCACCTCTTTTGATGCAAGTGACATAACATATAGTGAAAGATTCTCCATGGTAAAGAACTACTATCAAAGGTGGTTTTATTTTTGTTTTTATTTTTCATTGTCCTGCTGTGTTATTAAATCTGAATAAATTAAATTAATCTTTCCCGGGTCAAGTCTGTTCTAACAGTAATTGGTGAGTGATCTCCCTGTCCTTAACTCATAAACTCCTTCTTTATATTTTTTCCTCCTCATCTTGCTGAGGATGGGGAGAGAGAGAGTGGCTTGAAGGGTACTAGGCAGCCAGCCATTTCTTCACACCTAGTCTGAAGAAATGCCACCCAGTTCTAGAAAAGTGTTCCTAGGGAAGTCTTCTGTCCCTCATCTTCAAGGCACAGTCTGGGGCTTGCACCCACTGTAGGGGCTTTTGAGCTTCCTCACTGTTTGTGCAGAAGTTACAGACTCCCTCCATGCTCTGTCCTCGGTACATGCTTGCCCATCCCTGCCCCCTGGCATGGTTTCCAAACCCGAGAGTGTGCTCACAGGGAAAAAGCATTCTGCCCCTTTCCTCTAGGGGGAACTGTCTGACCCAAAGCGCAGTACAACCATAAGCAAGTAAACAGAATATGCAATATCCAGGGTGCCTGCACTAACCATGGAACAAATATAGAGTTCTGTTACCCATCCTAAAATTCAACTCCAGAACTCTATTGTTCTACCTGCAAAGAAACTTAATTTCTTGTCTAAATTTAGTCACTCTTGACTAGTTCTCATGACAACTCTTATCTGTAGCAGTAGTTTTAATAGATCTCTTTTTTCCTTCTGGCATTTGCCTTTTTTGTGCATTTATAGACAGCAGTCATATCCCTCCTCTGCTATTTTTTGTGAGCTAGTGAAGTCAACTTCTGGTCTATTCTAAGTATCTGGGTTCAATATGCTCCAACTCAACAGAAAGCACCACAGCTTTTAAAAGAGGCAAACAGCCCTTCTCCCTTTTCACAGTGTTCATGCATTCATGTAGTCACACAATGAATCAGATGGGAGAATGAGACTAACCCTCAAGTCTGTGTTCTGCAACAGCACAGGTTTATTCCAGTTATTCCTGCTAAAAATCCTCTCTAAAACTCTTTCTATAAAAAAAGTGTATTTCTTCAAAGTAGGTGACCAAAGGTGAATGCAACATTTTAGGTGCCTACTGGGACTCACACACAAACACTGTGCTGGAAATTGCTCATGCAGTACCATCAAAGACTGCATTTGCTATTTTCTTATCTCTATCTCTCTAGCAAAAATGGAAACTTCTCAAGTTTTCAGAAAACAGCTTTGTACCATAATGAAACTAAGACTGTCAAAAGTTTTCATGAACTATTGAAGGAAGCACTATACAAAAAATATTTACTTTTTAAAGTCATACAATCACTAGTGAAACAAAGACAAACTAAAATCCAAATGAGGGGCAGAATGTCTACAAACCACATAGACATTTAGATCACCAGGGTATTCACCAGGGTATTTGCTTGTCTGCAATGAGTCCTTGAATTAACCAGAAATTAAATCTGAACATTAGATCATGTTTCTAAACAAATTTCCTTAGAATAGGCATATTTGTGCAAATAATGTTCAAAGTATATGTATATATATTGCATACTGGCAGTGTTAACTCAAATATTTTCACTCATTTTTTTCTCTAGTTATACAATAGAACCAGCACCTCCTGACTCACAGTTTAATGTTTTATCTATTAATTTCTTATGATCTAAGGTGTTTTCTGTCTTGAAAATGTTTGAGCTTCTCCCATCTTCTAATTATCTGAAACAATTCATCCTTCCTTTTTCATTTGTACAGATATTTCATAACAAACTGGTAGTTCCTAACATCCTAACATGCAGTCATGGGGCAACTCAGTATGCTTTTTTTTTTTTTTTTTTTTTTTTCCCCCTCTAAAAAACTGGTTCTTTATTTCCATTTTATTGTCTATCTTTTAACCACTTTTAATCTATGGCAGAATTTAAATTCTGACGACCAATGTTTCTTAAAAGTCAATTGTGAGGACCTTCAGCCAGTCTTTTGTTTGCAATTTTAAACACATTATGCTCATCCATTCCCCTTCACCCACTACTTCTTTCAGCATTTTCAATGAGTTCCAGCAGGTTAGAAAAGCTTTGATTTACTTTTCAAAAATATCTGGTATCTTATGCCATAGTAACCTTGGAGATTAAAAATTTGAATAGCTTCTCAATTTATTTCATGGCACTGCATTATTATTCACCAGGAGGTAATTTTTAGCAACAAGCTTATCTTAATAAACACATAAGAGTTGGCCTAATTCTACTAGGCCACTTCTTTGCAATCAAATGCAGACACACAAAAGGATGTGCAGTGATGTGCCCATAACTGCAGGATAAGTATTATAGATTTCATCGTCAGTAGTATTTTCTCCTTACCAATTAAACTGTGGGTATTCACAAGTTAAAAAATAAAAAATAGAATAGACAGCAGACAGTACCATTTGGAAAACTTGTACAAACATTCTAAATCTATTTATGTTTTTCACTGCAGTTGTTTCTGCTGTCCTGCATCTTTCTGTCATTAACAGTGCAGATGCCTCAGGAGCTCCTAGACTTAAAGACGCATCTATTCAAACATTTGCCAGTGTGGTCAGACATGTACAGGTCCCACAAAAGTAAATCCTACGGATCCTGCTCATATAAACATGGTTCTGGCCACACAACAGGGAGGCACAAGGGCAGGAGGGAGCAGGCTGGTAGAAAAACTCCCCCAACTCATGACCCACTCCATCTCCTTGGCTGAGGTCCACAGATGAAAGGGGTTGGCGGGAAGCAGGATAAGGACGCACATAAACATTCTGGCCACAGTGGCCATAGTGTGTATAACCACATCTATTAGAAAGCTCTCCAAAATACACTAGTCAGCGGAGGCGTCCTTTTGATTCAAATGAGAAGGACTGAGCACACTCCAATTACCTAAAGCGTCTAATAATGGTAGCACTGCAAGGCAAACTGTCTCATCTTTCACTGTCATGTTGTATTTTGTTTTCTTCACCTGGATAGTAAGAAGGAGAAGTATCCTTTCTTTGTAAAGAGACAAAGAGGCAGAAGAGGATTATTGTTTAAGTGACTGCTTGGGGAAGGGAAAGGAGGCAAGAAGAACAGGGAAAGTTACTGCAGGGTCATAAGCTGAAGACAAAAAGGAGAATAACTGTTTGAAAGAATGTATGTCATCCAGGGGTTTGTACTGAACAGTTTCTATAGCTTTTTATGATTGTAACGAGAGCTTGCAACCTAGAGCAGAAAAAGTACTTAAGGACTAAATGGTGGATATGGAAATATCTGGGATACAGAAGGACATTTAGGACTACTTTTTCTGAAATAAAGCTTTTCATAAAACCACTGTTCTTGAAACATAAACCATTTCCTAATTGTTCAGGCTTCTGCCTGATTCAAAGAAGACATTAGTTTTCTGACAGTAATCCTTGCACTGTAACTAGGCTGTGAGGAAAACAAAGGATCCTGTGCCTTGGGACACTTAGTCCCACAAGAATCTGATATTACAAATGGGTGCTATTGGGAGTAGTTTAACAACTGCCTGTGGTTCCTACTGTGCACTACTTTGTTCAATTGCTTTGCCCAAGTTTAATTATCCTAAGTAGCTCCACCACTTCATGTTTAAAATAGCCATGAATGAAATGAGGAGACATTTTCTCTGACCCTTCCAGTGTGTTGTCTCTTGATCTCCTCTATAATAGCCTTCCCTTGTAATGATTAACTCACTTTCCTAATGTCTTCATAGCCTTAAAGTACTTTGTATTTTCTCACTTGCTTTGATAATTTGTTCTTCAGATTTTCCTATCATCTCATCATCTCTATTTTATATCCATCTTGAGCAGATGCTCTGTTCTGCTGGAACTGATGACAGTTTTTGTTTCAATAATTGCTTTCACCCTTTTGTGTAAACGCCATGAATTAAACTAATTTTTTTGTATCTCATCCATTTGGGAGAAATGGAAATAAAGCCCAAAAGTTCTTCTATGTCTCTTTCTATGGAAGTTTTTTCTATTTTTCGTGCATCTTAAAGAATGTTAACTCCCCACCACCATCACCACTCCACCCCAGCTTCCATAGGTTGACATTTTCAACATTTTATACAATTTTAACCTGCAGAGTTGAAACAGAGGATGTTTTTTTCATGGTAGGATTGCATCACCCTTGTCAGCTTTGCTGTCCTCATCTAACATACTGAGCTGCAGCCCGCCTACTAGTGATATGAGGAATATTTCTTGTTTGGTGTACTGAACTGTTTTATCTCCCAAGATAAAGATTTACAAATGACATATAATCACTACTTCTGTACACTCTAAAGGCCTCAGATAAAATTAAAACTCAGTGTGGTAGACACTTTGAATAAATTGTTATGATGCATTCCTTGATATAAAGAATGTTTAGTTGAGCGTGGATGAGACAGCCATGAGGACAGGGGAGGATTGTCTTTAAAATGAAGCAAAAATATTTGTATTTCAATACTTTTCTCATATACATCACAAAAATGTGCTTGCACTACTTTATCATTTATGCAAGCCCTGCAGCTTCTGGTGCTTAATACAGCAGCACAGAATGAAACAATCCAGTTGGATTCAGGACTGTTGCAGAATTACAGAAATGAACGCTGGGGTCTGGCAAAAATTCCATAAATATTTACCACCAAAGGCTGGAGGTTTTCAGAGTCCACTCCATGCAAATATTGAAGTGTAGAGTGAAAGATGGTTGGCCCATAAATAAGGGAATAGGAAGAGATCAATGGCAGCAGAGACCTTCACTGCTGTCAGGTGCAAGGAGCCAGCCTTCATCAACTAAGCTGGCACTTTGTTCACAAAGGAGTGTTGGCACATGGGCCCAGAGGGATATACAAGCCTGAATTAGGCACCTGCTTTTCCTCATCTAAGTACTTACAGGTGGTGTGTGTTAAAGGGGGAATAAGCTTTCCAAACACAAACCCATAAAAAGTGAACACACCAACCAGGGCTCCATCAGCTAACCTGTAGGGATGTCACAGGAATCATAAGGACACTAGGAAGACATGCCAGAAATCTACAGCAAAGCCTGAAATTGAAACCACTTGTCTCAGGCTGGCTTCAAAATAACCACCCGGTCCATCCTCCTCCTTGTCTTTCAACAGGATGCCACCTCTGCAGAGTCTCTGTGACAGCAGCTGAAGGACAAGGCCTGGTGCTCCAGGGCTGGGATTTTTCGGACTGCCATAGAAGCTAGGAATGGGCTCTGCCTTTGGGGCATCGTGGGGCTGTCTGGGACAGCACAGGGAGGGAATTTGGGCAGGAGCAGGATGTGTTGCAGGACAGACAGGGTCTGGCTGAGAAGGCAGCACCCAGATTTGTGAGGAGGCATCTGGAGAGTAGAAGTTATGTCCATCTCTTCAGTAAGATTTTCACAGAGGATATGGGTTGTTGATCTCTGGAAAGGTTTCTACAGCTTTTTTTTTTTTTCCTCAAACACCACTTCCATTTTTCCTTTTACACCCATTCTCCTTTCTCTGACCACTGCAGGCCTGGACAACAACGTGAACAGATCACAGCACTTTGCTATGTTTTCCACCCTTGGCTGGTCAGCGAGAGGTTTTTGAAACTTTCTGTAAGGCCTATCTATGGGTAAGTTCATATAGCAGCACCAACCCATGCTCCATAATGGTCCTAGAGGTTGCTGTACGTTCCATCAGAGCTGTAGGGAAAGCGATTCCTCCAACTACTTGTCCTCTCTATGTGAAAATTCCTCGAAATACAGGTTCTTATTCACAGGCTGATTGCCTGTTTATTCTGGTTCCTGGGGTCTTTCCTGGGAACCCCTTTGGGGCTTTTCCTTGTTATGCCTACACACATTCTTCTGGTTTTCCATATTCACGGACAGTGTTGCCTTGGTCTTTTTTTGTATACATTAATGTATGTGTATTTATATGTGAGCACTTCCCAATCCAAAGGAAACGGACAATCGGGGGATGCTCTTCAACTCTGCAGGTATGACAGGTAAAAAAAAAAAAAAAAAAAAGGCAGCAAGGAAAAAAGCTGGGGGTGATGTCAAAAATGGTGGCTTCTTGGTGCCTTCCTGTTCTGATGTAATTCTGGATAAAGTCGAAGGGACATCTCTTCCTGCCAGCCAACTACATGGCAGTCTGGGAAAGCATGAGCCATGATGCTTTACAAAATGGCGAGTCCCCACTTGGAAAGGAGTTGAGGTAAATTGGGCATCAAAGGGCTGGAGCACCTCTCCTGTTGAGAAAGATCGAGAGAGATGGAGATGTTCGGCCTAAAGAAGAGAAGGCTTCAGAGAGACCTCATTGCAGTCTTTCAGTATTTAAAGGGGGCTTATAAAAAAGACGGAGAAGGACTTTTTACTTGGGCAGATAGTGATAGGACAAAGGCAGAATGGCTTTACACTAAAAGAGAAAAGATTTAGATTAGATGTTAGGAGGAAATTCTTCACTCAGAGGGTGGTGAGGCACTGGACAAGGTTGCTCAGAGAAGCTGTGGATGCCCTATCCCTGGAGGTGTTCAAGGCCAGGCTGGATGGGGCTTTGGGCAACCTGATCTAGTGGGTGGCATCTCTGCCTATGGCAGGGGGTTGGAACTAGGTGATCTTTAGTGTCTCTTCTAACCCAAGCCATTCTGTGATTCCATGACTTCTGAGGGAAGTGGGACACATGACAGCCAGAAGAGGCAGGACTTCTGCTGGAAGTTTGGGGCAGAGCATCCATTAACTCTGGTCTCTTGTAGCAATTGTCTTTCTACAGTTTGACAAATCTGTGATGAAGATTTGCTTTATTAGTGTTAACTGGAATAGGATTAAGATGTCATTAGCATCTTAAAAGAAATGAGGAGAAAAAAAAAGTAACATCTGCTAGCAAAATTTCCTACAAGAAGTAACAGATGTGATTCAAAAAGGCCTCTCTGAAAGCATTTTAAGATTTAATTATTTAGTAGACCTCACCGTGTAGAAGCAAAACTCCCACAGATTTCTGAGCCATAAATAGCAGATTCAGATTACAGTTGAAGGGAGTTAATGCTAATGAAAGAGTGGACACATTCTATAGAAGAAGCTATGTAAAATGTCATTTGTAGAGACATATCCAGAAGAGATCTAATTTAAATACTATACAAAAAAAAAAAAAAAAGCATAGAAAAATGCAATTTTTATATGAAGGATAAATTCCAATTCATTCCCACAAATGCAATGATAAAATTACCGATGCTTACAGCATTGAAAAGGGAACAGGATGTGCTAGTGATTAGAGGGGAAAAAAAATAACCTGACAGGGATATGGAGTACATGACTGAAAAGGTGTTTTTATCTTGTTTTTATCTCTAATTCTGTACTCATTTATTAACAAATTTACTCTGTGCTTCGTATGATATCATGCATTATTCAAAAAACTTCTGAAAATTTAACAAAACATAAGCAATGTGAGGAGAATGTCATAATACACAATTTTAAATCTTGTTAAGCCAAAAGGTTGCTTTAAAAAAAATATCTGCTAAGCGTACCAACACAAACAAGCTGTTTTCCACACAGCATGAAGCCTGGTTTTGTTTGCCTTGTTTACTAGGGTTTTTCCATGCCAGGAGCCCTGTGTACAAAGCGGTACAGGAGCTGAATAGAATGCTGCAAGTAAACGAATCATTACAGAAAGGAAAACACAATTCTTACTCATTAGGCTCATAATTCCTATTCATTAGTATATTCTTTCCCCTTGATTTAGAAGTAAGAAGGAGGAGGGTTGGGGTTTCTATGAGAAGTACATAGGTTTCCGAAGTGCAGCAATTCTATCAAAAAGGCTGCAAGGAGTTAAGAAGGAGCGCGTGATGTCTGCGTGCAAGCCCATGCTCCAACCAAAGCAGGTTACATCTTTTATCTGCAGGTGAAATTCTATATTCTGAACAGATATAAGTCATGGCAATGTAGCGCTGCCACAAGACCTGAAGCACTGAGTGGAGAGAAATGATAATAGCATCCAGTCTCCTCTCCTGGAAATCTGCTGTATAATTAAGAGTTTCCAGTTGAATGAAAACTCTCATTGTTCCATTCCTTTACTGACCTTTACTTTGCTCCAAATAATCGCATTTATGCTCTTTGACTTTAGACTTGGTTACAGTTTTCTCCTATTGTTGCTTAAAGATTTCTATTGAAATTATTTAGTTTAAACCCACAAAACCAACACACCACAACAAGACCTGAACATTACTCAATTGTGAGACTCTTTTTGTCTAGAGAACTTGATTGCAGGCAATACTGATAAGTGAGAGTCAGCAGACTCCATGATAAATTTATAACTGATAGACTGAGATTACAAAGGGCTCTTGAGGTTTACAGACCCAAATAAAGTTAAACAGCATTTGAGCTCTTGAATTTAAAGGGAGCTTTTTGCAGCTATCACAATTTGGCATCACAATTATTGTGACTATGCCTATTACAACAAGAGAATCTCAAATGAATCTGAGTCTTTAGAAATAAGTATTCCAAAATGTGGATACTTCACCAGAAAAACTTTTTCTCCACCCCAAAAGCCTAAGAATTTCCTATATTAGTATTTATTAAACATAAGGGTACACACCACAGTTTTAGAGACAAACATCATCTTACAACAAGAAGCTAAGGAAAGCTGTCAGTATGGCTAGAGAAACTACCTAAAAATAATTTTTCTCTGTCTGTGGTATAGGAAAGATGATAACCATACACACCTAGATTTAAAGGGCTTTTTTCCCATAAACTTCTCTACTGAGTTGCTTTCTGCTGACTGGATATGTAGATGATATGTGGATTAGGCAGCAGACAGATCAGCTATCTAAATGCCATCATGAAACAGCTGCCACCTTCTTTTCTATCCTGTTAATGCTAATCTTCCAAATCTGAAGCAGGCTCTGGTATTATTCCAAGAAAGACAATAATAAGAGCAATGGACCCAACAGAACACTATGCAAAATGACATGTCACATTAGAGGAACACTTTGTTTTCATCTGAGGATTCAAAGTGTTGGAGGCAGCACATTTTGAACAAAACTCATGGACTGAAACCTTGAGAGCTTCACAAATCACATTTTGTTTGCAAGCCAACGCAGCATTTTTTTTCTAATTGCCAAGCTGCTGATTTTAATGTAGAGTGGACCCTGTCAATGGGCTGGGATTAATGTTGTGGAGATGCTGTAAGCACCTAACAGGAAATAGCATTTGTTCTGATAAAATCATCTTTGCTACTTGTACCTGCAGTTTTTGATTGTAGGGAGAAATCCATGGCCATGATTTTGATTCTAGGGAGAAGTCCAGGGTAGTTTCTAAGCATCTGGGGACCTGTTACGTATTTACCTGTGTTTTGTTCATTATTATAATTATATTCACTGTCTGGAACTTAAACACCATGTGCACTGGGTCTTTTTTCCTCCCTTCTCTACAGCCCCATTTTCTGAACTCCTTGAACCTTGTGTTAAACCTTTCAGTCCTATTTTGTGTTGTTGTTAGCCGTGAGACATTGAATCTCTGGAGTATATCTGCATACATTTTCATTTTTGTGCCTTATTGTGTCTTTTCTGCTTATTTATGTCCACTGGAGACTGTAGTGGTGCCAGTGTAGTTTCTTGTGTGTCTCACATGTAACAAAGGTAAGATGCTATGAATAAGGAGTTATGAAAACCTCTGAAGTCATTTAGATGTGCCAGGACTGTCTGCTGTTAAAATCTCTGATACCTGGACATTATAATTAACGACATATCAGCATTTCTAGCCATAGCTTCAAAAAGTTCAAGCCATTTTGTTAGAAAGACCTTTGTAAGAATGTTGACTAAATATTAGAAGATCATTCAAACTACCTGAAATCTGAAATAACATGGGCTTGTGTGAAGTTTCCATATTAGTCCATCAGATCCCTAGTGTGAACTCCACATTTCCTTTTTGTTAGCACAATTGAATAAGGTGGTGCAGGTGTCCCACATGCATGCATAGCCCAGGCATCTATCTGGCCACATTGTGAGCAATGGTTGGAAAAGAATCCTCCACTTTCTGAAGACAACCATGTGGTCAAACGCATACACACATGGTTCCTATAAACAGGCAATGAGAAATGAGAATTCATTTGTTTTATACAGCTACAAATCCAGCTGGTTAGAGCTGTAATGAGAGCTTAAGACTTTCCATATTTTATCCTCCTGGCGTAATTTTAAGTGTTTGCATCTGTAACAGGCTGCTAAGCCCTATTAAGCAGTTAGTAATCCATTTAAAACACATATAAAATACACCTGCAATATAAAAAGTGACCAGATTAATTTTTACCTTTCACTGTTTGACATCAATTTTTTAACATTTTTAAACCATTTTATTAGATCATCCATACAGCAGGCATGCTTTGGCCTGGCAGATTTTCACAGGGATGTGCTTGAAAGTTGACATCAGCCCTGCCTGCCAGAGCATGAGTAGGCTTCAAAGTGTTGCTCTCCCTTTCTTGCCTTGCATGGAACGTGGTTTCTCTACATAGCAGTCAAGCGTCATCCCCATTCACCTGAAAGAAGCAAATTTTGCAGCTCTGTGTTGTAACACTGACATGACCTGTCTCTGATGCTTCAGGGCTGGGTGGTAGGACATGGCATGGCCAGGTAGGACCCCGTCACCTGCCAGGGAGAAGTCACAGGAGCAGGTGCCATTCATGAAGTACAACAGGGATGGAGGCCAACACTGCGAGTTGCTTGAGGGCCCTCACCTCTTCTCCTTTCAACCTGATAGTGCCTGCTCTAGCCTGAGTACACATTTGACCATGATAGACTGCGAGGGTGCCAAGAGTAATGAGTCATTGTGACCATTTTCTCTTCAGAGAAACACCTGTGTGCAAACCAGGATAGATCCTGCAAACTTGCAAGCCTGACAGGAGTGACAGCCAAAAACAACATGACATCTTCTACATGCATTCTGAGTAAATTGGAAAATCACTGTGTGGTGAACAAGTCCAGCAGATAAATATGACCCTAAATGACATGACACCGATGTCTGTTTCCTGTGCAACAAGAACTTACCCCAATGTAAAGTTAATACCTTCATGCTTTGGACAGGCATAGAGCTGATTCCACTGACAGCCAGCTGAAGAGGCCTGAATAATTTTAATAGGAATTTATCTTTTTCCTCTGCATGTCAAGAACTGGGAAAAGTCGGTAAAGAAAATGATTTCAGAATTTTCTGGTGTTTGCTAAAAAACTTATTCATTGTACTAGCAATTTCTTCTGCCCTAGTGAAGGAATGGGTGACATTTTTCAGGATTATACAATGCTGCATGTTCTTCGGCTGAACCAATGGTTGAGTCCCCAGGACAGGGTGGTAATTGGCTCAGTGCATATCAGTTCTGTTTGACTCTCCTTTGTGAACACAAAGGCTGGGAGGTAGCCAAGGAAAGGAAATGTACAGCAAAACACAGCTGACGTGAGCATCATCATAAACAAAAGCAGATGTGCCTCTTTACATACTCAATGTGGGGGAGGTGGGAGCAAGATAAGTGTCAACAACAAAAAGAAGCTGGTACCCAAACACAGGAGGCTTTACAGTCAAAGAAAAGATGTTGTCACTGATCTTAAGTAGCATTTGCAGATCACTAGAGGATGTGAACTGTGAGGAAATGATCATTGTGGATACCAAAACCAGTAAACAGTGCAAATAAATAAAACAAGTGTGGTGAAGGAGTTCAAGGCTTCCAGTGAAATATTGTTCACACTAGCGCTGGCAAACCCAGAGTCCTTCACAGAGATTAGATTGATCAAAGATCATTACTACCCTGCCATGTAGTGTGCACTCCCAGATGCAGTCTGTTCTTTTGGCAGCAAACCAAAGGGAAACAATGTAAAAAATTAAATATGATTTAAATTTGAATTGCTCTCATGCAGATGATAGCACTCTCAAAATTCAAGATGCCTTGGAGTTCTCTGTATGTCTATCTTATGGGTTACGAGAAGGTTATTGTTTCCATTATGTCAAGTCTACTGTGAATGTAATGGCTTCCATTTTTATTGGCACACAGTGTTTTCACTGAATGTCTCACTGATAATAAATGGAATGACAGAAGGTCTTTCTGGACCCACCTAAGACAAAGGTTGCACTGAATTAGGAGTTTTACCTACCAGTTTCACAGATATCACTTTCATATGTGAAAAACAAAACAAAAGAAAACCCACACACATTTCTGTCTAAATACAGACAAAGGATGGGTGGGTGAGAAGAAAACTGGTAGGTAAGGTGACTTTCCAAGGTTATTTTAGTGTCACATCTAAAGTTCTTGATTGAAAATACATCTCTTGGTTGTCATGTCTAACTATCCTTTGGGTTAAATCCCTCAGTGCTGTTGGCACCAGGGTACATTAGATAGAACAAAGTATTCAGAAAGGAAGACTTTAGTAAGATAAAAGGTTCTGTACTTAACTATAAGAATCAATAAAATAATGGCTCCTAAATAGTGTGTTTGTATCTTAAAATTAACAGAAGTCAGTATATTTCCAATACATGTCTCAGTAGCTTTCCTGTAAGTTTTTCCCTTCCACGGGGATGCTGGTGAAGGCTGTGAGGGCTGTCCTTAGACTATAGGTGTTTGGGGGCAAGTAAGAGGTCTGCATTCTTCATTGCACATCACGGTCAGATAACTGGTCACAGCAGGGATGCCTAAACACTGCATCCAAGTGAAAGAATAAATTTTCTCCTTTCTTGGTTTTGAAAAAGTTTTTTTCTTGGCTCATGTGCAGCATTATGCACCCTGATTTTGGTAGTTACCATCTTTGAAACTACAATCTCATGTCTAGCTATTGTTTAGTGGGTCACTGGGGATGCAAAGGGCTATATGAGAGTGAATCATTTTAGTATTAATAGCAAAACTGTTCATTCATATCATGAGAAGTTCTATCTCATGGCTATTATCCATGACAGATGATTGCAGTTGAATTGTAATTAAAAGAAAAGAGAATTTTCTTCAGTGCTGTCTATCTAGAATTATGTTACCTTAGTATTGTGACAAAGAGATAAGATAGAAAATGAAGAGTTGCACATGAAAAATGTGTGTTTGTATACATCCAGCTTTCAGTATGCAGCATGCACACTGAAAATTTCTACTCATAGATTCTTTAAAGAGCAGGAAAAGTGGGTTTGCAAATGATTTTCCAGCATTATTCTGGTTTAAGCCTTACGGTTTTTATCATAAGGCCATTTTATGTTTTTGCTTTGTTTTATTTTGTTTTGTTTATTCTTTACATTCTTTTAATATAAATGTTTTTTTTGTTTTCTTGTTCCTGTTTTTTCCTAATTGCACTGTAGTGCAAAAGACCAGGAACAGCAGTAAGATTATTAAAAATTTAAAAGGACCTCTAAGGTAAAATAGCAAGGGATGCTTGACAATGCTATTGACAATTTTGGAGTTGTTTTTTTTTTATTCCATAAACTGATTCCTTTTCAGGGCATCTACAAACCACAGGACATGGTGAATAGGTTTTCAGGCCAGAGGGGATATATTTCTTAAGAAAATACTAGGAGTTGCAGGAAAAGAAGGAAGGAAGGAAGGAAGGAAGGAAGGAAGGAAGGAAGGAAGGAAGGAAGGAAGGAAGGAAGGAAGGAAGGGAGGGAGGGAGGGAGGGAGGGAGGGAGGGAGGGAGGGAGGGAGGGAGGGAGGGAGGGAGGGAGGGAGGGAGGGAGGGAGGGAGGGAGGGAGGAAGGGAAATTATGGTTTAAGCTCTCCTTTTTTGGTCATTTGCTGTTGTGACTAAACAACTAGCACAACTGATCACCAATGAGAATTCATTTATTGAGTATTGTGAGTTTGTGAGCTGCTTAAGATTAACTCACAAAACTGAAATACTCAATTCAGTCAAAGTATTAAAATAAGGCCTGGAAACAAATTTGTGACATTCTACATATTCATATGTTTTGAGGAAAAAAAATATGTTTACAACTACAGAGCTGAGATTTATGATGCAAATGTTTACATTTCTGTTTTACCCCTGGAAAGAAAACAATCCCACGCATTCTAATAAGAAAGCTGACGTCTGAACTGCAATATATACACTGAGAGAATCTCTTCATACCAGATAACATATTTGGTAACAATTCCGTGCCAAAATTTACTTAAAAAACAAAACAAAACAAAAAAAAAAAAAAAAAAAAAGAAAAAACAGCACTCTAAATTGTAAGATATTAATATATCTTACACTTCAAAAACTTATTCGCGGTAGATTTTCCATCCCACTTTCTCATGTCCTCTCCATGGTCTCGTAAGTAAAACCACAGGGTGGCACGGGGTGAGTACCCACCATATCGTCTTCCTTGTGTGGGTGAACGCCTACCCCTGACAGCTGAGACACTGCTTTGTACAGGTGCGAAGGAGAATAATCTCTCTTCAAGTTGGTGAACCTTTTCAGAAAGTTTCTCCCAAGTGTTCTCCTTTGGTCGGTGGGCACTGGTTGGTTCAGGTGGGGAGGACAATAGATTCTCTTCAAGTTGGTGAACCTTTTCAGAAAGTTTCTCCACAGCTGAGACGCAGGCCTGTAAGGAAGAGGAGAGACTTTCTTCGTACTGCCGGAGTTGTTTAGCCGCTTCACCCACTGTGGGTTCCTCATCCTCTTTCCAGGCCATTATTGCCAATAAGCTGGCATATGATGATGGTGCACTCCGTACAAACTTCCGCCACATGGGTCGTGTACACTTGACTTCATCTGGATCTGTGGATGTTTGTTTGAGGTCTGGATCCTCATAAATCACTTCCCGTACGGCTAATTCCCTCAGGTACTGGATTCCCTTCTCCATAGTGGTCCACTTGCCTGGTAGACATAAAATATCTTCCTTGAAGGGATACCTTTCCCTCACAGCTGAGAGGAGACGCCTCCAGAGGCTGGTGGGTCGTGCTCCATCTGCAATTGCTTTGTCAATGCCGGCGTCTCGAGCAAGGGATCCCAGCCGCTTGGCTTCCCTGCCGTCTAATTCCACACAATTGGCTCCAGAGTCCCAGCACCGGAGCAGCCAGGTGACAAGCTGCTCACCTATACAGCGACCAAAATCTTTTCGCACATCTCGTAGCTCGCGCTCGTTTAGGCTTCGGGTAGTTACTGTTGCTCTTTCGGCATCCTCATCTTCCTCCTCCTGAATCCTTGACGGCCCAGCGTCGTCATCATCTTCGTCATCTCTATACTTAGTTTTGGCAGAAGCCTTACCTGGATTGGCAGAAGACTCTCTGCGTTCTAAACGACTTGAATTTCTGTACCATATTTTCACCTTCTCTACAGGGGCAGCTTGCACTGCTACTGCTCGTTTCTCTGACTTTGTTACAGGGTCTGCCACAGGGGTTGGAATGCCCTCTGCAGGGTCAACTTGCACTGCTACAGCTCGTTTCTCTGACACGGCCACAGGAGCTGGAGCGGCTACAGGAGCTGGAGCAGTTGCAGGAACCGGAGCTGTAGCGGCTACAGGAGCTGGAGCTGGAGCTGGAGCAGTTGCAGGAGCTGCTGAGGGAGAAGGTGAATCGAGTCAGTTTGCAGAAGTGAAAGCCATTCAGCTGGCTTTAGACATTGCTGAACGAGAAAAATGGCCAGTTCTCTATCTCTACACCGATTCATGGATGGTAGCAAATGCCCTGTGGGGATGGTTACAGCAATGGAAGCAAAACAACTGGCAGCGTAGGGGCAAACCTATCTGGGCTGCTGCATTGTGGCAAGATATTGCTGCTCGGGTAGAGAACCTGGCTGTGAAAGTACGCCACGTAGATGCTCATGTGCCCAAGAATCGGGCTACTGAAGAACATCAAAACAACCAGCAGGTGGATCAGGCTGCTAAGATTGAAGTAGCTCAGGTGGACCTGGATTGGCAGCATAAAGGTGAATTATTTATAGCCCGATGGGCCCATGACACCTCAGGCCATCAAGGTAGAGATGCAACATACAGATGGGCTCGTGATCGAGGGGTGGACTTGACCATGGACGCTATAGCACAGGTTATTCATGACTGTGAAACATGTGCTGCAATCAAGCAAGCCAAACGGTCAAAGCCTCTTTGGTATGGAGGACGATGGCTGAAATATAAATATGGAGAGGCCTGGCAGATTGATTACATCACACTCCCTCAAACTCGCAATGGCAAGCGCCACGTACTTACAATGGTGGAAGCAACCACCGGATGGCTGGAAACATATCCTGTGCCTCATGCTACCGCCCGGAACACCATCCTGGGCCTTGAAAAGCAAGTCCTATGGCGACATGGCACCCCAGAAAGAATAGAATCAGATAATGGGACTCACTTCCGAAACAACCTTATAGACACTTGGGCCAAAGAACATGGTATTGAATGGGTGTATCACATCCCCTATCATGCACCAGCCTCCAGGAAAGTTGAACGATACAATGGCCTGTTAAAGACTACCTTGAAAGCAATGGGCACTGGGACGTTCAAAAACTGGGATACGCATTTGGCAAAGGCCACCTGGTTAGTCAATACTAGGGGATCTACCAACCGAGCTGGACCTGCCCAATCAAACCTGTTACGTACTGTAGATGGGGATAAAGTTCCTGTAGTGCATGTAAAAATATGCTGGGGAAAACAGTCTGGGCTACTCCTGCCTCAGGAAAAGGCAAACCTATTCGTGGAATTGTTTTCGCTCAGGGACCTGGATATACTTGGTGGGTGATGCAAAAGAACGGAGAGGTCCGGTGTGTACCTCAAGGAGATTTAATACTGGGTGAGAATAGCCCATGAACTGAATTACACCATGTTAAATAGTATATTATACTGTATGTTATCACTACCATGATTACTATAGGTGACTAATTAGAATGTATGGAAAAGAGTGTAACCTGAGCATGACATAAATGGTATGGAATAAGGGGTGGATAGATGTCCTGGTTTCAGTTAGCACAGAATTAATTTTCTTCCTAGTAGCTGGTGGAATGCTGTGTTTTGGCTTAGAATGAGAAGAGTGCTGATAACACCCCGATGCTTTAATTGTTGCAGAGCAGTGCTTATACTAAGCCAAGGACATCTCAGCCTTTGCTCTGTCCTGCCAACGGGCAGGCTGGGGGGTGCAGTAAGAGCTGGGAGGGGACAGACCCAGGACAGGTGACCCAAACTAGCCAAAGGGGTATTCCATACCATCTGACGTCATGCTAAACAATATATAGGGGTGGCTAGCCGGGGGGAGGGGGCCGGACTGCTCGGGGTTAGGCTGGGCATCGGTCAGCGGGTGGTGAGCAATTGCATTGTGCATCACTTGTTTGTACATACTATTATTACTTTCGTATTATCCCCATTGTATCATCATTATTATTATTGTTATTATTATTTTTGTTATTTTTTTTTCCTGTCTTATTAAACTGTCTTTATCTCAACTCACGGGCTTCACTTTCCATTTCTCTCCCCCGTCCCAGAGAGGGAGGGGGGAGGGTGAGCGAACGGCTGCGTGGTGTTTAGCTGCCGGTCGGGTTAAACCACGACATTATGGAACAGATTGCAAGATTGCACCTGATGACAAAAAATAAAAATAAAAAAATGTTTAGCTACTAAAAGAGCAAACTCCTGGTGAATCACTAACTTTAAAGCAACCAGGGCAGCACAAATTATTTGTTTACAATAATTCTAATTTATCTGTTAGCAGAACTGCACTATTTTTGCAATATAACCTAAATAAATGGTGTGTGTTACTGTTCAATAGGAGATAACTAGCTTAAAACTGTATCTTGAAGTTTACTATACAGGGAGAATTTATGTCAAGTTTGCTATACTATACACCAGTTGAACATTGTGACCAGAGACAAGAAAAAGGATGAGGTATTTAATTCCTTCTTTGCCTGAGTCTTTATTAGTAAGACAAATAATTTCTCAGAATAGCCAACCTGCTGAGTTGTAAGACAGAGAGGGAACAGAATGAAGCCATCATAAACCAGGTGGAAATGGTTAGCAACCTACTACACCACCTGAACACACACAAATCTGTGGGGCTGGATGGGATCCACCCAAGGGTACTGAAGAAGCTAGTAGAAGTGGTTGCCAATCCTCTTTCAATAATTTACCAGCAGTCTTGGCTGATCAGGGAGGTCTGAGTCTACTGAAGGTTTGTGGATATGGTGCCCATCCACCAGAAGGGTAGGAAGGAGGATCCAGGGAATCAGAGGCCTGTGAGTCTGGCCTCCGTACCCAGGAAGGTCTTGGAGCAGATCATCTTGAGTGACATCACATCATGTATGGGACAGCCAGGTGAGCAGCCCAGGTCAGCATGGGTTTAACAAAGGCAGGACCTGCTTGATTAACCTGTTTTCCTTTTATGATGAGACAACTTGGACTTCAGCGAGGTTGTTGATGGTGTTTCCCACAACGATCCCCCTGGGGAAGCTGGCTGCTCATGGCTGGGGTAGTTGTATTTTTTGATACAACAGTAATAAACTGGCCAAATCTCCAGACAGTCATTGTAAATGGAGTTAAATCCAACTGGTGGCTGGTCATGCGTGTTGTTCCCCAAGGCTCAATATTAGGGACAGTTTTCATATCTTTATCAATGGTCTTGATGAGGGAACTGAGTAAAAGCTCAGTAAATTTTCAGACAACTCCAAATGAAGGGGGATGTTGATCTGCTTGAGAGGAGAAAGGCTTTGCAGAGGGATCTGGTAGGCTGGTACAGTGGGATATCTCCAGTTGTATGGCATTGTCCAGTAGTTAGTGCTGGCTGCTGCATTCAGATTGTAATAACCCCATGTAGCAGTATTGGCCTGGGAAAGAGTGGCCGGAAAGCTGCCTGACAGAAAAGGATCTGGGGGTGTTTGTTTACAGTTGGCTGAAAATGAGCCAGTGTGCCCAGGTGGCCAAGAAGGCCAACGGCATCCTGGTCCACATCTGAAATAGAGCAGCCAGCAGGACCAGGGAAGTGATTGCCCCTCTGTATGCAGCACTGGTGAGACCAAACCTCAACTATCATGTTCAGGTTTGGGCCCCTCACTACAAGAGATATTGAGTTGCTCGAATACATTCAGAGAATAACAATAAGTATGGATAAGGGATCAGAAAGCAAGAGTTATGAGCAGTGGCTGGGGGAATTGGGGTTGTTTAGTCTGGAGAAAAAGAGGATGAGAGGAGACCTCACTGCTCTCCACAACTACCTGAAAGGAGGTTGTCACCAGGAAGGTGTTGGTCTCTTTTGTCAGATGACACATAATAGGACATAAGGAAACAGCCTCAAATTTTGCCAGTAGAGGATTAGATAAGATGATAGGAATAATTTCTTCAGAGAAGGTATGGTTAGGCATTGGAACAGGCTGCCTAGAGAAGTGGGGGTTGACATCCCCATGTATATAAGAGATGTGCAGATGTTACTTAGTGACATGGTTTAGTGGTGGACTTCGTGGTAAGGGGGATGGTTGGACTCAGTGAACTGAAGGGTCTTTTCCAACCTGAATGATTCTATGATTCTAAGCAGATGACAAGGTGTTTGCCTGAGTAAAGGTGAAATTTGTCGAAAGTTATTAAAAATTTAGATATAATGGATGCACATGTCCTATTCCTAATGCTTCTAGATAAGAAAGATTTATCTGATCATGGCAGTGTTTACTCTTTCTGTTACTAAAGGCATAAATCTTTGCCCCTGCTTATTAATACATTCAAACTTTCATTCCCTTTCTGCTTAAAATGTAGACAATGTCCCCCAGAGGCTGTTATGTAATATTTAATTAAGTTATTTACCTTGATTCTTTAAAATTGCAAGCTACCTAAATCACAGCCCCCATGTCAGTATTTAAGCAGTAAAAAGTTAAATTTAATAGTAATTTTATGCATACCTTATACACTAGAAATTAATTTAATAATTCCTAGATGATGAAGAAGGTATTTAGATTATCTCTTAACATCATCCCTAAAGGTGTTTACTTTGTATTATGTCATGCAAA
Source organism: Netta rufina (assembly GCF_964035555.1). Classification (NCBI taxonomy): domain Eukaryota; kingdom Metazoa; phylum Chordata; class Aves; order Anseriformes; family Anatidae; genus Netta; species Netta rufina. The sequence goes on along the minus strand of NC_140124.1, from coordinate 148,219,648 downwards.
GATAAGACAAGAGAAACTTGTGTAGTGCAGTGTGCATCATGTATTAATTTATTTCTAATAACTGCTCTTTGCTCCATACCACTGTTTTGTTTCAGGGACTCTTCTGCTCTTTGGGCTCAGTGAATTATTTACTCAATGCCAAACAGTTTTAAAAAATTGTGAGTCAGATTTTCTACAGATAAGGTATGAAAATAATTTGGCCTTAGAATGGCATCATGGAAAAAATAACAAAATAAAAATCTGTGGGTCTGATAATCCTGATTAATGCAAGCTGGAACCAAAGTAAATTGATTAAAAAGAAAGAAGAAAGAAGGAAAGAAAGAGAAGTAGATCACAACTTCAATTGATGTTATTTCAGATTATTCCACTGAAATGGCTTAATTGAGACATCAATTTTAAGGTGAAAAAAAAAAAAATGTTAGTCTATTCTAGTCTGACCTGCATAATCACAGAATTGTATAGGCAACAAAATTCTAGCTAGTAACTCCTATTGAGCTGATAGATCTCAAGATGAGAATTTGGCTCTACACTTCTGGAAAGATCCGTAGAATTTCTCCCAAGGAGGTAGAATTTCATAAGACAACTGTGGTATTTGATTCAGCATTTGCAAAATACATTTACAGTCTTGATCTGTGATGATTGTGAAGGTGTCAATAGCCCATGCTGGCCACTCAAGGAAGAGGTTCACTCCAAAAGAGAGAAGGGCAGTGTTTCAAACGAAAATTAAAACCTTTTTGGAATCCCAAGCTGACAGTGACAAATGTCTAGATGACAAGGTCATATAGCAGGTGCCTTTGTCATTGAATATAAATAAATGTCATACATGGAAAAGATTTCTGATTTTTAAGGGACTTTTAACTGCCACCTTATAATAAGTCAAAAACAAAGAATAGAGAAGAATCCTAGTCATCTATAGAAATAAAGATGTATGAGTGATGTGAGCATCAGACACAGACACAAAAGCAGAACAGAGATACAGCATTTATTTCTTGAGAGATCAGATATTTTCTCAGTGGCTGGATTTTCTGAGGTCAAGATCAGTCTCTTATTTTTCCTGCACACTAGAATTCACAATAAACAGAAAGTGTCTTTGGCTTCAGATAAACGTGTGCATTGTGTTTAAACAGAGATAATAAATATGGTTGGCTTAAAAATGCAATATTTGTGGTAGTAGAAATAAAAATTAGTTGATTCACCCCAGTGAAGTGATAGAGGAAGGAGAACTTAGTGTGCAAATGAGAAACCTGCTTATTCAAGTTGTCTTAGTTCTTCTGCTACCTTGGTGAAGCTACTCTGAACCAATTAAGTCATTATAGATAGTTTTAAGAAAAGTAAGCTTATATATCTGGAGTGCTAATGATCTGGAAACATTGGTGCAACAGCCTTGACGGGGATGTTGGACAAAACAAGCCAATGGCAAGAATGAATGTCCTAGATTTTAGTAGGAGCAGAGCAGTTCTGAATACTTCATTAGGGTCTAAGGCTGCTGCAAGCAGAGTTGTCAAACATACTGGCTAAACAAAAGACAATCCTGATTTTTATTTTTAATTTAATTTTATTTAATTTTATTTTTTTTTTCTGTAAAACACTCCACCATCTCAGTGAAAAACATATAAGTTCTTATTTTTGCTATAACTTAAACATAGCACACACAACTTTAACTCAGCATATTGAAACCAGCCCCACAGGTTATTCAGGGATCACGTGGGAACCTGTCCAAACTGCTGCCTGCTCCAGCTAGCTGTGTCACAGTAAAATGCTGCTGGGGCCATAAGGCAGCTGGACTGGCTTGAAACCAAAAGGAACCCTGTCAGCCATGATAGTCCTCCTCAGTGTACTTGAAATGGAATCCACACCTTCCAGCACCTAGGAGAATGCCCTGAGCTTCCAGCTATTGTATTTGGATGATGATATTGCTGCCTGGCAGAGGAAGCATTCTGCCAGATGCTTCTGGCTAAAGTAAGTTTCCCGCAGCAATGATGAATTCTGCATTGTGTTCACTGAGAAAATGCAGAGAATTTTCTATTCTGGACAATTTATTTTATGTTTGAAGTTGCTTTCCAAATCCTATGAGTAATTCTTGGCTAGGAGCTCTTTTATAAACAACTTATTTCAAGTCCTGAAAAAGCAATGGGACAGATTTTCAACTTGGAAATCAGCTTTGGTCCATGGGTAACATGGACCTGTGATGATTTAGATTAGCTGGAAATTTAGCCTGACATGTCTTGATAGGCCATGACAAGTCAAATATCTAATTCTGTTGCTTCATTGAATAAGCAGACACCTTAGAATGAGACCTTAGATGCAAAATATTATCTGGATGTTCACTTGCCTGCAATATTCAGCCACATCTATTTAAGCGTGACAGTAAGTAAGCTGGAAAGGGAAGCACAGGTACTGATTTCATTTAAACTACTGGTATATCTAATCACTGAATTTGAAACCTTCATATCTAATCAGGTCATATTAACAGAGGCTGGGGGAAAAAAAGTAAAACTGATGTGTGCAAGATTCTTTAAAACCCAGGACATGGGTAAGAACCTTTAACTAATTGGATTATTCTTTTTGTCCAGTATTTCAGTAACACTAAGAGGGAAGTCATATCTCTAATGAAGGGTGCAAAGAGCTCACCATACATCATGCTGGGCAGGAAGAAGCTTTGAAAATTAAAAGTAAGCATCCTTGGAGGTCAATTTTGTGAGACAAGCTCTAAAGTCTTTAACTGCCCATATAGATAACAAGAGTCACAGGGATGATATTTAATGATACCATAACTTCAGGTGCAGGGGAATTTTATTAGGGCTTTCTTTCTTGACTTCAAGAGTACTCATTCTTTTCTTGTCGGTCTACCACAGCTGAGGGGCTACATATGATATTATAGGACTGTTCTGCGTTAAAGCTTTGACTTGCTATTTCTGTTTTCCTGAAGGGATACGGTGCAGAAACCTTCTATTTGGCAACAAATTTCCTTGTTTTTTCAGCTAGCATTATCTTTACTCTTTGTTAATACATAGGGGCTATAACTGCATTTGTACTTCCATAACCTTCATGTATTTGCTTCCTTTCTTTTGAACTACAGTACTAGGATTAGGGCAGCCCAATATAGTGAAAGCCAGTCCCCATGACTGACAAAGATTACAACAGTTGCTGGGAAACAATGGCCTAACAAATGGTCTTGTTGTGACCACAAGAATCCATCTCAAATATTTTCCTTTTCCTCATAAGAACAGGTATTGCCTACCAAGGTGTTTTGGTGTTTTGGTTTAACCTGAAAGGCAGTTAAGCGCCACAGAGCCATTTGCTCACTTCCCTCCCAGTAGGATGGTTAAGGGAATTGATTTAAAAAAAAAAAAAAAAAAAAAAAAAAAAAAAAAGTAAAAACTTGTGGATTGAGTTTAATAGGACAGAAAAGGAAGGGTAAAATAATAATGATGATAATATTAAAATAATATACAAAGTAACTGATGTACAATGCAATTGCTCACCACCTGCTAACGGATGCCCAGCCTGTCACCAAACAGCAGAAGCTCCCCTGGCTAACTCCCCCAGTTTTATTGTTCAGCACGACAAGCCTTAGATTTAAGTGCCCACCTTCATACAGTTAAATAACAGTTTCTAGGTTTTCAGGGATGCTCACCAAGCAATTCCTCTGTTGATTTAATTGGGCATTATGGTGCTTAGCAACTCTGCCTTAATTTAGTTGTATAATAGCGCTTAGCTCTAGGCATCCACACAGTAAAAAATTTGTTATCTTTAAAAACTCTGTGAAAAAGTCATCATAACATCATAACAATTCTAACCAATCCCCCTCATCCACCTTTCCAGTGAGGATTTAACATGGTCTGAAAGTTAACCACTATTAGAAAGAAGGAGACCTAGGGGAGCCATACAGCACTGGCAAGGTGATAAACTACCGGCAGTATAATCAGACTGTTACAGCACAAAATTGATAATGTGGAAATACAAGTTCTAATCTCAACGTGATGTGTGGCTTTGGGAAAGTAATTTCAGTTCTCCTTTCAGTTTACTAGCTAATAAGCAGGGAACAGTAAGTTATTCTGAGGATGCTGTGATGTCTAATTAATTTTAGTCAAGCAAGCATTTTGAAGACTGACCATACTAAGCACATTTTTCTAATACTACTAGCAGAAGCAAAAGAGAAATCAATTAGATGTGAGGTGTCTCTTGGGAGGCACAGGTTGAGCACCTGTATTCATCTGCAAGCTTCTTGTACACAAGTCTTTCAGCTCCAAGCTTTCAAATATATTCAGACTCTTAAATATAACCAGTTTACCTGGAAATCACCAACTTGATACCTCTGTGGATCTAAGCATTCTCTTCAAAATGAAATAAAAGCTCCAATTCCTCATAGTGTTTCTGTGACACATTCAAACATAAGACATTTTCTAATACAATAAACAAAAGTCTGTACACTTTTTATATGTCTGTACACTGCCTCTATATGTTTGAATATTCAATAGATTCAGCTTTGGTTTCATGCAAATTTTTTAACCTCTATCAGTCAACAAACTAGTCTGCTATCTGTAATATGGTAAAGGTTGGGATAATTAAGATTGAATTGATCATTCACAACATGTTGAAATGACATATCTGGGCTTTAGAACCAGTGCTGAAGAAAGAGGGGGAAGTTCTCATTTAGCTTCTTCCAGCATCTCTGTTTGCATTTTGGAAACTATCGGGACATCACAAAGGTCATCAGCTTCATTATAATCAAAGCTGAGATTCTGTGGGATGAAAAAGAAAAGCACTTGAATTGTGGGTTTTCTAAATATATAGAGAACTGATTTTCAGCATTTTCTGTTTTGAGATATGACCTTCACAGTTCTTTACAGGAGTTCTATATTTATTGTCATGTCCTCATTATTATCTGGTTTTATCTTATCCACCCATTAAACTATTTATTCTTCCCAAGGTCTTTAGACAACTTCCCAGACAGCTCAAAAGGTTGATGAAAGTCTTTTTATGTTTCCAAAAATCGCGTAATGGTGTTTTACTGTTTAGACTACACTTTGGTGAAATAGTTTTAGTTCTAGAGATGATTCTAGTGGTATAATACTCTTCAAAAATTTCTAAAACTTGAAATATAAAAAATAAATTCTGGAAGTCTCATATGTGAGGCACAGGCTAGTATAAGTGTTCACCATATTTTTGGGGGTGGAGGTGTTGAATATGTAAGTGTGCTAATTGGTTTAGTCAAACCTATGTGATGGCTTACCTCCAACGGTATTTGCTCATCATTAGAAAACATATTTTGAAAATGACATTTGAAAAGCCAGTGGTGTTAAACTAGACCTCCAAATAGCAGAAGGAGCCTTAAAGACTTATAGAAGATGCAAATTTTAACCTGTGTCACAGACAAAAGAGACAGATTTTGTGTTGAGATTTATTTATTTTTAATGACAAGAATTTAATTAAATTAAGTGGTAGCTTAGATTTTTGGTTGAATATTTAAATGATGGAGAAAAAATGCATAGCTAATTGTTATCATCTGTAACAATCTATGAGTTTCTGCTCAGACTTATATCCCTGAATTAACTATAGCAAATACTTTAAGTACTTTTAGTCTCATCATCAAAGGAAGATTCTCTATACTACTTTTCTACTTTTTTTTTTTCTTCTTTCAAGCGGCATTGTTTTCCATCTCTTTCAGAATAATATTCTTTTTCCTCACCCCCTTATATTGAGCCTGATAATATGGGTTTTGTTAACAGGAATTTTCCCAAAGGTCATTCAGTGCTGATGCGATGACCCCAAGAGACACGAAGACACCACTATTGCAGTGGTGTGTCCCAGTGACCTGTGTTCACTGCTGTTCTTTCTCACTTCAGCATACTGCTTCAACTTCCTGACACCAGATTCTGTTATATTTCCCCTTGAGGCATTAAACAAATATTTAACTTCTGGTATTTTCTCAGTGTACTCTGTGATCAAGTCACCTTTTAACAAACCAGACTCTGGCCTTTTTACGCATGGTATTTTTACGTGTTTTTGAATCGCTGTTTTGTAGGGAGTTTTTGCATACACTCCAGCTTTTAGATATCTGTCAAATAATGCACACTCACAGAACAGAAGATTTTTCAGTATCATCCCAACCAGTGCTGTAGTCAGAGATAATTCACCTCCATGCACTACTTTACCTTGTTCATTTACTCAAAGGTCACATTTAGTCTTTTTTGTTGCTGCTACGGAGCATATTTAGAAACTGATGTTGAATTGCTTACTCACCATAACCTCTAGTACTTTCTCAGAGTCGTGTTGTTGGAGGAGGCATTATTTGAATCTTTATCAAATGTCTGCATTTCTTGTTCTAAGTACATAGTTTCAGATTTAATTGTATTAAATCATATTTTACTTGAATGGAGCAAGAAAACTCATTCTTCTTATATAAATAGCTGACCATCACTTAGTATTCTGTGAACTGTTGCATTGCTGATATATATATTTTTAATTAGTGGTTGAGTTTATATTCATGGTTTTCAGACGATCCATGAAAACGTTCAGTAGTTTAGACTGGCCATCAAATTCCCCATGATAAGCCCTTGCAACATCCCCAAATTTTCTGTTGACAGTCTCTTTTAGTTTGCTGTGCAGCTGACTTTTATCCCTTGCAACATATATTGTGTAGGAGCATTAAATACATTCCCTCTTAGCACAAGTATCTTCAACAGAAAGAACCATTCTGATGAAAGAATGAAAACAGATTTGTTTGACAAGATTTATTTTCTGTTGACTAGTTTTTGACTCCTGTCATTTAATTCTGCCTCAGCTGACACTGCACTAGGGGAGTGTTCTCTTGAGTGTTTCTATCAAAAGCATTATTATTTTTTTTTACCAAGGCTGTTTTGTACTTGTGGCTTGGACACAATAAAAGGTTGGTAAGCTCCAGCCAGCACTACTTACAGCATCTGTTCTTCAGGCAGCTTTTAAAAGAGTCTTTCTGTCTCTAGAATTCTAGCATGTTTGTCCAGATGGGATCCAGGCATCCTATTAAGGAACCAAATCCTAGTTGTTGGTTTTGTTGTTGTTGTTGTTCTCCATTTAATTGCATTAACCCCTGTATATTATATTAGCATAATTGCAATTAATTTGTGGTCTCACTGTATTGATCTTTGTGCCAAAACTTTCACTAGAGCAAAGAACAGGTTTACTTGCAGCTGCAGCTCTCTTCCCTGCTGCTGCACAAACATATTAAATGGAATCTTCATGACACCCTTCTTACATATGTTTTTCAAGTGGCTGCTAATCATCCTTTAACTCTAAAGAAACATGGCAGCAAAAGAAAGGTCACTGGATGGTTGTCTTTCTTTTGTTTGTTTGTTTGTTAATTTCTTGCCACCAGTGACTTTATGGCAAAGCTGAGATTTAGAATCTTATTGTGCTTTTTATTACAGAGGTGAGAAATCTCAAGTTTTAGTGTCAGATTTCTCTTCCACTTCCTCCCTCCCCCCATTTAAAAAAAAAGTTTTAGGTATTAAATATGAAATTGTAACTCAGCCTCCACCCGTTAGTTTGCATTTAGCTGTGTGGCACAGCTCTTTTATGGTCAGATGGCGTGATCTGTCCTGTCTTCTTCCTCTCTCATTCCTAAGAGCATCATTCTGTTTTTGATGGTATGACAAATATTTTATCCCAGTGGTCACAGCTTACCAAGTTCTGCAGCTTATTTTCCATCACTATCATCATCACTGTTTTAGGGCTCTTTCAGGATCATGAATTTTCTCACACTGGATTGCTCAGTCAATCTGGATTTAAAGCCTGTCTTCCTCTACAGCAATGCACTCTTGGGGAACTAAAAGCATAAACTAGATCTGTATTGGCAGATAGACCTGTATTGGCAGATAGACCTGTCCTGTTGAAAGTGCAATGATGACTTTAAGATCCATGGTGACAGAAGAAAGAATCAACATAAGAAACATAAGACTTTTGCCTGGGATACAGATTGAGGACCAAATTATAACAGTCATTTGTGTCTTAAATTCTACTTCTGTAGGGGCCTTGCTGTCAAATTAAGGTTATCACCAGAACTTCTCCTAAAGTGCAGCACTCTTATAGCTCACTGCAGAATCAGAGAGTCATTGGGTGATTCAGGTTCAGATGAAGCCTAAAAATCATCCTGGCCAACCTTCTGATCACAGCAGGACTGACTTTAGAGGTAGATTAAATTGCTGAGGGTTTTGTCTAACCAATTTGAAAATCTCCTAAAGAAAGAAATAAGAAATTCCACAGCTTTCTTTTTTTTCTTTTTTGCTTTTTTGTTTGTTTGTTCATTTTGCCTTTTTCCTTTTATGTTTTTTCTCTTTTTATATGCTTTTCTTTCTTCTTCTTTCTTCTTTCTTTTCTTTTTTCTTTTTTTTTTTTTTTTTTTTTTTCTTCCCTCTTCCTCTGCTGTTTTTCCTCCTTTTTTGTCTAACCAAACATTGATAAAACTCAAGCTGGAAAAACTCAGCTCCGCAAGTCTTTCCTTGTGCATCATGTTCCCCAGTCTCATAACCATCTTGGTGGCCATTCACTAGGTTCTCTCCAGTTTTCCAGTGTCTTTTGTGTTTTGGGCAAATTTGCATGACTCATGCAGTTTACCACTGTCGTGGTTTAACCCGACCGGCAGCTAAACACCACGCAGCCGTTCGCTCACCCTCCCCCCTCCCTCTCTGGGACGGGGGAGAGAAATGGAAAGTGAAGCCCGTGAGTTGAGATAAAGACAGTTTAATAAGACAGGAAAAAAAGAAAAAAAAAATAACAAAAATAATAATAACAATAATAATAATGATGATACAATGGGGATAATACGAAAGTAATAATAGTATGTACAAACAAGTGATGCACAATGCAATTGCTCACCACCCGCTGACCGATGCCCAGCCTAACCCCGAGCAGTCCGGCCCCCTCCCCCCGGCTAGCCACCCCTATATATTGTTTAGCATGACGTCAGATGGTATGGAATACCCCTTTGGCTAGTTTGGGTCACCTGTCCTGGGTCTGTCCCCTCCCAGCTCTTACTGCACCCCCCAGCCTGCCCGTTGGCAGGACAGAGCAAAGGCTGAGATGTCCTTGGCTTAGTATAAGCACTGCTCTGCAACAATTAAAGCATCGGGGTGTTATCAGCACTCTTCTCATTTTAAGCCAAAACACAGCATTCCACCAGCTACTAGGAAGAAAATTAATTCTGTGCTAACTGAAACCAGGACAACCACCCACTGGGATTCCCCCAGTCTAAGTGTGCAAAATTGCTCCCTATCCAAGCAGTCTCTGCCATCATTGTTGTATGTGTTATTCCTCCAAAGGGACAAGAATTTCTGTTTGCATTTGTTGAACCTCATGAGGGTCCTGTTAGCCCCTTCCTCCAGACTACTGAAGGTCCACTGAACAGTAGCTCAGCCCTGCGGAATGTCAGTTTGCTCCCCCAGCCTGATGTCATCGACAAACTTGCTTAGGCTGTCATCTGTCCCATCATCCTAGTCATTAATGAAGACATTAAACAGTTTCAGCCTCAATACCAAGCCCTGAGGAACAGCACTGGAGGAGACAGTGGTAGTTTGCCATCCCATATAGGATGTCTTCAGCAGAGGACTCACCAGGACTACAGAAGACCGTCATCTATAGCCTTTCGCCACTTGAGAGTTGATTAACCTGTACTGTGAGATCCAGCTTCTTTAATCTGCATAAGAACAACCCCTTTTCCTGGATATTATGTCATTCAGCATAAAAAGTCCCTGATATATATATATATATATACACATAATCATGAGTTATTCAACTAGAACAAAAACTGAAACCTGAAAGCTTTTCCTGGTTTGTGGCTACAGTTTAGGCAATAGTATAATATATTTTGAGGTATATAATATATTAAGTATACAAGAGGCCTTCTACAGATTTTAAATTTTAATCCAGAGATAAATTATATAGTTTGTCCTCATAAAATTAATTTTGATAAATTGCTACATTTTCCAAATATTAATTCCATTAGTACTGATCTCTATATAATGATTTGAGATCCATGGGTGGAACCAAAAATTATTATTATGGTCTTAAAATCCAATTTTCAGAAAAGCTTATTCCTCTAAAATCAGAAGTATTAGATCTGTGAAATAAACAGAAATAATTTTCATCTTGATTTCCTGAGTATCTCTATTGAAGTCAATCTCTGAGACTACTTGCTTGTTTAAGAAAAGAAACACCCTAGTGCTCCACTGAAGAGAAGCTAAATTAACAGTGAGCACAGTTTTGGTGCTCAGTGTAGCAATGCATTACTAAATCCAGTACAGTTTACTCCGGGGAAAGAAATTCTTCTCTAGTTATTACCAGAATTACACATATCCCCTGGGAGATAAGTTCTAGTCCTGACTTGACTTAAAACAAATACTCATTATTTTATATTAGGGCTTAAAATAAATGAGCCTTCCATGGAAAAGTATCTTCAGATAATGGAATGCATGACTATAGATTTCCTCAGGCATCATACTCTACTTCAGTTGTAGAAGTGGCTATGCTCAATAAACCGTCTTTCTAAAATGTGTGTGTGTGTGCATGTTCATCCACACATTTTATGTCTTTTAAGAATACAACATTAAGTGAACCATTTAGCTCAATCTTAGGATTCACACTTCTCTAACATTTTTGGTATAAACTTTACCCAAAAAAAAAAAAAAAAAAAGGTACTGATATCAGTGACTTAAGATTTGAAACACTAATAATACTGTATGAAAGTCAGGTTTCTAACCTTGTCAGCTTGCACACTGGACACATCTGCTCTGGCCAGGAAACCACCAAGTCATTTGGGTTGAAAGGGACCTTAAAAATCATCTAGTCCATCCCCCATTGCCCTGGATTTTTGCCATTGCCACTGCCTCAGGTTTCTCAAAGCCAATCTAGTGGCTAAGCAGCTCTCAGGAGTTCATCAGGCAACTGTCATCCCCATGGCTCCAGAATTGCAGAATTTTCTGCTCCATCCCCTTTCTAATTCCTGGAAATCTCATTTTGTGTTTTTTTGTTTGGTTGGTTCATTGGTTTGATGAATGTTGAGCAACCGAGCATGTATTACAACCTTTCTTGGATGTAATAACTCCTCCTGGAATACTATAGTGAAGATCTCCCTGTGCATTACACCTTGGGATGAGACCTGATCCAGTCTGGAATACTGCCAAAGCCAGATCAGGAAGAACACCTATCTCATCACAGTACTGGAAGACTTCTCCAACAATACCCATTTCAACAACTGCTAGAGAAACTTGCCGTCTAAATTCTCCACAGACAATAATGAGAAATACGTATCTGTGAGGTGTAGTTTTTCTCTTTTAGGTATTTATCTTGGAATAAGATGACATGCCTTAGAAGTGCCCATTTCTCTGCATTGATTATAAAGGCTACATAGCAACTAGTTCGGTCACAAACATCTACTTCATGTGCACAACATTGACATGGATTTTACCCTGTCTTTATCTGTGAGACTTGGAGGGAAGTAGGTCACAGCAAGGTGCTTGCTTATTGCTAATAAACCAGAAACTGTTGATGAAGCCCATCCACAGCAGGAGGAACATCCTAAGATGTATTTCTGCTGATTACATATATCTTACCTTGGCATTCCCTTATAGTTAGGTTCTCACCTTCCTACAGGCTATGTTAGGAGGACGATGAGTGAAAAGGATCCATAACTTCTACACTCTTCTGTTGTAACACCTCTGTCAGGCCTCAAAATAAAAAAAAAAAAAAAAAAAAAAAAGTCTAAACTCAATAAAAACAGCTGATCAATGTTTGGGAATATCTGTAGCTGCACAATATATACTCCAACTATCCGTGATGAAAAAGAGCCTGTAGTAAAACTGACTTTGACACTGTCAGACAGTTTCCTGGTCGATACGATCATACTACATATGGAGAAAGAGACTTGCAAACCAATTAAAAAGGTCACTGAGGTTAAATACTGAGAAAGAGACTGAGAAATGTATCCCAGTTGTGTGCCATTTGTATTATAATCAGAACAGTTGTAGAAGAAATGAACAACAGAATAATAATAATATATATATATATATGCAAGGAGCAATAAGAAATACTGAACACAGAAATTCAAAAATTTTGTCCATACAGTTAGACAAAAAATGTTTTCTTGCATTTTAAGATCTTTTTGAAAATGTTCATCTCCCCAAATTACTGCACAAATCAAAATCTTAAATATACTAAAAACCACTTGTTCCAAAACATTTTTGTTGGGTTCAGTTCAAATGTCTGATTTTGCTTTGACTAATCTTTGTTTATGTTGCTTAATTATTATAATAAATTTAATTTTTGAAAGAAGCTGTTTTGCATCCCACAAAATGGAACATCATACATAAAAATGTAAAATTTAAGCCATCTGGAAGGTGAGGAATTTTTCTATAATAGTTCAGACCTTTCCCAACAAAACAGTTTTGACTTTACCATATTGATTATAAACTTGTTTAACAATAAATTCCTCCAATTCTGCCAATCTCCATCCATTATGAGTCAGAAAAGGGGCCTAGTTTTTTTCATATTTGGAGGGTTGGTCAGAACTGGCTGCAACAACACAGTGGGGCTAGACCAGCACACAAGAGACCTAGGTGGACAATGTTTCTTTTAATACATTTTCTACCATATACAAGAAGATGCTCAGAAGCTGATAGTTTTATGGGAAGGATAGCAACTACTCAGTGTGTGTTCTGGTTGCTTACTCACAGATGTGCATACAGATGACTCACAAACCTAATGACCTGTTCCCTGCAAAGGCCAGTGTAGGTGGTACCACAATCTAGGCTGTACTTTAGCCACCAGCAACAGATAAAGCCCTTTCCTTGACGCTTAGAGCATGTCATCTAATGTAGACCATATGAAAGAGAGAATTTTACTCATACAGGCCTTAAAACATGGAGCTTCTCTACCAGATTAAAATAAAATAAAAATAAATAAAAAATGAAATGAAATGAAATAATAATAAAAAAAAAAAATAAAATAAAATAAAATCTAAACAATTAAGATCCTTATTCTACATCTTTCACAGAAAGTCCAGGAGTTCACTGAATGATTCAGTGAAGGCTGTAAATTTAAGAGTATGATTCTTTCAATCAAAATAAAGTGATTCAGGAGATCATCATCTGAGATTCTTTTTTTAAAGCTTCACAAATGCCTTTAAAACTTGAGGATCAAAAGCAATTGTACTGCCTTCCAGTTAAAGAAAATTAAAGTGATTTTGTTTTAGACATTTCATCTCATACTGTCTTTCCACCTGCCTGATCCTGTAAGCTCCCATGGGCCTCCCAAGATGCAGTACCTAAGATGGCTGGGCAGGTTCATTTCTCTCTTTGGAGTCATAGCATGGAAGTCCTCTTTTCATCAGTTTTGTGGTGTAGGTCAAAGAATCACAGAATGGTTTGAGTTGGAAGAGACCTCAAAGATCATCTAGTTCCAAACCCCCTGCATGGGCAGGGAAACCTCCCATTAGAGCAGGTCACCCAAAATCCCATCTAACCTGGCCTTGAACACTTCCAGGGATGGGGCATCCACAGCTCATTTGGGCAACCTGTTCCAGTGCTTCACTACCCTCAGAGTAAATAACCTCTTCCTAATATCTAATCTTAATCTCTCCCCTTTTAGTTTAAAGCCATTCCCCCTTGTCCTATCCTTACACTCCCTGGCAAGGAGTCCCTCCCCAGTTTTCCTGTAGGCCTTCTTTAGGTATTGGAAGACCACTGTAAAGTCTCCCCAGAGCCTTTTCTTCTCCAGGCTGAACAACACCAACTCTCTCAGCCTGTCTTCACAGGACAGGTGTTCCAGCCCTTTGACCATCCTCATGGTCCTCCTCTGGACTTGGTCCAACAAGTCCTTCTTGTGCTGGAGGCTCCAGAGCTGGACACAGTCTCATGAGTATGGACAGAGTAGAGAGGGACAATCACCTTCTTTGACATGCTGGTCACTTCCTTTGATGCAGCCCAGAATGGTAGACCTGCACTCCTAAGATCTAAAGTCATGTCCTGTGGACGTCTATGACACCTATGAGTATGTTCCATCCTGTGACCCATATTACTTAAATGCTAAAGGTTCCATCATTCAGTTACTTAAGATGCCAGCTCTTCAAGGCAGAGACTGCCCTGCACAGGAACTTCTCTGCTGATCTAAACTGGTCTCCTTTCTCTCTCCCTCTCTCAAGAAATGCAGTTCTTGCAAATAACCCTTTTGCCTTTCCTGAGCAATATGAACAGAGAGATTAAAGGCACACATGTTACTTGTTTCTTTTTTGTGAGTGTGACTCATGCAACTTGAAATCAAAGAGCACCTAGACATAGAATAAACTTTCAAGGCCAAACTTAAATGCACAGATGTTCAGAGGGTATACGTACTTGTATGTTTGTATGTGTAGAATTCCAAAAAACACATATTGCACAAAAGTATAATTTGATTCTGTCTGCTAATAACACCCCATCAGGCAAAGGCAAATCTATGGGCTTGTAATCTCACTTTCCTCTATAATTTGACAGGTTAAAACAATATAGGCTCCTGTAATATATATATGCACGTCAAGATGCACTCACTTTATTCACGATTTTCCTCTTGCACTCAGAAAATTATTCTTAGTTTCCATGTTGACTGGAGGCAACTTGTAAGAAATTAAAGAATTTTTTCTGCATTACTATTTTTCCACAGTGGTATTGCTTTCACCTATGGAAGACCCAGCAGTTTTCATGTCCCCCTCACAGGAAGAGATGAAGAAGGTACCGCTTAAGATCTTTCATTGTCATGAGAGCAAGATCTTGTTGAAAGAATGTACAAATCACTGCAATTCATTTGCAATGAATTAGAGCTTCCCTGCATTAAATGTCAGTCTTTTTTTTTCCTCATAAGACACAGCAAATTTCTTTCAATTGTGTATAACAAAAAGTTCATATAAAAAGTAGAAAAACCTCTCTTCCCCCAGGTGATGGTTTTCTTCCCAGCACTCTTGCCCAGCTGATGCTGACAATATTTTTTTTTTTCCCCAGCAACATCATCATTCCCTTGGTGGTTCATATTCCTGTGCCAGATTCAGTAACATTTAAACTAGTTAAATGGGAAACCACTGATGAAACTTTGCCATATTTGTAACATAGACACATCATATGTGGAGACTGAATTTAAGTAAAAGCTTTTAAAAAGTTTAATAGTTGCAAAACTATTTAGTGCTCCTCTAGCATTTTCCTTTTTTTTTTTTTTTAAAGCCGAAACTAGAAGATGAGGCTATTTATCTCTCTGTTCAGATCTGCTATTGAAGAATTTTAAAGGAACATCATCTAGATTGTCAATCTAGGTAAGACTGAGATAGAAAAAAAAAAAAAAAAAAAAAAGCAGGCTTTCAGCTCTTTCCAACTTTAGATATTAGTCAAGAATTTTGAAGAATTAAATCTTACATTTGGATGCGCTTATCCAACACCAAAAGCCTTTACAGATGTACTCACAGCTGTCCTTTTGCCATCTTTATAACTGTAATGCAGAATATGATGAACATGAGGCAAAATCTGGGCTGCATAAAATATCAGCAGAGGCTTTGCTATAGATCTCAAGAGATTTCAGAAATTGCCAAATTTAATGATTTCTTCATTAAGATCACACTATTTTTGCTAAATTTAGAGTTTTATCTCTCGGGAGCCAGAGTCTTTCAGCTTTCCAATATACATGCAATTCACACAGGTGTTGGTAAAACCTGGAAATGTGAAACCTACAGAGCACCAAAAAAACAAATAAAATGAATACTTTCTATGATCTTTCAAACAAAATCTCACCACAGCCTTAAGACTTTTTGGCCAATCTCATGATGACTCAGGGAGTGGCAATAGAGAACACTCTTAGTATGTAAAGAAAAAATAAAATATTCCATTTTATATTCCATTTTATATGAAATAACTGGAAGGTTTGGATGATTTGTTCTGTTCATAAATAACCATGTCTCCATATGCCATTTGCATGAAAGTTCATAAACAAGGCTGCTAGGTGATTAAAAAACAAACAAACAAACAAACAAACAAAAAAGGCAATTTGGGGAATTATATTTGGAAACTGCTTTGCAAATAATATTCAGCTTATTTTTGCCAGCTCTGCTCAGCAATTCTTAAACATCTTTCAAAGGCCCCACAAGTCTGATGGAAGGTAGTAACTCAAGGATGCTAATGTTAAGCTTGGCGTTTTTGCTTTACTTTTAGAAAGAGAATATATATCCTTTGGAGATGTTTTTCTCCATTTCTGTGGAAGCAGGCCTTTTGCAGCATGAGTGGATGTGTGGTTGGCATGTTTATTCATTTAGGGGAAAGGTCTGCTTTCTGTGGAAACAAAGCCATCGCTCTCATACATATTGACGGAGTATAGGCACAGCCATGGCTGGAAGTGGCTTTTCTGCTTTTCTTGTCCATATGCTGAGTGCCACTCATCTGCAATGTTGCTGGTTGAGAGTCTCTTTTGTTGTTTAAAAACAAAGAAGTATCCATGAGCAAGGAGGATTTCTCAAATATTTATGTGTCAGTGAGGCTATGGCAGAAGAAGAAGCTCTTCATGAATATCCCAATAACTTCAGTTAATTGGATTCTAAACCCCCCTCTACATCAAACCTCTAAAAAAAAATAAATGAAACAGACAAAACGGCCAAAGCAGAGCCCAGCATCCCCTTTAAATTGCTTTCTCAGTTGATTAATGATGCCACAAGAGAAAAGATCATATTCAGCAAAGTCTTCCTACCCGTATTAGCCTGGGAAATATACCTAATATCTTACCAGGTAGAATGAGGAAGAGAGATCTGAAATGTGCATGGCCTTTGCGGCTTCTGGATTCTTGGAAGTGTGGGACATGAACTGTTAACACCGAGCCTTTCCTAAGTACAGACCTACAAAGAGCCAGGAAAATTTATAGGATGATTTAAATAAAATGCATGAGCACTGCTGGTGGCTAATAAAACACCAAACATGCAAACACCATTGATACATAGCAGCATTAAATTGCAAACGCATGCTGCAGTAAAGGGTGTGCAGCCACTAATAAATGTAAACTATTAATACCGGCTCTTCAATAAATAAAGCCACAAATCATGCCAAGACTTACCGTGAGTGCTGCAGAGCATATCAGAAACTGCTCTGTTCCTATTGAAGAAAACAATTATGATGATGACAAAAAAAAATAGGCTGAAATATATATTGAGATGAAATAACGATAATATTAATAATGAACTTGCTTCCTCTTTAGTGAATGATAGGAGGTCTTTGTTTGGTCTGAGAGAAATATTTGTACAGGCTTCTACCCTGAACCTGATTTTAATTCTTTTTGTAGTCCTTTCTGCGTTGTCCTGTCCATGTGTAGGACCTTGACGTAGGAATGAGGAGCTTTTACTCCTGCTCTAAGTATAATGTATAGTTTTATAAAACTTTTTTTTTTTTTTTTTAACCATTCAGTCTCAAAATGCACTGAAGGGGAAGACTTTATCCCCAGAACAGGACAACAGAAGGAGTTGGGCCCCATCACTACAGAGCCCCCAGAGATGGTTGGGAGCAGAGCAGCTGGCTGAGTCCCAGTGCAGGTCACTCCCCAGCAGACCCCTCTGTTCAGTCCTGCTAATTGTGGGGACTATGAAAGGAACCCAGGGGTCTGCACCTGCTGCTGCCAAAGCCAAAGCCAGCTTCTGGTGCAAGATCAGGCTTTTGGGGACAGCGGCTTTGCTGGCAGTCCTTCCTCTGCATAATGTCCTGATGCTCAGAAGGGCTTAGTGTATGGCACATCCAGCTCCTCTCCAGTCAGGGGACTGAAGTAACAGGGAAGGAAAAACAGGGGTGAAAACAAAGAGTTGTGGTCATGTGGTAGTTCTGAAAAATGGGGTTACATCTTCACACAGAGCCCAGTGGTGAGTTTAATTAAATACACATATTTACTTAGTGAAAAATTCTGTTCCATTAACATAAACAGATAGGAGAGCATTGGTGCATGACAACCCATAGGGCACTGGGGAAAATCTGTTTTGAATTTTGTACATCAATCAAGTGATTCATATACATGGTATTTGCAACTGATGTCTGCCTGAATGAAGCCTAGTGATTTTTACACTAGGGTACACCACTAAAAACCTCTCATTAATAGATAATCAGCTTCTACTATTCAACTCCTCGGCTGCATTCCAAAGCATCTGTTTCGCCTGTTTTGTGATTTAGAGCTGCTAAGTGTGATGAAAGCAGTTTTGTGTTATTGCTTTACTCATTAACCTTATTATACAATCTCACCCTCAGCAGTGCATTATTTTTTTTTAAAGATGATAACATTTTACTGACTGCAAGTGAAAAATACATTAGGCCACTAACTTGCCCATTATTTCATTATGTTTGTGCTAACAATGTAATAGCAAAAACCATTCTAAACAAATAATATTTTTTAAGAAAAAATCATGAGAATCATTACTTTTTTAGCTAAATTGAATGGTTAATCACTAGACTTTTAGACTTCAAGGGGTTTTGGTGGGATTTTTTTTCCTGCTAACATTACACAATAAGATGAATAGGAAATTCATCGGTGAAAAATGGCTTACAGGAATAATATTTTTTACTTAGGGCATGTAAAACATTTATCATTTGTTTTTCAGAGCAATAGTCTAAGAGTTGCTTTAAGCTTTTTTTTCCACTGCATGGTAATATACTTCAAAATGCAGAAGATTGTTGTTTGCTTGTTTGTTTGTTTGTTACTTTTAAAGATGTAAGCTGCTTCTGTGAACACATGGTGGTTTTCAGCTTTGTTCTACATTACTGCACCTGAAGCTATTTATGGTCAAAACATTCCTGTAACAACTATATATTGTTTACATGTTTCAATCTGGAGGTAAAGTAGCCGAGAGCTCATCACACCTCGATCATATTTGCCAGTCCTGTTTTCTGATATCTTATTTTCAGGCCCTATTAAACCTGACACAATGATAGGTGGAAAGGAGAGAGGAGACTAAATAAATACAGACAGTAAGCTCTGAGAAAAGAAAAGCTTTCAGACCAGTTTGTTGTAGCATTAATTTGTTTCTTTGAAAGTCTTAGCTGCTAAAAACCTAACCTACAGCTGACATCAAAATTACAGCCCCAGAGGTACTCCATGCAGAGCCCTGAAAAGAACTCATTTATCCTCTCAGCCCACTCTTTTTTTTTTTTTTTTTTTTTTTTCCAGATTGCTTTAGCTCTGTGGATTAGGCAGCACCCCCAAAATTTTATTTGCTCAACAAGATCTGCAGAGCTCAGTAGCAATTCAGAATCTCCAGGGTATGCTCAACAAAGGAGAATGCTACGGAGCTGTCTGTATTCTCCTTTGCTGGTAACCCACTGGCTACAGTGACCCTCTTCTGGCCAAGCTGTGGTCCTTGGCCCATTTCCCAGGATGATGGCTGTCCAAATGGCAGCTTGCCTCTCTGTGAGATACCATCTCCTGAATGTGTTTGCCCTTGCTCTGAGGGAAAGCATCCAGAGCCACCTCATGTTCAGTTCAGGCTTCACTCCATCCTCATGTAGTTCTCCTCACATGGACAAGGGGAACTAGATTCCTCCTTATTGACACCTTTTGGAATCATAAACTTGTTCCTCATTGTTCCCCCATGTATTG
This sequence comes from Netta rufina, assembly GCF_964035555.1. Classification (NCBI taxonomy): domain Eukaryota; kingdom Metazoa; phylum Chordata; class Aves; order Anseriformes; family Anatidae; genus Netta; species Netta rufina. The sequence goes on along the minus strand of NC_140124.1, from coordinate 148,200,043 downwards.
GAGCAGGCCAGGCTCTGACTTCACATATTATTATTATGATCATTGTCATCATTTATATTCTCAAACTGCTAAAATATTACTTATTAGAACCAAGCACATTCTATTTTCTGAAATACTGATCATATTCAGAAAAGCCATCTTACTGGCTGTGCAATTCTGTAAGTGCGCAAGGTTTAGCAAAAGCTTTAAAACAAACAGGTATGAATAAATGAAAAACTTAAGTAAGCCCATTTCAATAGTGGAGGTTGAGCAAATTACACAGCAGTAACACTGGCTCAATAGGGAGCCCAGTGCTGTAGGTTTTCAAGAGACGTAGATGGTACACAATTGTCTTACTTTTCTACCAGTCATACTTTCTGAGAAAGTGGTGTGACATCAATAATTGCAATTTTTTTTTTAATTTTTATTTATTATTATTATTATTGTGTGTGTGTGTGTCACTAATGGTTATTGGCTGCCTCATGTGAATGAAATCAGTCCCAGGACTCACAGCTTTATTTGTCCACGGCTGGACAATGCTGAGCACAAGTCCAATGCAGCATGGGGCTGAGGACATCATCTTCAGCTTTCCTCAGGGACCAAGCAGACCCCTGAAAGCTTGTGTTTTCCAGCTGCTCTAATCTCAGAGATATTTCTGCACTGCAGCTTCTACCTTTGATTTTTCATGGATTTGGCCCATGTTGTTTTGAATTCCAAGAGAGAAACCTCCTGAAAATGAAATTATAATACAGATTTTTCAGCAGTCAAATAAAAGACTTCCTGCTTAGTAGTTTAAACAACATTCTGAAGGTACAGTTAAAACATCTCTTACTCAAGCTGAGGTACAGAACAGTCTACTTCTGTACAGAACCCTCTAGTGGCTCATTGCATCATTTCAAGTTATGGTTCTAGTTCCAACAACCTCTTAGGAAATATCTCTGCATAAGTGTATTAATTTACTGCATTTTGCAACAGAATCTCTTGCCAGGCAGAAAATAATATATTATTTTTTTTAGTTTATTTACCTACTTATCAGTGAGAATACTCTGTGTCAGCGCAAACAAGATGCTTTGTATGAAAAAAAAAAATAAAATTTTAACTGCTAACCATTTTTTTCTCTTCACAGAGGAAGAGAGATTTTTACATTTATAATGTCATAGATTCATTTTTGGTTCAAGCTGTGATTTGTGTCTCAGCATTTGGTTAGAGAAAAACTGCAATTATGTCATGAGATATAAACCCAACAACTCTAAGTACATTTAACAACTTTGATTACCATTAGTGAGCTAAACTTTGTGGACAGTTTTGCTGGCTTAACTTCATTGGAGTCAATGGAGTTGAGGCAGAATGAAAACTAGACATTCCTCACCTATGGGGGCATAGTATTCAACAGCTCCAGGCCTGATTTTCTCCATACACAGAATATTAGCAACATCATTTACTGTGGGATTTCCAAAGATAAAGTGTACATGCAAAATGCAGAATTAAGTATGTCAGTAACCAATTGAATAAGATAAGATGTGATCCTGGGAGGTCACATTAAAGAATGCTAATTGAGCTTACATTGGTTTCACACCTACCTACCTTACCAAAAAGAAAAGCAGACCTTATCTGCTGACTTTCTGGTAGTGATCATGGTTCAGCATAAAGCATATGAAAAAGAAAAATTAATATCCTCAGAATCTGGCAGCTGCAGTCCAAAAGTATGGGATGTCTCACTGCATCAGACTTGCAAGGCACTGAACGCAAACTCCAATGCAGGTAGGATCAAGCGCTGAGGTCAGGCAAATCTTTTCCAAATACCATGTAGTGACTTAGACTAAAAACTTCAGAGGTACAGAGGTGCTTGAACATATTTGTCTGGACTCAAAGTTTCACTGAAAGTCATTGATACTTTTACTCTGTTGTACCAAAGATACTTCTGAAAGCAAGATTTAAGCTTTTAAATCACTTAGAAAATTCCAATGCTTTTATTTGCAATGGAAGTAAAGAAATGGCCAACAAAAAGAACTCGCCTGTAAGACAAGAGAATCAGCTTCCATTAAAGTCTCATGAAATTAAAGTCTCATTTCTTCTCTTTAAGACCAATTTACACCCAGGAAGACTAAAGCTTTATCTCCTTTCCAAAATACTGGAGCAAATATCAACTTTCCTTGAGCAATTCTTCAATTCATTTGTGTAGTTATTTTTAGAATGAGAGTAAAAAGTTGCCGTAGCCTTTCCTGAATCTCATAGGCTAATTGAAATTAATATGAGCACAATTAAAATTAACTAACTGATCTAAAACCTGATCTTTAAAGGCATGCCACAGTAGGCAGCCAAGCAGAGTAACACAGTCAGTGTTCCAACAGTGTCAGCCTTAATCAGCATCCAGGCAGCTCAAGTCTCTGGAGGATTTACTAGACACCTTCTCTCATTAGCTGTTTCCTAAGGAAAATACTGCATCCTCAAATCAATAAGAATATTTGATTGAACTATAAATATGCCAAATGGAAAAATCAGCTTCAAAGAGTGGTGTCTCCATATCAGTGACAGCTCTCAACAAAGTCCTCTTAGTTTCAACCAGATCTCTTTGTGTGATTCAAAATGGCATGTTTTCTTCCTGTTCTAGTGGGAGGATGTGTTGGCTGTCCTTCAGATTGTTATGGTATTAATGGAAATGGTTTGTGTCATTTTTATTACCTCTCATTTGTCTAGGACTATGTTTCTTTTGTTTTAAATGGCTGGAAGAAGAAATGGCATGCTATCCTATTTTATTGTTCTTCCAGCAACATATCCATTATTAGCTGCCTTAATTTTTAAAGCATAGTTTCCTTTAGTCAGATCTATTTTAAATCATTGATGGAGAAAGAATTTGGCATACAGTTATGAGGAGGACCAATGGGTACAAGCTTGGAAATTGTACTGCCCACTTCCTCTCTCCCTCTTCCTGGAAGTCCTAATACTGATGACTGGTGCCAGCACAGTTGGAATGAGAATCTAAACTTGTCCCTGATACCATGCTGTCATAATTTTCATCAGTAATAGCCTTCATAGGAGTGAAGCATGTCTTAACACATGTTTTTTCCAGTTCTCATCAACACCATAAACATTCTTGAAGCTGAAGATTTGAGTAATTAAATAAATAAATAAACTATACATGATACAATCATAATGTGTTGTCCTGCTTTGTCTGTGTACTGGGAATAAGATCTTATCATTATTGCTTAAGTGCCGCCACTAAAAAATCTTACAGCATAGCTTTATTTTTGGAGAGTGGCTGTACAATTTCATAAGATCCTATTCTGAACTACCCTCAGCTGATACCACTCACTGCTTTGTTGTTTTTCAGGAGCTTCACAGGACACATTGAACTACGCTTCCTTTCCCTTACCCCTGGTATTCCCATGCAAACTATATGCCAAGATGGAGAAATTCAGTCATAGGCCTTTGTCAAGGATGAATTCAGGCATCTAACCTGCCGCTGAGGTGAGCAAGAGCTGAGACACCTAAGGCAAGACTGAGTTGAAATTAAGATATCTATACTAAGGATCAACCCAATTGGCCAGGCAAAGGCATAACATCATAGGATATGCTTAGACTGCCTGAGATACCTGCATGGGGCTGGAAGATGTGGCGTAAGACCTATGGGAGACCTGTCTGCTTTTGGAGTGGCAGATGGAGACCTGTCAGAGGAAAACAGGATACCTCAAATTGTACTAAATTCTTATCAGTGGAGAACAGAATTGAAGTCCTTGTCAATACAGTGTACAGTGGTTCAGCTGAGGCTCAGTTTTGTTGCCTAAAATAGGTGTCCAGAGCTGTATGACATGTTGGTTATCTGAGGCAGCCCTATGGGGCTAACAAATGCTGCTTAAGTTGGCCCTTGAACACCTATATCTAGTGAGCTGGATTGAGCTCCTGCTGCCCCCTGAAGAGTGCTGAATGCTCCATTAACTATATTGATTAGATCTTCATGGCTTTTCTCTCTATTACTTGTTTTTCAAGTTCTATTTATGTACTCAATAACATTCATGTTAAGTCAACCTTTTGAACCCATATTGTTTGAAGAGGTTCATAACTAGACAAAATAAAAATCCTTGTTCTTCTCTGCCATGCTTAGTCTATATATTATGCACTGAGAATAAAACCTTATCAGTATTGTTTAAGTGCTACCAAAGTAAATCAAATAGCATAGCTTGCCTCTTACAGAACAGCAGTACAATTAAATAAGAGGCATGTAATTACTTAAAAGTGATATCTATGTAAAAGAAGTGATTTAAGGTAAGCCTGATTGTAAATCCATTGTGCTGGTTGCCAAGTAGTTCAGACATTCCACAATAGCTTGAAATATGGAAAAGTGTTAGCTGCAGGAACTGCTCTTTTAAAACATCCCCGCAAGCTCCCGACCCTCATTTATCAGATGATTGCAACTGAGCAATTGCAATAGTAGTGTTCATTGCAGTAAATTGTCAGTACACACACACAAACACACACATATAAGGAAAGTTAAAAAAAGAGAGAGAGAGAAAGGGGAGAGGAGAGGAGAGGAGAGGAGAGGAGAGGAGAGGAGAGGAGAGGAGAGGAGAGGAGAGGAGAGGAGAGGAGAGGAGAGGAGAGGAGAGGAGAGGAGAGGAGAGGAGAGGAGAGGAGAGGAGAGGAGAGGAGAGGAGAGGAGAGGAGAGGAGAGGAGAGGAGAGGAGAGGAGAGGAGAGGAGAGGAAGAGAGAAGGAGGGAAAGGAAGGAGCGAGGGAGGGAGGGAGGGAGGGAGGGAGGGAGGAAGGAAGGAAGGAAGGAAGGAAGAACAGTCTCCCAGGTCACTTTGGTGTTATTATTTGGTGTTATTCGGTATTGTTATCACTTTGACCAAAGCAGTTAGTAAGCAAGTGGAAACTTGTGGAAATATACCTGTTAAAAGAAAAAGCAATGGCTAGTATGAAACAGTCTTTGACACAATCTTGTTTTTTTGCGAAGCATCAACAGAGCTCTCTTTCTCTGAATAGGCAGAAACAAATGACAGCATACAGCTCTTTTACTCACAATTTCCAAACCTACTTTTTACAATCCCAAAAAGCACTTTTTTGCTGTTTTTCCTCTGGGATATGCTCACAGCTATTTCTCTATTTTTCTGCAGGTTTTCTCCTCTCTCCCTCCCACACACTGCATTTGTCATACTATTTTTTAGCCTCTGTATTTTCACCTAGTGTCCAAGACACCCCTCCCATTCTCACTACGGTTTGTATATTACTGGGTGCCACTGTTCCTGCAGTGGTGGCTTTTCTAGCTTTTTCTTACCATTACAGTACACAACCTTCACGTGGTTCCCTTCATTTTTCTCCAGAGAAGGTTGAATAAGACATGTTTGCTATAAATATGTCTATACTGGTCTTGTGAACTAAGAGACACTTGATGACAGATGCAAACATCTCACAACAATGCAATACACAACATTAACAGTGAATGTTGTATTAATTGTAATTATGCAAGCGTACACACATATACAAATAATATTATAGAGAAAAATCAAAAATCAGGTATAATCAAAAATGTATTTTTCATTTATACATATCCAAGAAATTAAATGATTTTTTGAAAATGGAAGGAACAGTGATAATTTGTAGGCCAAACTCTGAGGTTCTTTCTCTGTTTTGAAGCAGTACTGCTCTAAAGTGGAAGAGACAGTCATTCCCAGCAGGATTCCTGAATGACTAGATATTCTGCAACCACTACTAATGTACACTTCTAGAATAAATAAGATTTGTGCATAGTGTTGAAAATGTTCATAATTTTGCAAAAGTGTGAAAAAGTTTCATGAAGTAATCTTATTTGAAAGTTTTAGATACATCCCAGTACATCACAATCTAATGATATCATACTTTATCCAAAATCAGTTAAGGAATAGCCCTTAAACAACAGACCAGTCTAAAGCTAGAATGGATCCACAGAGTATAGGGAAACATGGGAAAACTCCACTTTCTTCTACCAGGCTTTTCACTTTCACATCAATACGAGCAACAATAAATTGCAGCTACAAACCACTCTATCACACCCTTTCCCAGCCTAGCAGTGTGGAAATAAGGAAATAAGGAAAGTGTCTGTGTAGTTCTTGTATCTCTGCCACACACCTACATGAGACAGGGTAATAGTAAAACCTCCATAATAGCCAATACGTTTTGTTGCTGACTGAGCGTGTCTCAGGCGGTAAAAATGTTCTGTAAGCAGCAGAGCTTAGATGTATCCAAGTTTTCAGATATGCAAAATGAACAGATTTCACTGGAATGTTGTAACCTTAGTGATATTCTAGCAACAAATGGTTTGAATGCCATAGGGATACCACATGGTTGCTCTGTAGCAAATGAGACGATAACAATTGTTCATCTTCTAATGACTGGTATATTTGTCATTAGAAAGATGGAGAACTCCACCAACTTTTATTGAAGTATGGCATCTCTCAACCAAATGAGAAAGAAGTTTCAAATAGAGAATATCCTTCTCTACAAGTGGTTGTTCAAAGAATTTTACACAGAATTTTAGAGGTGCCTAAACATGGAAATATTAGTCATTGTAGATCTCATTTTGCAATTAAAGGCAAGCCACAAAGCAGCAGGGTATCACTAAGATGCCTGTAGTGAAAAACAAAAAGACAAATAAAAAATAAAACCACAGGTCTCCCTCCCTGGAGATCTTCAAAAGCCTCCTGGATGTGATCCTGGGCACCCTGCTCTGGGTGCCCCTGCTTGCACAGAGATTGGACCAGATGGCCTTCAGAGGACCCCACCAGCCTCAGCCATTCTGTGATTCTGCAAAATAAAAACCCCGTATATAATATTTGATATACCACAAACAGTTCTTGAAGACACTAAAACAAAATCCTGTAGGTATGGCAGAGCAGTGATCACATTCTAGTGCTATTTTAATCTTACCTATGATTGAACACTTGGAATAAAAAAAGAAGAAAAAAAAACAAACATGTGGAGAGGTCTTATAAAAATACAAAAAGAAATCACAGAAAATCCCTTCACAGATCTATTTCAGCCATAACAAGTGATTTCCAGCTCCATCCTTTAAGGAAAAAAAAAAAAAAAAAAAAAGTGTTTATAACACTCTTTTCTTCAGAGAGCTGAATACTAATTCAGAACTCAACTATGTGGAAAAAAATAATTATTGAAAGAGTGCTGAAAGGCTTTTCTGAAGCTAATGAATTAGCTCAAATTTGAAGAGAAGGTCAGTAAATTCAGGGCTTTCTGAAAGCTCACTTATCTTTGTCTGTAAAAATAGTAGAGACCTTCTAATATTATTTGGGCTGTCATTTCCTGCAAACTTCTGACCTGTTAGAGCAGGCAGCAAGAATTTGGCACCTCTTTGTTAATGCTCGGGATTTGTACAAGGAGATTTTTACACTTGACATTTTTTCTAAGACCATTCATTTTCTAAGATCCCCTACAGCATACAAAAGGGCTGGCCTTTTTTTTTTTTTTTTTTTTTTTTTTTCAACATAGGTAAGCACAACTGTGTTGAGAGATGAAGAATTATTTCTGATTTACATCACAACTAAGAAAATTCTTGCTATGTATACCTTTGCAAGAAACCAATAAAAAACCTGTACTGCTTCTTTATTGCATGGCAAACTTCAGTGTGTTCTTTCTGGTGATTTGAACAGAACCTGTAGTATTCCTATACTTCTCATTTTGTAAACAGCAACACTAATAAAAAGAATTTTAAACATATATTAGGATATTTTACACTGGGAAGTATGTCTTTGCTATGAAAAAAAAAAATAAAAATGGTACAACAGAGTTCTGTGTTTGCTGTTTCTCAATGATTTCCAGATCAAACACACTGGCTTTATAAATATTGTAAAACTCTCCATGCAAACTCTACTTGGAATCTGAGAGCTCACACTAAGATCTTCCTTGTGCATCTTTGCCAGCTGTAATGATTCAAGAGAACATACTGCATGCTCGATAGTAAGTCTTACTTGAAAAATGCAAAATGGTACAGCAATTCTTGAGCAAGTGGATTCCTAAGGGGTAAGTCATTTCACATGACTCTGCACAACAACTTGGGTAGGGAATTATCTTTCCATGCTACCACAGTGTTAGGCAGGCATAGCAGCGTGTTAGCAAAGTTGATCTGCACCCATACCCAAGCTGACAAAGCCTTCATTGTCCTGTGTCACAAGTAGGAGTCCACTGTACTGGGTCTGGCTGGAATGTTAACTTTCCCGGCAGCAGCCCATACAGTGCCGTACTCTGTACTTGTAGCTGGAACAGCAGTGTTATCACACCAGTGTTGTGTCTACTGCTGAGCAGCAGTGGCACAGCATTGGGCCTTTCTCTAACCCTCCTAGGGGGTGGGCAAAAAAGTGAGGAGAGAAACATCACTAGGGCAGCTGACCTAAACCAATCAAAGGGATATTCCATACCATGTGGTGTCACACTCAGCAATAAAAGGTGGAAACAGGAAGAAGAGGGGAGGGGTGGGCTCTCGTTGAGAAGACGTCGGTCCTCCTCTCGAACACCGGCTGCGTGCGTTGAGGCCTTGCTTCAAGGACGTGGTCAATCATCGCTCATTTGTGGGAAGTAGAGAGGAATTTCTTTCCTCTGCACTTCCATATAGCTTTCATTTATTTTGTTTGTTTGTTTTCCTCCCTTTTTTCCCCTTTCCCTTTTATTTCCCCTTAGTTAAATTGTTTAGTTCATGGTAGTCTTTATTTAATTATTATAATTATTTCCCTTTAATTAAATTATCCTTATCTCAACCCATGAGTTGTTCTTTGCTTTACTTCTCCCCCTCCTCATCTAAAGGAGGGGGAGTGAGAGAGCGGTTGTGGGGTTTAGCTGCCCAGCACGGTAAAACCACCACATCCACAAAATCAAGCACCTCCCATACTCCTGAATTACCATATCGCTTCTTCCTGGGTCCACGTTGCTTTAGAGAGGGAGGAGAAATAAAAACTTGCAGAGCAATTCTGGAGTTAATTCTGGAAAAATGCCAAGTAGGAAAAAAAATAATAATAATAAAAAAAAAAATCTACAACTAGTGAAAGAGGAGGGTGGAACAAGCACTTTACATATTGCCTTTACAGTAGTGTTTCTCTTTAAGCCAAGCTTAATAATTTTTCAGGAGTCAGGTGTTTGTCATTAGTTTTGAAAAATAAAATGAAAAATATTCTATCCAGAAATATAATTGCTTTTTAAAACCACGGAGACATCACAAGGGGCATGGAAGAGATCGAGGGTCAAGTACTATGTAGCATGGATGCAGCCCATCCACTCCTCAAGGAGCTTAGAGCAATGGAGCCTGAAAAAAAAACAAAAAAAAAAACTTGCACCATCTGTCCTGGGAACCGGGATTTACTCCCAGGAGCAGATGCACCTATCAGTGTAGATGTCACCTACAGGCAGCAGGGTTTTCAATCAAGTCAAGCAGATGTGATTATAGAAGGGACCAGGCAATGTAAAGGAAATTGTCTGATCCTGAGTCCTACATACTTTAAGCCACTATCTTAGAGAAAGGCTACAGTTTGTATGAAAGAATTGTCATCAAGAAAGTCGTTATTGCTTTTAGCCATTGTGTTCTGTATGCTGTGCCTTTTGACAAACAAAGAACTCTTTGTTTTCAAGAGATTGTTCTTGTGACAACTTATTTCCTACTCTCAGAGGGAAAGGGTTTCTGAATGCTGGTGAAATAAGCTGCAACATTAGTGTGAGAAGTGTCATGTGCTTCCACTCAGGTATTGGTATAATGGGTGAAATTTTCCCTGGTAGGTTAAACTGAAGACATGCTAAAAGGGATCTAAAACATAACTTATCTTTAACACCCATCTTCAACCTACATATACTGTACATAGATGCATAGGCTAGGGAGACTATTTGCATCATCTGGCTTGCCTTTATGAACAGCACAGACCACCTACTTTTACTCAGTAATTCCAGAAAGCAGGGATGAATTGAAAAAAAAAAAGTCTTTACAAAGACATGAAAACTGAGTTTAAAGATTGAGACTGCAAGAGAATAAAGCAAATAACCAGCAGGAATACTTTTTTTCATCTGGCAAAGTACTGAAGCAATAGAGGACTAAACCAGTCAGACAGTCAACAGACATTGAGTCTTCGCTGAAACAGGTAGAAAGGAAGAGTATGACCCTAATCAATATTAAGGTAGTGTAAAATCCAAACATATTGTGAGCTATTATAAGCAACCTGGTAACTTAAAAGGTATCTCTGTACTTTCAAAGATCATTAGTTAGAAGAAAAAACATTGGTGTGGGGTGTTGTGTAGTCTGTTTGGTGTTTTATTTTTGTTTGTTTGTTTGTTTTTTCAAATTCACCAGAAATTTATCAAATTCATAGAGCTAAGACCCAATTACTGTGTGATGAGCTGAAGGGATATTTGCGGGTATCTGGAGAAACTAGCTGTTAACCTCACCAACCTTTGACAGGCCTAAAGCTAATGACATTGCCCAGTCTACCTCATCTTTTTTTTTTATTAATCAATTTGCATTTCACAAGAGAATTCATACCAGTACTGGAAAAAATCACCATTAAGTGCAAACAACCTGAGAACTCCTTATTACAAAGTTCCCTTCTTTCTTAAGGAGTTGCAGATAACTGCTGATGCAAATATTGCATTAGCACATTCTGAGGTATGAGAAACAGAAAATGTTCTCTCTCAATATGCAGGTGATGTGAACAGTCCAATAAAGAACATGGTCTTTATCACGCCTGTCACGTTCCCAAGATGTTATCAGGACTTACTCAAACTCTCACTAAAGTGAAATAAAACCTGAAGTTGCTTAATCTTTGAGGGGCATTGAAATTCAATAAGAATAATAAATACAGAAGAGCTGTTCCTAGAGAAGCTTAGGGATTTATCTACACAACTTCCATTAATATATATTTGATGGGAAAGGAGCAAGTAAATCCCCATGCACTGTGCAGAATGTTTGCAACAGGTGCAGAAACAAATATTTATGTTTGAATATGTTTTTGCCCCTCCAGATGCTAAAGTCTATGTATGTTTTCCCAGGCTTTTCCAAGTCCAGTAGGGTCCCTAGTGTCTTGCATCTCGAAGGGTCCCAACAGAATTCAGGGAATCATTTCATTGATGCAATGCTGCCCACTCTAAAGTGGAGGGCAGCAACCTCTCTGTGTCTGGCAGAGAAATTTTGATCAAGTTGAACAGAGCAACTGAGACCTTTAATAGTCACCTTAGTTCTGTGATCCTTGTAGAACTGATGGATAACTAGATAAGACAAAAAGAAAACTTCAGGCACAAAGAAGTGCTCAGCTTAGATTTTAAAGGAATTGCCTTGACCTCCAGCTTAGCAGGACAATATCTGCTGGCAGTATATACCAGTGCAACTCTGCTGAAGTCGAAGGAATGACACTGATCCACAACCGCTCCAATGGAGCAGGGAGAAGGAGTCAGATAACATTGTTGTATTTAAACCTGTGATATCAGTGGGGAAAAAAAAAAAAAAAAAAAAAAAAAAAAACAAAATCAGATATCCACACAGATCTTTCCAAAGTTTAAGTGCTCTCAGCACACCCCACATTCAGCTGGATGCTCCAGCTCTGCTATTAAACACAGAACATAAAATTTGTCTGGTCACAATGACAGTCTCAATGACTTCAAGGAGATAGGCTTTTGAGTTATCTGGGAAAGCCTCTGTACAGTGACATTAAACTTAAATTTATGGATATGCTTCTTAAAATCTGAATGTAGCAAGCTCGTTTTTACAAATGCTGAAAGGGAGAAGATCGTTTCTTTGCATAATTAAACAGCCAGTGGTGTCATTAAGCTAACTTAGTTCTTTTGCTTGTTTGTGACATGTTGTCCATCTTCCCTCTACTTTAGTGCTTGGGCTCCAAAGACAAGCGTTCTTTAGTTCATTAAAAAAGAAGAATAAATTTTCCAAGACCATAAGTTCACATTTTTTTCAAACATACAAATATCTGCAGTTATTTTCTTCATATCAGAATAGGAAAAGAGAAATGACTCTACTCCAGTCCATCAATTCAGTTTCTGATAGAAGCTTGTATCCCATGCTTCAAAAGGCAAAAGCCATCCCGGACGTGGCATATGGATTTTAGTATATCTCCAACCTCAGGTCTCCTAATCTCTAATAGTGCTTTATTGGTTTCAGTCGGGGGTGAGGAAGCTTAATATGTTCCAAAGTGACAGCTTTTACAATTGCTTATCACAGTATTTTTTTATTATTATTATTGTCTCTATGTATATTCACACTTTATGTGACCTGTCTATGTGTTTCTGGCCTCTATGTCATGGCAAAACTGTGATTTCCAACTTAAATTGCAAACTGCATGAAAAGATGTGTTCTTTATGCAGTTTTGAATTTGCCCTCTCTTTGTGTCATTGGATGTGTCCTTCATTTAGGACTGTGGAAAAGAAAAAAAGGAGATTCACAGACAAATTTCATCCTTTGCACTATAATTGCATAAAAAAGAACAAGGCTTCAAGCCAGTATAAAAAAGGACTTCCAAAAATATGCTGTGATTTATGTGAAAATAATAAAATGCAAGAGAGATAGATTTGGAGAAAATGGCAGTGGACTGGATTGTGAATAATTTCCTCACAGTCCTTCACAGAAAACTAATCCTACTGATAACAGAACAAATATTTCACTAAACAAGTTCTTGCCCAAGAAAGGCAGAGAAGCCTTGAAAACTCAAACCAGGTACAGATGAACAAAATTCCACTTTAAATTCCACTGTGATTCATCCTGAAGTACTGTAGTGGTATGGTTTGTTTCAAAGTTGAATGAGATCCATGTTTTGTTTTGAACAAGGCTTTCAAAAAGTGTCTACCAAAGAAATAACATAGAAAAGACAACATTCTTCATGTGATGACTAAGGAAATCTATAGCAAATGGACATATCAACTGCAGTTACTGATCAGTTTTCCCACCCAGAGATGTTGGGAAGAAGTTTTGTAATGGGGAAAACATAGAAAAATCCAATAGATGTTATGCTTTCATCTTGGGGAAAAAAAAAAAAAAAAAAGTAAAAATGTGGAAGAGGAAAAGATCGCCTGTGGTGCAAAGCTCTGGAAAGCTCTATTTGAAATGTAATAAATTAAATAGGAAGTGCTAGATAGACTGCTGTAATGGGCCACAACCAGTAGGACTAAATACTGCAGGGAAAGGTGATTTTTAACTCTAAAACTGCAGCTTACTGGGAGCAAGTGAATAAAGAGCCAATTTTAGTCTTGTTAGGAAAAAAAAATAATTAAAAAAATAATAATGTTTCATTTGTTTTATTTGCAACACCTCTTGTACAGTTCTTGACTGTGAATTTGGGAGGATCAGCAACACCACCTTTCCATGGATCTCCAAATCTCATTGAAAAAGTGTGAGGATGTCTGCCTTTGGTGTCAAGAAGCACAGCACAGGGCAGACACCACACTGGCTTTACATGCCCTAGGAAAAAGGACTGGAAGAGCTTGGTGGCAGCAAGGCAGAATCCGTTATAATTTTCCATGATGCAAAGGAATGTAGGCAAGGTAAATTAACTCATCTGAATCTACTTACAGCTGTAGCTGGCTTGTAGTTAGTACTTGAACCAGCTAATGTAATGCTCAGTCAAGGAGTTTGTATATATTACCCAGGGACCTCAGTATGCATGAACCCTGAAAAAATACAAAGAGAAATTTCAACATCAGATTTCTGCTTTCCCTTTCCAGGCAAAGTTCTCATGGCCATCACTCTTGTCTCTCACTTACAGCAAAATATGATAAATATGGATAATCTGAATTTCTGCAGCTACTTTTAGAAAAGCAATTTAGGAAAAAATAGCATCGTCCTATTTTGACACCTCCAGAGTTGTATTAAATGTTACTTCTGTAAGCTGCAGAGATGAAAGCAAAAGTTTGATGTTTTTCTCTGCTTTCAACCCTTTAGACCCACTGAAGATCCAAGAGACAAAAAAGAAGAGTGTTTATGTTCATTCCTGTGCATTTATCACTATTTGCTCACTAATGTCCTGCCAGATCCAACTGAGCAAACTCTTGAAGAAAAAATAGTTGGACAGGTGTCACTGAAGATGTAATTTGTCCTTCACATGACAACAGAAATAACCCAGATTAATTCTGACACTGCATGTTGAGCTCATCAAGGCTTAATGCCTAGAGTTCCAAAACAAGAAAATTACCTCAGGCTAGTAACTGGTCCTGTATTGCCGAATTTGATTTTGGGAATCACTGAGAAAGAAAAGAAATTCTGAATAAACCTTTTTGTGAAGATTTCCCAGTATATCCCTATGCAGGAAGGTTCTCTAAGGTCAGCTATAGTTATATCTGCTGTATTTGGATATCTGACATTTCAGTTATGAAACTCTCCTTGATTACTAGGGGCTGGCAGTCATTTTATGCATCACTGAAAAGTTAATTTTCCTTGCTACGCAAAAACCTCTTGGAAATAGCCTATGACCTCAGTTGTCATGTACCAATTCCTCTGACACTAATTAGGAATTATAGGCTGTGTCCCAGAAGATTCTAGTTAGCCTAGCGAGGACTTTGCTTTTGCTAACTGTGCTCACATGAAAAGCTTTCAGAACAAAGAAAACCAAATGTCCAATCAAAGACACTATTAGAGTTCACAACTGAGAGGAAAACAGAGCTCGGGTGTTTTAACACTCCTATTTCTCTTGCTAACCCTCACAGTTAAGAGATCAGAGTGCACTTGGACGATCCCAGCTGACACATTTCTCATTCTTCTCATGCATTCAGGTCTGTTCAGCCCTCGAGTGGCTTTGGCAGAGTATCAGAATAATGGGCAGCTTGAGATCCCTTTTATCTGTGTGATACAGTTCCAAGGAGAAGAGTCTTGGTGAAAAGGGCTCTGTGAGAAGCATCCTCTGTTTCTAGAACAGAATTTTCAAAAGCTGTTACCCTTCATCTAACATGTCCCATTGAAAGCAATGGCAACTTCTTCACTATGTGCAGTTAGGTCATTGCTAAAGACTATCGTACTTACTTGTTTTTTCACGAAAAATGACCTTGTTTAAGTATGGCACTTCATTATCACGGGCTGTTTGTTTGAAAGTTTCTGTGACCCTGTCCTATGTTTCCACAGAGCTGTAGCTTTAAATGAAGAAAAAAATATTCATTTTTCACAAGAAAGCAATAATCTCTCCAGCATTAGCAGGTATCAAGGAAGAATTGTATAAATTGTAGCTGGTCAAGGTCAGTATTAACTTAAGTACTGAAGCTGGCTGTTAGCATTCACTATCTGCAGAAACAGGAGCTGTTTTCACATCTTTTGGAGTTCCTGTATAGATCCACCCTTCCACGCTCTAAGAGGGAACAGCCAGGGCTGCGTTTCTAGTGAGTCTCTAAAAATATTTACTCAGCTTGACAGTTTCTCTGTTCACATTGACACTGCCTGAAATTTGAGGGCAAGGAGAGGGGAAGGAGGGTGAAAAATGGTAGCAAGTTTTATCTTGCCAGTTCTTTAATGAAAATTTGTCTCCATTTTGCAACAAGCTCCAATTTGAGACTTCGGGGAGCTCAGATCAGACTAAGCCCAAAACAATTTCTACTTTTCTCCCTGCATGAGCTCTGCTGGAGCTGCAGTGGGTAACTCTCCCTGAAGACAGGCAGTTAAGCCAGGGAACCCATGAGCTTTACATATCTGTTAGATGAGCCTCATAAAAATAAGAAAAATATAGCCAGAAATCACGTAAATAAGAGAGGCTTTTAAAGATCAAACAGTTGCAGATTATTTAGCATTTGGGGATAGAACTCTAAACACTAGAGTTGTTTGAAAAAAAAAATTCATATTTTACATATTTTGACAACATTTTTTCTTTCCAAAATGGCTTGGAAAGTGTAAATCACAAAATATAGAAGCATATTTTTCATTATGAAGACATCTTGAAGGACAGCTCCTGGCCAGCCTTCTGACAATAATTTTCCATCTTCTACCTTCTTTTTTGCTGCCAACATCACTTACTGCATTCTCTTATTCACATTCCCAAGCATAAATATGGAGATATATTGTAACCTATGCAGTTATATAGTTAAATTTCAGCAATGTTAGCAATACTTAAAATTAAAAATCAAATTCTGGTACCTGCAGTGCTCATTCCTTCTCCTTTTTACTTTTTTTCTCAAAGTAGTTTGACATATTGGCATGAAAAAGAAAGATTATGATACTATTTTTTAAAAAATCCCACTAGTAGCATAATTTCCACCATGTAGAAATATTCTGTGAAAGCAATAGAGTAAGACTCTCTGAAAATTCTTTTTTGTCATGAGAAAGATAACACAGCTGTCAAAATTATGATAACACTGCATTTATTCTTGTAGTTTCGACCTTAGAATAGCTTAATTGATATTCTATTTTGTCCTTTTCTGAAGAAAGAAAACTCCTTGCCTTCGTTTTTGACAGAAATCTTCCCATAGTTTTGGACTGGAAAAGACAAATACAGAGGTGAAATACGATTTATTCTAGCTAGACGAACAGATTTGACACCCATGTCAAACATTATTACAACCTATATGCTTCAAATGTAGACTGGAAGTTAAATACTGCACAGACTCAAGCCAAGCATTACAAAAACAAAATGTTTCACAGCCCACATATTTTTTCTATATGTTCTCAGTGATTTAGTAATGAACAACATGCTGAGACAACATTTGAAGCACTGCAATGATGCACAGAGTGCACAAAACAAAAATTAATATATTTATAGGCTGAAATTCACTGCAGCCACAAGATCCTTTCATAATCAGGTTCTGCATGAGAGGATGCTTGGGGAGGTGAAACAAATTCACAAGTCAGACTGCGGAGATGCTTGCTCTCTCACTCTTTCCCTCATTTAGACAGAAACCTAAACAGATAGGATCCTTATAAATAGGATATGGGAAATGGTCTTAAGTTGCACCAGGGGAGGTTTACATTAGATATCAGGAAGAATTTCTTCATAGAGGGGGTGGTCAACCATCGGAAGGGGCTGCCCAGGGAACTGGTGGAGTCTCCATCCCTGGAGGTATTTAAGAGAGGTGTGGATGGGGCATTAAGGGACATGGTTTAGGGATGGAACTCAGTAAGTCAGGTTGGTGGTTGGACTTGTAGATCACCTTTGATGGTTCCATGATTCTATGGAAGCCCATAGCTTCACATGCCTCCACCTTAGTCTAGCAAACATTTTAAGGTGGAAAACTTTTTGTTTAATGTGCAAGATCTACCACTGGTGTTTTCCAATCTCTTCTCCCTAGGGAGAGAATTAAAGGGTTCTGTACCATCTATATGATACAAGCAAGTTTTCCCACACTTGCTCTCCAATGCAGGTTTCTTGCAGTTTCTACTCCCTGGAGCCTCCTCCCCAAAGAGAGCTTCTCCACTGGCCACAAGGCACAATGAGAGCTCTTTGCTGGGGATGCCAGGATTGCACAGGTGGCATTTTGCCCAGCAGGGTTCAGGATATGGCAGATCAGTTTCCTCAAAAAGTAAGAGAGGATAATGCAGACATCGAGTGCCTCCCCAGGGTGTCTGGCTCTGGAGAAGCAGTGGTCTTGCACAGCACAGTGGCAATGCTTTTCCAAAATCTAATGTCTAGACACCATTGCCTGTAAGAAAGCTGCCCAGCTCTAACTAGAGGAATTAAAGCAGGGGAAATAGCCCCTGCTGCTCACCTCACCTCCCCCACCAAAGAAGCCCCATCAACACTGAAAAGCATTGACACAGCTCTGCAAAACCAGGCATGCTGAGAGCTGCTGAGTCCTTCATCCCCAAGCTGTGACTGCTGGCGGTCTCGCTCTAGGAGCCCTGATTAAGAGCAGCCACGTGTTTCACTGAAGATCGAGGCCTCAAATCAATAACAGGCATATTGAGGGTGGAATGTCCTGGGGCCCAAATGAGCAGAGCAAGAAGGTAACTATTGGTAACTAATGATATTTGATATGATAATGAAAAATAATGATATTTTTCCTACTGCAGATCAGAGTTTGCAACATGCTTTCCCCTAGTTCTCTGTGTGTGTGTATGCAGCTCCTTCCTCCACTACTGAACACATACGGACATATTTGCTTCAGTATCCCATCTGCATAAAAAAAGCATCAGTACCTCATGGATGCATTGCAAGGATAAACTCAGCTGCATTTAAGGGGTTGTCAGGCTCTGCTAATGCAAGCAAGAAGAGGCTGTGTGACCCAGCAAACAGAGCTCTGCTTTTGCACTCCCAGCATCTCATTGCTGTTCCAGCTCTGCCACTAAGTTCTGTCTCAGTTTCCCCACCTGTAAAATGTGTATAATCATACTGCCCCACTCTAGAGACTGCTTTGATGCAAATCACTGTAAAAGAAGAATGAGACATTTTAAAAGGTAGACACACAGTTCCTGTTCCTTTTCTCCATTTCAAATTTTTCAAAAGAGTGGATGCTTACAGCTCTGGGGCTGGTAAAATATGGCCTGCTAGCTTGGCAAAAACATCAGGAACAGGATGAAAAATCTGCTCATTTAGTTTCCTGAGAACAAACACACAAAATGAATGCCATGCATTTCAATAACAATTGGTGTCTTTGTATTTCAAACATAAACTTCTGGTCCAAGGAGACAATAGATTTTATTATATAAATTAAGATTAGCAGTTGCTGGTAAGACAAAGGAACACTGATCAGAGCACGACATGCAAAGAAGGGAGAAAGAAACTCAGATTTAACCTGCAGAATAGTGAAGTTATTTCAGGTTGGTTTGTGTGATGGGGATTTAAGCCCAAATCCTCTCTGCTGCATTGTTCAGCATGTGAAGGAACTCATGTGATGAGCTGCCCCCACCAGCTTTGCAGCAGCAGCCCCAGGGAAGCCATGCCCACCCATCATGGGTGACCACAGCAATCATCATCAGCAGACCCTTGTCTGCCCACATTCCTCCTCTTTGTTCCCCCAAACTGCCTTGGTCCTATTATTACATGAGAATTGTAAACCTTCCATAAAAAGGAAGGGGTTTTGTTTGTTTGTGTGTTTGTATGTTTGTTGTTTTTTTTTTGCAGGTGTTACCAGTGCTGGGGAAAGAAGAGATCAGATTGTCTCCAGGCAGGTGACTAGCAGCAGGAGGAGCTTTCCTGCAAGGGGCCTTGGCTCCATCAAAAGAAACCAACTGGGAAATGAGGTCAGGAGAGGGGAAACTTCCTAAACCTCCTGTCTTGCTAAATTCCCCACCTTTCCAAATCTTCTATCAAAACTGCTTAGACTAGCTGCTCCCTGATCCTCTGTGCTAGACCTGAGAAGGGCAATTCCATGAAGAAGCTCAGCTGAAATGGGAGATATGAGGCAAAGAATCTTCCCACAATGGTATGGGAAAATAGTGTGGGTGGTCAAAGAGAGCCTGCTCCACTGGAGAAACTTGGCCTATTTAAACTTACTAAGTGTATCCCACCCCTGTACTGCTTCACAAGTTTAGTAACACCTCAAAACATAAAACAATGCACAGATTTAGGTATGTTTGGCCCAAATATCTCTATAATCACAGCCCCTCAAAACAGGGAAAAAGGTAATTGTAATTCTGCTCCCTCACAGACCCCTGGAAATCTAATGTAGATACATTTGTTTAGTTCATCTTAACAATTTTTTTTTTTTTCTACAATATAACCACTTGTTTGACTTAATGCTCTTTTGTTCTTTTTCATATGGAGCATTCATTAGACCACTCTGGTTTTTAGGTTTTCAGTCTCCTACCTAGTCCATCCCTGATCCATCAGGAGCAGATATGTATGGTGTCTGGAAGCTCAGAGTCCCCATTTTAGGTGGATCCATTTTTATGGTGTCTTGACCAATCTGACGCCTGAACTGGGAGCCTTTCCATGTGCTGCCCCAGCTCCTGTACCAGCATGCTAGGTCCTCCATGGGCATGTGCATATAACAGAATTTATGGGCAATAAAGTCATCACAGCACCCCATCGTGTTTTTAAAAGCAAGAGCAGAATTTCCACTTCTTTGCAGGGAAATGGTGGGGAGTAAGACTGGTCCCTGAAGAGCCAGCATGTGGTCATGTACTCCTTGGCATATATAGAAATCCGTTACTTTTTCAGTACAAAGTGTTTTCCCTGTCTCTCAGCCTGTAAACTAAATTTCATGGCAATACAAGCATGTCATCTTTCACCCATTGCTTAAGTCTTGAGAAAAACTAGCCCACCGTTTTGTTGAAACATATTCAGAAGGAATTTCCTTCTGTTCCCTAACACAGAGCAACAGAGCCCCTAAGATGCTTATAGAGAGCACATTTTCCTGGGGCTGCAAGAATGAGTCATGCCAGATATGTGCCAGATCAAATGCAGCAAATAATAAGCGGGCTGGCACGCTGGCTGGCCTGAGAAAAGTGAGCTTGGCTTGTCAGTCACACAATGCCTACCTACAGCAATAATTTTCAGGGTTCTATTCAGCAGGAGGATAGACTGTCCTACACTATCTTCCTGCTTCAAAGTCTTACAAATTAGCATGAAATAGATAGCTGTGCATTGTGAGAAAGTTGTTCTGGGCTTGCTCTTACCCTGCGCTGAGCGTGCTGGCCCAAGGCCATGCGTTGGCTTCAGCACCAGTTGTCCCCTTGGCCTCTGTGGCTACCAAGGGGGGTTGGTGCCTCTTGAATGTCAGGCCTCAAGGATTCGTATTTTAAATACCATTTAAAAAGGCATGTAGGCACCTAAATGTATTCTGCAGATTTAATTACTGCATAAATCACATCTGTGCAATAACCCCAGAGTGCTGGGACCAGAAGGAAGGTCCCTTGGCTCCAAATCTGAAAGAAGTCTTTTACTTCTGCATTTTGCTTGAAATTGCTGGGAGGGGTAAGACAGAAGCTCTCTCCTGCTCTGTTATCCACACTTAACTGGTCACAGCAAGATTTAGGCAAGCAAGTTAATGATTCTCTGTCTCATGTCCCCATCTGCAAAAGGGAGTTGTTCCCAGGTTGCACCATCCCTTCTGTCAGAGAATGTCCACTAAAAGTTGTGTATTGCTCTGGGTGCAGAAAGTGATGATGAAAAATCACACAGTAGTTTGGGGGAGTTGTTTTTCACTAATTCTATACTTGTAACAGAATTCATTTTTATATTGCATTCTGCCAGCTCTGCACATCTGAAGCCTATTGGCCACGATTGGCTTGGGAAGAAGACACAGCATATATAAGGTTGGATGTGCTTTGTGCTCAACTGAAAGAGCAATTTAATCCCCCAAAAAAGATTTACACCAACTGACGCACCCTGTTTTCCCAGCATCCCCTATACTGAAACATTGTAGATTTCTCCTGCAGCAAATAGTCACATGTTTGGGTTCAAACTTATCACCCAAAATAAGAAAAAAATAAAAATGAGGAAAAAAAAAAAAAAAAAAAAAAAAAAAAGGAAATATACTAATAACTTTGTTCTAATAAAAAAAAAAAAAATCAGAGATTATTATTTTCATCTTTAAAATATCTGCATTAAAGTTACATCAAGGTCAGTTGCAAAGGTGTAGTAATTATTAGCTTAACTATTAACATCTCTCAACAAGCTAATTACCTGTGCACCAAATGAAAACCATTTACGCCTCAGGTCTAGAGGGTATAAAACAGAAGATTTCTTTAATGTTTCAGCTTAGATTTTCAAGGCAGGAGAACTTCTGCCTCTGGGAATCATGAGCCATTTCCTCACTCCAAATGAAATAAGAAAAAGCAAAAAAAAACATCAAATGATAATGAAGAAAATTGGCTTACACCCTAACTTGAGGCGCTATTGAAAGATGAATGTATCACCTTCCCCTTTCAATGATGGGTTCCAAGTGGCCGCACTTGTCCAGAAAGCTGGAGCTTGCATTTTCCAGCTGGAGGCCCCACTGGTGCAACCTGGTGTGCTGCTGTCTGAATGGACAATCACTAGATGAGACAATTTTTCCAGTTTGTTTATTATTACACCTTCATTGGTGATAAGCCTTGTGACTCCCTCTGGAGCAGAGGACACAGCACCCTACAGGAGGAGACCGCTGGGGATTCATCCATAACCACCAGCAGGGGTTAGATGGACTGGGCTGTGGTGAAAAGCAGCCTTTGGAGTTTGGTTTGGTTTCACAGAACAGCACAGAATCACAGAATGGTTTATGTTGAAAGGGACTTGTGTAGGTCATCCGGTCCATCCCTCCTGCTCCTGCATCCACCTAGAGCAGGATGCCCAGGTTTGCAGTGGGTAGGAAGGCCATCTTGTAGCAGACAGCCTATGTCGTGTAAAAAAGAACACCAGAGATTCTTTAGACCAACTGAGCCCTCTGTACAGCAAAGGGTAGAAATGCCCCTGAGGTGAGAGGTGTATGATGCACATACTGCCAGCTCCCATCTCACAGCCTCAGCTCTGGTTTGCAGGGCTAGGAGCACACAAAGCTGTATCACAGCTGCTCTCCCTTTCCACAACCCCACACTGGTCCACTCTATCTGGCCCCTTCTACCACATCCTTCAGTGTGGCACTGCAATGCAGCAAGATGAGAAACTCTGACCTACCCTCCCCATTGCCAAGGGGACAGAGAAGCCACCCACAGACCACACATATCACGCGTGTCCAGACCCAGTGCAGTGCAGTGTCCCAGACACTGGAAAATCCCAAGCACAAATACAGGCTGGGCAGGGAACGGATTGGGAGCAGCACTGAGGAGAAGGACCCAAGGGTGCTGCTGGTCAATAAGAAACTCAACATGAGCTACTGCTACCAGTCACATCCCCTCTCTTTCTCATTCCTTGCCCTCAAAATCTTGTGCCCATTTCCATCCGATAGGAGGAGAACAGAGGCAACACTCTGTTTCCTTCAGTTTATGGCACATGTAGGTCCTATTGCCTTATTACATGTGTTGCTTTATACAATTATCAGGTTCTTTCCTTAAACCCAGCTGTAGTTTTTGACTCAATTCCATCAGTAACAGCTGGTAAGGAAGAGATTTCTTGCTATATTTCAATTAAATATTTTGATAGTTTAGCTCTCTATTGGAGGTTCATTTTTGACTAAGTTATTTTGGGATTGAGTTGTTACATATAATAAGTTTAGCTTTTTCCATGAAAATGCATTAATACTGGGGGAAGACATGACGATGATGTGTCTGTTTGCCAAAAAGCTGTTTCACATCAACCTTCACGTACATTACACCAGTATGATGTTAGCATGTTGGAACAGTTTGAAAATGTGTTTATTTTAGTATGTAGCTGTTACCACAATAAGTAAAGCAGCAGCATTGGAAAGCATTTTGCCCTGGATGAACATGAGAGGGATTTCCGTCAACCTCCCACTGAGTGTATAAAGAGCAGTGGCTCTTACACCATATTTTGAGAAATAGTGCTAGATACATTTCTGAGATGAATGACTGTGCCATGAAGACTGTGACAGTGATGGATGAGGCTACACAGCCCAGGCTTACCTTGCGATGTCCCTTGCTGTTCCAGGACTGCCACTGCCCTGCAAGGACTGGCTGATGCAGGTTGCTAGGGTGTGTGATATATGTAAAACAGGAATTAAATCATATGAGCTCTTGTCATTTCAACAGAATCGGGACACAAGAGCTATGGGTAATCAGCTGAACTTCCTTTAGCAAGAGGGGTTAATGTATATGGCTTCACATCAGTAAAACTGATTTCTCTTTGCTCTTTTCATCTGATCACACTGCAGAGGCTGGTGCCAACTGGATTCTTCCAGAATTGGTGTACAAACCTCCTCATGCTTTAACATAGAATCATAAATCATAGAATGGTTTGGGTTGGAAGGAACCTTAAAGACCATTTAATTCCAATCCCCTACCATACACAGGGATACCTCCCACTCTATCAGGGTGGTCAATGCCCCATCCAACCTGGTCTTGAACACCTCCATAGATGGGGCATCCACAGCTTCTCTGGGCAACCTGTGCCTGTGCCTTATCACCCTCAGAGTCAAGAATTTCTTCCTAATATCTAATCTAAATCTACCCTTTTTCAGTTTGAAACCATTCCCCCTTGTCCTACCCCTCCAGTCCCTGACAAAGAGTCCCTCCCCAGTTTTCCTGTAGGTCCCCTCTAGGTACTGAAAGGCCACCAGAAGGTCTCCCCAGAGCCTTAAAAACCATAAGGTTTCTCCAGGCTGAACAACCCCAACTCTCCCAGCCTGCCTTCACAGGAGAGGTAGTCCAGCCCTCTGATCATCTTTGTGGCCTCCAAAAAGGTCCATGTCCTTCTTATCCTGGGGGATCCCTGAGGGGGATCTCTGAGTGGAGTCTCATGAGAGCAGAGTTGAGGGTTTATAAAAATATTAGGATCACTATTAATCAAACTTGAAAATAACAGAAAGAAAATTGTGTGGATTCCTCTATACAGAATTTATTGGCAGAATGTAGGCATTCTTCCCATGTTGCTTTAAAAGAAAAACAAAGCACACCTAAAATGAGTGGAAAGATTGTTTTTTAATAGGATTTTGCCATACGTAAGAGATACTGTCCATTGCAAGAATAACAAGCTTGTGGAGCATATTTTACATCTGAAATACTTCAGGTTCCTTCATGTTATAACTGAAGTTAGGTGGCCAAATACAGTAAGGTGGCCAAATCAAACTGTATGAAGAGGTAAGTTGCAAGTGGTGACTTCCAAGCATTATGACCACAAGTTGGTGACTGCATTTTTTCTGAGTTATGTGTTTTATTAGTACCATCTGGCACTGCTGAACTGGTTCTGAGTAGCAAGACAGATAGCCATCATGCAAGGACCTATAAATAGTAACTTGTCTCTTGTCCAAGGCTGCATGTCAGGGCTATCATTTGTTGCATGTCCATTTAAGTGTGCATTGTGTAAGAATTGACTGACACTGCACCTGTGCATCTAATAAAACAAGGGTTAGTAGATCAGGTGTGGAAACCAGGCATGGGGGCAGGGAATGGAGTGGTGTAAGGGAGTAGGAGTCATGATCACGGGGTTTTTCTCTGGAGAGAAAGGGAAGAGTTGTGGGCAGCATTATCTGAGAGCTGGGAGGAGGAGAGAGTGGAAAAGCCCAGTACTGACCAAATTTCTCCCAAAACTGGTGCTTATCAACTACATGCATTTTTAAAGGTGGCCATCCCTAAAACCCTGGAGGATTAGCAGCGTAAGAGGAATTTAAGCTACTGATGTTACTAAGCAGCCTTTCAATCTATGCTATCAGGAGGTTTCTTAATGCTGTTGCAGCCCAGCAGCAGTGAGGGGCCCCCAGTGAGCTTCCCAGCTGGGAAGCAGTTCTGTTTGATATACCACAGGAAATAGCTTTGGCTCCAAAGACCCTCCGAGCTAATGGACAAGAGGGTTGTGCAGCAAAGCAGCGCTTGCCACAAAACCATTCTTTTTTTGGCTCTAGAGCAGTACCTACTTGACTACCTGCTTCTCTGCCATAAATAATCAGGTTCATGTATGAGCAGGAGCTTCTTTGTATAATCTGAAAAACGTTAGTCTCCACTGTTCCTAAAGGTTTAGGAAGTGTGGAAGTATTACATCTGAATCGCCTTCTTTATCCGGAGATAAAGGATGTTGTTAGAGCATTTAGGCTTAAAATTAGTATAAATATCTTTGATCTCTCACTGCCATCTGCCTTCTATATCATAAGCTTTGCATATATGTACAGATAGACTAGCAATTTTATGTATATATGTATACAAGTATATATAAATATACATATACATTGACACACTAAAGCTCTTTTGTGCTTTAGAGGGAAAACAAACAAAGAAACAACAAGCTCTCTGACTAGAACAGTATCAACAGTGTCTAATCTGCAGGAAAAGGTACCTAATTGCCAAGTTTAACAAACTTTGGTCCTGAAATTAAAATAAATGAGGAAATGCCTTACAGCCATTACTGGTCATAGAGTCGCCAAACCTGAATCTGGCACTCTTTCTTACAAAGCACAAAGTGGGATCAAGATGATACTAAGCGCAGGACCTCAGAGGTCCTGTGGACCCATTTCAGCCTCTGGACCAGAGCTCTTACTGCAGTCTTGTACTACCTTGCCCTTCCTCACATGACAGTATACTGAGCAACCACAGCCTAAGGACTGTAAGACTCGTTGAGTCTATCCTGATCTTCAGGCAAATAAGGGTGATTTTACTTAGGCCTTATCTCACTCCCTTCCAGTTTGTTTCTCTCGGGCTTGATCTATGGGAGTCAATGGTTTGATTTGGAAAAATCAGTTCAATTGCACAGCCCCAGGACAGAGTCAGAATTAGAAACTGGGCAGAGCGAAAGGCTCTGGGCCATGGGGAGAAAAAATTCTTTTTTGGAGATTAGGGGCTTTTGAAATTCTGTATGTGATCCCAAACCTCTGCCTCTGCACCCAAATAAGTTGCACAGCAAAACTAATGTATCTGGTGTTCTGCTTAGCAATGAAACAGGAAAATTTCAGCAAGGTAATTTGAAGTCTCTTACAAAGTGGTGGGAGAAAGGAGAAGGATTAAGTTTCTTTCTCCTTACTCAAGGCTTGAACCTATCCTAACTGAAGTTAATAAGTATTCCACTTATTTCAGGAGTGGGAACATCCTCTTGCATTTAAATCACTAAAAACTTGAAATGCCCCGATTATCAAGTATATTCCTGCCATGTAGACCATTCTAGCAGCATAACAGACTATATCAAGTGGATAGAAATGTAATTTATTCTGTTTGCATGCATAGATGACTCCACATCACCAGAGAGGTATGACATTTAATGTAGAAAGAAATCCAAAGCAACCAAAAAAGCAATTACCTCTTTGAATACTTGAAAATAGGGAGACAATAAAAAAGATACAAAAGCAAGCTCCTTAGCCAGGATTTTAATAAATATTGCACAAAATGAATTAGCAATTCTGAGCACTTGTACAAGAAAGAAATTGTTCCCCCTTGATTAAGCATACATTACTACAAGGTGTCTGAGGGGTCTTCCTGTTGTAGCACTACAATTCAATGTTTGATCTTCCTACCTGAGTTTAAACTGACATGCTGGCAATTCCTTGCCTTTTCAGTTTATAAATGTCTCTTGTTCTCCTTTTTAAAGAAAAGGTCAATGTTCTTCACTTAAGTAATGTCGTTAAGAAATCAAAACTTTTTTTTTTTTTTTTTTTTTAAGCTTGTGTAGCTGAGCAACTGAAAGGCACAACCTCCATTTACCTCACTTCCACTAAAAATATGAATGCAGATAATCACAGACAACAGAGAAATATCTACTAGTCTCTTTCCAGGATTGTTCCCTACAGTATAATTTCCAATGTTTTTTTTTCTCATCATTTTAAATGACTTATTTTATAAGCTGACTGTTCCTTCCTGTCCTACGAGGAACTCTGCAGCAAAAGATGTTAGTGTTATGAACTGTCTGTTCAATCTATATCCCATTATTCCTAGGTGTATAATCTAATATCAGTCTATCTGACTACTCTTTCACCACCCTGCACCCTTCTTCTTTGCATTTCTGTCAGTATGATAAAATGGATCCTTACAAGGATCAAAGGCATGAAGTTCTTATTGGTTTACCTGCTAGCCTACCCATTCCACACATCAGGAACTCGTGTTTAGTGTATGTAAAGGACCAGTTTATTCTCACAATGAACACATGGTTGATTGTTTAAGTACATGAAGACTGTGCAATTAAGAAAAGCAATGTCAGTTTAATGTGCTTTGCTGTTTTCTGGTTAGCAGGTAGGTCCTTTTCTTTAGAAAGTGATACTGGTTTTATTCCACTCATGAAATTAAGTAATTTTGTAGCAGTAAATAATATTCAAATTGAGCAAGGATTCTGAGGTAGAGACAGCTGCTTTGGTTCAGCTTAGATTTGTAGCCAAGAGTCAAGATTGGATAGAAACTTTTTAGTTTTGATTCAATGAACACTTGGAGCATAGGTCCCATAGAGAATTTGATAACATAGAATTACGGAATGGTTTGAAGTGGAAGAGACCAGAAAAGATCATCTAGTTCCAATCCCCTTGCCATGGGCAGGGACACCTCCCACCACAACAGGCTGCTCAAAGCCCCATCCAGCCTGGCCTTGAACACTTCCAAGAATGGGACATCAATAGTTTCTCTTGGCAACCTGGTTCAGTGCCTCACCGCTCTCATAGTAAAGAATTTCCTCCTAATATCTAGTCTAAATCTATCCTCTTTTAGTTTAAAATCATTACCCCTTCTCCTATCACAACACTACCTGAAATAGAGTCCCTCTCCAGCTTTCTTCTAGTCCTCCTTTAAGTACTGGAAGGTTGCTAGGAGATCTCCCTGGTGTTTTCTCTAAACTGAAGAAATCCATCTCTCCCAGTCTGTCTTTGTAGGAGAAGTTGTCCAGTCCCCTGATCAACTTTGTGGCCCTGCTCTGTAATTGCTCCAACAGTTCTATGTCCTTATTGTGATGGGAGTCCCAGAGCTGAAGGCAGTACTGCTTGTGGGGTCTCACAAAAGCAGAGCAGAGGGGAAGATTCCTCCCTCAACCTGCTGGTCACACTTCTTTTGATGCAGCCCAGCATGCGATTGGTTTTCTGGGCTGCAAGCACACATTGCCAGCTCAATATGGGATGAGAGCCTAGAGAACAGTTCAAGGTTAACAGCTGTTAGGTGCACCGTTAGCCTGTGGTTAATCCAAGACCTCAAAAAAACTGTGTGTAAGGTTGCTTTTAGGGTTACACTAATGCTTCTTTCCATCAACAGAGCCAGATTGTGAGCTGAGATATAAAGTAGATTTAGCTATGCCATATTCCAGCTGCTTCACACCTCCTTAATTCATGTTTTATGTGAGTTTATATGATGCTGGGGACATTATTTTAGCAACATCCAGTTGCCTGTTGATAGCATGGTTGAATTTGAGTTAAAAAAAAAAAAAAAAAAGAAAAAAAGAAAAAAAAAAAGAAAAAAAAATCTGATCCTGAAATTTCTCAGGATGTTTCTGTTTAGTTCAGCAAATAACATCAAAATGTACAGAAGCTAAATTTCTGTTCACTTCAGTAATATGATATTTTACTGCTGACAGTCTCCCTGGTTGGCTTGTAGTCAGCTGTCCAATCAAATAAAGCAATGATATGGGCATAAAAATGAAGCAGAGTAAGATAACCACAAATGAGAGCTTGCCAGAGACTGCTAAAGCACTGTTCAGGGCTTTAATACTATAAAACAGAGGAAAGAGGGAAAATAAATAGGCCTGGGACATAGGAATTTTCCTAATCAATACCTCTACAGCATTTCTCCTCCCTGAAAACCCATGTTGCCTCTCATTAGTTCCTCCAGGCCTAACATGATCTACTGGACTGTGAATAAGTTACTCTTCAATGAAAGTTAATGGTAGGAATCCCATAACCTGGTTCATCTAAAATTGTACCCAGTGCTTGAAAACTTTGAGCAATGGGACCTGCAGGCCAGAACTGTGCCATCATAGAAGAGTTTCAAAATGTTCATAACACCCAGCACAACACTTCATCTCCTCCTGTGAATACTGGCTCCACCTATACTTCCTTGTGCTGCACTCTGTAACTCCTGTTTTTCTGAAGTGCTGACTGGTGCCCAGGCTTTCCATGTATGTCTTCCTGAACACAAAGTGCTATGAGTACCTCAGTTCTGATTAGCATGCACAAAGGCCAACAGGCTTGTGCAGAGAAAGGTTACTGTCCTCACTGGAGAATGGGAAGAACAAAAAAAAAAAAAAAAAAAAAAAATTAAGACAACCAACAAGAAAAATTAGCTCTCATACTTTCTTCTCATCGTGAGTTCTGCATTTGAAAGTTCCTGTGATGCCACTGCTGTCTACTGATAATAAACAACAGGCAGATAAATGATAACAATTGAATGATTCTTTGCCAATGGAATTATTTTCCCGGGCAGAAAAGAAACTTATTACTTGCTGACAAAAAAATGATTAGTACAAAACCATGAAGACTTGATAAACTGGCACAACAAAGGCTATTGCCTGACAAAGTAGCACTCTGAACATAGACACTATGACACAAATACAAATAAAAACCCCACTTTTTGATACCAGAAATGCCATGTTTCTGAAAGCAGTGTCAGCCAGTCTGATCTCAGCTGGTATAAATCACTACCATGCTACTGACAGCAAGTGAAACCAATCTCAATTACTTGCGTTGTACAGGACCATGCCCCTGTTTCAACTTGTGCTAGATTAGAAGGTGTAGTGAAAAAGCTGGCATTGATTTACCTTGAGTCTTAATTTAGCCTGAAAGCTGCCTTTAAAGACCAGTTAGGACATTGTTGTTCTGATAGGACTATATAATCCCATTCACAAAATCATGGGTTTGATTAGACCTATGCATGTATACCTCCCTTCCAACACACACAGACATTATATTTATTGTACGTGTGTACCCATACCCATGCCACATTTACCTGACTCTTAGGACTGCAGCAAAATTAAACACTAGCAAGCTGCACTGAAGAAGCTGTTTTCCATCTCTGCCTGTGTAAAAAGAAGCTGCTTCAGGATCCAGGTTTCTTCCTGAACTGGCATTGTGGCCAGACACCTCTTCAGAAGGACAGAGATATGAACTTTGAGTTCATATGTCCAGATTGTGTAAACTGAAGATTGATTCCATTAGATTTAGGTGTTGGCCTTCATCACCTGTAGCTTGCTCCATCTGCTCTAGCCACCCCTACAAATGCCTTTTAGAGGAAGCACCGAGATACAATCAAAATAGATCTCCAGGCAGAGAGAACTAGCAAATTAAAACAGTAAAGCATTGTACACAGTGCTGGGAAAGCATTTTCTCTTCTGTCTTGGTCAGTCTCTCCAACTCAATCCCTGCTGATTGAGATTAAAAATAATAATAATAATAAATTAAAAAAAAAAAAAAAGTTAAAGCAATGCTTTTTCTATGTAATCTGTGTTGCAAACCTATCTAATCTCCTACAATGAGATAATAAAGACAGACTGACTTTTGCCTAAACATGAAGCCTATTGCTTTTAAGTTCAAGCCAGCACTGTGCCCTTGTGGCCAAGAGGGCTAATGGGATCCTGGTGTGCATTAAAAGGGGCGTGGCCAGCAGGTCAAGGGAGGTGATCCTCCCCCTCTACTCTGCCCTGGTCAGGTCTCACCTGGAGTACTGTGTCCAGTTCTGGGCTCCCCAGTACGAGAAAGACAGGGATCTCTTGGAAAGAGTCTAGCAGAGGGCCACAAAGATGATACGGGGCCTGGAGCATCTTCCCTGTGAAGAAAGGCTGAGAGACCTGGGTCTGTTCAGCCTGGAGAAGAGAAGACTGAGAGGGGATCTCCTCAGTGTATATAAGGGTGGGGCACAGAAGGATGTGGCCAACCTCTTCTCAGTGGTTTGTGGGGACAGGACAAGGGGCAATGGCTGCAAGTTAGAACACAGGAAGTTCCGCACTGACATGCGAAAGAACTTCTTCATGGTGAGGGTGACAGAGCATTGGAGCAGGCTGCCTAGGGATGTGGTGGAGTCTCCCTCTCTGGAGATATTCAGGGCCTGTCTGGACACCTACCTGGGCAGTCTGCTCTGTGGAACCTGCTTTGGCTGGGGGGGGTTGGACCCGATGATCTTTCGAGGTCCCTTCCAACCCCTACAGTTTTGTGATTCTGTGATTAAATTTAGCACAGGGGCTTTGAGTGAAAGGAGAAACTGATGTCAAGTTTTGTGGTTCTTCAAAGACATAGTGTATAAATTTGGAAAGTTCAGAGATCAGCCATAAGGGAAATCAGGGAAGAAGTTCGCATTCTCCAATCAACATAACACATCTGTGTCCCTGATTCTCACCTTCCATAGGAGATGCTCCAGGAAAGTCACTGGAAGGACACTGTCAGCATAAAACACTGTTATGCTGTCAAATATGCAGTTATTTTCACAATCATTAGTAGTTAGACATAAGTAAGAAACCCCGGCAGATGTGGGTAATGGAGCCCTGAAGCACAACACATGAACATCAAAATACTTCAACTTCATTGCCTCACAGCTCCTCTATGTACATCAAATCTTTGGGGGGGCAGAAATCTTTATACCTTGGTCTACACTGTTAGCAAGTGGCACAGGCTTTATGTGCAGAGGAGTTAATTTTTTTATTTTTTTTTTCCTACTACTACTCACATTTAGTCAAACAATGGCTGGAATACATGAAGAAAGTGTTCAGTTCCCCTAGAAGTAGCTTACACCAGAAATTAATGCATGTTTTTCTTTGACAAATAGCTGACATCCATTATGAACCAAGAGCTATAAAAGCCACATACAGGAGACAAGCCTGCCCTGAAGTACTTGCAGCTCAAGGAGGTAAAGAGGAGAAAGGAATAACAACAAGCAAATAATAAACCACTGTGGCCTAAAGCTTGCAACTAACCAGGAAATGATAACAGACTGTCAGAAACACAATAGACTTATTTTGTACTGACACAAGGACACAGTGTTTCACACCATTTTCAATTTGCCTGTGGAAATCTTTGGCATATCATCAAGGCCAAGATCTTCACATGAATCAGAATGGTCTGGGATTTTATATGAGTATTGAAAATAGCCAGAATTATAGTAGCAAAAAAGAAGGAGGGAAGGAAGGAAGGAAGGAAGGAGGGAAGGAAGGAAGGAAGGAAGGAAGGAAGGAAGGAAGGAAGGAAGGAAGGAAGGAAGGAAGGAAGGAAGGAAGGAAGGAAGGAAGGAGGGAAGGAAGGAAGGAAGGAAGGAAGGAAGGAACGAAGGAAGGAAGGAAGGAAGGAAGGAAGGAAGGAAGGAAGGAAGGAAGGAAGGAAAGAAGGAAGGAAGGAAGGAAGGAAGGAAGGAAGGAAGGAAGGAAGGAAGGAAGGAAGGAAGGAAGGAAGGAAGGAAGGAAGGAAGGAAGGAAGGAAGGAAGACGGAGAGCTGTGGAAGACCTACAAACCTCCCCGCTTCCAGTTATAAATGGATTTTCCACCCATGGAAGCCAGGAGAAAATTTTTCAAAAGGTTAATTTTCATATTTCCACTAAATGTGAAACTTCTTGTCTCTTCCTTTAAAGCAGCTGGTGCTGTCTGCTGCCAGCTGCAGAAGACTGGCCTTCATCAACCTTGGATCAGACCTGCTCTGGCAAGTCTCCTTGTCCTATATATTGCAAAGTGGGAAAAAAAATCTGCTGTCACACAAGAAACTACAGACAAATATGTTTTAGAAGACAAGGTTATCCTTTTCTCCTTCCCCACTGAAGGCTTGGAAACAGAGCTGCCTATATCAGGGATCTTCAAACATCCCAAATGTTTTGAAAATAATATATGACACAGAAAAGTCTGATAAAAAAATAGTTCTATTCATCTTGTAGCATAACACCACAACAAGGGGATGTTTAATAAAAAAAAAAAAAAAAAAAAAAAAGTGAGTGCAATGAAAATAATTTGGAACTGCCTTAAAATCTCGTCTCCGCTTTGATGATTCATCAATTTCAGCAGCCGCTTATTGCTTAATACACAGCACATCAATTAAGATTATTGCTGAAACAACAATTTCTCTTAGTCGATCCTAGCACTGGCTGAAATTTTCCAGAGTAAAACAAATTATTCACACTGATAGTTCAATGTTTGTCTGTAGAAGAGGACAGGTAGTGGAATCAAAAGACAAAGGCAACACACAATTTGAACCACAACTTTTCTTAAATGTGCTCTCCTTTTTCAACTTTACAAAACACCAGTGCAGCAGTTTCTAAATGCTCCGTGACTTGCTAATTCTCCTGAAAGAGAGGACAATTATATTAACAAGTGACAGAACGGATATGATTTTCTTAGCAATGAGAAATGTGGCTCTAAGGCTCATAAATACACTTCTGAAATCCCTAGCTGCAATCCTTGCCTCATTACCCATTGCTGCTTTCTGGTTTATTCTGGATATGCATTTTAAGCCGCAGATCTTTCTCATTTGGTATAAAATGGAATAGTTCCTCTGATTTCAATAGAACTATGCAGGCCTGCACCACCTATAGATCCAGGCAGAAAAGCAAAAAGACATAGCCACAGGGCATAACCACTGTTTTAGGCACTCAGAACAAAGTTTTAAGAACACTTAATGTTAGAAAAAAAGCCAGAGGGCAGAATCCATACATAAAGCTGATTTTTCTCAGGTGGGGTTTTGCTGTTACAGTAGTAACTGGATAGCCCCAGATCTGTACATACCAAACTTCTCCAACACTTCTTAGGAGGGCATTCTGTAGGAGGATGCCTGGGTACTGCAGAGAGTCTGTCTGATATGCCCAGGGAATAAAATGGATGGGTCAGAGTGCAGCTGGTAACTTTGGGAAAATTGGAAGAAACCTCATTAAAGAAAATTTCAGCAACAGTTTCAGTCCACATCACAAAAATTAGGCTATTGGCAAATGTGTGTTAAGACAAATTTCTTTCCATTTATTTTCACTGCTGTCTTTTTCCACCTTCTCTGCTAAACATTGATTCTTCTCTGCAACTTTCACAGCATTTGCTTCTGGCATCTCACATGCTTTCTGCATTGTGACAGAAATCTTGCCATTATACTCCTTGAAGGGTTTGTTAATCCTGGAGCTGTTTACTTTAAGAAACACTTTGACATACTATAAATGTTGCCTATATGCTCTTTAGAAAGAGAGACAGCAATCCCTCACTGTATGTATATGTACATGCATATACATATGTACATGTACATGTATATGTAAGGAAAACTCTTTACATCAAAGGGAAGCAGTAAATACCATCTCTCTCCTCACTAAGAGATGCAGGTCTTTGAACAGACTTTTTTTAATGAGTATCTCCAGCTAAGGATTTCTTAACCTGTGGAGAATGGTGGAGGTCACAGCTGTGTGTAGATGCAGTCACCGTAGCCTCCAGGACAGGTAGGAAGAATTCAGTGTCTTCAGCTCTCCCAGTCACTGCCTCCAGGAGGCTAGGCAACATCATCCACATCATACAGTATGTATCTTATACACACAGGTGCTCAAACACACATAAATAAAACCCAGGACACTTTCTTTTTAGAAATGTTTACATTTCTCCTCCACTCCACCTCTATCCTTTAAAAACCTTCAACAACAGACCCCACACAACTAAAAAATGGCCAACACAAAACCTGCCTGCTCCCAAACAGGGCAGCCACATCTTGAGTGAAGGTCAAGGTAAGACTGCAAATGTAATGCTCACCTCGACAGTAACAGGAAACACACATACCACTCCAAACTTAAGCATGACTGCCAAAAAGCTCTTGATGTCCAGGGGAACATGACCTAACTGTACCAAATAACAGCAGTGCCAGCTCATGTTCATTCACATCTGCAAACAAAGCTTGGAGTGACATGTTCACTTCTGAGCCTGCCTGTGGCTTGTTCAGAGTGATGTATTGCACCGAGCACCGGTCTGACTCCCTTCTCCCAGCATAACAATAATTGATATTCCTGTATTACTTTCTCTTGACACACGCTGTGTTGAATAACATTAAGTACACTCATGGTTCATAATACTCAGTGCTGTAGCTATTCCTGAAATTCTTGCTTTGAAGGAAGAGTAGGAAAATTGCAGGAACATTTTGTCCCAGGAGGATGAGTTTACTTTGCCTTTTCTTTTATTCAGGTCCTTTCCAACAGCTCAGAGGGAAAAAGATGTTGGAAAAGAATAATGAGTGTTTATTAAATTATGTTGAAATCATTGACAGTGTTTCCTAACAGAAGTCCAGGATTAACCTTTTCTTTTCAAAGACAAAATGTTGTACTGGGTCTCTCTGGGTTGGACTTAATTTTCTTCACAGCAGCTCATAATGAGCTGTGGTTTTGATCTGTGACAAAAACAATTCTGCTAACACACTAGTATTTTTAGCTGTTACTAAAAATTTTGCACAGCATCAAGACCTTCTCATTCCCCATGAGAAGACACAAGCAGACAGATGACCTGAACCAACCAAAGAACTATTCCATGCCATCTAACATTGTGATCTGCAATAAATTAGAAAGGAGAAAGTTTCAGGAGCTTTCCCATCCTTTGCTCGGGAACTGACTGGGCATTGGCTACCCATGGGAGGTGGTGAATGGCTGCCTTGACATCTCTTGTTTTGTTTTGTTTCCTTTCTTCTTCCACTCCTCCTTTGCTTCTAAATCTTTTATTTTCATCTTGGACCACAAGTTTTCTCAGTTTTACTTTTGCTTTTCTCTTCCCCCACCACACAAGAAGTGGAAGGGGCAGTGAATGAACATCTGTGTAGTACTAATTTGCCTACCAGGGTTAACCCACAACAGGGGTTATAATTAAAAATGTTTTGCCTCATTGCATACAGCCTCCTGCCATCGGGTAATGCCTTTGACCATTGGGTCACAGTGTCTCTTGCCCTCAGCAGCTGTGCAAGTGACTGTGGAGAGGATAGAGCAATGACCATCTTTTTTCCTGGGGGTACCACAACACAGCTGTTGATTTCTCAAATTGCAGATGCGAGATAGAAGGAGGTAGCTGACCAGAGGACTCCAGCCCTTGTGTCATACAGAGCCAAGAAAAGCCTAAGTGAGTGATTTCAGGCTCAGTGCAGCTGAGTTTTCTTGCCTATAGCTGAGGAAAGCTGAGAGGAACACTATGCCACTGGAAGCTTCATTAGCTTCATTGGTTATTTTAATAATTATATTAATATAAGTGTACCAATATGCAGTGTTTTCCCTCAGACTCCAGCTCCGAGCATCCTGCAATTACATGAGAATTACTTTTTTTTTTTCTTTAAATAAAGTTTATAGATTTTAAAGACATGTAGGAAAGCTAGAAAATTTAAGGCTAAAAAAAAAATAAAAAATAAAAAAAAATAATAAGGCAACCAAGATCAGCCTCTCATATTTTCATTGCACCTTAAGGACCTGAGATACAAAACGTCAGCACTATGACATTATTGGGAAAGAAGTGAAGAGAGACAGCAATGGTTCCAAAGTATTTTGAACTGGATATAAAGTTGGACCAACAATTTGGTTCTTCACTCCTGCTGTGTCCCTTGCTGGAGAGCAGTCATAGCATTGATCATCTGGCATTATATATAATACAGTGCAAATGTCAGTCAGTCACACCTTCAGGCACAATAAGGAGGGGATTCACACTTTCCCACTGGAAACTATTGACTACTGAAGGTGTCTAAGTTCACTGTGATCAAAGTCAAGTGAGTAAATTGTCTATAAAGCAAAAGGAGAGAGACAGGTCCCTAAGAAGAAGCAATGATATGTTGATTGTCTATTTAGCATAGATCATAATAGTCACACACACTCGATGAGCATATAACATGTAAAAAACACTAATTAGTGTTTCCCTCACCCAGAACAGAGCAGAGGACAGTCACTACTTTAGTTACTTGCACTATCTTAAGATGAATTATTTATAGACCAATTTATTTTGATGTTCATGGACCACATTCTCATTCTGCATTTCATTGCTTCAGTGTAAAGTGGACTAACTGTATGGCATAATTGCAGGCACTACAGATTCACTCCAGTGTGAGAGATGGGACTCTGTTCTTCCTCATCTCCAAATGCCAGGATCACACCTCCAATGAACTAACAATGTTTCCTCGTGTGGAAGCAGCTGGGGATGGAATTTGGATTTGATGACATTAGGGGGGCCAGGAAAGAAATAAAAACCCAAGCCAACAATAAACAACTATTCTTAAGCTCTAATGAGGTGATCAAGAAACTGCCACAGATTTGCGTTAGCAATTTAATTGGCCAGTAGATTCCCAGACATTGGCATTGTATCTGAAGGTAAACAGCAACATATTAAAAGCTGAACACTTTGTAAATAACCTTGTTATATGTTTTTAATGAAGACTAAAGTCCCAGGAAAAAATATGGGATATGTATGCCGTTGATTTCATTAGAGTGCTGCATGGCAGGAATAATAAAAATGGTCTTGCAGGTTTATGTGAGATTCTTAGGGACAGAGTAACACTATTACTGCCCTGAGACCAACTTGACAGTGTTGTTGTTACAGTAAGAACCACACTTGTCACACTCACTACACATTCTTCAAAATAATCCTAAGAGAAATATGCTTTAATATTATTACACGATGCCTCTGACTGTGGTTTTCTGTTATGCTCATAATGCTGTGTGTAGCTATTCGTGCCCTAGTACTGTGAAGTAACTTCTCTTATGTTTGGTTCCCAGCAATTAAACCAGACCTTGAAAATGCCACAGGGTGAAAACAGAGTATAAAATGAAATATGTGAATAGTAGTTAGAGTTTATATGAAGCTACGGTGACTTTCTGCTTATAGGGGAGTTCTTGGTTGTATTATTCTGCCTTGATAGTTTCAAAGATTTTGGCCAAAGACTTTTCTGTAGCCCCCTACTCAGATACATTAAGACCTTTTTCTCCCTGGGTAATCCAGAGGGAATGATTCAGGGGCCATAGGCAGCACATCTTGCATTTCAGGTAGCACTGACAGGTGGGATAAACAGCATAGACAGCTTTGACCTTTAAAAGGTCTCTGGCTTATGTAGAAGTTTAAGTAGAAAGACAGTACAGAGGAAGATGTAAAGAAAAATGGAGATGGAGGGATGTATTCAATTTCCTGGTGAATTGTGGAATTGGGGGCAGATGGAGGATAAATGAATTGTGAACAGTCCAGAAGCAGAGCTGTCCAGAGTGTATTGGCAGGTCAAAGCAGGGTGCCATGACAGTGCTGTTATGTCCTTCCTCCAGCTGCTCCTGGCTCCCCTCTTGCATGAGGGAGCTGGAGAAGAGAAGGTGCCTAAACATCAAAATGTGTGTATGACAACTACTTGCCACTGCCTTTCTTGGTTCTCCCAGCTCCAAGTTCATTTGGTTTTAGAAACATTTTACCACCAGCCAAAATTTCAGTTGTCTTCAACACCTGAACAAAAAAGCAGAGCACAAACATTGTCCATCACCTTCCCTGTTCCATGATCCTCTGGGTCTGGCCCATGCACAGCATTAGGAATGTCCTACGGTTGTCTTGGTGTCTGCACTCCCTGTTTTCCCAGATGACTGTTTCAGTCTTATGTCAAAAAGATATTCATAGCTGTAACTGTATCAGAAGGTCATAGGCTTCCTTGTTCAGTCAGTGGAAAGGTCTTCAGAACTGAGGGCAAAAGGAAGGCAAATCAGTGCCATGCTTTTGCTAAAGAATCACAGGAGGACTGGTCTCCTGTTTGACTCAACTCTGCTTTTTGGAGACAACATCCATTTTGTAGGATAAGTCATCATGCAATTATTTGCAGAATAAACTGATTCATCCTGTGCATTGGAGCTATAATGCAGAAAACAAGGATGACACTAGAATGAAAAATATAACCCTTCTTGTTAAACAAATTAGAAATCTATGACATATTGTGCAACTTTCTATAAATATTACTGTTTCTATTATATTTGCTCAATGGCTTTGAGTTTCTGAAAGAAAGCATGCATGCAAGAGGAAGGATCTCTTTCAGGAAATTTAATTAAGTTCCTTTCCGAACATGCCGCAAAAAAAAAAAAAAAAAAAAAAAAAAAAAAAAAAGAAAGAAAAAAAGCATATGAAATAAGTATGATAAAGTCAGGGTGTTTCCCAGACAATATATCTCCTAGATTCTTCAGAGAAAGATAAATGATGCATGTGTAGAAAATAAAATAAATTAATTAATATTAAAATTAAATTAAAATTAAATGTCTTTGTGCCTTTTGATAAGTAGTAAATTCTATTAATGACTTTTACATATTCTGTAAAAACAATGAATTTACATCAGCTGACATTTTGGAATTTCGTCATGTAAAATATTCAGCCACATGGTCTGGATGTCAACACACTGGTTCTCAGCTGGGATACACAATATCATCAGCTATGCAGAGCCCCAGACTCTCCCCTTCAGGTAGGTCCCATCAGCTGCTGGAGACCTGAGTGGTAAAGGGGAATCTGGCCACAGAGAGAAATGTGCCTTCCAGTAGTTCACACTCCCTGGCAGTCAGGGCCAGGAGGATGACATGCTACTTTGACCTTTAAGACAGAGAGAAACTGTGAGCAGTATCTGTTAAACAAAAACTGATATATTTCAAAAATAAAAAATAAAAATGGTAGGTGTAAAGCAGATACCAGTGACTGCATGAATTTATTGGATCCAAAATATTTATATCTATAAGAAATCTGGAAAGTCCTGTATTGGATAAAACTGGTCACAGGGACTGGATTTCTGTGTCTCTTATTTCACTTAGAACAAGCTGCTTTACCTCTCTCCTCCAACCTCACATGTGCATTCAGGCATTTACACTTGCTGTCAGATCACTTTTGCATGTTCTGTGAGGACCTACAGGTAAAATTGGTGATGACATGACAGTTTTAAGCACAGTATTTGTGACTTCTTTTAATTCAGGTGTAAGGTGGGTATAAACTGATTTCATAATATAAGAATCACCTTTCTCCTCCTTCCCTAAAACTGGAATTTAAGTGTACCTGAAAGCAAATTTGTAAAACTGAGGACTACAGATCTCCCAAGGTTTATTTTTCATTGTTCTGTGTATGCAAACTCCTAGCAAATGAGAATTCAGAGTGACTGAATGTAGTAGGGGTCATGCTGTGCATTCAACATGATAAAAGCCGTGGAGTCTGAGAAAAGCTGATGTTTCCGAAAACAGTCAGTAGAAGCAAGAAGCCAATAATCTTGCAAGTGCTTCCTTGTATTGCCAAGAAAATGAAGTCTATGCTATTACCCTTACCCTTACATCTCTACAGCCATATGCCAACTTGGTCAGAGTCCGATTGCTCTGATTTATTTAGTAAACCAACTTTCACTGATTTATGTCTACCTCCAGCCCAAGAGCAAACACAGCCACAGTAACTTGGACTATGGTGAGTGTTAGTTGTAACATCCATTCCAGAGCAATGATTTGTCAGTGGCATTTAAAGAATCTCTAAGATTTCTTTAATCAAAATCTACACCCCGTTCCACCCAGTGAAAAGGCAGTTTTAAGATTGCTCAGTACATGTTTCAAGGTCATGCCCTTCTTCTAATGTTCTTTACAGATAGTGTCAAATTCTCCAGCTGGTTCTGTACAAAGGTCTGGAGAGTCTCATTTCTTCTGATTAGAAGTGAGGATCACTTCATCTCTCAGGCATTTTTGCCTTGCTGACTCCCCTCCTTCTTCAAAGAAGCAAAATCCTATTATCACTGTAAATTGCGTTGGCAGGATGGGTGTGAGGGATTTTTGGTTCCAAGAGCAGATAAAATTACTTCCATCCATTCTTATCTTTCCTAAGGTAAATTATGCATACGTAATAGCAAGATCTGTGATAGCTGTCCCCTGATTTTTACCAGGAACGAGCAGACAATATATTATAGGTCTCAGATATGAGTACAAGAAGCAACCCATTTTGTTATGGACTGGCTCCAAGCATATCAGG
The DNA here is from genome assembly GCF_964035555.1 of Netta rufina. Classification (NCBI taxonomy): domain Eukaryota; kingdom Metazoa; phylum Chordata; class Aves; order Anseriformes; family Anatidae; genus Netta; species Netta rufina. The sequence continues at coordinate 148,158,818 of NC_140124.1, read as the reverse complement.
TGCACTCATTCCCTGCGAGTGAAAAAACAGTCAGAAATAGGATTGGTAAATATTAATCCGCAGATCAAGACTTGCCATTTTGTACTCTGTGGTCTTTCATAAAACCATATTCAAATCACCAGCTTCTACAAGTTCCCTCCAAAGCTTTTGCTTTCAGCACACTGAACAAGACCTCATTTTTCCACCAGAATGAAACAAGGTAAACCTGTGATAAAAACCATGTCCTCTCAGATGTTCCACCTCTTATGGTCTCTTTACTTTTTGCTGAGAGATACAATTAAAAATGCTCATCTTTCTGCATCATTCCCATTTCCATTTCCTCTCTTTTTGGAACTCGCAATTAGCTTTGCTAAGCGGTACCCTAGCAAAATGCAATGAATCCAGTTTAAATGAAGGGATCAGAAAACAGAGCAAATTGAGACATTTCATTTGAGGAAACTTTAGGGTCTGAAAGAATCTGTCTCATGTTCTGAACACTCAAAATTTTGCAGGAATTGAGCACAACCAGGGTTTGACCACAAGTAGCTAAAACTGAGACAGATACTGTTGTGGTTTAAGCCTCAGAAAACAGAACACCATTCAGAAAATGAGAGCTGGTGCACTGCTTCAACAGTATCCTGATTTTTAAGGGCATTTGACTTGATCCTTCCATGCAACTTAGAGTCTTGATCAGAATTTATTCAAGCTGGAGGAGTTTAGATCTATAACTGGAAAAAAGCAGGTGTGATTCAAGGTAAACTATCCCAAGATGAACCCTTGGTTTTCTCTTCAATTCCATCCCAAGCATTAATTAAAAGTTCCTATTTTAGGTGAAGCACTGCTTGTGGAGATTAGTTGCTCTTAATTAAAGCTGCATACCAACAGCTATAAAATCCTAAGTCTATAAGAAACAGAATACCTCCAGAAAGCATACAGAAAGCATAGCTTACCTCCAAGCTAATGCTTTCTGTTCAGAGATTTGGGGTCTTACACTAGGAATATAAAAACAAGTGATTGCAACAGCTCCAAACTTGTCTCCTGTGTGGATAAAATTGAAAAGCAAACAGATTTGAGGTGGAAAATTACAGCTATCCACATGATCTGATTTCAGCTCTTGATTTTAAAAGTTTGTGAGGAATAAACTCTTTCTTAGCAGCCTAAAAGGCATATTTTGTGCCGTGGGACTGAGCAGCTGGGATAATGCCTCTCTCCCCAGTCTCTAATGGCATTTTTCTTCCAAGCACAGTCATTGATGGGAATAAGGCTGCTGAGCTCACCAGTACAGGGTTGGCTATAAAGAGCAAACCTACATGGTCTATATATAGGGAGAAAAACAAAGCTCTTAATACCTGCCCAGGGGTGTAAAGAACTAAGGAAAACTCCTTTCATCTCCCTTTTCCAACCATTACCCATGCCGGTTTACTGGTTATTTTGGGGTATTTATTGTGGGTGAAGTACTTTGCAATATTCTGTAATATTATTAGTATTATTGCATTTATTTTCTTCTTGTAGAAGTTCTCAGCCTGAAAAATTCCTCTTTACAATCTTAAATGTCCCTGTATTTTATTCTTTCCATGGACTTTTTTTCCCTGCTCCCACCTGTATTTGTAGGATTTCATAATTTCAACTTGTTCCTACACCAAGACATCCCTTTTCTGCCCACTGCCATGGAGCTCTCTAAGCTCACTTCTGTCATTTCACAAGAAGTGGAAAGTTTTCCACAATAACTGGTAGCCAGCATCAACTTGATCAGAAGCTGCCCCAATGCAGATGCAGGACTTGTCTCCCATGGCGAACTAAGTTTGTTGCTTCCATGCCCTAAGTCCTACAGCTATTGCTCTACCCTGGAGCAAGAGCTGTTGTGGAGTATAATCAGAAACACTGGGGCAGGCTGCTGTGTATCTCGGCTGCTTCCCTCCTGAGCTGTGAAACTAAGCACAACCCTTAAACAGACACTGTTAGTTACAGTGAGGGTTCATCTTGGTAAGAGACTGGGAGCCTGCAGAGACTTAATTTCCATCATAAGGAAATAGTACATCAATACCTGTCTAAAAACTCTGGGTATTTCTCACTTTTGGCAATGCAATAGCTGAATTTACAGCCCTCATAAAACCAATATTCCCATCAGCCTCATCAGGGTTTTTGCCAATAGAGGATGCAAAGCTACATCTGTCCAGATACACTTCCAGGAGGTTTTCTTGGGAGTTGTTAGAATATATTTAATAAGGTTGAGGAGAAATGGTACCTTAATGAGTAGTCAATCAGTATGTGATTTTAAATAACAATGAACAAATACAATACACTTTAAGGAAATATAGTATCAAACATTTTGAAATGAAAGCAAATTGTATATATGTTGGTGACACCATATGATAATTTGGTTCAAAGGGGAGAGTATTACACTTTGTATTTGTGTCCAGACAAGAAGAGGCTTATAAAGTCACATAAACTTTGCCAGTGCATAGACTGTCTGTTGTAAATTTACACATTGTATCAACTACAATTGAGTTAAAGCAGCTGTAAATGCGGGGACCAAGTTCCAGGCTAATCATTCAAAAAACGAAACAGAAAACTCTCCACAAACCTCTCTAAACGGGATATGTTTGTTCTTGTGACTGAGCTTTGTGCAATTTGTAACTTCCAACGTTTCAAGTATTTTGCGATCAAACACATATAATAAAAGATATGTAATCTTTTATGAAAATATATTTTTATTAGACTTCTATCCCTGCCATATCTGGCATGAATTCACAGTATTAAAATAAATAAATAAATAAATAAACAATTAAAGTTGATCTTTTCTGTTATTGAGGATAAACAATTATTTCATTATAAATTCATGCCAGTTACCCAATCCAAATTTTTTGAATTTACATCAGTTTCTGTGATTGTAATTCTTGATTTTTTTTCTGGTCCACATAAAAATATATTAAAACACACTACTAAGAGACACAAGTAGAAAAAAGACAAAGTGGAATAATTCACTCCTTTCCTCCATTTCATGGTATTCCTTTCATTTCTGTCCCTTTCATTAATGCCCATAGTCCAGTTTCTTTTCTTGACACAAAATTGTATCCATGTTACTGCAATTTATAAAACTCCTTAAATTGACCTATAACAAAAGAGTCACAAATCAGGGCATATAACATTGGTCAGCAATCTAAATAAATAATTAAATAACAAATCTGAAACATGAAAACAACAACAAAAAAAATCCTCAGAAACAGAAAACAAAAATTTTAAATAAAAAGGCTCATTTTCTGAGTATTCATCTCATTTCACAGAAAGTTTGTAAGCATTCAGCTTCTTGGAGTCTAGTCACTTGGTGCAAATGTGAAGCTCAAGGTTTGTCAACTCATACCATATGTGGAGCATTACTCACTGTTCCACCACAATAGATTGATTACAGCAGAATAGAAATCATCTAGATACATTCCAGCAAGATGCATTCCAGATATAAAGAGCATACAAGTCTAAAATTTATAATTTAAGGCAGTTTATTACTGTCCTTGTGAGGCCCCACTTGGAGTACTGCATCCAGGTCTGGGGCTCCTAGAACAAGAAGGCTGTGGACCTGTTTGAGAGGGTCCAGAGGAGGGCCATGAAGATGGTCAAAGGGCTGGAGCACCTCTCCTATGGAGAAAACTGAGAGAGCTGAGGGTGTTCAGCATGAAGAAGTAAAGGCGCTGGGGAGACCTCCTTGCAGCCTTTAAATACTTGAAGGAGACTTATTTAAAGATGGAGAGTGACTTATTAATTGGGCAGATAGTGATAGGACAAGGGAAGAATGGATTTACACTAAAATAGGGGAGATTTAGATTAGTGTTAGGAGGAAATTCTTCACTCAGAGGGTGGTGAGGCACTGGCACAGGTTGTGGCACAACGTAGGGAGTGGATGCCCCATCCCTGGAGGTGTTCAAGGCCATGGTGAACATGGCCCTGAGCAACCTGGTCTGGTGGGAGGTGTCCCTGTCTATGGTGGGATTTGGAGTTAGATGATCTTTAAGGTTGCTTTCAACCCAAACCATTTTACATGTATGATTCTATGATTACAATAATACTAACTTAAAACGTGTTGTACCTTGTCAGAGTTTTCTTTCACAAGAAAACCTCTTCTGCAGGAACCTTCTGACTGGTGACACTTCAGAAAGCTCTCCAGAAAATATTGTATTATGCAATCTTGCTGTGTTTGGACTATGTTACTCAAGCATTTAGCCATATGATTTTTTATTTATTTGTTCCCTACCTCACCCCCCCCCCCCCCCCCCCCCCCCCCCAAAACAAGCAGCAGAAAATTTGGGATCTTCACTATTATTTTATTCAGCTAATTCAGTAATCTTGCATCCCTCATCCAGTAATGTGGAGAATGGCCTGACACTGACACTGACACTGACGCTGATGCTGACACTGACGCTGACATGTCCCTGAGTACTAGGTGATTATATCTCAATTCCCAGTACCAAAACCATGCATGAACAACAACAATAAACACCTAAGGAACATTTGAGGCTCACAAGCTTTCAGATTTGAACACACCACAAAATCTACTATGCTTAGACTAGGAAACCTTCTTTTTTGCACAATGGACTATGCATACAACCAAATAGTAAGCCAATTAGCAAATTTGACATTTCTGGTGTTCTCCTCTCAGTAGTGGCATATAGATAAAGCTTGGGCCATAAGATCAGTCCTCTGAAGAGCTGAGATGCTGAATGATCATGAAGTACATCAGTAGTGAGAGTAGCTTTCTATACAAGACATTTGTGTCCATCAGTGTTTTATTCAGAGCAGAAATAAAACCAAGATAAGCAGTATTTCATCACTTTGTTTGTCAGCCTTGAGTCCATTACCACAGCAAATTGGAAGATGGAATGTCAAATAACACTAACAATTACTAGTGAAAAATGAGAGTGGAATTGCAGACAAATAATCTATGATGGCTGGAGATTTTTTATGTATAACAATCAGTCAGTTAGATATGCCTCATTCCCTCTGTGGCTGTTATAGGGGCCATAACTGTCAACCCTACCCTGGTTTTGCTGCAGTCACTCCTGAACTCACTTTCTGTATAAAATAAGCATTAGGCGTCTGTCTGAGGGTAGTGGGAAGATGTAAAGAATACCTTACTGCACAAAACAAAGCCTTTGGGTAAAGGAAGAAAAATACCTAGAAATGACATGAAGGGATTTGCCACCTGAAGGTGCAGCAGACACCTTTAACAAAATGATTTTGTAGAAGATGATTCAATAGTTTTAAAATATATTTATATATTAATTACATACTCTTGGAAGAATGATGAATTTACCATGACCTATCGAACATTAAGATTCACTTACAAAGTCCAGATCAGGAAACCTCCCTCCGGGTTAGGAGGACTTGTGAGTATGTACAATTTTCCCAAGCACTCTACCAGACAGTCATAAAGAGAGGCCACGAGCCTCTCTGTGGAATCTTCAAAATCTTCTAATATTTTTGACATGTAGGAACACCAAAGTGGTAGTGGCAGACAAGATACCCTTTGAGAGCAGAGCCCCATGAGGATCTTTCCCCAGTGCTTGGAGCCCTTCATTTAAGAAATTTTTCCTCACAGCCAGAGGGGGAGCAAAAGTCACAAAGGGATTTCAAAAGGTAATGACTGTGTTCTCTTTCCAGCTGGGCTAGGAAAGATACATGGCCATTGCAGGATCGTGGAGGGGAGAATGGACTCCAACACAGAAGGTGTTCAATACCTCTGGCTATGAGTTTGACTTGAAGAGCTCATTCTCTTATATTTCCCAATTAAAAATCCCCATATTTCTACAGTTCATAAAACTCCCTATTATTAAAACCTATTAGAATAAGTTAATCACTTAACTACAACAATATTTTTGCCATGTAATTTTGCTTTACCTAAAAGGAAAGTCCTTTCATTAGCTGTATATCCTTATCTTAGTTGATGTCTTTCATTTTGATCAACTGTCTTTTTGTCCTAGCTAGTGCAAGTAGTGGACTGGGGCTTCTGATGGACTGAATGGTGGTTACCAAATGTTTTGTTCATGTCTGTAGTGGATGGCTGATGCTAGGAGCCTGCCAAGTAATATCTCCCAAGTTACAATAAAAGAAAGGAACATGGAAAAAAAAAAAAATCAAGACCCTAAGGTCACTAGATCTGGTCTACAGTCAGACAAGAAATTAAAGGAACTAATATAAGCTGGAGGACAAAGGGTGAGGATAACTTTTGTGAAAGTAACCTCTGCAGTATTACACACTACTCATTCAGAGTAAAAGAGGGAGAGGACAGAATAGGGACTTCACTAAATGACTGGAGAGCTAATATAAAGAAAAAAAGAAGGAAGCTTTTCCTTTTGTCATGTGCAAGTGTCATTTTGAAGTACAAAAAGACTATCCAGATGGGAAAGATTTCATCCAAACAGTGGAAACAATAGGCTCCTGAGAAAGAGCTCTTGGGGAAGCACAACTGCACAGGCAGAAAAAAGAGTGAAAAGCATGAAGATCTGGCTGAAGAGAAAAACAAAAGGGCTGACTGTGTTTGTAAATGAAATGAATTATCTCAGAGATTAAATCTAGGATTTGAGAGTGTTAATAAAGGAATAAGAATTTAAACCTCCTGAAGAAGGTCATCAAGGGCCTAATGCCCAAATACAGGAAGTTTAATAAAAGAAAAAGAAGGCCAGCAGCATATACATAGAGAGAAATTGGCAACACTATAACATGTCTGAAACTTAGCCATGAAGTAGTAAGGGCATGCATATTGAAGTGTTTGGAAAGTTTGTGAATATATTTTATTACAATCCATCTATGTTGGAGGCCATCATACTGTATTGAAGTGGGCAGCAAACCACCACATGATCTGCCATTCTCTGATTTTTGGACTGCAGAGAATATTATAATGTTGGACCATCACTTATAATTTATTTTGTAAGAAGTTTCCTTAACTTCCTGAACTTGGAAAGTCTGCATTTCTCTCCAGAAGTTTTACTTCTGATGGATAAGGAGTGACTAACCTACAGTCCATGGGAAAGAACGAGCATGACAGGATAACTCCCCTGCTCTGTTCACAGGTGTATTTTTCATGGGACCATTCTGGCACATGAGGGAGGCAAACCTTGTTCCTGGGAGCAGAGGCTTTGGAAGCCCAGATAGGGTTGCTGCTGATGAAGTTGCCCATCTCCTCTGAGGGGCTAGGAGATTGTGCCCAAAGGGCCTTCAGAGTAGAAGGAGTGAACCATAAGCCAGATGAATTGCCTTGGCTGGAAATGGCCCAACCACCATCACCTTAGAGAACATGCATGGAGGAGACATCATTTGTATCAACACATTATATCTCATCTCTTCAGATACCAGGTTGCAGGTGGGCAGCATGACTGCCTTCTATGGACAGCAGCCATGAGGGTGTGCAGCTGGAGTTATACTACGGGATACAAAGAATGCTCACAGGTGGTTTCTTTTTGCTCTAACTGAAAGTTTTCAGTATTAAAGGCAAAGGAGGACAAAAAGACTTGCACAAGAAGTGCAATGCCAGCTACTTTGAAGTTGCAAATTTTAATTTAAGACATCTTTATTGAGACATTGAGAGATCACTGGTTGACAATTTGCTGGGCAGTTGTCATTACTTGAACTAATAGCCCCAGTGGATAGGTTTCAACTTTCAGACTGAGAGAAAGTGAAGGATATTACAGAGGATTAGCAACCCTAAAAGAGTCCATATAGCTGTGTGGATACAGCATATAAGATGTGCTATCATTACATGGTAGAAATTTGAAAGTGTCTGTACCCCTTTAATGTCTCCTCCCCTGCGCTTGTAGACAGCACAGCTGGCTCACAGCTGAAAAAGGCACATTGGTAACCCACACCAACCCAAGCTGCAAAAAAGGAGAGTTTCTCTTAGAGCCCAGCTGGTTTTCTTTATCTTTGCAACCATCTAAACAATACAAACCCAGCTGAAACAAAGAAGATGCAGCTCCAAGACAGCAGCATGCCTTTTTCTCTGTCTGACAGCCTGGAGAGGAAGCAGCATGCCTCAGTTTGGGTTCCAGTTAAATTTTGACAAGTTATTAGATGCTGACTTTTGCACTAAATTTCTTTTTACAGCCAATAACCTCTGCTAAGAACCTCACTGGAAAAAAAAACTGACACTGCTGTGAGGGGAAAGAGAGAAGCATTCAGGGAGCACGGAATGTAACTGAAATAAAAGTGTATTACAAGAAATATTTTTATGTTCATCCTGTGTTGTGAATGCTTCCAACTCAATTTTCTTATGATATCAGACTCTGCAGATGTTCTAGGTTTCCAGAAACAAATTTCTGCTCCAGAGATCTAACAGTACTAATGTTTTGTTTGTTTGTTTGTTTTTGCAGGGGATTCTAAATCACGCTCTGAATTGGCTAGATGGCATAGTCCACAAATGCGATGTATATGAAAATGTGCCATAAACAAGAACAAGTACTCTGAAAAAAAAGTATTTTATTTCTTCTCCTTATCATTTGTGACTCCTTCTTCCCCCCTTATAGACCTATTAAGCTCTGAACTCAGTATCAGATCATGACATTGCAGTGGACTGTCCAATGTCTTTGATTCCTTGGAAAAACAACAGGAGTAATATCTCAGCATATACTTACAGGATGAATAGGGTTTTTGGTCTCTCCTTACCTGATTGCCCCAAATCAGACTTCTCTTTCTGCCCTTCTGACCACCACTTGCAACTGAGACACATTCTATTGCAAGTTCTTTACAAGTCTTCTGCTGGCCACCTACTTCCCTGATTCCTCAACAATTTTAACTAAGCAAAAATAACAGAACAGCTTCTAAAAGATGGTAATTCAGCTATTCATCATGTGGTTTACTCATTGTCAAGGAGGAGGATTAAGGGTGTGATGTTGAGGGCTCCATGGGCATATTAAATCATGGCTGTTTCACTAAGGCAGAGATGTGTGAGGCAAACAGCAACATTTCAGGTTTCCTTCCAGAATGATTTTTGCAAGAGTTGCATGTATTTTATTAATAAGATTACATGTGAAATTTAGTTATCCCATGAAGTTACTGTGCTAAGTTTTGAGACTGAATTCATAAATTATGAAGCCAAAAGGAAACATTGTAATGTTTAATTTAACAACTACATGACAAAAACCATAACACTTTGTTGAATTAACCCTGTCTGAACTAAAGCATTGGTATTAGAAAGAAAGTGAATTCTTGATCTTAAAGATTTCTGCAGTAGAAACTTTATCGCAGCTCTTACTAAATTGTACCAATGGCTTGTTACTCTTATTGCTTCATTTCATTACGGTAGATCCTACAGAAATACTGTGATAGGCTACATTTAGTGGCACTGAAATGCATGGTATTTGTTTACATCCTTTTACAAATAGCTTTGTCACAGTGCCCTGACTATCCTTCCACGTTGTTAACTCATTCAAGCTTTTTTTCTCTTATGCTTGCTAATCTCCAGCTTTTTTTACAGGCATTCTCTTTTTTTTACAGGCATATTGAAATTCATTTTCTGCAATATCATTGTCTTTTTCTGTTCTTTCCCTAAATCATGAATTGCATTTTTTTTTTAATATTATAATCTGAATTGTCTTCCACCTTAACTTTCTCAGCCAAGTTCCTCTTATAACCCATTAGTGCCAAGTTCCTCTTATAACCCATTAGTATCAACTTTCTCTTCTACAGGTGCCCCATTTTTGTACATATATATATTTATAAAGTCCTTTCACTTTCCTTCTGATCCAAGCTTTGGGTTATTCTGGTTTGGTTTTATAGCTGTCAAAGCTTTCTCTTTCTGGTCTCAAAATCTGTTTTTGGAACCATCCACTGAAATGTTCAAAAAACATTCTCAGCCATAGTTTATCAACCTGATGATAATATTTTCCCCAACTCATTTACTTCCTAATTGCTTTAATTTCTGTGAAAAAGAAAGTTTTAAGACATCAAGCATCTATTTTACTCCATTGATCTTAGTTCTACTATTTTGCTTGTAAATGTAATCACATAAAAATCACTTGTACCTTAACAATCCTTATCTTTTAGTTTTGTGATCTATTTCTCCTACTGTGTCAAAACGATGTTTAGAGTCCCTCCACCTTAGACATAAAGATTTTTGAGTTAGGAAAATATCTATTAAGATTTTTAAAACTAAAGAACTTTTTGTATCTTTCTGCACAAGAACTCACACATACCTCATGTCCTCTCTCACCCTATACATCAGAGCAGCTCCTCCCCTGCTGTAAAAGCAGAGGTTAGTCATCCTTCACTCTGCCTTAGCTCAGTGGTCTGTTGCAGATACTGCCAAGTTGTGAATGGTCTGGGAACTCTCAAGTGAGCATTGGAAGAGTACCTGTCTCCTTTACATAATCCACTCACCAAAACCTCTGTGGTTTCCTTTTAACTTTCAGTCACATAGACTTTCCTATCAGGCTTTATAAGTACTCAGATGGTTAATAAATTCTGACAAAAACTGTTTCAAATTCTTACTGTTTTTCACCTCATCTCCCAGTTATTTGGATAAGGCTAATCAAAGATTTTCCTCTATGACTCCTGATGTTTTGATTCATTTTATTCTCAACATCTTTCAATTTTATGCTGCGTTCTCATTTTTATCCATTCTATTATTAATTTAACCCCCTCTGGTAATTGCCTCTTTCAACAGAAAACTGGCTGCTCTCCTACTAAGAAGGATTCAAAGATCATCATTTCCCTGTCTCCTTACAAAGAGAATAAGTGAGCCACAAAATAAAAACCTACCTCTCTTATCTAGACAGCATTTCATTTCCAATATGTTTTCTCTTTATTTTCTAGGGAGATGTTTTGATATTTCCCTTATTCAGAAGCTTCCTGAGCTCTCCCTTGGTTGTATTGCCATACATCAATGTCCATACCCATCGCCAGCAGATCCATGGCCTCTCAGAGCCTGAAGCCTATCCAACTCTAGATTCTCATTTCCTACCATCATTCCAGAAAGAAAGCACGCAGTCTTGTTTTCTTATATTCTGAAAATATTTTCCCATCTTTTTTTTTTGGCACAGAATTCCTAACAGGAACATTTTTTCTCCTTAGCCTGCTGGAGATCTCCATTTAGACATGCTCAATTGCATTACAGTCTGGGCTTCCAGCCAGCCACAGGTATGTCATCTCATAGCTGTCTAGTTCAGTCCACCAGCTGTTTCTTCAGAAACGGTTTCTATTGTTTTCATTTTAGAGATATGAAAGTAGCATGGGTACTGCAAATTGAGTCCTTTCCATTCTTTTTCCCGTTTGTCTGGGTGAACGTAAGGAGCTAGAAAGGAAGTCTACACACCACATAACTTTACTGGTTGAGTTTTCATGCAAATTTCTTTAGGCTTCCTCTGTAGCCACAGGAGAAAGAAATTCCTCCAGGGAACAACTCAGGCACCTAAATAACAATCCTTAGAAGCATGATGCTGAAGACCAGCCCTTTCTCATCTTCGCTGGTTACAGGAAAACCAAAGGAAGTTGTCTTCAGAATGTGCTCAGCAAAGTAGGGTGCCTAATATTGGGAGATCTGGATATCTCCACTCTCATCTGTCTTGAGACATACTGTATGCACCATCACACCAACACTTCCACCTGAATTGACCAGCAGACATTTCCTTGCTTGAATTTTGCCACTGCAAAACTGGTGATCCCTCCATTTCCTTATTCAGAAACTCTTTATTCATTATAGCATGTAGAATTTGTCCTTCTGATCTTTTCTTCCATTACAGCCACCAGTATGTGACATGGATAGAGAAAGCCTTTTCCGGCTTCAGTCAGAGAAAAAAAAAAAAAAAAAAAAAAAAAAAAAAAAAAAAAACCTACAACAACAACAAACAATATAATCACTAATTATCTCAAGTCACTGTATACAGAAGAATGTGTATGCCATCTGAAGGACAGTGTATGTGTTACCCAAAAGTATTTTCTACAAACCCCAAACACCCCTAGCAATCTGCCGCTTGCTGCTCCTGATGCCCTGCCCCACCAGTGTGTTGGTACCAGAGGGAACTGCACCCTCTGATGCAGTGGATGGATGACCTCTCAGCCACACAGATGCACATACATGCAAAAGTGTCTTCTCTGCCACCAGCATAATCCCTGGGAGAACAAAATGGAGAGAGTAAAAGCACCTGCAGAAGCCCACACTGGAGAACCTTTATAATAATTTGCTGTGCCCTCTCTTCCAGAAGAAGCACCTGTGGCTAAAATTACCATTTTTATACTGAAGCCAACCTACTAAGTTAACTAAGGCAAGGGACATAATCCATGGCTGCACATCTCAATTATGCCTGAGGACTCTTTAGTAAATATACAATGGGATTAATAATAATAACAACAGCAACAACAACAAATGTGACTGGATCTCCAGGGGTATCAAGGATCCAGAGCTTTCACCCAGTCAGTTGGCACCACTCCTCAAACAGACAAACAAAGGCATTTCTGGTGCCAATGACGTCATCTGAAACTACGAGCACTGAAGCCTACTAAAGAAATCAGGTGAAGCAAGTTCAGTGCCTACTTTCAGTCACCACATTTGATAGTTCCACAAATCTGTGTAATAACATTTTGACCATAAAATATACTACACTATTTTAACATTCAACATGTTTATGCTTGAAGCTGCCTCTTGAATTCCCAGGGAGGCATTAGAAGAAAATTAAAAAGCACAGCCAAAAAATATAACCATAGTCAATCCCCAGTCATAAAGTTTAATTGGAAAGCAGATATTAAGTATGTATCTTTATTACATTTTGAAACAATGAATAATATATGTTATTGGCTAAAGACAGAGCTCTGAATAGTGAGTACGTTGTTTTATTATTCAAACACAAATGAAAGTGCACTGTATTATCAGTTAATATGGGCGCTACTTTCTGTGAAATAAATAAATAAATCCACCAGTCTCAGCTGGTGATTTACATACTGAAGTACCTTTAATCACAGGCGTAAAAACAAGGGTGGGAAGAACAGTAGCCAGAGCTGTTGCCAGGGCAACTTATCCCTGGATTTAGCATTATCATGAAAGGAAAACCTACAAGGAATTTAATTATCCAATACCTTGACCTTCCAGCCTGCCAAGTGCTGGCTGCTCCCTTTCAACTCCAAATCCCTCAGGAATGGCTGCACGACTGGTTGCTGCACCAGCTCAACAGAGAAGCAGCGTGGGATATGCCCACATAATTTCTTACAAGCTGGCATGAGTCTACTCTGCCCCCTAGACCACAACAGGAGACATGAGCCAGCTGTCATGCCAAAACTGGCTGTCTGCCTGGAGCCAAGCCCAGTCTAATACATCCTCTCTTTTAACCAGCACATATTAACCTGAGCTTTGCATTGCACTGGTGTGATCGCACTGCCTTTGGTGAGCTGAGTGGGCAGGCAGAGCTTGCTTGCAGCTGCCACTCTCTACAGTGCAGATTTAATCCTCAACATGATCCCTACAAGTGAGGTTAAGGAGAAAACTGGTCTAGCAGATACATTTGGCTCATGCAGTTGTGTTGGATGGTAAACAAAGGTGTGAAGACATACAGAGGATCTCCCCCATGCTGCAGATGCTCCCTACTCCTATAGACTCCCTGAGCATCTTGTATTAGGAAAGGAGATGGAAGAATTTCTCCCATCTTTTTTGAATAACAAACAACCTTCCCCAAGACTTGAACTGCCTAAGATCCATACCTCTGCTGCCAGCAAGACACTACTGTTGCTCAGTTGATGAATTCCCCCCCACATTAAAATAAAATAAAATAAAATAAATCTTCATATGTTTGCTGAAAGGACCAGTTGTGATACCTGACTCCCTTTCACAGTACCATGACTATTTCTTCTTTTGAAGTAATATCAGAAAAATAAGTCTAGAAACATGCATAAAGACATAGAGACAATTCTTCAATGAGTATCAGATTATGGATTTTTCCACTTGAAATCTATTGTAAATGATTGAATTGACACATTATATGATGTGGAACATATGATGTAACTGGGAAAGAACTATAAACTGGATTTGTTACAGCAGGATATGTGGCAGAAATTAGTCCTGTTTGTTTATACTTTCCACATTCTAGGTTTATGGATCTAATCACTGAAAGAATAGCAGCTTCTTTCTGACTAGATGATTTCTTTTCAAATGTTAGCATTCATTACTCACTAACCCTGTAATAATAACAATAAATGGTTACAGGATTTTCAGATGCAGTACCAGAAGAAATGTGTTGTCCCAACTGGGTACCGATCCTCTTAAAGTATGGACCAAGACTTTGCCAAGATTGTCCCAGCAATGCTTTTGTGTGAATATATTGAGCAAAAGATTTAATAAAATTTATAGAACTGTCACAACCTCAGAGCAGCAGATATTCATTCAGACTGACCACCTGAGTAAAACCACCACATGGAGGTAGCACATGAGACAAGTAAAACCAGACACCTCTTGAACCCTTTCTCCATATTACACTGCTGAAGGAGCCTAACAGCTAACTTAGATGAAGCATTCAACTCTCAGTCATGCAGTTGGCCCTGTCTGTGTAAGCACTATGAGAACTTGCAAGGACTAAAGAAGCTGAGTATGAAGCTGCTCTTAAATAACAGTCTATTCTTGCTTCAGTTAGGCATAAAGTGAGGACAATTTCTTTGGATTATTTCAGCCTTATTGTTTCGTATTAGTATTATATTGCCAGTCCGGGTGGTGAAAATCTACGGAGAGAAGGGGAAGTGGGGGTGGGAAGAGTAATGTTATTCAATACTTTAATATATTCAGGACTTCAAAATGAAAGTTTGTAGACAACATTCTTGTTCAAAAAAAAGTTGTGAGTTCACAAAAGATCTTATAATTTCTGAATTTGTTTTTCACATGCAGGACACATGTACCCAGAAGTCATTTCAGCAAATTGCTGCCTAAATACAATGACATTCAGCATAGCAGATTTTTAGCACTTTTTTTTTTCACAGAAGGATTTGTTTTCAAAACTAAGAGTAGACTAATGAAAATCAAAACATTCCCCAAACATTTCTCATAATTGATTTAAAAGATCCTTTGCTCCTAGCTCACTTGTACAAGCTAAAATGCTTCCCCCCCCTCACATAGCCAGCCCTGACATGTCTTTCACCAGGCTTTGTCAAGACTGCACATCTTCCATCTTATATCTCTTGCAGTAGTGTTCTTTCTGCCTTCAGGACTTTACACCTTAGCTGGGATTGTCATCTAAACCTGGTACTCATCTAAGGTGAGATTTAAAGGTGAGAATATAGAGAGAGATCCATCAGTGGACATGCATACACCCTCACTCTCTGCATTCACAAATGCACTGTATTCACAGCTCTCTTGAATTTTAGCATGGGCTTTCGGTTCATCTTATACACATACCTAGCCCCTAGGCCCCTTACCAGTCATCACCTTAGAGTCTGTGTCTTTCTGTATGCCAGTTTCCTACTTCTTGGTTAGTGTGTCTTGAAGGTCATTAGCAAACACATACACCCCCACATATAGACAATGGAAAGCAATATCACAGAGAAAAAAGATCAGATTTTAGCAAGATATTGGGATGGACTAGGGTGATCAGATGCATGGCTGTGACCAGGTCCAGTGCTGGCTTCCCCAGTACAAGAGTGTCATGGATGTACTGGTGCAATTCCAGCTTAGGGCTACAAAGATGATGAAAGGAAAGGACTGGAGCATGACTTATGAAGAGACTCGAATAGCTGGGGCCCTTCAGCCTAGAGAAGAGAAGGCTCAGGGGGATCACATCAGTGTATATAAATACCTGATGGGAGGCAGTACAGAAGACAGAGCCATGCTCTTCTTAATCTTTCCAATGCCAAGACAAGATACATTGGTCACAACTGCTGTACAAATACAGTGAATTCCACTTAAAAGTAATTAAAATTTGTTTGTTTGTTTGGTTGGTTGGTTGGTGTGTGTGTGTGTGTTTGTTTGTGTTTGTTTATTTCTTTGTTTGTTTGTTATGAGAGTGTTCAAATACCAGAGCAGATTGATCAGAGAGCTTGTGGATTTTACATCCTTGGATAAACTTGAAAACCATTTGGATGTGGCTTCAAGCAATCTGCTCCAGTTTGATGACTTTGATTTAGGAGGTGTGGATTAAGCAGGGATTATATGAAAAAGCACTCATTCCTATCTTTTTCCTCCATGATGAAAAATACTATTTAGGAATAGTTTATTAATCAGCAATTGGCACCATTTTTATTGATCCTTTTTTTTTTTTTTTTTTCTTTTCATTTACCCAAATCACCATTTTCCTCATAGTTAACCTATTTGTTCTATATGAAGAAAATGGATTTTTTTTCTCTTTCAGAATCTTCCTTAGCAATTTATCAATTAAAGTTTTAAACCATGGTGGAAGTGAAAAGCAGATTGTTTAGGTTGAAGTTATCAAAGTTCACTAAATATAAGCAAGAATGTAGGCATTAAAGCAGCATCCAATTAAATTTTGAATTGCATGAATACCATCAAGTAATAAATCAATATATGGAGGGAAAACCTCTGCAAACAACAAAGGTTTGCATGACTCTCAGAAGAAGAGAATAAAAGAAATATCACCAAGCTTTCAACATTTGACTTTCATTCTTCTTTCTGAGGTTCTTTGTACAGTCATGTTTACAACACATATTTTTGTAGTTTTTCATTCTTCACTTTCCTTTCAAGGGAAGTTCAAGAGATGAAAGTGTTGAACATATATTCTGTGTTACTGCATCATGTAGAAATAACAATACTAGCACATCAGCACTTCAAGTACTGCTGCATGATCAAAATGAATCTTTCTGCAGGCCTAAGTGCTGATTAACGGTCTGATCTTCGTCTTTCTCATACCAATACTGGCAACAATAAGGACTGAAATCTTCTAACATCAGCTGTCAGGAAAGCTTTGGTTAAAATCCTTTTGATCATCTTTGTTTGTACTAAGAGAGAAGCCAAGGATTTCAAAATGAGATACTGTGATAGCTTATGCAATGCAGGTATTTTAAGTACACCATTCACAAAACTGCCGTTCAGCATTCAGGCAGCTTATGGGCAAGATGAAGTGTCTGATTGAAATAAAAATTCTTTAGGTACCTTCATACTATACTAAACCCCATGTTTCTTGACTCTTTCTCCTAATGATGAGAGGTGGCACTGAAGCGTTTTCATGCTTGGCCATCAAAAATATTAGGCATACTCTTCTTCCAACATACTAAAAGAGTTTCCCTGTTATCCTCAATCAGAGCAGCACCATGCCCTACGTGTGAGTTAAATTATGCATGACCCCAAAAATGCTAAATCCAGGGAAAATCAAGAGCACATAAGATCATTTTCTCCTATATCTTTTATGTTCCTATTCACAGGCAATTGCAACGATGGAGCTGTGAGATATTGTTTACATTCTGACACACTCATACAAGTTGACCTTTCCAGATAGCTTCATGTTTAACACAGTCACAGTTATTCTGTCTTCCCCTCCACATGTTATTAGGAATATGTTCTTAACTTTGTTGAAAGTTCGTAGAGTTTTAGTGATTATGTGATTCACAGAACAGTGACACACAGATAGGTTAGCCTAAGGATCTCACTTATTTTTTTGTCCCTCCCCCCCTTCTGTGGAGAGGTCAACACAACTCCAAAGACGTGTCATCCAACCTTGGCTCAAATTCTGCAAACATTAATAAACCCATTTAAATGTACAAGTCCCTATTGCTGTCAGATAAGGAATCCCAGAATGAGGATCATCTACAATATTCATGATAGCAAAGGAATGGTAAAATAATAGATAACATAAGATTTTCTCAGAATCAGAAGGGTGTGGAAAGGCAAACCAAAGTGAGAAGATTAGAATGAATGCAAACACAAGAGTACAAGAGCTCCCATGGGTTGACATGAAAGGTGTGGACATCCTCTTAGTGACTATGAGGGAGAGGGAGAAAATGTGGATTTCACTGGTGAGGAAAATCTAGCAGTGTGTACAACTCCTCCAATCGGATACTTAGTAATAAGGGGGAAAGACAATCCTAGGCTACTGCAGACAAACATCCAGGATATATCTGCATGTGCCCAAGCGGATGAGGTTGGCTCACGGTGGATTCACTAGAATGGGCAGTGTGTGGTTGTGATGTTTCCTGTACCAGTCCCTTCCAGCTTTCAGAGCTTTTTCTTTGTGGCTCAGAAGGCAGAAAAAAAGCGTTTAGTGTGACTGTATAAAAATTATTTTTTTTTAGATGTAGGAAGGTATTTTTTGTAGATGTAGGAAGAAGGCAATGCCCAGCTTTAATACCTCTATATGGAGATAATTCTATCTCTGACTTAAATTACCTTCCCCACCACCACGCAAAATCTCATTTGATGTCATCTTTGTCAAACCATCCCCTTCTGCAGTCTTTGCCACAACTTGCTCTACTGTCTTGAAATGCCCATTTGATAAAGGAATTGCTGGACAAAGCTAGAGGGTGAAAGTACAGAAATAAAAGTCCTGACCCTCTGATTAAAGTCACTCAACAACAGTCATGTGGTGTGACTGGCAGAGAGGAGACAATGCCAAGGTCTTGGTGTCTGGTACATTTACTTTTAGAAATGGGAAAAAAAATAAGGAGGGAAAAAAAAAAAAAAATAAAGACAGAGAGAAAGAGAAAAAAAAAAAAAAAACACACAACTGGAGGCACTGAACAGCAGTGTGAGTAGATTTCAAGTTTGAATCTTGTGGCTACCAAGATAATGGTTGCTGAGAGCAGCTGGCAAACAGAGGGAGGCAAGGAGAGATACATGCAGCTGGCAGATAAAACCTTGTAGAAAATCCAGCCTTAAGTTTGTCCTTTTGCTTTCAAATACAGGCCTACCTGGAATGAGAAAAATAACTGTACTGACTGGCAGATAAGCATGGGGTGCCAAAGTGAAGATGGAAAAATAGTTCCTGATATATACTATTCTAAGCAAGATTAAGAGCAAAATCTTAGGTTTTTTAGTGAAGCAAGGCCAAACCTCATAACTGACATTCACATTTCCAGCTGCTTGCATGGTTTTGGATTGTCATGTTTGGTTGTGAAAAATGAATCAGCTTTGAAGGGTGAGTCAAGGCGAAAGAAAGCAGAGAAAGGTCTTATGAACTGCCCTCTGTTCCTCCAAACTAGTGTTATTTAAAAACTCAAAAACAAAGCAAGATGCATTGTCTAACAAGGCAGAGTAATGAAGGGAATAAGATTCACCACACCTAATTTTGTCCTGAATTAGCCCAGCAGATTTCCCTCCCTCAAACAGCAATGTGGACTTTGCATGGGGTGGATGGAGAGCTCCCCTTCTGCAAGCCTACAACTCCAGCCCGTGTTGCAAGGAGCTGGTGTGAGCTCTGCGGTGCCTGGCCCCTACCACACTTCTTCAGGGGCACCACAGCAGAGCAGCTGACGGCAAAGCACAGCACTGCCTGCAGAGCCTGGTGAGCCAGGCAGAAACTCAGCAATCAATTTTCACATGCCATTTGCAGCACGGCCCCTTTGGGGTACGAGGCAATGGCGTTCTGCTAACAAAACACAAATACCTTGGGTGACATAGCTTCACAGAGCCTTGGTGAGGCCGTGCGGTTTCCAGGAATGAAAATATGACCTTTTTGTTTTGTACCATTTGGGGAAATCAATACTTGCGTGCTTGTTCTGTTCTCAAAATAAACACTGCACAGCTGTTTGTTGGTTGCTGTTTTCTTTTTTAACCCAAGCCTGATCTCAAGTACCCACAAGCTGCAGTAAGTTGCTATCAAGACTAGTGTACAAGGCAGGAAACTCAAAAGTTACAGACACCATGGCTCTGACTCCCCAGCGTTGTTTCTTTGTCATTTGTATTCATGGTGGACCCCATTGGGAGAACATGTATGTCAACATATTTTCAGCCTTTGTTATGTTGAGGCTAATATCACCCTAGTTCTAAGTAGAGGTGGATGGTGGTGTCTTTGTTCCTTCTCAGCCAATAACTTTAGAGCTATTTAGCTTAAGCCAACAAAATTTGACAGGTTTAACTAATTTAATCCTGCTCTACACACAATATGGAAAGGAGACACCACAATGTCTTCCCCTCAGTAGGCTTTCTCAGGATGACCAGATAAAAGCTCTGATTTCCAGTCCCCTCCAACTCATTGTGTCTCTGGTACATGCAGTTGTGTAATGGATGGCTAACTAGTCTCTGCCTGCATCCCTCCCACACAGAGCAGAGTGCACAGCACACTGGGAAATGTAATTCAGGGGAGCTAAATCTAACTCCTCCGCTTCACTCTGCTCCCCTAAAAGCTGTGCCCACTGTATAAATAGCGAATTCTTCAGAATAAAAAAAAATAATCTTTATGCATGTTTGGACAGTGCCTAATAGCACAGCAGAGCCCTGGTCACCTCCAAAGTCTCTACGTGCTTCTGTAATATAAATAAATAATCATAAAAAATGAGTTGTCAGAGAAAGAGGTCATGGATCAGAAGAGTAAATCAAACTTTAACAGCCCATCAGGGCCAGACTGCCTAGCAACAAAACAATTCATCATTAAGAAGTTTTTGCTCTCTATTATAAATTTAGATTTAAAAGAAATGTTGAAGTCCCTAGGTCAAATTTTGCTCTCAGTTACTTTGGTGCAAACCAAGAGCAATTTATTGAAGGCAATGAAACTGCTATAAATTGAAGAAAGAGAAAAAAAAATTTTTTAAAAATCTCCACATATAGCGAAAATATTATTTTATGCTTTAAGTCCAGGCTTTTAATCCATACTATATATAAATATGGTTATTTTCTCTCTCTTTCTCACTATATGTATATATGTATATACTTTTGGATTTGATTATCTACACTTTTTATGACAGAGTCATTTCAAACATAAAAAGAAAAAAAAATGTATCTCAGGTGGTTTGTATGAGCTATTGTAACAGAAAGTTAAAAGTATACCAACTAAATCCTAGTGTTTTAACTAAGATAACTAAATCTGTGGGGAAAAAAAAAAAAAAAAAAAAAAAAAAAAAAAAAAAAAGTGAAAAGATTCATTGCAAAACAATTTAGACTTCCAGTTTTTGTTTGTTTGTTGTTGTTTTTTTTTTTTTTTGGCTGACGTGTTACTAAGCTGATTCTGAAAAATCTATTCAGTTAATAGAATATGTGACAAGAAATTCAGGAAATGTCTTAACTGTCAAAAAAAAAAAAAAAAACACAAAACTTTTCACTCATGTATTTTTGATTTTTTATTTTTCTGCTTATACAGGGTAAGAGGTCCATCTCAATTGTACTGCATATCACACTGATTCAACAGCTACCTTGGCAACAAGCTTGGCCCATGCAGGCAGCTCCTATCTTCTACCCAGTCTTTCTGAAGTAACACAGCTGATAAGCAGAAAACCACATATGGCTGTCCTTTGTCAGGAGGAACACTACTGAATCTAGTCTTTTGTAGCCACCCTAGTAGCGTGCTGGCTAGGTATCCTCCAGTCTTTTTTTCCTTTCTTCCACTATCACAGGATGATTTATAAAGCATCCACCTCTTTCTTAACAGGACCTTGTAGCTGGTTTCTACAGATCTGAAAAACAGGGATGTTTAATAACCTTCACATCCCAATACTGTCTCTTTGTGTGACATTGAGTCTTGCCTGACAGAGTTTCAAGCGTGGTAGTCATATATTTCTGTAGATTTTTCAGGAAGGTTTAATATCAGATTTTTATTATACCATCTCAATAATTTTCTGTAGGTTATTACTTTGTCATCTGGTAGTGTTTAAGTGCACTCTTTCCCTCTCCTTCCCACTTCTGAAAAAAAAAAATAACAATAAAAAAAAATGGAGTTGTCAAATACTAATGGCTTTCACAGTACTAGCTCAGCTCAGAGACTTGAGATGGCTAGTTTCATCTTGTCTTTGATTATGTTGTACAAGCCAGTTTGATCAGAATATAAATTGTGTTTGTCTTTCTGATTCTAATTTCAAAGGCCTGGTAAAATTTTGAGTAATGTCAGAAAATAGACATCTGATTAGTCTGACAGATTTTATAACATCAAGCTCTTCCAGATTCTGATAGGTTGAGTGATTTTAGTGCTTTGAATGTTAGATTTTTAATTGCAAGCAGAAGGTCATCTGCATATATTAATAATTTGTGGGTGTCTAGCTTGTCCTTTTATTTGCTTTTTGCATCCAGTAGTGTTTGCTAATGTTTCTAGTTATAAGACAAATAATTGCATCTCTCTGCATACTGTTACCGGCAGGGGTTTTACTATCGCAGATCATGACAGATGGGCATATGTACAGAGCTTTGATTAACATCTCAAATTTATTTTAAAAACCCTATATTTATTGGGCCTGTAACAGATAGCCAAGAATAACAGTGTGTTTTTTTTCTTTCTAATATTGTGTCGTTGAGACTCACCAGATGTCAGTATTACAGATGGCTTGTAATGGTACATAGACCAAGACATTTAAAAGTACCTGAATGATGTAGGGCTTAGGTTTGAGCAAGCTTGTACAGTGGAAAGTGTCCTTGCCAATGGCAGGAGGTTGAAACTAGATGATCTTCCAACCTATGATTCTATGATTCTACCTTCTATGATTCTATGACCTTTAAGATACTGAGATTTAGTAAAAATTTCTGAAACTTAGCATTCAATTTTCCCCAAATTCTGTAAGAGTTCTTAAAAGAATTGGACTTGAAAATGACCTAACATTTCTATGAATTTCCCAAAGTATTGAAAAGTTATAACTGAAAATCACTCAACTTAGGCACCCAGAAGCAAAGCATAGACAAAATAGAAAACCATAGGCACTTTTAGATAATCTTTCATGGTGTTTGGTTATTTCTCTCTAGAGAGTTTGATGGAACTCTTATGCACCAAGATATTTCCTGGGACCTAAATTTCAGGACCAGAACAGAAAGTCATTACCTTCTGTTACCTTGTACAATATCCTGGTAGCACAGAAAGTCTTAGCACCTGTTCACCCACCCCCATCAATTTGTAGTTCATAAACAAAGAATCCCTTACCAGAATACCCTGAAGCTTCCTTTCTGCCTGCCCAACCCCTTGATCTGGGTATGAAATCCAGCAACTTCAGCCACTTCCACTGGAAAAAGTATAAAAAGAATGACGAAAGTGGGAGGGAAACTAAGAGGTGGTGGTAAGCATTTAGTATGATAGCCTAAGGGTCAAAGTGCTTATTTGGACAAATCCTTTCTAAATCACATATTCATCCTGGTATTCATCCTTCATCCTGGTAGGAGGTATTCAAATCCACACCTCCTACCTCTTGTGAGTGTGACCAATCATTAGGGTTGTTTTTGTTATTGTTGTTTTGTTTTGTTTTGTTTTAATAGCTGTGAAGGAAAGAGGGAAGAGACACCCTAACCCATATTTATGTGAAGGTACACAAAGAAATGGGTAGAGAATGGAGCCAAGAGTGAAGATCTAGGCCAGATCATATTGCAACACAAGGAGGAAGCTTCATTTCCCAAGATCTCCATACTGCTCTGATATTTTGCTTTGAAACACCATCAAATAACTGAAACATGCCTTTTTTGCATTTTCCCTCTCTGCCTGACCACTCAGATCAACTCTGAAATGAACAAGGGAGAGAGCTGCTACAAAACCACTAGTACAGGAGCCCAGGAGTCTTTTTCACAAGTGGTGATGTCCATATCACTATAAACCAAAACACATAGGAAGGGAAGAAGGTAAGCAAAATAATTTGGAGATATTTCAGAGCCAAAGGTATGAGAAAGAGTAAAGGATGGAACTGTTGGATCTACATCACTGAGCTTGTTTTGGATAAATGAGTAGAATTAATGACAATGATCCTTCTCCCTTAAGGGGTAACATCTGTGGTTGACTTATCTCTAAATATTTATGGCAACTAGTACCACCACAAATATCTTTTAACCCTCATTAAAAAAAATAATAATAATGGTAATAATGGTAATAATAACAATAATAATAATAATAAAATGTCTCATTTGAAAGGTTTAATTCATTTGGCTATGGCTGGTAAGGGGAAAAGAAAAATACATTTCTATTTTTCAACATTTTAAAAGGAACGTTCTTTCTCTCCTCATGTTTTAGGACCAAATCAAACTGTTCTACAAATTTATACTCACATAAATATAATGAAACAAAAAAGAGTTATCTTTTCCATCAGGTTTCATGCTGATCCTCTGTTAAAATTTATTCATAGCCTTTATCAAAAAGTCAGATATAATCATGACTCTGCTGTTTTGGTCCTATATAATGCTTATCTTTCCTCACCAGGTCTAACCCTTAAACAATTGTTGTACATACAGATAATCTAATCTGAAAGAAAGATACCTGTCCAGAAAGATGTCTAGCCAGAATTATGGCCTTCATCTTCTGATTGGATATCTTAGAGCCTCACAAATGGCACCAGAAATCAATGCATGAGCAACAGATTCAAACTCCATATCATTCTACTCAAGAGAACCCAAAGTGCAATTCATCTCTCTCTAAAGCATTGACAGGTCCGCTCCTTTGGTTGTGTCAGCTAATGGGATAATGGCTTGATCCAGCTGTCTAACCATAGGTTTATAGTGCCATCAAAATATTTCAAAGGGTACACTTCATTTATGTCTTCTGTCATAACAAACAGCCTTGGATATCGCTAGCGTATCTATGCTAGCTTGATACTCTACAGCATCTGGGAATCCACATCCTGCTCCATCTCTCCACTGCCCTTAATGAAAGCTCAGGCTCTGGCAGCACATTTATACTCCTGCATGTAGATATCTACATTTAGGTGCACCAGACTACGTATCTATAAATCTACTTATATTCACAAAATATGGATAACCTTAGCCTCTATGTGGAACAAGAACTGTGCAGATGTTGTGTCATTAGATACCATTAGTAGCATGCCGTGTTTTTATGGAGTTTACTCATAGAATCATAGAATGACTCAGGTTGGAAGGGACCTTAAATATCATCTAACTCCAACCCCACTGCCATAGACAGGGATGCCACCCACTAGATCAGGTTGGCCAACGCCCCATCCAGCCTGGCCTTGAACACCTGTTCAAACAAATTACTCCTGCTTAGAAAAAAAACTTTTATTTTCCTGGCAGTAATTTCTGGTCATTAATGACTTCAGTGCTTTTTGTGACTTAGGTACCTCTGTACAACTATTTATCTTGTCTTAAAAGGGTAAATCCCCTCATTCCAGGCCTATTTTTTGTCTCTGTGTCTTGCTGCCCTACAGGGGATTTTGTTGTGTTAAATTTGATTTGTGATCTGGAGTGGTGCTAAGAGTAAGCTTTCAAGGGAAATACCTTGATCTGTCTGATGAAGTCAGTGCTGGAGTTCATGGTGTACATCACCATGCCCCACTTACTATTTCTATTTTATTTTATTTCCAGACTACTTCATCCCTCTACAGCCTGCACATATCCTCTTTGCAGCTCTCTGATTCCAGCTTCCTTAACATCCTTTCCTCTCCTCCCCTCTGCTATTCCATTTTCATTGCTTTGCATTATTTTCCAGTGGCACTCTTTTCCTTCAGCATATCTGAAGGGAACCGGCAGCTCTGAAGCACTTTAGCTTTGTCTCATTTAATTTTTTTCACCTCTGCTCCTTTCCCTCCTATTGATGCTGCTCTGTGCCAAGGGAACGGGAAGGAGAAGAGTAGGAGGAATTAGCATACACTGAAGCACAGCTGTATTAACATGCTTCAGAGCACTGTGTTATTTCAGTTGAGCAGGCTGGAGCCAAGATGAATGTGTTGTTGCATGGCATGGGCATTCACTAACCTAGTCTCACTTCTGAAAAAGCCTGATACAGTTTGATTTCTGCAGCAGTTGCTATTGTATGACCTCCAGAATTATCCAGGCTTAGACAGAGATGCTTGATACTGATTTAAAGTAACATTATAGAGTAAGGTGGATTCACAGTGAGTCAAAATATGGTTCCTGCAGAAAATAAGGTACTTTGAAAATTACTAAACAGTCTATTTCTCCTCTTTGCTCGTACACATTCAAGTTGAAGGTCATGAAAACTATAAAGCAGTTCTGTATTTCTGCAGACTGAAATAGAAAACAGAGGGATGATCCATGATTGTTCAACAGGGAAAGCTCAAATATCCATTTTTAGGTTTCTTTGCATAATATTCTTCAGCTAGGAAAAAAAAATTTAAAAAAAAAAAAATCTAAGGGATAATACAGTGGTTAAGGTCATAGTTCAGATACCTACACAGAAGTGCCCAGTGCCATTTAAACACACTGGTGTCATTTCCAGTGTGGCTCATGACTTCTCTGTGCCCTGATTCGTACAAAACAGTACTGCACGGATTAGTTGCAAGAGGCCTCAGGAGGAAATCTAGTCCAATTCCATGCTTAAATGAGGGGTAACTTCAAAAGTTACATTTCAGGAACAACAAAAAGCAATATAAATATGAAATTCTGAAAGCTAAAAAATGTTTTTATTTTCTCACATTTGGGCAAAGCATATGATTATTTTTATTTAAAATAATCTAAAAATAAATTGATCTCAACTTGGTTTAAGATCTCAGTCTAATTGAACTGTAGCATCACATTCTGCAGACATCCAGCCAGGTAGCAAAAGTCCAAGTTTTTATACTGTTCTCACATTGCATTTTATCCTAAACCCAGGGAAGACAGCTTGACTATCAATGCCATCAGAATTCACAGGAAATGCCAGGAAAAACACAACATGGTGCCAGCAGTGAAGAATTATGTCCCATTAAAATGGGATACTATTAATAGAGTACTGAACAGATCTCAGGTGGTCATAATTTTAGGTTACTCTCTATCAGGACTGTAATTCTCTCTTCTTTGTAGGATTTCAGTGACTTGTAACTTGTATGGCATCTACAGACTATACGGTGCTACAACTATATAAATATCTTCTCAGTACATATCTGAAAACTCATGGGTACTGGGCTCGCATAATATGGACTCATAGCAATCCAATTCTTTCCAGCACAGAAGCCTTCTTATGTCTTGAGTCATGTCAAATGCAAATCCAGAAAAGCTTTATTAGATCACAATCCTGCACCTGCCAGATTCTAGAGACAGAACTATAGAATGCCTCTTTATAAATAATAGTAAATTACTACGAAACTGGACATCAGTGGTGTATTAAAGTAAGGCTGATGCTATGTACATTTATTTCTTTATATATGAATAATGAAAAATCTTTTCCTGAGTTTGTGATTAATCTTTTGATATTCCAATATTAATTTTGACCTCCACCTGGTACTAAAATTGTTGGTGTATTAACTGTGTGAAAGATTAAAATCCAATTATTTGTTTGGAACAGCAAATTAACATTTTGATAAAGAAGAATAATGCACAAGCAATGGCTTTTCAAATGTTTTAATTTCAGTGATTTCCCTATTGGCAAGCACTTAAAACACATACATAACTGGTCAGTAGAAATTTTTCCTCTTCTACTACTCTATTTCTGTTTCCTTCTTTGTGGACAGAATGAAAATCAGCAGAGTAATAGCAGTTTAACTATCACTTTTATTCTTGGCCTTCCAGAGGAATATACATGTAGAAGTAGACATTACATGGGAGAATCACAACAAATTCTCATAATTCTCCACAGATACATATCATCTAGCATGGTGGCAGCTAAAATAAAAATTATCTCTGAAGATAACCTTAAACTTTTGCATGTTTGGGTGGGTATGCTTTATTGCCTTAACCTTTTCAAGAGTTCACTGTTATGTAAATTTTTTATTTTTATATCAAGACGCTCAAGCAAATGCCGAACAACATCAGAACACTAAATGAATTTTTTATCCCATCTTTATAAAGCCATCAATACCCTCTGGTCCATGGAAAAACATATCACAGAATCACAGAATTTCTAGGTTGGAAAAGACCTCAAGATCATTGAGTCCAACCTCTGACCTAACGCTAACAGTCCCCACTAAACCATATCCCTAAGCTCTACATCTAAACGTCTTTTAAAGACTTCCAGGGATGGTGACTCCACCATTTCCCTGGGCAGCCTGTTCCAGTGCCTCACAACCCTTTCAATAAAGAAGTTCTTCCTAACATCTAACCTAAAACTCCCCTGGCTCAACTTCAGCCCATTCCCTCTCGTCCTGTCACCAGGCACGCGGGAGTACAGACCAACCCCCACCTCACTACAGCCTCCTTTAAGGTAACTGTAGAGAGCAATAAGGTCGCCCCTGAGCCTCCTTTTCTCTAGGCTGAACAATCCCAGCTCCCTTAGTCGCTTCTCATAGGACTTGTTCTCCAGGCCCCTCACCAGCTTCGTCACCCTTCTCTGCACCTGCTCAAGCACCTCGATGTCCTTCTTGTAGCGAGGGGCCCAAAACTGAACACAGTACTCGAGGTGCGGCCTCACCAGAGCTGAGTACAGAGGGACGATCACCTCCCTAGCCCTGCTGGCCACACTGTTTCTTATGCAAGCCAGGATGCTGTTGGCCTTCTCGGCCACCTGAGCATACTGCTGGCTCATATTCAGCCGACTATCAACCATCACTCCCATACAGCTTAAAATGCTCTCATATAATTTTGCTAGTTGTTCAAGCCATAGGGATACTAAAAAAGTTACAACCATACATATTTTATTTTAAAAAAATACAAATAAATCGGTAAGATCACAGCAGTCAGTTGCAACCTTAAATATCTCAGCAGCTCCTTAGCTGTCTAGTCCTAAAAAAGCACTTTTTAACTAAGGTCCAACTCTTCTTCTAATTAATTCATTGTTAAAAATCCACAAATCTTCAAGAAGGAAGGATCTGTCTCCGTAACTGAGCCCTTCATTTGTTTACCTATCTGCTTCTGCTACCAGTCTGCCTCATTGCTGTCACTCAGGAGAAAGGACTAAAGTTTCTTTGTTCTGAGAAAACAGATGATGTCCTTGTACATTCCTTTGGCATGTTTCTGAACCAGATTACCACATTTGAAGCCCACTTTGCTTTTTTTGAAGCTAGCCCTTCTTTGAGCAAGGGTTGGAGTAGATGACCTCCTGATGTCACCTGCAACAAAAGTTGTTTTATGAATCTGTGATTTTTCAGGGCTGTTAGTATCTATCCCACAAAGCATATCCTTTTGCTAGCTGATGGGAAACTGTGGAAGTTTTACAGAAAACAAGTATGATAATTAGTTGCCTTGCTTGCACATTTTCATATCATTACATGTTTGGATTCCTTTAAAATGTAAACAATTCCAGATTTCCTATAGTGTAACACGTGTCTGGGGGATAATTATTACAACCATGTAATGTTTTTATACTTTTAAATTACCCAAACATACTCCCAGTCTGCATGAGCACAGTAATTCTCTTAGAACAGAGAAACATCTGTGGCAAGGCAGCAAAATCCTAAAAGCTTTATCTCAGGCTGTCATCAAAAATTTTCTGACACTTATGTCAGAAACATGACACTTATGATGCTTCTGTTGCCTAATATGCAAGTGTCTGGACATATTCCTGCTAAAACACCTGATACACTATGTACTTTTGAGAGAGATAATATTGGGTCTGTAGTGTATGGCAGCTGGAGGCCAGGTAAGCTACAGCCTCCATAACAGGGCTCCATGCTTCCATCTGTAGAAACAACCCTTCCAGTTTCTGTGGGACTGATTTCCAGGTTAGGAAACTTAAATGCACATGCCTGTATATAGCTGCCTACACAAGGACTGAGTGTCCAAGCTTCCTGTCTAGTCAGTGCAAAGGGAAGCTAAAAGTCAACTCATTAAATATAGTATCTAGTGCTCAAGAGTAGCCAAGACCTACAGGTGGGATGGCAGCTATGAAACACGGTTTGTGGGACACCCACAGCCTCTGACCAGTCCCTGGAAGTCTTCAAAAGACGTTTAGATGTAGAGCTTAGGGATATGGTTTAGTGGGGACTGCTAGCGTTAGGTCAGAGGTTGGACTCGATGATCTTGAGGTCTCTTCCAACCTAGAAATTCTGTGATTCTGTGAAAATGCCTTACCTCATCTCAAATGATGTGTAACAACTATTTTTACAAAAGTGAATCGATCCATTAATTATTCTAGTCAATGGTATCTTTGGAGTGAATCGGTTCTCTATAATGAAGCACATGTTCATGTGTTAGCTGAATACCTGGGAGACTTCACCGACTGGACTCACTACATCTCCACTGACCATAGCAGTTGTTCAGACAGCATGCACACATTAGCTAAATTAGACCTTTCAGATACCCAAATGTAGGTGTCTTAATGTTCACTGAATCCCATATTTAATGAAATATCTTGGAGTGAGACAGTATCTGCTATTCTTCCAGGGCTAGTATAGCAGCTGCCCTGGAAACAGTAGGATCAATTAACATCACAATGTTATTTATAGGAATTGTAATGATATTTTTAAGACAAGTTAAAGAATTCACTGTAATTTCAACTTGTTTCAGAACCCTCTTAAGCCTATAGGAGTTCTATGAACCACAGTTCAAGAATCAAGAGCTACAAAGTCATTTATTTTTTAAATGCCTGTAGATGGATATGAGAAGATATAATTAAGTTGCAATTAAAGCATAATAAATGTAGGCAGGAGAAAGAATCCTGCCTGAAGTCTTTTGTCAGCCTTTAGTCTCTTATAAGCAGAGTGGAAAAAAACATCACAGATAGGAAAATAGAGGAAGCTGGTTCCAGTTCTCTGACCTTCCACAAATGACTACTGGGATACGGTATGGCAGATAAAGCTGAGGTGAGGTATACTATTAGAGGCAGGTCACACTAGAGCTTCTCTTAAGCTCAGGTAACTGAGCTTCTCTTAGAGTTAGACAAGGATATTGCTGGGAGCAGTAAGGACTGAAGAAGTTCATATATTACTGGATTCTGAAGGGATAGTGCTGCATGCCTACGTGATTACTTCTGGGTTTGTGAAGTTATTGTTGACTAATATTAGTAAAATGTTATGGTATAGAATAAGAACAGGAAGAATGGAAGAAAACCATCCGTTGTTGAGTAACGCAAACCTGGACATCTGAGGCAGTGCTCAATCCAGCTTGAGTAAGGGTCTCATATCCAAAATCGGCATTGTACATTCAACTATCTTTTATTAAAAGTAACAGTGTTGCAATTAAAGAAAGGGGAGAGATTCTCCTAAGCCTAAGAAGGGCATGGAAGGATTTGTTATGGCAGGAGTCAATAAAATTCACTGGGTTATAGTAAAGAGTTACCTAGTTCACAAAACTATACACACACATACAGACACAGAGACAAATCTCTGGTCCCACACAACACCAACTTTGATTTTACTTTTAAGGCATCAAAACAGCACAATAATTCAAAGATTTCTTTCTCTCATTTGCCAAACATTAATCTTGGTATTTAGCCTAACCTTGTTCTTGTCACTGTGAAAAAACTCTGAAACTCTTATGGAAAAAAAAAATAAATAAATAAAATAAAAAAAATCACTGATTTTATTTTGGGAAATTATTAAAATAATTAATACACCTCTTCCTGCCCTCTTTTTTTTATTCATGTGTTTATGATGAGATTAGAGGCAGCATAATTGATAGCCATGCATAAAATCAAAGTAGAAATGTACAAGCATCTTAACATTCATTTTTTCCATAAATCATAGCATTCTTTTTTTCCCTCTCTCCTATTCTGCTCTAAAAATCTATCAGCCACTGACGTAACCATTATCCCTCTGTTAAAACACTGTCACTTTTCATTTGCTGGTCTGTAGGTAAAACAAAGAAAATTATATGTTTAAATTTTTGTTTATCCCTAAAGCTGACTGAAAGTCTAACACTAGCTCTGTTCATAGAGGTCCCAGAAATTGTAACAAGCTCTGAGTCAGAAAAAAACCTTTCGTCCATACAATTCAAGCCCACATTTTACATTAGTGGTTTATACAACATAAAAGGATAATAACATCTTCATTATTTTCTCAACCTTAAACTCAATCTGGTAAACCAATTCACTGGTAAAGATGACTGTTAAAAGTGACACATCTGACTGTCAGACCCTGAAACCAAAGGGTATAACAATATTCTTAAAGTCATATAAAAAGAGAACTAGTTTTCTTTTTGTCTATGTGGGGTACACTCTAAAAATTTTAAATATTTCAGTTGTTTTACATTAATACCACCCCTAATTCTAACCTTATTTCTTGCTTGCTTTCCAGTTGCATGACCAAACAATAATGAATCACTCACTTCATGTAATATTCATTCTATTCCTGTAGTCTAGAAACAGGACCACAAACTTGTACTTCTTCGTTTTCTAATCCATAATGTTAACCTTAACTTTAGCTGTAGATTTCCATATTCCTCAGTCACTGATAAGAATTAAAGTGATAACAATGATCTATTGTCAAAGCAATTTGAAGTGGTTTTATTTTGAAGGTATGAAATCAGTACAATACCTATCTACTCTCACTTTTTGAAAATTAACAGTAACACTAACACAAGCTGTGCTATAACTAACAATGATTGCAATAGTTTTCAATCAACAGGCATACTTTAAAATAAAAATATAACTATTAAAAAGTGGTTCTTATGAGAGCACTATCTGCAACATTCAACTATAATTATAGTGCTTATCTCACTGATTCACATAACTTTAACCTTAATCTTCATGTGTTTCTCAATCATAAGTACATGTATAAATCAGGAAACATAAGCTATTGTCATTATTAACAAAAATTCAAACCAAACCAAAAACAAAACAAAACAAAACAAAACAAAAAAAAAAACAAAAAAAAAACACTACAAGCATAGATATTACTTTTCTTATACAATGTATGAGCATTTTTCTGGCTGCTCTTGGCTTGGACTGGCGCACGCTTCATTGGGTTAGAAACTGGCTGGATAGCCGGGCCCAAAGAGTCGTGGTAAATGGAGTCAAGTCCAGTTGGAGGCCAGTCACTAGTGGAGTCCCCCAGGGCTCGGTGCTGGGGTCGGTCCTCTTTAATATCTTCATCGATGATCTGGACGAGGGCATTGAGTGCACCCTCAGTAAGTTTCCAGATGACACCAAGTTAGGTGCATGTGTCGATCTGCTTGAGGATAGGAAAGCTCTGCAGGAGGATCTGGATAGGCTGCACCAATGGGCTGAGGTCAACTGCATGAAGTTCAACAAGGCCAAGTGCCGGGTCCTGCACCTGGGGCGCAATAACCCCAAGCAGAGCTACAGGCTGGGAGAGGAATGGTTGGAGAGCTGCCAGGCAGAGAAGGACCTGGGAGTGATGGTGGATAGTCGGCTGAATATGAGCCAGCAGTATGCTCAGGTAGCCAAGAAGGCCAACGGCATCCTGGCTTGTATCAGGAACAGCGTGACCAGCAGGGCTAGGGAGGTGATCGTCCCCCTGTACTCAGCTCTGGTGAGGCCGCACCTCGAGTACTGTTTTCAGTTTTGGGCCCCTTGCTACAAGAGGGACATCGAGGTGCTTGAGCAGGTGCAGAGAAGGGTGACGAAGCTGGTGAGGGGCCTGGAGAACAAGTCCTACGAGGAGCGGCTGAGGGAGCTGGGCTTGTTCAGCCTGGAGAAGAGGAGGCTCAGGGGCGACCTTATTGCTCTCTACAGCTACCTCAAGGGAGGCTGTAGTGAGGTGGGGGTTGGTTTGTTCTCCCATGTGCCTGGTGACAGGATGAGGGGGAATGGGCTAAAGTTGCGCCAGGGGAGTTTTGGGTCGGATGTTAGGAAGAACTTCTTTACCAAAAGGGTTGTTAGACATTGGAACAGGCTGCCCAGGGAAGTGGTGGAGTCACCATCCCTGGAAGTCTTTAAAAGACGTTTAGATGTAGAGCTTAGGGATATGGTTTAGTGAGGACTGCTAGCGTTAGGTCAGAGGTTGGACTCGATGATCTTGAGGTCTCTTCCAACGTAGAAATTCTGTGATTCTGTGATTCTGTGGCATATTCTATCATTTATCCAATTGTTTTTTGTTCGAAATCTAGGTGTTTAAAAATTTTCATGGACCCATGTAAGTTGACACACACACACACACACAAAAAAAAATAAAAAATAAAATAAAACACCACAGTACCCCATACCATATTTTCATTAACACCTATATTCATCTCTACCCTAGAGTAACACTCAGTGCTGCCACAGAAGATGGCTGTCATTTCCTTCTCCCAACCCTAATGCTTGTTATTGAAACATTAACTCTTATTTTACCCCTAAGTTGTGGTTTCTAAAAAGCTGCACAGAAACCTCGGAGTAATTAAACAAACAAACAAACAAAGAGATATCAGTGTCAATGCTTTTTCCAGTTCATTTATCTTTCTGGATTGTACCACACATACAACCACAGAGTTTCAGCTTTTTTTTTTTTTTTCCCCAGACTGACTCTAACCAAACCTTCATCCATCACATGGTCTCCTGACTGCACTAAAACTCTGTTCCTGAAAGGAATATCAATTATTTTCCTGTCATCTATGTCATCAATCATTTGATTGTGAGACTGTACTTGTGTTACAGCAATAGACCCAGACCTTCCTTCCACTCCTATCTTAAAGCTGCTGTTACCCTCTTTGGTTGGAACGTTTCCACAGAACCTTAGATGATCCCATCACAACAACCAGCAATTGTTTTATTTTTCAAAAGGCACAAAGCTTAATCACCAATTTGTCCCTTCCCTCTCCTAACCTTAAATCTACAAGTTTTGAAGCATCAAGGACTGCCAGGGGCTCTGAAAAGAAAATGGGCAATTAGCTGCAGCTGCCCCCAGAACTCGTATTTTCATGCTGTGTAGTTCTAAATACTTCTTGTTTTGGAGTAGCCCAGATCCTTCTCCTAACTGTATCCCTAGCCATAACATTAATTCTTGCTGTTTACAGAATTCCTCAGCTCCTCAGCTCTCCTCCTTATCTCTCTTCAAGAAATAAAAAGATCTCCAAATAAAAAGGACCTCATTTAACTTTCCTGGTTACTCTACTACCTAAATACTTTTGCTTCTCTTCTTTCAGAAGCTGTTACCTAATGCTAAACATGAGCCTCTCTTTTTGAAAAAAAATCTATGTATGGATGCCAAGAACTAAAAACCTAAAAATGTTTCTTATGAAGAAATATCATAATTGACTATATCCTTATGGGTTTATTAGATTGTAACTGAAAATCTTGGTTTTTATTTTTTTCTAGATCTAATTATTTTTCATAGACCTAATTATCCCTCTTTAATAATTTTGATGGACCCCAGGAGTGATGTAAGTGATCAGAATAGAGTGATCAGAAGGTTGGGTACAGGGTGGCAACAAGGAGGAGGCATTTTCTAAACACATATATGCACTGGATATTAGGAAAAAGCCATCAGGTGTCACTCCTTCAGACTTAGGTTTGTTTCCTGCTCTTACCTTCAGACAGTGGCTACTTTTCAGATAGCCAAGGCTGTCTGTGTTAGGAAAATGGTTTGAAGGCAAAATTGCAGCAGTTGAAAAGAACCTGAAACAAGTCCTCAGTAGCTATACAGGTGTACATACACCCAAAAATCATACTAGATGGGAGTGTGTGACTTGATAGAAATAAAATTGTGAGAGTTAAAGACCAATAAATCATCATCATCATCATCTGCGTAAAGAATTGGGTAGAAATTGCATGATATATGTTTATATAAGTATAATATTTTTTACAGAAAAAAAAAACAACACACATGATGAAACTATAGCTACCATCCTATTCCCACTCTTCATATTACCCCTTTTCTTCTGACTGGAATGAAATATGGTTGTTTTTTCAGTGTTCAGCACTCACTGTGAATGGGACTGGGACTGGTTCTGTGTCAACAGGCACAAATATTAAATGTCATGTTTCACTCAGGGGTGCAGGTAAAACTGACATGCTCAGGATTTATTCTGCATTTTCTAAGAGGCTGATTAGAAGTATATCTGTAAAGAGTTTTTACAAAGACAGCCAATTTTGGAAAAGCTTCTAAACTAATCCAGCAAACATACTGATATGCTCCACAAATGCTGTGACTGGACAAGCACTTGGATGGTGTTATACTTGAGAGATTTAGTGTGGCACCATTGCAAAATGCTTAGAAATTCTGATGTCATGTTTACCAGTGGGAAAATCAAGGAAGAAGGTTTAACAGTCTCATAAACTGAATCTCTGTCATCCTTCTTTGCATCACAGGCCACTAGTCATGCATGTACAATAAAGATTTCCAAGGTCTCTGTGCTGAGATGTGTGTCACTATATAGAGTATAACTTTAAAAATTGTAAATGTATTCCTGAAGGAAGAAACTATTTATTTCCCCAGACCTGCTGGCAGGATTAGACTGACTTTAGCACTGTATATATATTTTTTAAAAAACACTGCAAAATATTCAAGAGTGTTCCACAAAAAACACTGCATAGGATATTCTTCTTAAACATATGGCAGAAAGCATATTAGCATGAGTAACTTCTATGACATTTCCCCCTCTTCCCATCCTCAGTGTCGCTGTGAGGCAAATACAAAGTGTAAGTGAGGATCTGAAAGAAAAAAAGAGACAAGTAGTAGCTGAAAACCAAGGCTAGAATTCAAAATCAGAGGCTTCCTGAGGCCCAGGTTCATTCTTAAACAGGTAGTTGCATTTCAATAGTTCTTGCAATAAAAAATCTCAAAATTGAGAAAGTCCTAAGTCAACTGATCAAGCCATGAAGGGATTTTTGTGTGTATTTACACATCTGTGTAATTAACCTACTAATGAAATTCTTGTGACTAGAATTTTTAACAATCCTGTCTCTACCATAGAACTACTTCAGTAAATTATGTAAGTACAGCATGCCTGAGCTCCTCATATGCAAAATTGGAACAACAATGCTTCTCTTCCGTAGTCTATAACTGTGAGAAATTTGGGAATTAAACTGAGTCTACCAATGCCAGAGGCTACCCCAGATCATCTGTGTCCACTGCCAACAACAGAAGGCTCCAGACATAGTAGCAATCTTGCAACATTAAAAATAAATCTGAACGCAGGGGAAGAGTTTCCATCCTCTCTTGCAGTCTAGTCTTTTGAGGCTCCTGGGAGCCCAATCAGCCTGTTAGCCTGTTATGTTTAATAACTAGCAATACTGGTCTCAAAAAAAGGAAAGAAAAAAAAAAAAAAAAAAAAAAGGCAAAGAAGATTTGCTTTTCTTCCTCAGTCATCCAGAGTCAGCAATCTGATAAACTTGAACTCCAAATTCATCACTGTATCCATGCACTCATCTGTAGGTCATTTTATATAGTTCTGGGAATGTATTAGGGAAATCGTGATATGGAAATGAAGCAGAATTTCTTGCACCAAAACCTTGGTAGCTGACCTCCTGAAAAAGAGAGACCAAAACACCAAAATACGTCATCTTACTTCTTTTCCAGATTAAAACTTCAGCTGCACTCATCAGTAGTTTCACTGACCTTCCTCACTGTCATAGCTGTTCTTCACGTGTCATGCCCCAAATCTGTGCTGACTGCATGTGCTCCTGCAGTTTGTGACTTAGAGCACTCTAATGGGAGTATCTAATATTTTGTGTCAGATTGATGCTAAAATGTGATTTCATAGATAACCTGGCAAGATGATTTTTTAGACAAAAAGCAAATAGCCATCCATATATCAGCTACACAAAGTTTGAAGAGTCTTTGCTAATAGATGTAATAAGAATGGACACTTGCTATTTAGAGAAATTGTTAGGAATGCAAGTAATAAAAATCAAGGATTATGGCACACTTTTCTCAGCATTATCACATTCTTGGAAGCAAATGAAGCAACTAAAAAAGTACTTTAACGGATAAATTCTATTTTTCAACCATGCTATTAGCATGTTTCTCTACTAGAGTTTTCAGACACAAAGAGCACTGAGATTTTCAGTTTAGGCTTTCATAACCAGAACAAAGTTGATCTCATTGAAGCTGACAGTGGAGAGACTAAGCTGATCCTATGAGTAATTTCAAATGACAAAAAAAAAAAAAGTCAGGCAGCATTCAGCTTCAAAAAGTTAATGGTCCTTTAGGCTGAGATCTTAATACAACAGGAAGACAGTCAAATTATCATCTCACCAGGACCCAGAAAAAATGACACATTAGGGCATTACCATGTAGACTGAAGAGCCCAATCCAAGTAAACAAGAGAAAATGATGCAGATGTAGCAGGACCTTCTTGTTCACTTACGAAAAGGTCCTAGGTGCTGCAGTCAGAAGCTGGAGCAGATTTCAGAACATGTCATCATTTCTTAAAGACAGGCACTGTCATACACGCAGTGAGTGGAGAAACAAGAGAAAGAAATGCAAAAGGATGGACTTTCCCATTTTTGTTTCATAGTGCATTGGTGTGCCTGGTTCCTCCTCTGCATTAGTGGTTGTATCTAGCCTTGTCATTAAGTTTAGTCATTAAGAAAAGTGTGGGCTTTTACATTTCTTACCATACTGAAAGCTGCAAAGATATTTACTATGATTTCTGCATTGAGCTGTAATAGGAACTGGAAGTCCTGTTACACTGACAGAAACACTGACAACATCAACAGTGCATTTTTAATAAATATCGATATCAGCTATTTAGAGTTAATGCAATTTGTATAGATAGCCTCCATCATGGTACTTAACTGAGGTTCTTTAACAGTCTGTAATATAAAAGTCAGAATAAAACCATGTTTAAAATGCTAATTCCCTTTAAATGATTCTTCTTAGAAGAATGTGTAATTATCTGTTTAACAGCAATTACAGACAGTTATGTCCCTTTCATTTTAAAGAGAATTTCCCTAAAATTTTTCTATATATTTATTTTCCACTGTACAAGGAAGTATGACATTTTAAAAGCACGATAAGATGGTTTAGGACGAAGAATAGGGGATGAAGTTTCATTCTGAAAGGTTTTTCAATTGAGATAAAAGGCTATCCAGTTCTGTTTTTCCTCAATCTCCAACTTTTTTTATCAAGCATGAGGCTGATGCCGAATGACAAAGTGCTTCTCACCCACAAAACCCCAGAATATTTAGTATACATAGTACCTTTAAAAAGTAAACCCCAATCACCTTGTTTTTTCAAGCTTTTCATGAGTAGATGGATCATGGTTTTGTTGCAGCCTTTCCTTAGAGATCAGACTTCACAGGTCGTGGGCTAATTTGCACAGAGGGCACATCAGAAGGCCATTAACAACTACTATAAACACATTAATAAGCCTTAACTAGTTCATTGGCTGGCAATCAGGAGAGCTGTGGCCTCAAGCAGCTATGGAGGAACTGGCCTGAATTTTTGTGTATTAATCCTAGTGAAGTGACAGATGTTGTTTACATCTAGTGTTGGAGGATTCCCCTTGAACACAAGCTCGCATCAGGCTGCGACAGACTGATCTGGCACCACAGAGCACTCCACTCCTCTTTAGGCAAGTTCATCCAAAAGTAAATGGATTCCCCTCAGTATTCACAAGCAGTTCTAACCCTCAAATAATTATGGTTCTCGTCAAACTTGTAGGGCCTATGCCAGCTTGTGTGAGGAGAATGACAAGAAAAGCACATTCTGAATGTATAATTTTGATATGACAAACATGGAGTATTCAATTCTATAAAACATTCTCTGCCACGACTGTTATGTCCCTCCTGAAAATATAAAGGAAGCATGGACACACATGCTTATTTTATATAATGCATGTGACATAAAGGGCACTGCCTCAAGCAATGTTTGCAGACAGCATTGGGAACACAGCACCTGACCCAGATCCTCTCTAATTTTTGTGCTTGAAGATTTTCAGGACTTCCAGTGATTCCTTCAAGGAACTCTTGCATTGCCTGTTCCAGGCTGTGGCTCCAAGGATAACACGTGTCACAGCCCCCAAGAAAAGACCTTTTCTGAATTGCACACAATATTTTCCTTTTTTTCCTTAATTTATTTACAATTCTACCCTTCCACTGATCAAAAAAAAAAAAAAAACAAAAAAAAACTAACAAACTAACATATAGCATGAATAATTTCATGCTATAATAATGACACCTGCATGCTGTGTCAAAAAATTCACTATGTAAATGATAACACCTCACTTGAATAACCCTCTTTGGTTGATCTTTACAGGAAAAAGCAAAGAGGGCCTTCGTTCAGAAAATATCACCTGAGGAAATTTCATCCATAGAGTCACTTAGAGCTCAGCTACTTAAAATTGTATTTCGGAGCCTAAATTCCACTGAAGTAAGACTATATTCACATTGAGACTGAGATAATTTGTCATTACTGCCCTTCAACTGATGGGAAGATTTCTCCTTAAATATTTTAAAGAACTCCCCAACAGATGGATAATACTGCTGCATGATCCAAAATGCAGTGTTAAAAAGTGATAGTTTTACATTTCATTTTTAAATAAGACTGGTGAATTTATTATTGTCAAATTAAATGTCATATCTGGTGGGTAAAAATCTTCTTCCTCTTTAGAAGCATCTCTTAAAGAGAAAAGCAGTTAGAAAAAACAAACCTGTATAGGAATGATATTTCCTGTTTTATAGGAAATCTGAGATTTCTGAACTAGATCTAAACAAAATCATTTCATGCTTCCATGATAATCTTATTATAATGGAAATCTTGTTTTTAAAATAAAAAATGTGTGTTGCTGTCTAAAAACTGCCACAGTTGCAATTTCTGAATGGTTCCTTTGAATTATTTACAAAAACAAAACTTGTAAAACAATAAATTCTCAGGGAATGTTCTAAATTCAGCAAGACAGCATTTTTTTTTTTTTGATGGGGGAACTTCTGCATAAAACTTCTGAACTGTTCACAGACTACAGTCTGTTACAGGAAATCAAGCAAAAAAAAAAAAATCTGCTCTGGATGTTTTACAAGAGGTGTTTACATGCTCTTCTCATGTTATTCTTTCCTCCAATAATGTATTTGTTCCTAATACATTTTTTTTCTCTGTCAGTAATTCTTATTCCTATATGGAGAACAGCTCCTCTGAATCACTTTCTTCCTGAACTTCACAGTTCAGCTCCAAACTGGAGCAACAATAATGCTGGGGAAAAATAAATAAACATTTTTTTAAATGCCTACTACAGCTCCCATGTACACACTGTGAAGTATTTCATTTTAACATTTCATTTTCAATCCCTACATGCATAATCGGTTTGCTTGTTTGTTTCTGTAACAATGACCAGTCCACCAAATGTAAAATTGATTCTATCCTAGTATTTATATTACCAAAAAATCTGAGCATCTCCAACTACTTGGAAGAGATGTAATTTTCTATTTTATCTGATTTCTTTGAACGTTATAGGACAAAGATTTTTAAAAGAATGGAGTTTTCAACTGCTTTTAAAATCAGATGTGTAAAATTCATTGAATGATGGAAAAATCAGAAAATGGGTTTTGCCTGTAGTTTTAGAAATCATCAAAATTGTAGTTTTCAACCCAAAAGCCTATAATCTACCCTTGCAGCTTGTTTATGACCATATCTTAAATTAGCTTAGCCATATTGCTCCTTTTTCTCACTATCCCTGGACTGTGCTGAGAAACCCAAGTACAGCAGTGCTTTCTACAGGCACTGGCACAAGATTTCATTGTCAGAGCAAGCACAGACAGAACGCTTAACCTTTTATTCCTGTGGGCTTCCAGTCATAATATGTCTGCTGCAAGTGGCTGTAGACAGGCTCTATTGGATTGATAAACAGTAGTTCTTGGGATAGTTTAAAAATAACATGTGAAATAATGAAAATGAGCATAAATAATGAAAATGAGCATAAGACCGAGGAGTAATTTATGACAGAATGAAGAATATATTGGTCATTCATGCCATTAACTGCTTTGCACAGAAGATATGCAGGGTTGAGTAAATGGAATGTCTCTGCTTTCACTAGTCTACAGGTGGGATGAGAACACAAACCAGTATGGGTGAGGTCTCCACTATAGCACATGCATGCAGGTAATTGAGACTGACTGCTTGCCTGGGATGGCAAAAC
This sequence comes from Netta rufina, assembly GCF_964035555.1. Lineage (NCBI taxonomy): Eukaryota > Metazoa > Chordata > Aves > Anseriformes > Anatidae > Netta > Netta rufina. The sequence continues at coordinate 148,117,051 of NC_140124.1, read as the reverse complement.
TGAGCAGATACCCCAACATGTTTGCTCTTTCCCAAGTTAAAAAAAAAAAAAAAAAAAAAAAAAAAAGTATATTGTTTCTTTACAATCCTTACTCTGCTTTCTTTTGCAAGAAGCCTGTGCATCAGTGTGGATCCCCAAGCAAAATCCAATAGACTTCTAATATTTTGAATTACTAGCCATTTTTTTCAGCATGACACCATGACACTGAGCAGAACCAAGAGAAAACAAAGAAAACAAATGAATTTCTCTAAGAATACAATTCCAAATGCCTTACAGAATAAGGACAGGAAAGAAGGGGGTTAGATAAACTTATTGTAAAATACTGAATGAGTGGAAAACTGAAGGATGGGTGTTAACCTAACTTCATCAGAAATAAATCTTTCTCTGCTGTGGTAAGATGCAATGCCAGGTCACATAACACCATCATAACAGCTACAACAAACATAACATCCCAGGAGTGCTGACCGTGCATAGAATAATAATAAATAATAACTAAGTATTTTACATTTATATAGCACCTTTCATCCCAAAGGAATCTGAAACACTTGACAAGATTAAATATCCACACAGATTTGTATGCACGAAACAGCTTTTCCCACTGCTGAAACATATAACTTTCATAAATAGCAGTATGTAAGTCAGAAAACAAAGAAAATCAGTTAATGTAGACAAATCCACAGAGGAAATCTTCTCTCCTTTCTTGTGCTGCAGTGTAAGCCTGATAGAAGAGGAAAGAGAGAGATCCTGGTCCAATTTTCTTCTAGTTTTAGTTCTTCATTAGTTATGCAGTCTTCATCTGAAGAACCACGATATTCAAAACCTGACAGCATGGGCAACCTGCTCTGTATGACTCTGGTTCAGCAGGGGCTTGGACTAGGTGAGCCCAAGAGGCCCCTTCCAACCTGAAACTAATACTGTGATTTTCCTCTATAATTGAAGCAAAAATTTCTTTGGTGGTATATAGAAGCAATTGCACATTTTTGTCATCAGATACATACCTGATTATTTCCTCTCGATCTGTGAGAGATCACAACAAGTTTTTCAAGCTGATAAAGCATCAGCTTAACTGTCAAAAAGGTATTTTCCCAATAGTGATGTCAAGTTCTCAACCTTAAGGAAAATAATTCTCCTTGGCACAAGATAATGGATTTTTTTTTCCTCCATAGAAAACTATGAAAAAGCCAGCTGCTGGTCTGACAGTCTCACCAACTAGTAATGATTACTGGTGGGGACTGTGGAATCTGTGATGCTCTGAAATCCTTGGTCTGGTGATGCTGCAAAATATGTCCATCTGCAACATTTTTCACTCATACTCCAGACCTGGAAATATTGTACAACATATCTCATTAGTCTCACTGAGAGCATCACGTCTCCAAAGAGAATCATATAAGGTCAGTTGCATTGCAAGACAGAAGCTTTCAAAACCTTATGAAAGCTTATGAAGTTTATGAAAGCTGTAATGTAAATGGTCACACAACCTAAATTTATGAACCTATCATATTTCTGAAGCCGATAGGGAAGCTGGCAAAAAGTTGACATTAGGTACTCAAGTAAGCAGGATATTTTTATCAACACAAAAACTCAAGGGTAAATCCCAAGGAGATATCTCAGAGAATAAAACTGTGTAAGTAAACTGTCTAGATGATTTTAGATGTGAGGTAGACAAACAGTGAAACCTGGAAGAATACTTCAGAGAACCCAAAGCATTTAAGTAGCCAACTGGTTGTTTTTGGAATAATTTCTGACAAGTAACCATGAGTTGGTTATATTATAAATGCCCTCATCTTAAATCCACAATGTGAAGAAAACATCAGAGAATTAAAATTTAAATCTTGATAAATATACACACACACATATGCACACACACTGTCCTGACATTTAAAGGGCAATGTTTAGCCAGCTGTGTTTCTATTTTCCTTCATGAGTCACAAAAGTATGATCCAGGCTAATAATAACACATAGTGAAATACATTCTCTCCATATTGCCGTGCTTTATGAGATGCTTTTTTACGTTAACTGTGCCAAAGCTCCAGGTGCTGGCCAGGTTAAATTGATGTTGGAAGAGAAGGAAGCGTTCTTCTCTATCATTGCGTAGAAATAGATATCATCCCATTCTGGCTCAGTACTGGGGAATAGAGAATAAATTAGGCTATATTTTTGTATAAATGAGTGGCTTGAGCTACAAAGCAGAACTACATAATTTTACATGGCTGAGTAGTAATTTGGGTATCTGTAAGTCTGCTTCCAAAACCAAGAAAACATCGTCTCTTTAAGCATTACTGAAGTTTTATACAGTGGACTAGAACCTGATATGTCAGTGAATGCACAGACTGTAAGAAATCTTCCTCCTGTATGCTAGAGCTCAGGTCAGTCCCATACACTCCAAAGTCTCCTGTCACCCTCTCATATGAAGTGGACCGACAGGGTTCTACTGGGACAATCACAGTCTGGGAACTGAGTAACATGCAGCCACAACCATCAAGGATCAAGTGCAGTACCTAAAAATGAACTGCTTATGCTACTCTGCTTTGAACTCTGTTTCTCAAATTGACTTCTATTGGGTGACAAAGGCAAAAATGTCATGGCATGATCTGGAAGAAAGAAGACAAGAAGTCAGGACAATGGAGAGATTTTTCCCCAGCTTTCCCTACTGTCAATGAGAATATGAATGTACTAAAATGAGGTTTTCTTGTTTGTTATACTGAGTCTTTGATGGCTATGAATGCTTAAAGTGCAGAAAATGTGAATATTCACAGAATAGAGCAGAGGGCTCTTGCAGAGATCTTATATGCACAGACCCCTCAAACCAGCCACATTTCTCTAAAACAGACAGATAATGCAGAAATGTCTCCATGGGCACTAGAACTGCTACTAGGGTTCACAGCTATGTGAAAGATGACATTTATAGCAAGCACCATCATATTGATTTATTTGGCACAATAATACCCAGATGTGTACCAAGTCTGGCTTCAAAGAAAGGGAATGTGTGCAGTAGGAATGCCCAGCTAGGTTTGTTTTTGCATGGTGGTAGTGCTAAAAGACCTGCAGAGCTTGTTCTGTTCCCTGGAGGTAATGAATGTGTTGTAAATAAGGAACAGTGCTCTGGGTTGCTTTGCCTGCATCTCAGCTGTCATAGAAAGACAACTGGGAATGAATCAGTTCTGCAAGCTTCCATCCAGTGGTCACCACTCTGACAATGTGCAGAGAAGCTTAGTTTTAGTGTATATCCCTCTTTTCTGCAGGTATGGATTTATTCTATGGTATCAGAGAAAAAGAAATAGCCATTGCTTTCTCTAGTATCAAGATTCTAAAAGCGAGGAATAATGTGCTAAGTAGAATCAAAAGACATCTGAAGGTATAGAAAAGGATATAACATCAGATAAGAATCATGAGAAGGGAACCCAAGAATGGGGTGAGTAAGACAGTGCTACATGCTCACCACAGTATTTGTACTACAATTGTCACTACACTATGACATTCACATTTTCCAGATACGTTGCTGTGAATTTGGAAGAGGAATTTGATATCTGAAGCAAAGTTAAGGAGATAATCAATCTGTAAAGTGCTAGGAATATACATACATATTTAAAAGGAACAGATATATCCATATTGGTATGCTAGTTGAGCAGAAATAATAAGAAAAAAATGCACTGGGTGTAAGGTGCATCGGCGTGAGTGAAGGACATAACAGTTTAACCTTTCTGACATTTAAAAAAGTACAAGGGTAAAGAGGGTCTGTTGATTGGATTCATTCCAAATAACTGTAACAAGTAAGAAAATGAGGTTCACACCCCAACCAGAAGTCAAATGCAGAATAGGAATGTGAAAATTCCTTAATAAAGCTGCAAAACTGGAGCTGTGTATGTATCACATAAAAAAAAAAAAAAAAAAAAAAAAAAAAAAAAAAAAAGTTGGAATCTTTGGATCACATTCACTTGTGATGCTAAAACTGAGAGAGTAGGATGTACACCAAAGAGAAACAAAATACTCCATGGCTGAGAGATGTAGCAAAGATGGTCTCCATCCCTCTGCCCACTGCGAAGTGTTATGTACCCCTAGAAAACATGGTCAACAGAAGTGATCCATTTTATGGTTAGGAACTGAAAATTAGTCCTAAGGGCAGATGCATTAATTTCCAAATGTTCTTGTCAAAAGGTCCTTCAGATTTTAGTCTGAAGACATGATGGACTGTAAAGAAGGGATACAAGGTAAGCTCCTGCTGGCACTTTAAGTGAAATTGCATGGGAGAACCTCCAGTGAAGGCAACAGGCAAGAAGAGGAGTTACTCTGTAAAATTATAGTCTCAGTAAAAGCTTGTTTAGAGAGAAAACAAAATATCAGTTCTGGGTTTTATATTCAACTTTCCCAAAAGTTTGTCTGATAACTGTTATACTGTCATTCTTCTATAGATTATTTCCCATGTGACCTTGTTTTCTTTCTGGATAAACCTCTAATCACTGTGTCATTCAAGATGACCCCTTTTACTTTGGCCACATTTTCTTTACGGATGGATTGATTTTTTAATTCAGTTGTGCTCCTAGGTTTGGTGCAACTCCTAAGGATTACACTTTCTGCAACAGCAGGTGTATGTTCAAGGGAGATGCACCACTGACTGAGGGAAGAGGCGTTTGAGTTCAGTTATTCTAAACTTATAATAACAAAAATTACACAGGGAAGTGCCCAAAGAGAAGAGTTTGTAGATTCACAGCAGGGCTCCCAGAGACTGCTGTATAAGATGTCAGTGTGAAAGGAAGAGCTGAGGCCATAGGGACCTCATCAGAAAGTGAAAGTCTGTTGCTTGGCTCAGTGAAACATATAATCTTCCTCTGTTTGTTAAAACAAAACAGAGCAAAAATAGATTTCGGAAATCAGAAGATTTACAGCAGCTCCCTTCTGGAGGAAACATGGCAATAAGCCTGCTGTGAGATGCTGAGTTGCTCAGCCATGGTGAAGTGAACACAGATCTGGACTATAATATTTGATGAGCAATTTGGTGCTTGTTTCTTTTACTTTTCTTCGCTTTATTGTACTTTCATGATATTCCTCAGGCAGATCCATATTCTTTACACAAAACCATAATGCCTGAGGCTTGTAACTCTATGACCCCTCTTGGTGCAATCATAAATCTTGCCTCTAGTTGTCTTTTCTTGGCTTTAAGTTGTCTTTTGTGTCACATTCACTTCACTTTCGCAAATACCTCCTGCAGGTTTAGAGGGGATGATATTTTTGTTGGTTTTTATTTTCCCTCTCTTAGCACTACTGTGAGGCTGTGGGTTTCCTGATCCTGCTGCTATTATGAAGGAACTGGTTAGAAAATCTCCAAGAACCAGAGACTGTGCCTCGCAGAGGTGAGCCCTTCATGATCTGGTGACTCTCTGCAACTGCAGAGGGACCTCTCCTCCCCTTGCAGTAAACTCCTCTTTTGCCAGCATCAGGTACTAGAGAGCACCTCTAAAATTACTCAGTTCCCTGGGACTCAGAGAAGTCTTTTTGCCTGAAGCACCTAAGGCTCAGATATCTTTTCCTATCGCTCCTTGCAACACCAGGGAGCACTCAGCATCTGACTGCACTCCCTTGCCCTGTCCCTCCCTGCAAAGCAGCCTGTGCAGAGACACCTGAATATTTTTGCTAGCAGGCTGGGCCTGGGCTGTCCTGAAATTCTGACTCTGCGTGACACGTCAACATCTACCACCCCTTCAATTAAACTGCTTGCTTGTTTGTTTTGTTTGTTCATCTAAGTCTCACTGTTGGATATTAAACATCATTAGCAGCAACCACACAAACTGGGCACTCATGGGTTTTAGAAAGTGAAAATTACTGTGAGTAAGGAGTGACAGATTATTATTTGTGTTCTATTATAATTAATTACTTTGCACAGCTGGAAACCATGTTACAAGTCTTAGGTGTTTGTAGGAATGAATGGCCTTGTAAAACGTAGCTGGCAGCTAAATCCATTCTTGTCATCCATGCTTGTTTTTGGTGTTCTCAGTGCTGGATAGATGTGCCTGCCAAAGACTCTCATAGACCCATTAGTGTCTGGAGTGGCTATGCTCTTAAATAGACATTTTTATTTTTCTCTGCCTTTTGAGTCATAGTAGTTACAGGCATCTGGGAAATGTCTGACACACATAAACAGCTAGGACTAGCCAGATAACCAGGAATTGCACAAAAACAGCTCGTTACATCTATCGATGTTTATACGTCAGAAGCCATCTGTTGAAATATAATTATTTCTCAGATCCATTTCTTAGCCTGCTGATATAATTCAGGACCCCACATGGCTGTTCATGTAAAGAATCATTAAATCTTCATTTTGTTTTGTGAAGGAATGATGAAAAGAGAAGGAAACTTTAATGAAATTGTCTCCCATTATTTTGCCCGCTTACAATCCCATGAAGCTGTGTGACCAGCAACAAACTCTGAAGCTTTGGTTAGCTTATGTAGGAATGCTGGTATTAGGTGAGTGTCTGTGCAGCACTTGAAAAGACAACAGTTCCTGGTACATCAGTAGCAGTAAAACTGCCATGGCCAATGTGTCTGGCAGTCAGTGAGGATGACAAAAAGACAGAGTCTGGGAAACAGGTGAGCTCTGAGCATCCTGGTACCCACCACAGGAGGATGCAGCTGCCAGGGCTGGCTCAAGACATGGATGATGTTACTGATGCTAAAAACGGGGGCAAGAAATAAGATTATTCTTAGCACATTTTGGTGTTTTCTGCCACAGTGCAGGGTAGCTGGGTTTAATTCTTAGGCCACAACTATAAACAGAAATATGGTTGGTACACCTACTATACTCCTGGGAAAGAAATGCAGAAACTTTGCTGTCACAATCTCTTTTGATTTATGTGTACTTGACTAATGTTGTATTAAGTAGTTACTCAGTGATGAGGATATATTTCTTTCCACGGTAACTATTTTCTCTTTTTAGGGATTCCTCTTCTAAGCAAAGATTTAAAAGAGGTGGTCATGAGAGGCTCATGTTAAAACTACTTCAATCTCAGTGTGTGAGTGTCACTGACTGAAATGGAGGTAGGAATTGTGTGAAATGGAGGGAATTTTAATCAAAAAAAAAAAAAAAAAAGGATTAACTCAGGCCTTTCCAAAGTATGTTTGAATTTAGCTTATGATAATTAATGATTGATGTAAATTTGCTGAACAACTGAAAACGCAGTGAATTTCTGTAGGAGTAAACTCTAATTTGGATTATTATCTCTTCCCTGGAGATAGGCTTCTGGCTCAAGACCAGGAAAAGGTTCCATCAGGACATAGAAGCAAGGCTTAACCGACCAGGAAAACAACATTAAACATATGTTTATATTTCAGTTGTCACAAAACTTCATGCAGACCTTTTAAATTAAAGGCCATCAAAAGCTATGCTGCATGTTCAAGCAGAGACACAAATGATAGCTTTTGACAGCCCATATATGCAGTGTGGGAAGATATTTTATGTGCAGTCTAACGTATGAGTCACTGGGAAAATAAACACACAATATAGTGAAGAAGAAGCAATACCAAACAAAATCCACTGTGAAAAACGAAGGTGATGGGAGCAGTCAGTGCCATGAAGGCTTGAGTGCCTTAGTACCTGAGAGGAATAAGATCAACCAAGGCATGCAAGTAGTTCAAATACATTGCAGAAGTAACATGATCCTAGAAGAATGATGAACTACCCACTGTAAGAGAATATCAAGTTTGAAACCAGCTAAGGAACCTAAAAGTACAGAAGCCCATGGGACCTGATGAGATGCATCCACAGGTCCTGAGGGATCTGGCAGTTGTAGTTGCTAAGCCACTGTCCTTGATATCTGAGGAGCCATATCAGTTCAGTGAAGTTCCCACTGACAGGCAGAGGGGAAACATAACACTGAAAATGGGGGTTGGAACTGGATGATCTTTAAGATCCCTTCCAACTCAGACCATTCTATAATTCTGTGATTCTGTGATCCTGCATGATACAAGATGAAGGTGGACAAATGTCTCTGAAGGCTGAAGACTGTAACTTGAACGTTCTCTTAGTCAAGAGAAAAACCTAATTTCCTCCAGATTTTGATCCAAATGAAATAAAATAAGCCCCTTGGTATGGCTGTTTTTAAGAATGTCTGGCTGAAAAATAAAGATTTTTTTTTAAATATTTATATTTAAATGAGAGGGGGAAAAAGCATGATGAGACTTGCTGATGAGGTTCACTATATTTTCTGATCACAAAGGCAAGTATATTGTACTTTTGATTAGTGAAATTTTATAGAAAGTGATTATCCACTGATAATACTAACAATAATTTCATGGTATGGGAATTATACAGCTACAGTGACTTCAAGAGATCTTGACAGTAGTAGTGTCAAATGCATCAATTTGTCTCTAACTGTCCTGAAAATTTCAGAGGCTCATATATTTCTCAAAGAAACATCTCTAGAGGTCTAAATGTCTGTCAAGTGTAAGAAAACATCTGAATAAAATCACTGAAGAAATCTAATAACTAGAAGTTTTTATAAAAATAAAAATAAAAGGAAGAGGAAGAGGAAAAGGAAAATGGAGGAGGAAGAGGGGAAGGGAGAAGGAGAAGGAATGGGAAAGGGAAAGGGAAAGGGAAAGGGAAAGGGAAAGGGAAAGGGAAAGGGAAAGGGAAAGGGAAAGGGAAAGGGAAAGGGAAAGGGAAAGGGAAAGGGAAAGGGAAAGGGAAATTTTGGGTAAGCTGGTGCTGCTGCTAAATATAATCCATAGAGCTTTGAAACATGTTGCAGATGCTCCTCTGTAAAGAGCAAATAGTCCTAAATGACATTCTGTAGAGAAGACACCACTTTCTGCAGAAGTCTCTCCCATGCAGCTCCAAAGGCTGGCTCACCAGCACTCATCCTGCTCTACCTGAATACAGGCAGGGCTTTCAGGGCTATTTTTTCCTGCTTTCAGATACAGCTGAGATGAGCCTGCATGTAAGAACTGTCTTTTTCTCTGGAAAGGGAAGATATCAGAGGAGATAAGAAATGCTAGCAGGTGCTGTGCTGACAGCTTTAGGGAGTCTGAGAGATGTTTTTTGCTGTGCAGCATGGTCACTCCCAATCTTTGCCTCAATTTGCTTGGGTGTGGTAGCAGCCAGTTTGGTACTCAGCATGCAGTGTCTCTGGAGCTCCCAAAACAGGGAAAAGTAAAAGAGAATAGATGGAGGCAGAGAACATCCTGAAGAAAAGTTCCAGAGATGGTAGGCTGAGGTAAAGCTCCTTTCTTCAGCCAAATTAAGTCACCTGTGGGTGGCAGACAAACAGGCTGCTTTTCCTCTCCCACTGTCCCCTTGGCCCTGACCCAATCCTTTTCTGGCAATAGCACCTGCAAAGGGACAGACTCCAGCTACAGCAGCAATGGCTCTGGGCATTCAGGACAAGGTTATGGCGATGGGAATTACAGAAACATGAACACATCTTTTAGCTTCTTTCTACCAACTACCAGCCCCTGCATGGGGTCAGCTCCACAAGGAGCAACCTGGCTATGTGGTCCTGCCCCAGCTCACTCACTGCAAGGAAAAATTATGCTTCAGCTCAAACAAAGCAGGAAAGAGAACAGCAAAAAAAAAGGAAAGTAAAGCACTTCCTTCTTTATGTTCAATATAATGAGAAAAAGAAAATAAATGAAATATCAAATAAAGGACCAGGGGAATCTGCTGGGAGAAAGACTCTTCAAACCATCACGAGAAATCTGAATTCTGCCAGGAGAAGAAAAAAAAAAAAAAAAAAAAACCTGCAGCAACAGCGGCTTTATTGCTTATTTTGTTTCTGAAGGGACTAAAAGAACCTGCCAAGGATGTGGCAGAAGATTCACTGTAATGACTGGAAGCAGAGGGAAGTCTGGTTTTTTCCTATGAATGACAGGTAAAAGGCATGACAGAAAACAAGCTTTTATTTTCCTTGGATGTTTCCCATTACAGTCTGACATTATTGCCCCAGGCTAATATTTTGCACATTGACACTGATAAATCTGAACTATGACTGCAATATAACATACTGCTCAGGTATTCAGTACTGATGTGATTGCTCAGCTGACTGTTACCTATAAAACCTAATTAAAATCAATGAAGATTTGTACCTGGGGGTCCATGTTTTAGCAGAACATGAAAATGAAACAAACCTCTCAATAACACTGTTTTGTTTTTCCATTTATCTTTGTGGAAATCTCAAAATAGCATGTAAGCAACCCTCACTTCAGAGTATTTATGATAGACCTGACCAGAGTTTATGTCAGACCTGTAGGAATACTGGCATAGTTAACATTTTCTTCACCTCTAAGACTGTCATGGGATTAATCTTTTGCTCTCTAGTGACAAGAAGGAAAGTAATTTTAGGCTAACATCAGAGCTGAATTCTGTAATAAGCTTTCTAATGACATAGGTATAAGAACCATCAGCCTGACTTTCATCCAGGACTTTTCAGGTTAAAAAAGCAATTGTCTTTTCCTGGAGAAGCCCTAAACAATGCCTTTAAAGAGATGTAAGGGAAGAAAGGTCAGAATCTGAGCTCAGATCTGATGAGCTGGTTTTTCACAGCCAATATTTCAAGCAGGTGTTTCTCAGGTTAAGAAATATCCAGGGTCCCCAAACATACTTTGAACTCACGCTTCTGACTTGTGTTTGTTTCTTCCTCTGTTTAAAGTAAAAAAATTTTGATCAAATACAGAATTCTTAAGGACCATCATTGATAGCTATCACACTAGCGTGTGGTCACCACAGTCATATCCGTGTTTTACCCAGAAAGTGGGACAAAAAATAAAATAAATAAAATAAAATAAAATAAAATAAAATAAAATAAAATAAAATAAAATAAAATAAAATAAAATAAAATAAAATAAAATAAAATAAAATAAAGTAAAATAAAACCTGTAGTGGCCCCTCATTTCAGTTATTTTTTACCTAGTCTTCCTCACACAAGATTTCTGAGCATCATGGAAGACTTCTAAAGAAGAAATAATAGTCAATATGTCTTCTTTGCTTGCCCGTATTGTCTCTGAAGAGACTCCAGAGCTAGAAGATGAGAGCTTCATTCTCCATTTAGCTTTGCATCTGATCAGTCCCATGAAAAAAGCAGATTAACCTTTTTTTTTTTTTTTTTTTTACCCCTTTCTCAGCTCTAAATTGATGGATCAGTGGGCTGTGTCAGAGGAAGAAAAAATGATCTTTCATATCATAAGGCATGGTCCAGCAGAAGGGTTGAGTGTGAGGACAGAGACCTTGTCCAAATTCAGTGGACATTGACAGGAAGCAGATTGTGCAGAAGGTAACATGTTCACAGTGATTCAGATGATCAACCACATGAGTTGCTGCATTAGTTAAAATGCAAATAGTTAAAAATATCTGTGGCTCCATGTTTCCAGTACTCAGTATTGATTGACATAAACACATTCATCTTGAGGACAAATCTGGAAGTCCCCCCCTGTTCATTTAGGTATGAAATCTGGGGATCTACTTTGTAGGACCATTAGACTGTTGGGTCCGTGAATGCTCCAACAAATTTAAGGTAAAGCAATCCAGTATTCCACGTGCACAGCAGCTTTAAAACAGCTCAGTTATCTTAATTTTTCCTCAAGCCGTTCACTACGTACTAATGGTGTAATTCTCAAGTGGTAATACAAAACTAAGAGGAAAGAACAATACTGCTTAAGGCAGTCCTTAATATTTTCATTTCTTAAATGTAAAAATGTTGTTTATGTATTTGCTGATTACTCTTTTTGAGTAATTTGTGGTGGCATATTTTCGTTCTGTGTTATGTATACAATATAGTTAAGATTTGTATTTCATACCATTGTGAGATTGTGTCGTTGGTTGCAGCAGAAGCAAAGTCAAGGTTCTAAGTGACTTTTAAGACTAGAATAATTTGATATGGAAGCAAAGAATTAAATGAGTTTCCCATTTCACAGTCCTGTGTCCAGAATATTCAATTGTTGCTAAGCACCTCACATTTTGATAGCAAAAGCACCAGCTCTTCAGCAGTTGAATACACCTGGCATTTACCAACGCTTTAAATTTGGTGGGCGGAAGCTGAAGCTTTTACTTTGAGCACAATTTTTGATGTATTTCTAAAACTGTGGCAATAGGATCACTTGGCTGTTAAGGGTGCAGAATCAAACTGACAGTTAAAGATTGCTTTTGGCTTTAATTCATTATTCTGTCAAGGATTTAGCCATGTCAACCAATTAAAAATTATGTGAGACTAGTTGAAAATAATTGTTCTTGTTAGTTTTTTATCAATCACTGTGGCATCAAATCCTTAAGAGAACAGTGGTTTCTGGGCAATGCCTGTTCTTCATGGCTTTTTTTCTCTTATTCTTTTTTTTTTTTTTTTTTTTTTTCCAGCTGTGTTTTTTATCTTCCCCTGGTGTTTGTTGAGATATAATGCCATCCTTTTATTTATCAGAATTCTACACCCGTGTTTTGATATGTAGAGATATCCACAGGCTCCCCTAACCTTGCCTCTTGTTGCCATGTTGTATGAATTATTCAGAAAGCTTAGCTTTTGAAGTGGTCAGTAATTACATAACTTAACTCACAGATAAAAGAGAGAGAGAACATGAAGAGAAATCACATAACAGATTTTCTGTCCATCAAGTAGGGCCTTAGTGGATACATTTTAGAGACAATGTGTAATTAAATGAGTATATTTAATGCACTCGTTGACATTTTGCATTTTTGTAGTTCAAGGTTTTCCCGCTGCCACCTAAAGAGCATTTAGCATCTCTTTTTCCTTATCCACCTGCTTACCTTATGAACTGTCTTTTCTGGTGTAAGAAAGTCCTTAAAATCATGGAATATGAGTACAAAGAATGCAAAATAATGGCAATAATATGTGCATAGATCAATAGCTGATCTGTCTCTGACAGTGTCAGGAAGAGGTATTGTTTGAGGAAAAAACAAAAGCCTGGCCTCTCACCATGTTCTCTGTCAGTACTTAAAATGGTCGCAATGACATTTTAGGGGTTTATCTCCATCTCTTCCCATTAGTATTTGTTTAGGACACGTGGTCCATGAATTTTCATTTTTAAATATACTGGTACAGCTTCCCTCCAAAGCCTTCTCTGACAGCAAGTCACAGGAGTTGCAGGTTTTCTACCCAATTTAAGTAAATCTACTAGTTTCTGCAAATGCTCCCTATCTCTAGTGTTGCAGAATTAGCAGTTCTGTATTTTTTTCTTCTGCATGCGTGATTTTTAAATTTGAGTTCAACACTATGCAAACTTGGTTTAGAGTATTTTTCTCTGGATGCATTACCTTACATTTACAAAACATTCCTTCCAAACTCATAACAACTTCAGAATCCTAATAAACTTTTGCTTCAGAATCTTGTTGAAGGCCTTCTGAAAACCAAATTTTCTTGTGTTCATGGGATCCCCTTCATTCACGTGCCTGCTGAAACCCTGACAAGAGTGTCAGTAGGCTGGTGAGGCAGGATTTGCTATTACAGAAGCCCTGCAGAAACCTTCCAAAGAGGCTGTGCATTTCATGATTTTCATTTTGCTTTCCTTCTGACTCAATTATCTTATCAAAAATAGAAGTCTTCCTTGTGAACAAGAGCAATGCCAAAAAGATTAGCATTTCTTTTTGGTCTAATACTTCCCGCATCTTTCTAAAATAAGGGTATCTCTACTGACTGATCTGCTATGAAGAATACATTGAGTACAAGAAATTCCCCAGCGTCTCCAATACTTTGAAGGGAACATATAAACAGGAGAGGGAAGGCTTATTTACATGTATGGATAGTGATAGGAAAAGGGGGAATGGTTTTAAACTAAGACAGGGGAGATTTAAGTTAGATATTAGGAGAAAGCTTTTCACTCAGAGGGCACAGGAACAGGTTGCCCAGAGAAGTTGTGGGTGCCCTATCTCTTAAGGCATTCAAGGACAGGCTAGATGTGGCTCTGGGCAGCCTGCTTTCATGGTTGCCCAGAACACTGCCCAGAACAGGGGGGTTGAAACTAGATGATCTTCAAGGTCTTTTTCAACCCAGGCCATTCTATGATTCTATGATCTTTCACAGATGAGACCAAAACAAAGAGTTTATCAAGGTTCTCTATCCTAGCCTTATGACCTCTCAATGCCATTTCGACAACTTGGTCATTGAGCAAGCTCATTAATTTCCTAGTAGATGTTCTTTCTTATATTGAAATACAATTTTGCTCTCAGTTTAAGCATCATTTGCAAGGTGCCCTTCAAATTCATTTTTTAGCTCTTTTGATTTCCTATTGCTTTTGACCTGCCATGGTTAGTCTTTTCTGTTGATTTGGCTAGATTTACCATTTTTCAATTCCAACCTTTTCAGAAGCAGAGCCTCCTTATATTTCCTATGAAGTTATTCAGCACTTTTATCAGACTGTTTTGTTTTCTCTTTGATTTGTGCCAGAGAGTTTGCACGGGCTTCAAAAAGTACATCTTAACAGACATCAGACTGCTTGGAGGTTCTTTTCTTGGTAGACTTTTATTTAGGTTTTTATTTGTTTGTTTGACTAATTGCCTCATTCTTATATAGTTCTGATTCTTGAAACTGAATGTACTGTATATGGCTTTGTCTCTCTCTCCCCGGTGTTAAATCTGGTCGTATTGTGATCACTGTTACAGACTATCCCTTTCTGTGTTTTAAATTACTTCCTGTGCATCATGTAAGGCCACATTCAGAATGACATCCTTTCTTGAGTGTGTTAAGATTAATTTGTCTAGGAAGCAGTGATTTATTGTGTGCAAAAAACTTATCACCTTGATAAGGCATTGATCTTGTCTATAAACAGATCGTAGAGAACTCCCACTATTACCATTTGCTCTAAATCTGCTGAACAAAAGCTGTAGCTTAAAAACTCTGCTTTCAAGAAGAAAATAACCTATACAGGTCATGAATCTTAATCTTTGTGTAAAAGACCTTGATTCTCATAACTGCACATGATTACACATTCATACTGAGGTTGCAGCTGTGGAAGAAACTTCCCAAAACAACATGAAGCAAATCAATGTATTGAACTTCTAAGTGAGGTTCTGCATCATTTTTGTGACTCTTCCATACCTCTGATCTTCCTCTTTGGTATTACTTTGTAGAGTAACAAGAACAATTTCAATCAGAATGCCAGCATTTCAGAAGTTTTTTTCAGAAAGGCAGCAGTTCATATTTTATCACAAAATGGCCATATGATATTTCATTCTGTAGGACAATGACCATGTCATAGAATCATAGAATGGCCTACATCAATATACTATATTCTGTTAAAGAAAATTAATGAATAATACATAAACATGTATGTTTTTAGATTTATATTGAAATGATATTAGTGAATGAGTATGAGAAAACCTGTGAAATAATTCCTACCTTATTGTAGGTTTTCAGTCAAACCACTTCTCTGAAAAGTATAGCTAGATCAGCACCTTCCTACAGAACATTTCTAATTTTACTGATGTGCTCTACCGAGAACCTTTTCAACCATATCTACTTCACTCTTTGTACATATTTTCTGTAGCTATAATACTGAAAAATGCATCACTATGGTTGTCTCCATGACATTTATAGAGTCTGTGTTCAGACCCTTTGAATTTGTATTTAGGAGCTATCCCTTAATGCTGGAGGTATCTAGGAAGACTGGAAACAATTGCAGGTTGAATGGAGAAGTCTGTTGTGGCTGTCAAGGGTAAGTACTCCCCATTTCCAACAGGCAATAGCTTCTTATATTTCCTACATATTGAACAGTGTGTCCCAGGAAGACATTTTTGATTCTGTGCTAAACAAATTGGAGTCTAGAAGTTACAAAAGCTCACCAAAAAGCAGCTTATGTAACCTGAGTTTCAACAACAAGGAAAGGGAAAAGAAAAAAAAAAAAATCCAGGACTATCTATTTTAAAACGTGTGGCTGTTATACCATCAGCAGATGACTTAGAGGATCTTCCTTGTATCTCACAGCAGATAGCTGTATGTTGGATATTATAAATAACCTGTTTGGCAGAAGCACTTACTTGAGCAGCAAGTCTTTAGAAATGCTACTTTTGGAACTGCTGCTGTTTTTATTGGACTGTCATCTTATTTGCAGCTGCTCACTCATTAACCAGATCTGTGCAGTTACTTTAATCAAACTCCAGCATTCTCCTTTTCAATTAAAGAGAGGTTTTATGGTCTACTGACAACATCACTTAGTCACAGATCATACTGAAATATAAGTTCTGGGACAGTTTTTAACAGGAGGTTTCTTTCGCCTAGTCATCTGTATTTTAAAGACCTCCAGTTGGAGAAAATAACTCTTCATTGCAGACTGTCCCTGAAACAGTTCAAAGGAGTCCCTGTGGTACTTTCATGTCCTTAGGGCAAAATGTCATTATGAATGTAAGAATTTTGTAGAGCATCAATGACTTTCAGAAGGTCAGGCAAACCTTCTTTAGTTCCTTTTGAAAAAAGAAAGAAAGAAAAAAGAAAATTTATTTTCTCATTTGCAGCTATAATTCTAGCAAAACACTAACATTTCTAAACACTCCTTTGCATCATTTTATAGAACACTTCCTTGAAAATGTAGTGGTGCTTTTCTGTCAAGATGGGAGATATATTCATGGTGTTACAAGGTGGCTTCTCAGGACCCTGTTAATTGAACACTGTTGTTTTCTAGAAATTATGCTTTAGTGTCAACAGCTTATCTCAAATTGTCTGTGTTTACCAGGACCTGATAATCAGACTCCTTAAGAAACAACCAGTTCCAAAAATTCTACACTCTGCCCCATATCGAACACTCTCAACTTGTGCTGCTAATGCTTCCAGTTCTTCTTCAGATTTCTAGTCAACAATCTTTGTTGATATGTGTACTAAAGGATATTATTGTACGAGAAACGGGAGGTGCACCTCAGTATTTACAATAAACTAAAACAGAGCAGGGCTCATAATGTAATAAACATCCTCAAATTGCATGTGCTAATTTCTCAAAATACATTACCCACTTGCAGGAAGGAACAAATATCCTTAAGACATAGTGTCTTATCTTTAAAAGGGAGGTACTTGAAAAAAATGCCCAGAAATAGTGGATTCATCTGGAATTTGAATTGTGTCCACTTGTTCTACCAGCAGATACAGTAAATTCAAATGCTTTGATAGATTCATTTCACCAATCTTTTATTGCTTAATTGAGAGGCTAAGATGAGGTTCCTCTCATTTTACTTCACATCTTCAGTGCTGGTGTCTCTCTGTGGGCTGTCCATTTTCCATTACGCTCAATGGAAATATAATCAATATAGACAAATTGGTCTTGGGTGAGATTTGTCTGACCAAAGGTAGATATCTACTCCAGGATGAGAAGAATCATAGACTCTACTGGCAACATCAGCTTGCTGTCCATTTACTGTAAGGGGAGTCCAGGAGGACTCACTTAAATGTGCACCTGCATTGCTCATAGCCATAACTTCTTAAATTAATTCCCCTCATTGCTACATGTGCAGTCCACCAAAATCAGCAATGCAGCTTGAAATTCGTAACCAGAAAATAATTCATACACAGGAAATGCATATTCAAATTCCCCTGTCTGACAGATTCAGAGTTTTCAGATTAAACCCATGCCCCAAACCTCAACTTAATCCAACAAAAACAGACATACCCTGTGTGAACAGCCAGATTTGGGGCTATGATGCACAAACAAATTTAGGATCAAAGGTAGCTGTAAATCTGTTACCTTGAAATAACTGTTCTTCTAGTGTTCCTCCTCAGTAATACCTGTCGTGGTTTAACCCGGCCGGCAGCTAAACACCACGCAGCCATTCACTCACCCTCCCCCTCCCTCTCTGGGACGGGGGAGAGAAACAGAAAGTGAAGCCCATGAGTTGAGATAAAGACAGTTTAATAAGACAGGAAAATAATAATAATAATAATAATAATAATAATAATAATAATAATAATAATAATAATAATAATAATAATACAATGGTGATAATAGTACTACTAATAATAATATGTACAAACAAGTGATGCACAATGCAATTGCTCACCACCCACTGACCAATGCCCAGCCTAACCCCAAGCAGTCCGGCCCCCTCCCCCGGCTAGCCACCCCTATATATTGTTTAGCATGACGTCAGATAGTATGGAATACCCCCTTGGCTAGTTTGGGTCACCTGTCCTGGGTCTGTCCCCTCCCAGCTCTTACTGCACCCCCAGCCTGCCTGTTGGCAGGACAGAGCAAAAGGCTGAGATGTCCTCGGCTTGGTATAAGCACTGTTCTGCAACAATTAAAACATCGGGGTGTTATCAGCACTCTTCTCATCCCAAGCCAAAACACAGCATTCCACCAGCTACTAGGAAGAAAATTCTGTTCTAACTGAAACCAGGACAATACCCTACACTACATACAGGATGCATTTTATCCTTTAAATGTGAGGTATTTTAGCCCTTAAAATAAAAAAGACTGAAAAAAAAAAAAAAGACTACCTTGTGTTTTCTGAAGAGAGCCATGTGATAAAGGCGAGTGGAGGAAAACAAGAGTTGTTGTTCACCTGATCCAATGTGGACGTACCTTACCTGATGTTTATGTATGAGTTGGTAAGCCAGGGCTCGTTCTCTAAGATCATGTATTCTAAAGCAACAATCTGGAGTACGTCAGGTGATTTGCTCCTTAAATTTATTTATTCTTTCTGCTGGTTGTAAAAGCAGCAGTGACTCAGTCACTTAGAGATTGAGCACTCACAGTCACATAAGGTAAGCCCCTCTTAACAGAAACTTTTTGTTGCACATCCATTTACAAAAATGTAATGGTAGCCCAAAGTAATATATGCACATTCCCGTAACTTTTCATCAGCTGGGCCAGAGATTAATTTTTTTCGTCTTGCTGAGGGGTGTCTTGCCCAAAGAGAGGTGGAGGGGCACAGCTGCAATATTGATTTTTATGAGTTTTTTGTTTGTTTGTTTGTTTGTTTGTTGTTATTCTTGTTGTTTTTATGTGTATGTATGTGTGTGAGGATTATCTTTTATCCCAAACCAGTTAAGGCAATGGCATTTTTACATTAATTAGTACTTTGTGTGTATCCATGAAAACATTTCATAAATTTCATTTTTATTTACGAAAGCATTTCATGCTGCCTTCATCATTGTCCCTAGAAACTTGGGTTGTTTGCATTAAAAATAATAATAAACCAACAGGAGTTCATTTGAAAATAACAAGGTCTCTGAGCAATTTCATTGTGTTTGGAAAGAGGGTCACTGCTGAAAGCACTTTCATTGAGGCTGATTAGATAGAGGATGAGTTTTTTTTGCTGCAAAATGTTTATTCCAGCAAGCATGATATTAACCACTTAAAGTCTGATGTACAACATGGAAGCAGAAGACCAACAATCATGTTGTTCACTGAGGATCCAATTAGATTGCCTGGCACCCTCATATGAATTCTCCTACTCCCTATGTCAGTAATCACACAGAGCACCCAAAGTAGCTTTCAGGTGGGACATCTCCAGTGTGCTCTAGGGAAATTTTTTAGAGTATGCGACTGTTTAACAAATCCTCCATGCTATATGGCTCCACTCTGGAGCTGAAATAAGAGCCATGACAAATTAGGAGCTCTAATGTTCAGTCTGTATCTGTGTGACTAATCCTTTCCATCCTGCCACTAACCGCTATTTGAGGCAGAGCGAGTGAAGCCCAGCTCTACTGCAGTCGCAATGCATACACCAGCTGCAACCACCCACACACTGCTCAGGGAGGGCTTTATGAGTCTCTTTTTGGGTGAAATTTGTGGCTGTATTGAAATGTACTGATTTTGTTCATGCAATCAATCTGCAGTCCACCTCCCTGATTATACCTGAAGAAAGTAAAGAGAACCAACACTCAAAGACAGTTATGATGTTCCCCATTGCTTTCCTTTGTTAGCACAGTGGGCTCTGGCTCACTGGAAAAGTAGAGAAGTTCAGGACATGCACACTTACCCAGCCTAGCTTTAATCTAGTTCAGCTCAGCTCAGTTCAGTCTAGCCTCTCCAGTGTGCTCCTAGATGGTGATTTGTACAGCTTTACAGACTGTTTTGCCACAGCTACCCTCTTGTTGATGAAAGTAACTGTAAGTGTGTCCACACATACTCCAGGTGTAATTCTGGTTACTTAAAATACAAGACTGCCTGGGGTTTGGAAGAGACTGCCATGAGCAATGCTCAAAGTCAGCACATATTCATGGGAGCAGAGAAGAAGCTGTGGCAATTGTCCTGGGGAAGCGCCTTGAAGAGCTGGAGAAAGAAAAATGGTCAATGGTTTTAAACTTGGTGAAGCAGGGCACAGTTTTGTTCTGAAAAACTTCCTGTGTTGCCATGCATTGTCTACCAAAGCCTCAGTTCTCCATCCACATTACAGCGCGTGGCAGAGGTGAACAGACCTGGCTGGTAATGCTTACACTCTGCAGCGGTAGGGGCAGGATGGATGGCAGAGAGATGGCAGAGGTGGGTGATTGAAATGTAGGTGTAATATGGCTGCAAGAGCCTTCTCAAAGGTTTGACATTTTTTGGTTCTTTTCTAGTGGAGCATGGATCCCTGGAAAATGCACTTGGAGGAAATCTTGTGGTTCACAAGCCACCAGTAGGCCCTGAGGCCAAGTGACCCACAGCAGTATTATGAAACAAAATGAAATAGGAAAACATCTGAGCTTTTCATTACAGTAGCTTCCTTGACAGATTGTTGTGAAGAGTTAACATAAATGGAGAGGTAAGGTGGGGGAATCCTACTGAGATGTGACTAGTTTGGGTAAAGAAGCATCTAAGGTAACATAAAAACTCTATTGATTATAGCTGGAGAAAATGACAGAGTGCAGGGAAATGCTTCCTTTCCATGCCCCACAGTCAAAATACCATGGACTAATCCTCTTCCCTCCCAGCCAGACAGGTGTGCTTGTGGTCAGGTATCCAGCACATACAACAGCACCATTTTCTTAAACAACAATTCATTTCTGTACACTCAGTCCAGCCTTATTGAGCTGTACAGCAGCTCAAAAGATCTGTGAGAGAGAAAGAGACAGCATATATACCAGCATCTGTGAATGAACAAGCTCCTCTGCTGCTGCTTTAAACAGTTATTTAATTTAAACTTGTCTTAATTTAATTCTTCTGTTCTCAAGCTGTCAGCTCCTGTCTCTGCAGTGCCAAAAAGGCCAGCCTTCACTGCCCATTAATCCAATTTATGTTCAAGCACCATCGCCTTCCTCCCAGGCTGCCCATCATCCAGAGAGGAACTCCCCATGAAAATCTGCAAAGCCTTAATATTTTCATCCTGTGAATAGCTCTTCAGACAGGGTGCTTGTAAAGCAGCCCAGCCATAGATAAGGATACCAGTGCACTCTGTCTGCTGCCTCGCATATTTAACATGATGGCTTGATACGATTTTGTCCTTTCCACTCTTGATCTCTCTTTGTCTGATATAGTCAAAACATGCATAGTATATGGTATGTACACCATAATGATCGAGCATAACAGAAAATACCTTGACTACAGAGGCTATTTGATTTGCTCTTTGACCAGTATTATAAGCTGTTGATCCATTGCAAGGACATCCAGGCTATCACACACATTACTTCCAATAATAATGTCATGAATGATTTCACCTGTAGTTGAACACAAGTAGGGTTATTGCTCTCAGTACCTGGGTTTTGCTGCAGTTTTTTTCACTTCACTTCACATTACAAGATCATGTTCTAGTATATTTAGAAGAATAGAAAACATTACAACAAACTATGGCTTTTTTTGCACTCTTTTCCATTCCTTTAACCATTGAACCACCAACCAGCTTAGGGCAGTTACTCTTGGATTACCCTTAAATAATGTGAAATAAAGGGGAGAGGCAAATCAGATGTCAAATATCAATTCACCAACCAGTGGCATGGCTGTAGCTCAGGTTTGCTGTAAACACAAAGGATTTCAGTAGAGTTACTTCAAATATATAGAAGTATAACCAAGAGGTTAATTTGATCTTAAGCTAACATTCCAGAAGATGCATCAGAGCAGCAACTGGATTTTTAATAGCAGCATTTAACCACATTTCAACCATGCAGTGTCGTTAGTGTCATTAGGAATGCTCAGGTGTAATTTGTCTCACCGTTTCCAAGTAAGCAAAGTGAAGACAATAATTCTATTAATGGGAGCTGGAACTGTGTTTACCACACTGGCAGAAATAAAAGAGTTCTCTGTCTGTGTATTAGAATGGAAATTAATCAATGGGAAAACATGGAGTGGAAAGTGCTATTCTAAAAATAACAAGAAAATGAGCCAATAATTATCTTTTTTTTTTACCAAGGCAGTTATTTTGTTAACTGCAGCATATATGCAAGGCATGAATAAGCCTGCGGTTCTCTTGACAGAAAGATAACGGTCAAATAATGCAACATGTTCCTGTGCTGTCATGTTCAATACATTAAATTGTGCTGACCAGGCATCAACAGAAAGCCTGTAGGGCTTGGAAATAATCACAGTGCCATCAAGAGAAAGCATTACACATTAGTTAGCCATTTATGCAGGAGTCGATAGCATCTTTATTACTGGAGATAGGGAAGATCTAAATTGCTGAGAAGCCGGGCCATGATACAAGCATTCATTTAGTTTGAGGAACTTTCTTTGTATAATTTTAATTCAAAACTTGAACATACTTGGGTCAACGGACAACAAACTTTATTTGCATTTTATCTGTTGCTAAGTCAAATTGTTTACTGCCTGTTGCAGTACCGATTTCAACAGCTCACTGTTCCATGAACAGTGTTGGCCCAATGGTTTACATTGTCATTCAATTTAGAACAGTGGATCTAAGGAAAAGAAAGAAAAATTGTGCATGTATTTTTATTCCACAGCATAAAAAGATACCAGAGAAACTAAAGAAATATTAGAGTTAATCATAATTTAATGATGTCATTCAGTATAACCATCTGTTGTAAGAAAATGACATGACAGCAAAGCAACCAAAGCCTGACAAGCTAGACTGCATGTAGACAATAAATCATTTGACAAATACAATCTGCTTTCATTCATTTTTACTAACTAATCTATGTAACAGCTCTGCTGAGTTACTGGATCTTAAAAAGATACTACTGGCTCATGACATGTACACACAGCTGCTAATGCAGTGAGAAAAAGGTTACATTTTGCCTCAGGACAAACTAAATCTAGCTTTATTGACATGCATTGGTATATGCTCTGAAGATCTGTGGTGCATTAAAGATACAGAATTATTAAAGGAACATCAACCAACTTCAAGAAATATATGAAGTCAATTCCCATTCCTTGTTGGTTGCCATTGCAATTTTACAGTCATAAAGAGCAAAGCAGATATTTGTAGCCAGAATAATTAATATTTTTACATTAGGAGACTAACAGACCAGACAAGACCAAAAATAAATTTCCCAAAAGAGAAGTCATGCTATGTGTCTTCTCTGGACTGTGAAATAGATCCCATGTTAGGACTGTGCTGGAAGTTAAGTATACAAGACAACAAAAGCAGAGGTCAAAGCTCTACAGAAAATGAACATGACTGAGATTTTCCCTAGAGGCATCAGACTTGTGAATGCACAGAGCTGAGCCAGAGGGGCATCACAGTAAGTCTAAGACTACTAGCAATGGCATCCACATTCTGAACTTTTGCTTGAATTTTATTCAGTAAGCTAAACAATTGCTCCACTTGCTATCAAATCCTGGGAGATCACTTCACTTCTCCTTCCTACAAGCTTAAACTTTACAAGCTCAAAGGTAGTCTTATACTAGCTTAGCCTCTTCCAGTAATAATTATGCCAGGACCAGGGCTGCTGAGTGACAGCTCTCCTAATGTAAGCCAGGCATGTGTTCACACACCATGCTGCCTCTGGTACACAGGGCTGTGTTTCTCCACCCACTGGTCTTGGCTGAATCTCACTCTAATATATTTCTCTTTGGCCTTGGGCACGTTGTCAATGGGTCATTTATTTTTAGCATTAACTACCTGCTGGGTCGGGCTTGGAATCCACACCGGAGCTACCAGCTGCTTCACCAGCAACTCTCAGCTCTCCCTACTCTACTATGAATGGTATTATGCTCATCCAACTGGTGTGGACTTGCTCATGCCTGCATTGTTTAGAACTAGGTCCTTGCAGAAGAAACCCAGCTGGCATGACCACAACATGCAGCTCTTGGACACAAGTTTCCTCTGCTCTGAATGTGAGTTCTCTTTGTTCTCAGCTACTGCTGTATTTTAGAATGGTCCCTGGAACAAAATATTCCCTGAATATTTTCAATATTTTTCCAATGCCTACAGTGAGAAACAGTGCATCTTGCAAGTTTCCTCTGCTGGGTAAGTTATTTTGTGGTATTCTTCAGATAATGAAAATAGATAGAACTGACCTTTTCGGGGACAAAGATTTAAGAGCTTTGCTACATAATCAGGGCTTCCCCATAAAAGTACAGTGTCATTAGAACCTGAGGCAAATCAAGTCAAACAATTTACCACATGAAGTCTATTAAGAAAGCTAATCAAGCATCACCAAATGAGGTAATGAACCTGGACAAGATACACCGTGAGGTTCACTGCTCCTGTAGAATTCAGCTCACAGGTGTCTGTTGCAAATAACATCCTCAGATGAAACACATTAATATTTTCCACCAAACAAACGAGTGTACACCCACAGTGCAAGGAGAAAAAAAGAACAAAGTCACAATGAAAAACAACAGAAGGAGATGAAAGTAGCTGAACTGTAGGTCCAGGCTTTGATCTCTTACAGCAGAAAATGTTTACACTACCAGTGGTCCCATTGACTTGGAAAACAGTATTCATGCAGTAAGTTCCTCTTCCATATGAGAAACCTGTAAGAGCTTCTATCAAGCTGATTACACTGTCAAATGTTGACGCATCACAAGAAACTCTTCTCACTTCATGTTGAAAGAAGCACTGCCTGTGATGAAGAAAAGCAATACAAGCCAAGATTACCTGCTATGGTATCTTTATGGGTGAATAAAGATAAAGGGATTGGTTTTTCATACACAGCCATTTATTTCAACTCAATTTCTTTGGGACATTTCTTACTATTTCACTATTATATGCAGGAGATAAAACTGTAAACAGAACATACCTATTGTGACATAAAATATTGCAAGACTTCAAAGCCATGCCCCTGACTGTATCAGTAAATATGCACAAGAACACTGTCCACAGGCAATCTTAGGGCAGAAAATGGCAATAAGTCAAATACATCTCTAAACATTCCAGAGCTATGGTCCATCTGGAGTACTTAAAGCATTGGAGACTTAGTCAGTAAACTGCTTGTACAGTGATCTTCAGTGCACAGGGGTTACTTAATTATAATTAATTATAAATGAGATGCTTTGTTCTGGAAATAGAGGAAAATAGAGTCAGATGCATCTGTAATGTAGACAGAAAGGAGAACCTACACACATAGGCATCTGCTTATCCTTGTTTGATTTAATGCACACTACTGAGAGTGATACTTATATTCCTTTGACCTGTTCTTCCCTCAGTGGCCTTGTTTCCCTCCTTGTCTTCCTTAGGAAAGTCTCTGTTTGGGTAAAAGTTTATGATTCCCTGTAGCTGTCTAGAATATTTGTAATGCCACTTAGTGTCACCTGAAGTCATGCTGTCCAATATTATTCCTATATTCCGAGAACAACTAAGCAGTTACAATGAGAGCATGAACTACATAGTACTATATTAAAAATTCCTTTTAACTTTTTCATAAAGGCAGGCAAAGATGAGTTCAAAATATGTTTTAAAATTTAACTTAAACATTAACAGAAGGCAATTCAAAATCAGTTTTCTTCTCTAACTCAAAGAGCAAGTTAAAAGCAAACTTATATTCCCTTCAATTTTAGTCACGGTGCTGGAAATCAAGAAGAATTGGTTAGCTACTAAGCATAAAATCCAAATGCTGACCAAGCTGTTTCCAATGAACAAACTAGCAAAAGTGAGGTCCTTTAACATTTCCGTCAGGAAAACTTCATCATTTTAGAGAAATTCCAAATTTCAGCCAAGACCCTCGTTTGAAAGTTGGACTCTCTATGCCAACCTTTTTGACCCTTTCATACATGCACTTTATTCTCCTGCCTCACTTCTGCCCAGAAAATTTTTAACCAAGTTGAATAGATTATTCATCTGTTTCACTATAAAGAGCTTAAAGCAAATCAGATTTTTAAGTATTCATATAACACTTGAAATATTCACGGAAACAGAAATAATGACATTCATTTTAAACATAAATAATAATCAGGGACTTCGTGGCAGCTTATAGCATGTGCAAAACTGACCTCCTAGGTTTTCTCTTCAAAGATGCAGTAAATGAGAAATATTGCAAAAAAATCTTTTGTGTCACTAAATAATGGATACCCCATGATAGATGCTGCATCCATTTTAGCGAGGTTTTTAGAACGTCTTTACACTGCTCAAGTAGTACCTAAACTGCAAGAATAACCACATAGTGCGTTTATTATTTTTTTCAATTAATAATTTATATAAGCTAATTAAAAGTCCTTATTAAATTTTACTTCTGGGAGAGGAATGTGGAGTTCTTCACCTCCCCAGAGTATGGCTAATGCATGGGCTGAAGTTGCACCAGCTCCCACAGATTGACTGCATCACACCATGGTGTAATTCCATGGGGTGGATGGATGGTTCCCATAAGGCTGGTGAGGCTCCTGCCTTTCAGGCTGCAGCACTTCCAAGCTGGGTCACTGCAAAAGGAGAACAAATATGACATTACCTAACCACTGTGCACGGCTGCCTCTGTGCTGTAAGATGTATAACACCTTTGTGCACTTCCCACTAGGAGGTTTAAGAGCAGTAACAGCTAGCTTCATTAAACAGCCTGGCAGCCACAACAGGGTACACATAGGGCTCTTCAAAGTGGCCTTTAATTAATGATCACATGGCTGGTGGGGACATATTGCAGCTAAAATGTCCTAGAGCTACCACTGGGCAGAGATCTGAACCTGCCCAAAACAGATATGTATGTATGTCTCTGCTCAACTGAATTAGACCTGGATGTGTTTGATGGGGTGGATGCAAGCAGAGTGCTTGGTTGAAAATGTATGGGGAAGGCAGAGTGGAAACATAAGGCTGGAGCATTTGCTGTCCCTGGAAATGAGAGGCAGTATCCTCAGAAGAAGCTTCACTCTGGCTCATCCATAGAATGTTTGAGTGCTTCTGGTGGTGAATGAAACAATGAGGATGAACTGTCACACAGCACAGAGAGACACTACAGAGGCAAAAATCTCTGTAGCATGGGTATACACATTGCTCCATAGTGGTACTCCATGCACAGCAAGACAGCTGAGGGTGATGTTTCAGTCCTGGCACTGAGGACAAAACAGAGGGCCAGGATGTTGATTATTGCAGCTTACGCTAGTTGTGTTCTTGTGTGTTATCTTGCATATTGAAATCTCCAAGGACAAGAGTTCCAGGTATTTCACCACTGCTGCTGGCAGATGTCACTGGACGTCTTTACTTTGATTTGAAAATGAGCCTAAAAATCTATTATATTAGCTTTGGGTCTGCTTCTATTATCAGCTAAGTGGAATTCAAATGCCTTTCCTGCCCCATGCCTTCTCTCTTAGCCTTGATAGCTCATGCCAAGAGAAATTGCATGATACCTTCCTTATTTATAAGCCTAATGAGCCAGCTACACTAAGGAACAAGGTGAGCTCCATGTCCTTCATAAATATGTGGGAAATACCAGCTGTATTGATGGAGTATCAGATTGTCCTGGAGCTCTGAGTCCCCTTTTGAAGGCACAAGGCATAAACCTCATACCTCAAAGAGGCAAAAGAAGGAGAAAATACTTAAGTAGCTCTAAGGAAGGTTCACTCTGTTCCATTTAAGTATAGGGTTGGATTCTTCAAGGCCTTTTGCAGTGTTTCAAGTTCATTCATTTCTTCCTTCAGACAAGGGTTAGATGACCCAACATGTGAGGCATTAGCCCCATCCTATTGTCCCACTGGTGCCAATTTGGGACCGTGACTGAAATTGCCTTGCACTGCCTGCAACAAAGACATGGCCTGAGACCACAATGCCTTTGCTGAGAGATCTCTTCATCCCATGCCTTTCTTTCTGACACAGAAGGTTTTGTGGTCATGGACTGATGTACCCATTAGACATCTCAGAACTGGGTTCTTCCAACTGTTTCATGGACTGATCCTCCTCATCACTGTCCCACAAGTGATATTTATAAGTGGACCTGAGCAAAGGAACATTTATCTGAGTGATGGCAATGCCCCAAAGAGAAGTTTTTGGAATACTTCTTGGAGCTGTTGTCCACTCCAGTCCAGAGACAGAAATAAAAGTACATCACGATTTATATCCTAGGAAGCTTAAGGCAATGATTTTCAAAGAAGCTTCAGGAGACTGGTTTGAACTTGAGCTGTGAAAGGGCATATCTATGAAAGTCTCCTGAGCTGTTTTGAAATGACTTGTGTCTAAGACATTATCCTTACAATGTAGAAAACAATAACAGAAAGAAAATATCCCAGACCTTCCATGTGTTGAATTTTTCCTGCAAAATGAAAGCTGGGGGCAGTGCATTGCACCTGTACTTTCCAAAGGAACCACCAAAGGCACAGGATGTTCCACATGGGAATTTTTAGTGTACAGTCTCAAAAGCCCCCAAGTTCTACAGCATGGAGAATAGGTAACTGAAATATTTTGGCAATTTAAGCTTTGAACTAATGAAGATTCCCATGATATGCAACTGCTCTCTAACAGCATTTCTCTTAGGTTAACAATAAGTCCTTTAGGTTTTTGCCCGCCATTTGGCCACAGGGGATTCAGACAGATTGGGAGAGTTTTCTGGGACTAGAGGGGACAGACTGGGGAAAGCCATAAAACCTCAATGCTTAGTGTATGTTGCCCTGATCTAGAGGGATTTTTGTAATACAGGGGAAGAAAAGCACATGGTATGCCCAACAGACTGTCTCATAGAATATTTTTGTTCATATGAACCCATTAACAGAGACAATCCTTTCATCACTTTAAGGGTAACCATGCTGAGAGATCAGTAGGAACTGTGTTCATCCAAGGGGAAAAAAATGTCCCTTTATTGATTGTATCTCTGGCTTTGGTACATCTTGATTAATAAAATTCTCTTTCAGTCACTTAGAATAGATTTTACCTGGTTCAGCTCAGAGATATAAAACACGCTGATTATGAACCTGATAAGTCTCTCAGCTAAAAAGGCAGAGGCATAGAAGACCATAGATTGAATGAATCGTAGTTTGCCCACTGCTGAAACCCAATTTAGCATGTGATAATACAGAAGAATTGTAGTGAAAATGAGAGGAGGTGAAAGGTGGGAAACTGTCATATGTAATCATTTAGTCTCATGGATCAAGAAATTATATCTTTTCATTTACATTCATCAAGATAAACTGAGTGTTTTATTCACAATGCAGCATTACAACAAAATGTTACCTTATAAAAATTAGAGATCTTGAGGCAGCCTGTCCCTTCTCATAATCATCTACTGGAAGGAAAAAAGGCTTTGTGTTCCTGCAAAATCCACCTTCAGAGTATGTGCTAAAGAGATATGATTGTTCCTTGAAATGTGACATGCAAGAACTTCTTTCACATTTTACCTTGCTCACTGAACTGCAAGGCACTATTCACCATAGCTGGAATTTTTTCTATCCCATGTTAAATGAAACTAATCCTTGTCTGATTATTCTTTAAGCTGGGTTTTAGAGCCACCATTTAGTCCTTTTTAAACCATTTTATTTTACTCCTTTTAAGACCATTGCAGTACTAGATACCGACAGTTGCATAAAATAGAGCAACGATTAACAAATGGGTATCACTTTGACTGCAATAATCCATGTTGTTTAATTCTCTTCACCAGGGCACTTTAATGACTAAATCTGACAGACTCTCCCTCTGCCCCTCTGACCATCTAGGTCAACCAATTGCCATCAAGGCTAAACCAGAGCTGGTGATCTGTGATAGGCCACAACTACATCTGTTTCACCAAGATTTATGGCAGCTATTAGAGAAAGAAGGCTCATTTGCAATTTCCATGTGCATCTGTTACCCGATTCCATGCAGCATAAAGGTAAATCACTTTCTAAGCTATGCTTAGAAAAAAAAAAAAAAAAAGTAACTGTATTGAGTTGATCTCCACTGGTATACTAGGACCTTAGACACCTACCTGTAGTTATCTCTATACAGGTACTTTATCTGGAGTTGACTTCTACCCTCGGAGTTTTCCTGCTTCAGAGCAAGAAGAGCAAAGATAGGAATATAAGTCATTTTTAGATGTGTTTTAGTGAAATCTACGAAAAATCTCCTTTATTTTTCTCATCTGTGGGCAAACTCCTGGCTCCTCACACCAGAAAAGGGATCATGCCTCAGGGTCTAGAACAGAGGAAAGACCTGCCAGGTCAGAGAGACACTTCTCACTTAGCTTAGCCACCTCCCTGGTTTCCTCTTTCCCCTCTGGACTGTGTGGGTAGCTTCTCCCTGCACAGCCTCTGAAGGACTCTTTTTTCCAGGGAATAAAGACTGGGGGTTTCATTATCTCATGTCTATCTTCAGGCCATTTGTGTTCTTTATCCTATTTTTCTGTGTTCGGGACAGGCCATTAAAAGCAAATACAAGCTTTATTTTTGTGGGACATGCCACAGTATATAAGAATTAAAAAAAAATATGAATTACAAATGTCATTCCCTTAGCCCATTGACTTGACTTCCCCATTTGCCAATATAACTGTCCAATAGACAGTTGCTTTTTCAATATATAGCCTAGGCTGCCTTTTCCATCTTCCACAGTTGTTCTCATGGTAGAGATTCATGAACTCTGAGTGACTCGTGAGAAGCTCTTCTCCAGCTACTTCTTTTTGCATATATTCATAACTTCCATCTATGCAATGCTGACTCCCTGCATTAAAAGTGTCTTTAGATGATTTTCCATAAAGATTCAACTTTGCTACATGGACAGAAGCAATCAGTTGTGCACAAAACTTAAGTTTAGGAAAATAACCTAATATTCAAATAGGAGTGGTGCACAGGAAAATGCAAATATGTTCTGATTCATTTTGTCTTATCCTCTTGCTTACTAGTAGATAACAGCAGAGAGTGCTTCTTTCTGAATACTCTGAGAAACACACTGCAATAAATGCAAAACAAATGGCTACTTCAAAGAAGTTTCACCCATCAGAAATACCTGAAGACTCAGTGAGAATATCCAGCAGTACACGCCACTCAATGTCTCATAGACATCTGGTAGCAGTTATTTAATTTGTGAGATCCTATATAACATCACAAAATGACACTGGTATTGGAACACTTTCCACAACTTTCTCTCAGTTTTCATATGGAACCCTGAGCAAACTTGGGGGGGGAATGAAAAACGAAAAATGAAGAAAGAAAAAAAAAAAAAAAAAGATCTTCACAATTAATATTCCTGAGCAACCCCAGGTGAATATTTTTAAATTTTCATGCAACAAGCTAACTCCTTCTAGTTTAATTGCTGAGTACAATGCCCTGTGGTGTGGGATGTCCCTTTGGTCATTTGGGGCCAGCTGTCCTGGCTGTGTCCCCTCCAACTCCTGGGGCACCCCCAGCCCCTGGCTGGCAGGGCAGCACGAGGAGCTGGGAAGTCCTTGGCTCTGAGTGAGTGCTGCCCTGCCACAACTGAAACATCCATGTGTTACTAGCATTATTCTCATCCTAAATCCAAAGCAGAGCATCACAACAGTTACTAGGAAGAAAATTAACTCTATCCCAGCTGAAAACAGGACACTACCCCAATAACATCCTTCAGAGTGTCCTAAACTTTTAGATATATTACATAAGCCTCAATCTAGCAAAGCATTTGCTATTATTATCCTTTATGCTTTCAGGGTAGAACAGCTATTTTTCTGGTGCTTTTTAGTTGAACTTCTCCAATGAAAGTTAGAGAATACCTGAGGCTCTGCTAAACTTGCCCCATGTTGCTAGGCCAATGAATAATTCAAGAAACCCAGTTTTTGAAGTGGGCACTAATTAGGTAGTATAGCTTCCATCTAAAAGGAGTGCTGCAGGAAAATAGGGCTCCTCCTCTGCTTGCATTGAAACCTTGGTGGGATGAGGTTGTATCAGGTGACAGTGGAACTGAAGGTAGAGTGCAGCCTGATGCAGTATGGGCCTGGGTTTATTTTAGTGTTGTTCTTTTTCTGTGTGACTTTTTGTGAATCTCATGTATGATCTTAAGGCATAGCTTGAATGTAGAGCTGAAAAATAGAAGTGACAAACTTCCTTTTAGTGTTTGTGGAAGTTGCACATTATGAGAAAAGACATGGAAGTCACTCGTCAGCACAGTATTCCCACCCTTGCACTTTCTGTTAATCCACAGTCAGAATGACATTTTATTCACTGGATTGATTATGAGGATGATATACTATATGAAACATTATACTTATAGTCTCTAAAATAAAAAGGCTACCCAGAGCTGGAGTTCAAACCAACCATTTTAAACTGTTTTTTTTTTTTTCTTTTATGTTGTGCAAGGCCAAAATCCCACATCCAAATATATAAAAATAAAATAAAAAATAATAAAATCTTTTAAACTTTGGACGTGGAATATGAATTTTGTGACTTGGATTCTACACCAAATATTATGGCTTAATTACATTTAGTTTTATGCTAGCATTCAGCAACTGTTTACTCTCCAGAATTATTAGATGTTTCTGGGTTCTGCTGCTGGACTCTACCTCTTATTTATAGATCATGCCAGCATGCAGATTTTTGTTCATTAAAAGCTCTATTGGAGCACCCACTGTACTGCATTAAAACGAGGCCATCTATGTATAAGCTGTAGCTATAGGTCGATGAAATTATTATGCTGCATTTCAATAAAAACAGGGTAAATTAGATTAGCCCTAACAGTCTCCTATTCCATTAGCTCTATTAAGATGTAGATGACACTGCATCATAGAGTCTAAACTGCTTATTTGTCTTTGAAGCAAAACAGACTGAAATTTGCTGCTTGCTTCATTTTCAAATTCAAGGCACTTCTGCTTCACTGATGAATTCTACCTAATTCCCGGACCCCAGATGCTGGGGCTCAGCTGGAGGTTATTGCTGCCCCATTTTGGGAGGAATACCCAAAATGGGAATCGTTCCTGAGGGCATTTCATCATGAACATGGAAGAGGCTCATCCATTACCACAGCCCATTTGGTGTCTATGTGAAATCTGTAAAGGACTCAGTGGCCCCAACCTTTAATTCCAACACTTGGCCACAATTTGACAGACCCAAATCAAGAACACAGGTTCTTCCTACTGCATGGGAACACAGGAACCTAGCACAGGGGACTCACAGATATCCAGGGAGGCAGCTAATGGAAATGATGAGAAGAAGGGCATCTTTCTGAGGTATATATTCCCCCCTCCCCAGCATGCATCTTAGTGGATCTTCTCCAAGGAATGTTACAGACCCCCCTCTCCTCCATTACACACCAAGGAGTATTTATTGGTACCCACTTTCTAAGTCTTAACATCCTGCCTTGCAAGAAAATGTAGCTCTGCAAGTTCAAGACATTTTGCGGTGTTAGCTGTATATTTTTTTCAGCAAAGATACTCTCTATGCTCCTTCAGTGAAACAAAACTACACATTTGTTAAACAAGACTATATTTATTCATGGCTAAGTTAAAGATCAAATTACTTGCAAATTACTACTACTACTATATTATTAATTCATCATCATCGCTAAATCATTACAATTTCTCAGTGCTGCAAGATTAAGTTTTGTTTCAAATATTTAAAACCAAGTGGGTGATAACTTTGAGCATCTTTATATGTACAGAGCTGAGTAAATATTCATAACGAAGCACAGAAATCTGAGGAATGCCTAGGATAAGAGACAACCAAAATCCTATTTAAATACCATAGGAAACTTCAAATAAAACGTTTGTGTTTCAAAATGTACCGTGACCATAATTTTACAGAAAGAAATCAAATTCTGTTTCATAAAATTCACTCCCTCCCAACAGGACAGACTTGTAATTAAATAGAAAGTTATTACATCTGGCCTTTATCAAAAATAATACAGCAAAAATTGAGATTTCTCAGGTAAGCATCTCCATTTTGCTTCAAGTAACTTTTCTTTAAAAAAAAATAAAATATAATACAATCCATTCTGTAAGTTTCAAGTAGTTCCAGCTACAATAAAAATAATCAGGTAGTTAATTTGCATGAGATTTCATACTATTGCAGCACCAGAAGACAGAAACCTAACGGGAAGGTTGGAGCCACCCTGGTTTGGAGATGTGCACTCCTGGTTTGGAGGGGTCATGCAGGGTGCATGTTGTACCTGCACCACTGAAATGTGCATGGTGAAGGATTGCTTTGTGTTACCCACATAGGTATTACATCTTAAAGGTAAAAGCTTCAAGGTACCATAACATTTGTTCTCTTTATTTTTTGGTGCCTGAAGTATCGCAAAGGCTGGGCTGCTGCCCAGCAGGGCAATGTCTTTTAAGTCCCACAATGAGGGACTGACAGTATGGTGGTAGGGCATATGGAAATGTGAAGGATGCAAAACCCTGCTAGGGCAAGGTCTTTGCAGTGACTGGAGCAGGAGAGCATCGCTGTGCCTCTCATCAAAAGGGAAGCCTAATGGTGTATAAAGACCATGATAGGGAAACAGACTTTATTCAGGAAGGCAGCTTAATCACATCACTGACTTGAGGCACTCCAAGCCCCGCTGATACCCCTGGCACTGAATCATGTGCTGCAAACTCTTTCCCTGAGTCAAGACTTCAGGGGCTGCTCACAAAACCTGAAACGCAGGCAGAGAAACTGCAAGCAGGATCTGTGCTACAGTTGTTGCACACATCAATCACCTTCTTCAGGGGAGATGTTGTCAGCTGCTTTCCCTCATTTCTGAATCTTAATGTGGGGCTTGGTACATATGTAATGCAGCAGGTAAACAATGGGCTCTTTTTATTATATTCCAAGGCACTGTTTCCTCACAAATATCATCAACAAATTGTCTGCTAGGAACCCAGAAGCCTCCTCCTACTCTTTTATAGTATGTTTTCTCTTCTAGGGAGTGTTAGACATCATAATATCAGTGTAAAAAAAATATTTAAAAATTCCTCCTCTGTTGTGCAAGAAGCAGTAGGCAAAAATTCTCCCTGGACTGTTATATCAACACAGTGGTATATCAGATTGTACTTTGTTGTTCAAACAAGATCAAGTCCTCATTATCTTAGACTATATAAACACATTAAAAAACAATCCGCGACCTAAAGGGCTTTTAGTTTAAATGGATCAAGCAGCCAGACAAAGGATGCATTTCTATCTCCATCCTGCTGATGAGGAGCTGAGGCGCAGAGGAGTGATAAGCCCAAGCAAAGCCACGCAGGAATTTTATCATATAGCCAGGAACCAAACCCAGATTCCCAGAATATCAGCTCCATGTCTTAATCACTAGTCAAGCTTTTGTGTGACTAGTGTGTTTAAAATGCTTCCAGCCAAGAGACATGCCAAAACCAAACACAGTGCACCAGCAGTGTAAACTAATTACATTCTAATAATTACTTCAGTTTCAGTCATTTCAACCATTATTAGTAGCTCAAGCAGGGAACATGTGGGCTGTGCTTTCGAATTAGGTTATTTAATCTTGTATTCTCTCTTTTCACATTGGGCAAAATTGGCTTCTTTTTTGCTGTGTGAGTTCCCTGTGTGCGATTAACGCCCAGGTGCCAGCAGATGAAGCAGCGCAGCGGCTGCAGTACAGCTGTACTTCAAAGGCACAGAGCGGTGACTGACAGAGACACCCGATAAGATTGTATTGAGCTAATAAATATGACAAAAGCACTTCAGCCTTGTTAACTGCATCCAGAGAGACACTGCTCAGAAAGGGATTGGGCACTTTGGCTGAGACAAGACAGTGCTTAATGCTTCTCTGTCTTAGGGAGCTTGGCAGCTTCGTCACCCCTGTGAGTGCTTGGGTTTCCCCCCAGGCTGTCTATATTATCTGGCCTTTTTACAGATATTTTTCTAGGCTAGCCTTTCTGCCTCTGCCTTATTTTTATCATACACAGCTGTTTAGGTTCAGAGTTGTCTCATTAAATCACTCGTCTTTCCACACTTGTGATGTGGTGGTGTTTACACATTAACCTAAGCAAACAGTAGGAAGTTTCCCATTAAATGTGAGGCATTGAGGAAATCCCTGTGAAACAGCAAACAGCAAGATAGAAACAATGTGAAAGAAATCACAGTGCACACAGAAGGAATGAAGTCAGAGCAACATAAAAGCTTGCTAATCTGTATAGAGAAGATCCAAAACATGCCAGGAACAGGGGAAATACTAGAATACACACAGCTTCTTGGTCAGTGGATCCTTTAATTTGCTCTTGGCAGGCAGTCGTGGAGAAGGAGAGAGGCCAAGGGGTTGTGCTGCAGCCATGCTTGTGCCAGGCAGCCAGGACCCCTGGAAGGATGCTCCTGTGTGCAGCCTAAATCATCTTTCAGATGTTTTTCTTTTGAAGCGGCAAGATGATTTTATTTCCTTCAGTAAAGCAATTTAAAAGGAACAGAAAAACAAATAATATAAAACCCAAACAACAAAAAAAGCCCAGCCGGGTCTGACAGCTCAACAGATGGTTACCTAGGACTAGCACAAACAGCACCAGCCGAAGCATAACTTTGCCAGCTCCATCTGATTTTGCTTTCCTGTGCAGGCAGCAGCTTTTTCTTCTGTTTTACCAATGATATACTCAAGTCTTTCACACTTCTCACTGTTACATCTCCTCCTCCCTGTGAGAGCCACTACCCTGGTTTCTTGCTTCCCAGCACACACTAGCATTTTGTGCAGGGATATTTGTCTGAAAAGACCAACATATGTCACACCACACTGCTCAACCTGTACCACAAAATGATGTGCGGCTAGGTGGGATGGAGAAAGATAGGGATGATGTGGCCTCTTCTACGTGCAGTGGAAGCAAGTGGACCCAGAGCAGGGAGTGGATTTCACCTTTACAGTCACTCCTCAGAAATTTTCCTACATCTTATCAGTTCAACATGAAAATCTTTCATATCCTCAGCTGCCTCTACCGACCAGTTTTGAAGGGTTGTGATATGCTCTTTGCAAGTACGAGATGAATCAATACCACCACACACACATTCGTTCAGTCTGCAAAGTGCAGGAACAAAGGCACCTTCAGTGCTCTCAGCTTGTGTTTCACTCTGCAGGTGGGATTAAGCATTTCTTAAAAGACCCCCAATGGATGAGCCATTTTGGAGCAATCCACACTATGTTGGATGCTACTATGCTTGTACAGAGAATCAACACAGCTGTCATGCCTGCTTTGGTGTCTGAAGATCAAGATGTCATTAAGGTCCACCAGATGCTGCAGGCAACGGAAAGAAGCAGGAGATGCCTTCACAAAGCCTGGCAGAGGCAGGTTACTGAAGCATTGCATTACTGAAGCATTGAAACTCACATCTCTACAGCACATGGAAGACCTACGTTATACTGTGGCAGACTGGGATGGGATTTTTTATCAAGTCTTGTGCAGCAAGGAAGATTTCTCGTCCAGATCCACTCCACACCTCATTCTGTGAAGTCATCCTGGGCAGGCTGCATATGTTAAATTCATTTTTAATTTCTTTTTATTGTGAAAGGGATAACAGAAGGGTTTCCAGGGCAGAAAAGAAGGGTCCTTATTTTGCTTCTGTATGTTCAAGAGACCTCTGACAAAAATCACCTGTGTGGTATTTCTTATTTCTGCAAACTTAAACAAAAGAGTAAATCTCAATACATATATATATATATTTAATACTAAATATAGATTATGATCTTGTTTATGTTAATTGATGAATTTGGCCCTTTTCTATGTTTTCTTTTGCTTGTAGTCAAAATAGGAATGACAACCAGTGAGAGATCCCCAGTTCTCTCGTGGTAGCAGGCCTGTAGCAGCAGTAACTGCCACACAGATCCCAACACGGATTTCAAATCCTGGCTCTTCCTTGCTTTTATCCTCTTTTCATCATTTTCCAAGTACAACCAGGGATCCTGGACCAGGTCTTGGGCCACCAACAAAGCCGTTGTGAGGCTGAAGGCACTCAGACCTCTCAACGAATCCACAAAATGCCAGTACCTGAAGCATCTTCCTACTCACTCACATGCTGCAGAGGTCCTGCTATGATTCACTGAGAAGCTGTGGGATGACCAGCAGTTACCAGTGCCAAGCCTAAATGGTTCCTGAAGCATGGATCTGATTGTGCTGGAGTGACAACCATGAGCTTTCCTGGCATGAAGCTCTGTTTTGTGTTTGAAGCTCACCATTTTGGTCCTGTAGCCCTGTATCTCCAGCAACAGCTGCTCAAGATTAAGAAAATAACATTAAAGGCCTGGCTGGCACTTCTGACTCAGCCCTCTTATGTAAAGGTATAAGTGCACATATGGTCCCTATCGCAGTGCTCCATGAGGCTGGGAATTATGCACCACCATAAGTCAGTTCCAGACAATGGTAGAGTAAGGACCAGAACATCAGAAAGAGAGATTGGGATAGATCTTAACATCAGAGAGTGCAGTCACACCAGCCAGTGTGAAATACTGCCAGAATTATTTTGAGAGAGAGCAGTGAGGGACCTAACCATTCCTCATTATGATCTCAGGTCAACATAGTACTTTATAAAACTCCATTTACTTAATTACAATGACTACTCACTTTTGCTAATGTTCCAGAGATCGAACCTGTGTCCAGGTTTTGTTTTTTTTTTTTTCTCATAGCTGTGTTGTTTTGATTAATGAGTAGTTCATCATAAACTGATCAACATTAGTCAAACACTGCACTACAGAACCACTGAAAAATCACATATTTGTTTTTTTTAAATAACTATTGCATAAAACGTTTTTCTACTTGATACCAAAGGATTAATGTAAAATTAGAGTTACGGCCAAAGCTGGCCAAAAACATTTTCAGAGTGCTGCAATCCTCTGCCAGTCTCTGTGTGCCCCCACTGCTGCAGCCAGTGCCCTTTCTTTGTATCCCTGTGACAGTGGAAGGCTTTTGATTCTGTGCAGATAGATAGGGCCATATGCAGCTTGCTAAGCTACATCAGAACCATGCAATTTATGTAATCTTAAAAGTCTTCCAAGACTCTTCTGGAATCCATACATAACAATGATTTAATTCTATAGGTGAATAAGGGGCGCACCAGCCAGTAGTTCCTATCCTCAAATCCCTTACACCATCAGTTCCAGCTGCGCTATGTGGATCTCATTAAAAGACTTTTCCCTTGTGTTGAAATTTCTCCTGAATTGGCCATACTAATGCTCACAGCTGGGTAAGTAAGATCTTTATTTATTTGAGATGGAACCATACGGAAATTACTCAAGCCCAAATGGGATTGTCTTAGCTCAGACTGCCACTGGATTCCAAGTGGATTGGTTATTCTGTCAAAACACAGCCTGCATGCCTTTCTGCTACTTCATACTTTTGGGAGCACACAGGTGACGTTGTGCCCTGCTGACTTTTGCACCTCCTGAGTTCTCCTTCTTTAGCTATCATTTTACATAGGGTAGTTAAAACGACTCTAAGAATTTGTCCTAAAGGGAATAACTGCAGGACATTGTGTGGTGCTATGCACAATTCATACACCAGAAGTGATACAGACAGTGCAGTATAGTGATCCAGACAAACTAGTCACCAGGGTAATTAACACAGGCCCAAATTTACACCAAGGGAATTAGATTACCTCCAGTTTGCCCATCAGTAGCTCACAATACAGCCCAGCACTGTCCTGCAGGAAGATGTCCTCACTGTCACTGGGAGTTCAAATACAGGGCCAGACACATGGATTGTCTGCACTCCCTGAAGCTGGGGTCAAGGAGAGTCCACTCCATGCACAAGTGTCTTGAATTTTTTTTGTGGCTCAAGCTTGATGACTGAGTCCATGGTGCTGAACTTCATGTTTTGCTCAGCCTGAGTAACAAAGCACTCTGAAAATCCAGAGCTGAATTATTTTTTGGTGTTGGGAACACATCCCAGGCTCATCATTGGTGGCAATAGTAGTCCCTCTGGTCTCATGTACTGTAATTCAGTAACCCATTATTAACGGTTGGTGGCAGTGAGCTAGCCCTTCTGATTTTTCTCTTCTGAATGAGACTAATTAGTTATGATAATTAGCAGAATTACTGCTCTCTGTTCCCCTCTTGGGAGTACAATAGTCACAATCTTATAACCACGTACTTCACTTTCTATCCTGGCTTCCTGAGAAAGGGAGTCAAACACCTTGATTAGAATTTGAGTCCCACAAAACAGTAATTTAGCCAGGCAGATTGTTAACATCATTTCAGTTCTTTTTGCATTACAGCTCCACTACAGTGCTATGTAGTAAGCATAGGGCCCATGTGAAGCCAAGCTCCCTGGCAGCATATGCAGGGTCTGGCTGTAAGACAATGCCCTTTTTGAGAGAAAATCAAGGTCTGAACCCTCACTGATACTAGCTGATCCAGAATCAGCTCCTCTCAGAGACAAGAAAGGACAGTTGAGCTTTGTTAGACTTGATTTAGACAAATTTTGACTGCTAAGATATGTCCTCTAAGGTGAAGGTTATGATTTCACACCCCAAGGTTATTGAATGCTATGTTTGATGGCTCCAGCCCTATCACACCCCCAGTGATACCACCACCAGTCTCCCCACCACAAACCAGCATCCATATCACATGAAGTGGTGGGTCTATGGTCCATGTTCTAGCAGTCCCCATTTCCAGTGCTGCTTTGTCCTTTAAAGCCCCCTTCCCACCAGTGCAGCCACAATGCTTTTCCCAAAAAATTTCTTCACATTTTTAAACCAGAATGAGAAACTGCTGGTGTCAGCTAGGGACTGTTTTTACCAACCACAAGGGTATTCTTCAGCTAGCAAAGCCCACTCTTCCACATCCGTTGTGAGTATAGGTGGTGAATGAACTCTTTTGCTTTACATCCCTCTGGTGCCCCACATAAAACTTTGAAAAATGATGTTTAACAATAATGGCTTTTTTGTGAGTGTCCAAAATTTCCTGTTTTCTCTCCCCTCAGAAGACATATGAATGACAAACAATATTTTTTGAGTCTCTGTAGTTTATATTTTTCTGCCTCTTGCTCTTGCTTGATAGCAGACTGTCCACTTTCACTTGGACACAGCTATTTCCCATTACAATCAATTGTAATATCATCAAGTATTATTATAAATTGAGACAGGAAATGGGGCAAAGTTAAAAATAAACATGTAGACACAGGAGAAGGCAAAGTCCCACAACTCTTAATGCCCACCAAACTCCCATGAAAGTTGACAAAGAAAGAAGACCAGAAGAAGAACACAGGTTATGTTTATGCTGCTAAAGCTTTGCAAAGAAAACATTGAGTTGTTTCTTCCAAAAGAGCAATTCGTTTCTTTCTCTTTTTCCAGTGTAGGAGTTATGATCTATGATCGGTCCAAAGGAGCAATGCACAGCATCCAAACTCAGAAGGTTCCAGAGATCTGAGGTACACAACAGACCACAGAGTCCATCTGGAAGGTTAATACTAGGAATTCTGCAGTTTTAACCACAGCAGGCTTATAGTAGGTGTCATTGTGGACAGAAATTATGGAGGTCGTTATATAGGTCATAATTCATTGGTGAATTTGGAGGAAGTAATTTGGTGCAGGTGAGAGTACTCAGTCCTAGTGCCAGGGCAAGGGAAGACCATTAGGCTGACATGATGGCAGACAGCCTTGGGAGTGGGAAATAAGACTTAACTTTAACAGGGCTTGGTCAGTGTCTTCAAGCGGGTCACGTTTGCTCAGGCTGAGAAGCCAGAGCTGTAATGTAAGTTTAACAACGCGTTGCATGTTCCCATAAATGCCTGTCAGGAAACAGATTCTCAGCAATCCTTCTAGGCTTCAAATAAAAATAGCTACTCCCCAGTGACACACAGCATCTATTCCCCAGTTCTCTGAAGCCCAGCCACCAGAAAAGGTAAACAAATGACACCGTAGACGGAGCTGCAAAACGTGTTATGTTATTTAACATCGACCATTCCATATAATTAAGGGAGCACAATTACTTAAACATGCTTGTGATGTAAACAAAGATGCAAATTGCATTTCTAACTACTTTAACTGTACCCACAGCATAATTAGAAGTAGCAATTTATTACTCAATGTAATAATTAGAAGTAATTAACTACTAGAAGCAATTAGAAATAGTAATTCATTTCTTAATGCAATGAGATGCTTTTGCAGTATGTGTGTGTGTGCGCACAAATACTTAAATGTTGATAATTACTTCAAAAAGACATTTATTCAGGGCTTCTGACTCTGCCTTGTATGAAACTATTTAATGTATCGGGAAGATCGATCATAACTCTGTGCTAAGATTCTCCAGAGACTATTTGGTCAAGGAGCAGGTATCCTCCAGTCAATATATTGGTGTGGTTTTTGTGTTTTTGTTTGTTTGCTTTTAATTTTATTTTATTTTCTAAGGCCAAATAGTGGATGGAGATCTTCGATGTAAAAATCGGTTACAGTAGCCATATTCAAGATGATTTGTATGTTTTCATCTGCTTACATCTTTTCTTGGAACACCATGCACAGAAGAAGCATGTTGAAATGAAATCTGTAGTTTATTAGCAGTGATATAATATTAAAAGAACTGTAAAAGACATATTAAAATACACCCTGAAATGACTACTGTATACTTACTTTTTAGAATTTTAAAATATTCCCTGACCTAACTTAATGGGGAAGAGGAAACTAGGAAAACTACCCAAGAGACTGAGTGAAATTTAATATTTTTTATTTATTTATTTATATTTTTTTTGGTAGACATTCAAGAGGGAATGGACAAGCATTTTGTATCAACACCCCATTTACTTCCTCCAGGTAGTTGCAAACAGGAACATACAGCACAGAGCACCAAAGGTTTTCCTTTGGAGTTTTCCAGGAGGAAAAAGAAGGACCTGGCTAGAGAGATTAGATGACAGGAGCAAAAACCTCTGGGCTAGTTCCAATGCAAGGAATTGTGAGAATCAAGAATGAACTGTTTTTTTTATTATTATTATTATTATTTTTATATATATTATTTTTACAGCAAGCTGGTGGTAGATGGTCATTCCTGGATCAGAAATTCACTAGTTAAATTCAAAAAACACATAATGTCTATTATTCCAGCTCCATTTTTCACCAGATAAATTTCTTCACCTTTTAAACACCTTTTCTAAACAGATTCTCTCATTTCACTTCTCACTGGATAATGCTTTAATGCTTACCAACATTATTAAAGGTACTGCTGGGAAAAAAAAAAAAAAAAAAAAAAAAAAAAAAAAAAAAAAAAAAGCTGTTCTCATTTGCCCTATTTTTCTAAGGAAAATGCACCCAAGGCAGCTGGTTATGAATCCTCCCCTAGATCTTCATAGCTTTGAAACCATGCAATATCTGTAAATTATGTTCAAAGGTGTACACCTGGAAAGTGCTATTAAATGGTAAGGAACTGCAGGAATGCAGCTGCTTGGAGTACAATAGATTTACGCCAAAGGGATCCTGGAGAGGAGAACGTGCAGTCATTCTCTCTCTTAAAATCTCTTTCCTCCACATCTCTGTGTGGTGCAGTGTTTTTCCCAGTAATTAATTCCTAGATTTTCACCCCCAGTGTATGCTTTTTAATGTGACTTGGCATTCATTGTGCCACATCAATTAATCCAGCTCAGTGAGTTGTGAAGTTAGGGAACAAGCCATTGGGTGAATTACAACTGAGAAAGGAGAAGGGGAAATCCACCAAATTAAAAAGAAAAGCAAACCCAAATCACCCTTGCATTTAGCAGGCAAATAAAACTGGCCACGGCAGAACTGAAAGTCCATTTCCCAATTGTCAAGTCTTTGACATAAGTGAGGTTGGGATACTGATAAAACAGTCACCTTGCCTGGAGTTCCTGAAAGAAGAAAAAAGAGTGG
Organism: Netta rufina; assembly: GCF_964035555.1. Taxonomy (NCBI): domain Eukaryota; kingdom Metazoa; phylum Chordata; class Aves; order Anseriformes; family Anatidae; genus Netta; species Netta rufina. Next base: position 148,073,188 of record NC_140124.1, on the reverse strand, counting down.
TTAGAAGAGACTTCTTTACCATACTTCCAGAGACTCCTTCTCTTACCTAACTATAACCTTGGTCATTATTGCTGAGGTACAGTGCAGCACAAGAAAAAAGAAGAAAAAGCCTGATATTGATAGTTGTTTTTGTTATTACCATTATTCTTCATTTCATTCTCTTTACTGAAATTCCACTGTAGTTATCAGTAACTGGAGAAATAAACAGCTCTGCCAAAGATGTCCTGGGTCAAGGAACTTCACCTGCCAGAGAAAGAACAAAACATTCTCCAAGAGGTCTTTCTGAACTGAGGCCGTGGATATGGCTGTCACTGAAAGGAAAAGGTAGGATCTGTTGCCAAATCCTACAGTCAGACCTCTTTCTGCAAAGCCTCTTGCCTCCACACTCACTTGGATTTGCTAGGCATCTGCAGTCAGTCATGCCGACCCTGTGTCCTTCAATTCAGAAAAGGAAGGTGCATGCCAGGAGAAATAAAAACCATGTCACCCACTAGCACTTCCCTGTCCTGAATGTGTAACTTTTGCTAAAGACCACTCAGAGACCACACATTACTCCAGACAGTTGAAAGTCTTCTAGAATACCTTCAATTTAATATGAGGCGTGTCTCAGTGGTAGCTACCTGCCAGAGTTGCCTTCTGGAGAATTCTTCCCTTTGCTAATATTCATCCACTCCCTATCCATAGTCCAAGGTTTGTAAGGGCACTCTACAAGCAGCCTTGAATACACCTAATCTTGTGTGTCTTTTATCTGGTCTAACAAGAGCAAAAGAGAAATTTCATCCCCAGCTTGGTAGTTTCTAGGTCTCAGACTGCACGTTAAATAATGAGAGAAATGGACAGTAGAACAGCAGTCAGCCTTTGTCCGCACCCAAATAGGAACCTGAAAAAACAACAGTGGCTTCAGATTATTCCAGTGAGGCTGTCATTCCTTTCCTTTCCTTTCCTTTCCTTTCCTTTCCTTTCCTTTCCTTTCCTTTCCTTTCCTTTCCTTTCCTTTCCTTTCCTTTCCTTTCCTTTCCTTTCCTTTCCTTTCCTTTCCTTTCCTTTCCTTTCCTTTCCTTTCCAGCAAGATCAAGGAGACGTGTAGATGGACTTTGCCCAAAGGCTTTAGTCAGCATGAGTTGTGAAATTGCCTCACTACACAGTAAGCAAGACACACAAGAGAACTACAAACTAAAACCACTTTAAAAAACAGATGGTTCAACCCACTGCTTGTCCTAATGGCAAAGTGTAAGAAAATGCAAAGGAGTACCAAAGTGTACATACTCCTCGAGTGGGACTGGTGCTGTTGAAGCAGACAAGCAGCATTTCTGTGTGAAAGGAATTCCAAGATCTCAAGACACTGGATTCCAACAGCAAGTCAAAAACAGATGGGCAAATCATATCTGTGCTTCTGAAAACTCTCTTATGCTGCATAACTAAACCACCCCTCTGCACTCAGGTGCATTTCATGCTAACATAACAGGGAACACGATTTTATGATCTCTACTGGGAAAATAAATAAACAATTGCTTTTAAAAACAAATTGGTTTCTCTCTCCGCTCTCCACCTTTGCATGAGTTCTCAACTTATCAGCTAGATGGAGTTAAACAGCTATATTTCTAACATATTTTGCTCATATTTTATTTTGCTTCACTTATATTTTTTTTGAATCCTTTCCTGCATACAAATGAGAAAATTAATTTTTAAAATAATGTATATTCTGCCCACACATGCATAAAGAATATACTAGGTAAGGTGATGGAATATAAGTTATTTTATTTCAAAAACACATCCAAGATGTATTAAAACCTACAAATTCACTCTTGATTTGTAGAAAAAAAAAAATAAAAATCTAATATAACTTTTGCTTTATTCAAGTCATGTTTTGTGCTTTGGAATAGGGCATGAAGAAATGTTCTTCCTCTCAGTTCAGACCAGCATAAATGTTCTCAGGTATTGTGGTGACATTCCACCGGGCAGCAGATGTTGGAGTAGCTGCCCCTGCCATGCACTTTCAACAGGGCCAAAATTAACCATGTATGTGCAATCAGACTGTACAGAAATGGGGTGCAAGTCAAATATACAGCAAATATTCTGGCTTTCTGTCTAGAAACATGTTGTACATTTGCTTCTTACATATAAGAACATTTGACTCCTAAAAATTCCTCATCATTCAGAAGTTTTGATTACAGAAAGTGCTCTCTCTTTGTCACACACACCTACACACGCATGCATGTTCATATAAACACATGTAAATATTTATATAGGGTGATGTTTAACAAGTCATTTATTTTGGCTGCATTTTCTACTTTAGTTTTTAAATAGTTCCCTACACTATATACACCATGTTTACATAATTGTTTTTCTGATAATACAATTGTTTCTTTTCTCCTCCAAAAATGAGCAAATAGAATCCCTTTTCTTTTTCTCTTTTTCTTTTATTAATGCCAGGTTAAGACTAAAATAGCAACAGCAGCATCGCCATTCAGTAACACAATTTAGATGCAACAGAAACTCCTTCCTAATGAGAATTTTTTCTGCCCCTTCAAGCACAGAATCATTTTGTTACCAATCCACCAAGACCATTATTTTGATCTTAACAAGCCTAAAACCCATTATCTGGCTAGAAAAACAAAGAGGACACCAAACCTTATATGGAATCTACAATCTCAGGAAGTTTTTCCATAGTGCAATTTGAGTATCTTATCTCAGAATCTGGAAAGAAAGTTATCTGAAGTGTTTTCATGAAAATCTTGGTAAGAAGTGCCCCTGTTGTCATCTTGTTTGAACTAATTGGCATAGGGGGTTGTGAGTGTTTTACTCCTACTTGTGTCTACTGCTGGGAGCTCATTAAACTCTAGTTAAAGGTGGCTTCTGGAGAAAAATAAAATAAAATAAAATAAAATAAAATAAAATAAAATAAAATAAAATAAAATAAAATAAAATAAAATAAAATAAAATAAAATAAAATAAAATAAAATAAAATAAAATAAATAAAATAAAATAAAATAAAATAAAATAGCAAAATTTTAAAGTATTACTGTTTTCAGTTCCTTCTAGAAACACTGAGTATAGCACATGCAACTCTTCTGTTACTCTTCTGTTGTAGTTTTCATGTCATTGTAGCTCCTCTGATGTCACCAGGGTAAAGTCCTGAATCTACCACATCTTTGTTAACAGGATTTTAGGGACTGCAAACCCACAACCATTCCTCCCCGCATTACCCAGTACAGCTTCATCTCCAGATCACACACCAGGAAACAGGCAATGCAACACCTCCACCTCCACCATATCCACATCATAGTAGGAGCTGTTAGATGGTCTGGGCATGGTGGCAGTGGTCTCCAACTATGGAGGCCCTGCTGTTGTACAGGCGCAGCCACATCACACAACCTGAATGTGCTCATTACATGCAGAAAGCCAAAGGATGAGCCTCCAGCCAGCTCTCCTCATCCTTCCCCATACCCGCTGTAAATTCACACCTGATAGTTATTTTTAGAGAATAAAGGTGATGCAGAGTTGCTACTACACTTTCTCTTGAAAGTTTTTTTGGTTTCACTTCTTTTTTTTTTTTTTTAAGAAAACAAATCCTTTATATTGTCCAAGTTTGTAACAAAAACAACTTATTTTGCTAAAAGCCAAAGCACCCAGAGTACTCTCTTATACAACAGCAACAAAAAAAAAAAAAAAAAAACAGGAAAAAGTCTACTTTGTCTCAGTGTTAATGGGTTTTATTGGGAAAAAAAAAAAAAAAAAACAAACAAAAAAAAACTATGGAATTTGAAAAAATCATTAAGCATATTCTCATAGTCTCAAACTGACACAGTTTCTGGCTAACTTCAGTGAGATTTCCTATTAAGGTAAGCATGCAGCCTACTTGTGGGCATTTGCAGCAGATGAAAGAAATATTCAGTCAAAAAGCAAATCAAATGTCACTACAGCTAAAGACATCCCTACCACTTCACTTCACTAACACTTCTCAGAAAGATTTGATCAGGCATCTAACACGATCTTAACCACAGAACCCAAATACATGCAATACTATCATGTGAATTTGTACAAGAGCTGAGGATTAAGTGATGCTTCTTTCAGCCCCTGGAACTGTTCCTGTGTACAAGCCAACGAGCTTCTCCACCAGCTCTGACCACTAAAGCAAGCTTTACCTAGCAGAGAACAATATGAAACTATGGCAGAAACAAGTACCACGCAGAACAGACACCATTGCCTTTGGGAGAAATCATTTCTTTTGTTGGAAGACTGGTTTCTTTGGTTATTATTTAGAAAAATTGATTCAGCTCAGAGTTCCAGTACCTCCAGCCCTGGATCATTATTTTCTTGCAATCCATGATGTTTCAATGGTGCCTAGTTCTATCCCTTCACAGGAAGTGCTATGAGGGAATTGGCTGAGTCTCAAAAAAAATATTAGTAAGACATAAATTACGTATCTGGTGCCCTTCAAAAATATCTCAGGAGGAAAACTTATCAAGCAAGATTTTGTCTGCATGTGCAGCACCTGCCTGCGAGCTGCTATTCTTGTCATTAAGCAGGGGTGCCATTTAACAAGCTTGACTAGCAGAAAGAGCTAGAAGTAATCCATCAGTCAATGTCAAATCAATGTCCATCAGTCATTGACTGGCTGTTAATGACAAGGTATATTTTGGGAAGACAGAGGGCGTCAACAGTGTATCTTGGATATAGCCCAAGTTAGGTAGGCACAAGGTACCCAGTGAATTCTCTCCTGTGGTTTTAATTGATCACAAGACTTTTTGTACTTGGCTCTGAGCTCTCTGTTGTTGTGCTGTGTACAATTCAACAGCAGCTGGGCTTCGCTCCAGCAGCACCAGTTTCAGAGAAGAATGAGGATGGACATGTTGTGCCAGCCAAACCTAAGATTTCCAATAACTGATTTCTTAGAGAAAATGCAGTGGCTCTCACCCATCTCTGCTTCAGCAGAGCACTTAATGCCACACACCATGAGAAATTACATACTAAATTTGCAAAGACAGAGATTAGCAGAGGAACCCATACTTTTAGGTAAGGGCCTAGAAAATGCAGAAATATCTGTAATAAAAAAGAGAACTACAAAGCTGGAGGAAGGCATCCCACAAAAGTGGTGTTCTTTAGGAAAGGATCCATGCAACCAATTATAAGGACTGAAAAGAGGAGGCACTGACAACACAAGATGGAGGACACTGTCATCAAGACAACTGGACAGCCCTGAGAATGAGATAAAAGTTTATGTTACATACAAACTAAAATAATAATGCACAGTGAGATGAATTAACAATTAAAATCTGTTGCAAAAACAGCTACAGACAAATGAGTTATAGTTGCCACACACACACAAAAGCAGTCATAGTACACATCAGCTAAAGTATTTCCAATGGAGATGGACAAATATTAACAGCATTGCACAAGGCATGAGAAAGATTTCATTTGGAGCAATATGCACTGTGCTGGTAATCCAGTCTCAGGTCAATTAATTCCGACTGAAGCATGATGAAAGATGATGAGGGGAATGTGAAGCCTGTCTTATGAGAGAAGCCTGGGAGGGGTTGGTTTGTTTAATTTCCCAGATAAAAAATGAAATGGATAGGATCACTTTCGACAAACATATCCAGAAATAAGTGTCAGAAGAGGTATTTAAAGCACTGGGAAAAGATGTCAGCAGAACAAAAGGATATAAACAGGTATTGAATAAATTTAAAATATAAATTATATTTTTTTTAATAAATGGAAGATATAGATTCTGGAGCAGTATTGCAACAGAAGTAAAAGCAGTAAAACATTAATTGATTTTAAGATAGCAGATGTTTTTAACAAGGGAAGATATGTCATGGCTGCCTGCAATAACAGAGGTTAATGGTTAGAAACTCCTTCACTCTCTTCTTGTCCTGTATTCTCATGAATCCTCTGTAGTAACATCTACTTAATTTGTTCTGTGGCTGGGGACCCATCAACAGTCTATGTTCTCCAGGCTGCCTAAACTACTGATGAAATATAGGAAGCCATATTGGCTTTACTGTGACTTCTTATTTCTCTGATACTGGTGCTGAGACCCAAAAATGGTTCTGCCTCAAAACTGATCTACTTAATCAGAAAAAAGAAAAAAGAAAAAAATAATAATAAAAATAAAAATAAAAAATAAAATTAAAATAAAAATAAAAATAATAAAAATAAAAATAAAAATAAATAAAAATAAAAATAAAAATAAAAATAAAAATAAAAATAAAAATAAATAAAAATAAAAGTACCAGGGAAATATTCATAGTATCACATTATCACAGTTCAGGCTAGAAGAGACTTTAAGGCATCCCTAGTCCAACTTCTAGCTCAAACCAGGGTGAGATTTGAGAATAGAATGGGCTGTTATCCAGCTGGGTCTTAAAAACCTGTTAGGATGTAGATTGTATGACATCTCTGGGCTAGCTGCTTCACTGCTAAATTGTCATCGTAGGGAAAAAAAATAATAAATTAAAATTTAAATTTAATAATAATAATTTAAAAAGCATTTTTCCTTCATTATTATCATGAACCTTTTTTGCTTCAGCTTATGCCTGTTGTCTCTCATCTTCCCAACGTGCATCACTGTGAAGAACCTGGCTCCATCTTCCCACTAACCTCCCCATAGGAACCATGGGACTCCTTTTAGTTCATACAAAGCTTTATCTTCTCCAGGGTGAACAAGACCAGCTCACACAGTTTGTGTTCACAGGGCATGTGCTCCACCTCCCAACCATGTTGATGCCCCTTCTGTCATTTGTATATTATAAGATCTCACAAGCAACATGGACATGACACCCACTTTCTAGAAGTACCCCTTGTGCAGGTGACCAAGAGGAGAAATTTTAAACAGCACTTTTACACCATCTATTTCTTATGCATGAGAGACAAGAGCCTGCCACATCTCATCTTTTGTAGGATTGCCTTGTTAATCATAGTCCCCGAATTAAAGTGAACAGAATCACAGAATCACAGGATCACAGAACTGTAGGGGTTGGAAGGGACCTCGAAAGATCATCGAGTCCAAACCCCCCCCTCTAAAGCAGGTTCCTCAGAGCAGACTGCCCAGGTAGGCATCCAGACAGGCCTTGAATATCTCCAGAGAAGGAGACTCCACGACCTCCCTAGGCAGCCTGCTCCAATGCTCTGTCAACCCTCACCGTGAAGAAGTTCTTTCGCATGTCAGTGCGGAACTTCCTGTGTTCTAACTTGCAGCCATTGCCCCCTGTCCTATCCCCACAAACCACTGAGAAGAGGTTGGCTACTTCCTTCTGCTCCCCAACCCTCAGATATTTATATACACTGAGGAGATCCCCTCTCAGTCTTCTCTTTTCCAGGCTGAACAGACTCAGGTCTCTCAGCCTTTCTTCACAGGGAAGATGCTCCAGGCCCCGTATCATCTTTGTGGCCCTCTGCTGGACTCTTTCCAGGAGATCCCTGTCTTTCTTGTACCGGGGAGCCCAGAACTGGACACAGTACTCCAGGTGAGGCCTGACCAGGGCACAGTAGAGGGGGAGGATCACCTCCCTTGACCTGCTTTCTTGGGCCTTGCACTTAAGGCCTGAGAATCCTAATTGTTAGCCTGAGTAGCAGTGGTAAGGAAAGTGCTGGAGTGCCCTGACTGATCACTGGTGGGTGTCATGACAGAAATAAGCTTGCATCATGTAAGGAGAAGGTGTATGATTGTATTTATTTTTTAAAGCACAAATGAAAGGCATCAAGTTATGGGAGTGAAGGAGTTCTCTATGGACAGGATGTGTGCAGTGTGTCTTGGGAAAACCCACCCAGCTCTGTCCGATGCTGGTAGAAGGCAGGATCACCTCCACATGAAAGGTTTCCTTTCTGTCTACATTCATCTTCTTATTCCTTCTAACTAGAACAGACACTGTCCTGTTCGGCCTTTCTTTTGTGATCCAGAAAGGGCCCTGCACAACCTCTCCCCTTATACTGACATCCCTGGGTCAGAGCAGGAGGAGGCAAAACAGGCCAGCAGGTTTTCCCTGAGGGCAGTGTCAGGAGGGGTAGGGTCACAGGCAGGAGCTGGGTCACCTGTATCCAAAAGGGCCCTAGAGAATCCCTGGGGAGTCACCCAGACTGATGACATTTCCCTTTACTGGACTCTTCCAGCACGTGAGCTGAGTCTTCTGCCCACACTGATGTGTTGCCTGGAAATACTTGGGCGTCCCTACCTGCCACTCAGAAGTTGCCTTCTTTGGGGAAAGGGCATAAAGCAGGAAATGTAAAGCAGCATCACAGGAAGGCAACTCACATCCCGTATCATTAGACAGGATGTTTTGCATGCACGAGTAGCTTGTCAGAAAATAGTCCCTGCTTCAAGGGATGCCTCTGGACATGGGGCAGCTAAGGCCCACTATAAAAGCCAGCCCAGCTCCGTGCTCTCTCATCCACTTTTCTGGCCTTCTTCTTGTTGGGAACTAGGTGAGTCTGAAGCCCCTTCTTGTCTCCCTCATTCTCCCACAGGAGAATTCAGTTCCTTGGACCTTTCAGCTGCTATCAGCTGTGTGTCCTGCCAAATCTTGGGACTGCTGGTTGTGGGAGAGTCAAGAGGTAGAAGGTTTGTCATGGAGGAAGACTGGGCTTTAGTATGATGGTTCCTGTGCTGGAGCCTAGGCACAGCCTCCAGCTCACAGTACTGCCTGTGCCTTGGTTCTGTTAAGGTGTGGTGACAGGCAGCTCATGTTCTGCTTCCTCTCTACCCTCTCTCCCAGGTGCACCTCCTGCCCCCAGACATGTCCTGCTACGACCAGTGCCTGCCATGCCAGCCCTGCGGCCCGACCCCGCTGGCCAGCAGCTGCAACGAGCCCTGCGTCAGGCAGTGCCAGAACTCCACCATCGTCATTGAGCCCTCTCCTGTGGTGGTGACCCTGCCCGGCCCCATCCTCAGCTCCTTCCCGCAGAACACCGTCGTGGGATCCTCCACCTCTGCTGCCGTTGGCAGCATCCTCAGCTGTGACGGAGTCCCCATCAACTCTGGGTCCTTTGACCTCTCCTGTATTACCAGCCGCTACTGTGGCAGCAGGTGCCGCCCCTGCTAAAGATGCCAGACGGTGCCCCAGACCATAACCCCAGGAACTCAGAACATGCTGCTGGACAAAAATGGATGGAAGAGCAAACATTGTGCTGTTGTTTTAAGAGGACCTGACCATCTCTGTCTTGTCCTGTAAAGACAGACAGGAAGGGGCCATCCTGGATTCTATGACAACATGGCCAATGTATACCTATCCTGTTTTCCACACACTCTTTTTCTTTCTTTGCTTTCTTGCCCTCTGCTTTGCATGAGGCCCCCAGAAACCAGCCTGGAGAGACCTGCTAGCCCCTCTCCCCATGTGGGCCAGGTAGATTGATGCCCTGTTGCAAGTCTGCCATTGGAAAAGCTGAACAGATTTTTGTCTGCTCCTGTGCTACAACCTTGGGGCCTGCTCTTGGAGTCACCTCCTTTCCCCCCTGAGCCTTGATAAACATTTACAGCAATCCTGAGTGTGTCCCTGTGTGGTCTTTTCATCTGGATACAGATGGCCAAGGGAGAAAACCATTCCTTAGTGGGAATAGGCTGGGGGCACTGCCTCATTCCTCTAGGCAGTGGAGGGTGGGACATACTGCAGCAATTCATCTTTCAGGCACTGTCTCTTGAACATGAGGAAGACATCCCTAGTTCCTCCACAGCCAATGGCCAACAGTCCTTGACTTGTGACGTCTCTGCCCAGACAAGTTCTGATGAAATTGGAGGCCCCAGCTCTTGGGGAAGAGTGTTTGTCTTGCTTTGGGTAGAGCTGTGCTGGAGATGGAGGCTTAGACAAAGATGATCTCAAAGGATTGCAGAAACTGGGAATGGGTAATTGTCTTGAGGATGGCCCTCTGTCTCACCTCCATGTTCACCTTTCTTCCACCACCTGATCATGGGCATCATGTCTGAGCATGGAGAGCAGGAACAGCTTCCCTGTGCATCCCCATCACACTTCAGCACAGTGTCTGGCACAATCTAGCTGTTGCCAAGATGCGTAGGGCTGAGGAGATCCACAAGTTCGTACCGGTACCAGTCCCATCAGACCACACACTGGAGCCCCCAGTCCCTGTGAATGCAACTCCTTTTTCATGGAGGCAGGACCAGGACAGGGACCGATGCCCAAACACTCATGGCTGCTCAGTGTTACTTTCTTTTCCCCAAACATGGATCAGCTTTCATCAGACCGGGAAACTCAGAGGCCCCATAGGCAGCACAACCCCATCATGCTCCAGAAAAGAGATTCTTTGAGAGAAGATATCCCACAGTCTCTGCTGAGACATAACAGTGAGAACGGTACCTGATTTTGCTCTCAGCATGGTCTGTGACATTCCTTAAAATCTAGTGCTTCAATATTTCCCCACCTTACAGAAAAAGCTGAATTATTGTGGTTGAACAGTTTTGATCACTTGTGTTTTGCTGCAAAATGAACAAAAAACATGGAATCGCAAGTGAAGACTTAAAGCAGAACAACACTGAGGAGACAAACACAGGCCTTGGAAGAGATATACATTTTTGTTATTCTTCAGGTATGGCCCTTGTGGGCCAATTTTTATTCCCCTGAAAATAAAAACTCCAGCACTTAATTCAGGAGAAACTAAAATCTCATTTCCAGATCAAATCAACTAATCCAGAGTGCCTGTATGTTTGGAGTTGGCTGACTCCTGTAATCATGTACTTGTAGATGCCACTGCCTTTTGCTGGAAGAAACAAACTACCATGGTTTTAAAAATATATAATAGGAAATATGCAAAATAAAATCCTTCAGGTTCTTCTTTCCATAACTCTGAAATAAAATCTAATAAATCTCCATATTCACATAAATACATAAGATAGGAGGAGAAACAAAGGACTCAAAGGACCTCACAGCACCGCAGGTGCTGACTATCCTGTGCTGCCTCAGTGCTGTTCATTTATGTTCAGCAGCCTCTTCTGGGTTTAAATATTTCAGCTATTCCTTTGCTGTTGCCTATTGCAGCTACAAACACATTACAAGCCTGGAAGCACGATGTGAAATGTTAGCACTTGTTTATGGAGGCAGCAACCCCTACCCCGGAATCCAGCAGTGAGACCAGCTCAAGCTGTTCGCATTCACCCCTCTCCGAAGGCTGCAGCTGCTGCTGCTGGGGATAGCAGGGCTTGGTGAACATTACAGCTGCAGTGGAGGCATTGCCATCTGCACAACCACAGGTGGATGCACAATTAGCCAAGCATATTTCCAGCATTATACAGAGCCACCTACCCTCTACCTCTTTCACTAACGTACATCTGTTCCCTGCTATAATTAACTAGAAAAAAAAATGTTTTCTTAGCTAAATATGTCATTTTACTTGCACCCACCCCATTGTGTGAGGGTTTGTGGAATACTCTTAATGGTGAAGCCACAAAAATATTGAATCACACACCAGTATTACTTTAGCACCATCCTTGTTTCTAAAGGCTGAAGTCCAGGAAGTATTTCCGTAAATAATTCTTAATAGGAGTGGTTTGGAAAGGAAAAATAAAAAATCTGACATAAAAAAGAAAGCTCAAATAATTAGCCAACATGCAACATGATACACGGTAGGCTTTTGTATCCTGAAGTTCAAGCCAGTCACTATCACTAGCTCTTTCTTGAGTTATGTAAGTCTAACTGTGCATTAGACTGCGGAGACAAGGAAAAGCCACGTAATCCAAATCAGCTTATAGCAGCAAAATTTTCTGCCATCCAGACATTCCTGACATCTGATCCCACTTCAGACTATAAAAAGAATAGCAGAAAACAAACTTTTCTGCTTATATTACATTTTTCTTCGGAGTATTCTTCAAAGCATAAAACATGAGATTAATTTATGGGGTGCTAGTCATTAGAAATTGCAAATTGCCTTGGCATGTTGTTACACTTGAAGGAATAGAATTGATTACCAGGATTAAAACACCAGTGCTTTTAAGTAAGCCATGTTCTGCATGCAGATATTTAGTATATCTATGCATTCAAGCAGCATAAAACAAACAAAACAAAACAAAAATAATGCAAGATAGTCATGTAACAGAGGATGCTACAGACAAGCTGAAGGATCTGGAGCCACAGGAATACAGTTCTGTGTGAACTAAATCACAGCAAAGACTTCACACCATTAAAGCTTCTTCCAGGGAAATTAGTAACCCTGAGAGTGTCATTTTGCAAGCAGCATGAAAGCCAGAAATATGAGAACAACACAGTTTGAACTTCAGAAACACACTGCATTCATTGCAAGAAAAGGGCTCCCCAAAAACACCACCTGCCCCCTTTTACTGCTTAGTCCTGGTCAGTCCGAGAGGAATTAAATGTGTGGTTAGAAGTGCTAACTCTCACAAGTCAATATTTGAACTGATTGGATTAATGAAGTGACCAAAAGCTTAAATAACAGAGCAGGAATACCTTCCTGGTTTTCCCTCCTTGATGGGAAACAAATAGCAACAATAACAAAATATTTCCTGGAAAAATAACCAGACAGAGCAGGGCTATGCAAAAGATCTAAATAATGCATACACTGACTGAGAGAATTTATCTTGTGGGAACAAGGGAACAAGGCAGTGTGTGGTGCTGTCATGCAGCATCAGCTGGCACAGCAACCCAGGACAGACCCACATCTTTTGCAGCATTTGCTGAAGTTTAGAGGGACATGCACAGAGCCTGGAGAAAAGGCATCTCTTTTCTCTGAAACAAGTTTGTCAGCTGCTTGACTTGCTGCACTTCAAGGGAATCTTTTTTTATTTTTTCCTCAAAAATTTTAATTGTTTGTTCTCTATATCTCACTGATATCTCCAGTATCCAGACTGGGAGGGAAGAAAGGGATCTAGACTAAAAATTGAGGAATAGCACCATTCTTCCCCAGACAAGAACAGGAATAGGGAAGGGAGAGATCAACAAGATCCTAAGAATTCCAAGGAGAAAACAAAAATTAAAAATATAAAAAATAAAAAATAAATTAAAAATAATAAAAAAAAATAATAATTGCCTGGCCAGGAGCAGAAATAAACACTGTGATCCCTGTCCTTCTTCATGCTAGTAGTGCCCAGAAAAAGGGCTAAACATCAGGAGCAGAGTGTTCAACACCTTGCAAGGTGGGCGAGACATCTCTTTCACTGTTCAGCTGCCTGAAAACTCGAAAGCACATAGAAAGTTTCTCTTTTTCTGACATCTCCCTAAGAGTTGTTTATTTTGCACATGCAGCCACCCCTGCCGAGCTCACTGCCACACACAGGTCTTGCACAGAGACTGGAATTGCAGTGTGAACCAACTCAGTGCAAGAAAACTGTTGGGAGCTTTCACTTCAGCTCTTCATGAACACCCGAATGGATTTCCTTGGAGCGAGCTCTAAATTTTCAGTGTTCCTTGTCATTGTTTCTCCAGCATGCACTGTCATTCGGGTGACAAAAACTGCATAATGTACATTGCCCCCACATCATTCTGCTGGTGGCAAACTTGTGTTTGCCTCACTGCAAAAACGCACGAAGCAATACCATGTGCATATATTTATTATTCTGGCAATGTGCTAGCAGCCAGTGTCTGTCCTCATTATTATCATGGCTGCTTGAACCCCTTCCCTGGGGCCACCTGCAGATTCCTTTAAAACTGAGTGAGATATTGTTTCATTGGGAGCCCCAGTCTCAAATTTAGTTGTACTAAAGAAGTTGCACCAAGGAATTTGTACTATAAATTGCTGAGATGAAGAAAAAGTGGCTTTTCCTTCTTGTTTCCTATGGCAGTTCCTCCCAACCCTACTCCATCCCTCCAAGAATGTCTCTCATACATCAACAAAGTTTACCAACACCACAGCTGTTGGGGTTGTCATTTGCTTTAAACTGGATTTTATAATCAGCATGGGTTGATTGGGTCATCTCAGGGCATCCTGATGGCCATGCCAGTACTCCGCACTCACCTGAGCAAGTAAGCCCAGATAGAGTTGGCTCTCATCCTGCATGACTTATTATGAAGTTCAACCCAAACTGCAAAATACCTCCTCACCTGCAAGCTCACAAAACATCAGTTTGAGCAAACGTTCCATGAGAGTCCTGAAATTTCTCAGTAAACGTTTTTCTTGTCTGTGACATTCCTGCAGAAAGAGCACAAATGCATGTTTAAGAATCAAGAGCTAAATTCCGTCATTTGCTCAGGTTTGACCCAGTACTTGTTCTGAATTGGATGTTGTGTTATTCACAACTGGGACAGGGGAAAAAAGAAAAAGGGAAAAGAAAAAAAAAAGCCACCAGCAAATAAAAATTTTCTTGGGACGATATTTTTCTTTTTGTTTTGCTTGTGAGTGAGGCTATTCACTTTTGTGAAACACCAGCAACAGTCTCTTTGCACCAGTTCATGAGTAGATTAAAATCCTAATTAACTGAAAAAAAATTAGTAGAAAAAAAAAAATGTTATTTACCAGAGCGATCAATGATGTTTGTCTAATGTTAACATAGAGCCCTGTTTAACAATTAAATCGTAGCCAGGTGTGAAATGAAGACAGCTGCAAAGGAGCTGCATCCCAGCAAAAGGTCTATGTCATCTGTCTGTTACACTTGGGCAGAGGTATAGAGCAAGCAAAGGCTTAGTGGCTGCTGTGAAAGATTGGATTGAAACAGGTAGTAGTAGTTGACAAGCTATGGCCTGTGAAATGCAAAGGTTCATAATCAGAAGGGACTCCCCAGCATGGAAACATATCAGTTTATGATAAATTCATTCTTAGATTAGCCATAAAGCCCATCAGGGCACAGGATGTGCTGGATAAACTTGACAAGTAGTTAGAATATATGATTGCTGGATAAGGTTCAGAGTTGTTATGAGGGAACCAAAGGTGTTCATACACTGTAATTGAAGACTTGGCTTTATGACACCATATAATTAAAGAATTATCCATTTATCCTTTATACCCAGTATATTACTAATTATTTTTCAAATGCTTCAAGTTATTAAACATGATGGGGAATTAATAATAAAAAAGAAGTAAAGCAGAAAGATAATTCTACTGAGCCAAATCTTGTATATGTGATTGATGTTCATTTCTTTCCCAGGGTTCAAACAATGCTTGTTTTAGTGACATGAATATCCCCACTGATTATAGCACAAATGCATCAACGAAGTATGGTCCAGTCTCCAATGAGCTGATTATGTGGCATCCCATGCTTGGACTATATTAACTTTAATGGCAAATAATTTCTCAGGGACTGAAAGCTGTGAGCCTGTTGCTTTCTTAAAGAATTAAACATTTCTTAAAGAGTTTGTTGAAAAATGTGAGAAGTGAAGTATTCATGGATATCCCTCAACTTTGGCTGGAGAGAAGTCTTGCCAAATAAGACCACTCCTGGAAGCTTTTAGATGATATTAAAGATGGTAACCAATGTCCTGTTTGGAGAGAAGAGTAAAGCTCTGGAGTTATTCTTGCTTCTTTTGCTGTTAAAATCTGGTTCGTTTTGCTTGAAGATGAAACAAGACAAACTACATAAAACTGGAGGTGTGGGGGATGAGGGGATGATGATGCTTCTAACTCAGATAATGACTTCCTGTAGCTCCCTTTTTTTAATAAGTTGAGCAGAGTGTTTAGTTTTACAGGCCTATTTGAGGCTTGACAGAATTGTTGCAGTATCGGACTTGATAAAGCGCTGCTTGTCCAGGCTCAGAGCAATGGTCCTGTCTGGCAGATTCAGGCTGAAGAACAAGAATGGAAGGAATAAGCAGGGGAGACAAAACAACACATAAGCAAGAAGGTGAAAAGGGGAAATTCAAATCCTGTGTTCTGGATGATAGACATTAACAGAGGCTTAAAGTATGTGAACACAGCATATAAGTCTCAAACAGAGCACCCAGGTGAATACCAAAGCTGTGTGATCCTCACTGCTGAACGGAAATTTCCCAAGGGAACACATTAACTCTGCACAGAGAAGAACAGAAACACAATCAGCTGTCCAGGGTCACACCTCAGAGACATCCTTCTCTAAATTAAGTGAACAGTACAAGATTATGAGTTATTCCACCTATCTGTAATTTGCAATACCCTATATTTCAAACCACGTGTCCCAGATCAGTGGAGAGCTAGCCTGAAGGACAATCCATGTATCTTATAGAAACAGTCTAAAAAAATTTAATTACCTTTTTCTAAGTCTGTTCTCTGAAGCTGCAAATAGCAGTGACTGAAAGAAGCTGCAATGTGTTCAGACTTGCAGGCGCCTTCCGTAAGTATTACAGGACGTGTTTTTGTGTCTGTTTAAGAAAACATCTTTTTGTGCTCATTTCCTGATTTTCATAGTAGAACCCTAGTGCAGATTTTGAATAAGCAGTTATTATATTTGAAAAAGGGTGCCAAGGGTGCTCTTGTGCATGTTCTGCAGGAAGGTGACCTGAGGAAAGCTTAATTTTCAGTGTTTTCTTTTTTTTTTTTTTTTTTAATTATTATTCCTGCACATCTACACTACCTGATTAAAAACCTGGTTTTCAGAAATGCTGATTTCTCAACATTATCCTACATTTCAGTGGTAGCTTTCCAATGAGAAATTTGATTTTAGAAAGAAAAATCAAAGCCTAGTTCTACAGTTTCAGTGGATGTTGTGGCTGCTTACACTTCTCAATGCTAGAAGAAAGGCTCAGCCAGCTCTTCAATTGCCACAGCTTTGCACTATTAGTCAAAGATTCATATTTATGCTGAACTGCATAACCATATTCCCAGAATGTTTGGTGGTATGCTGAGCTGAAAGGAAATAGACACTTCTCCTGCTGAGTTTAGAAGTAAATCAAAAAAAAAAAAAAAAAAAAGGCAATAAAATGAAAGTTTTATTGCTGTCTAGCAAAGCTATTTTGTACTAAGAATTTAGCATATAAAACTGGAGTTATGTTGTGCAAAATGTTTGCTGTACTTTCATAAGAAGCCAGAAGCACTGGCTTTCTTAAACAATTTAATTTGTTTTGCACCATTTGCAATACCTAACAAAAACACAAATTCTTGGCTTTGCAAAGAAAAAAGAAAACATAATGAAAAACTGCAAATGTCCCTGAGAGTTTGCTTGTACCAGAGCACGCACAAAAAAAAATGTAACAAAAGCAGAGTCTGAGCAGAAAAAGGGAATGGATGTGTAGCTGTAAGCAAGCAGAATATGGATACCAACAGCACTGAAACTTGTCTGAACTTTACATATGCGTGGTGGCAACTGCCATCTGCGGCACTCCTTTAAGACATATAAGAGAGTTTTGCCTTGCTGATGAGTTACACTCTTCCCATCGTGATAAGAAACAAGCTGATGAACTTATAGTGCTGTGTCTATCTGGCTTCCCCACCTTTTCCAAAAGACAGCAAACAGCAAGTGTCAGGCAAAGAGCCCAAAGGATGACATCTCAATAATTATTTTTGTGACACCATCTCTAGGCATAACAACCGAGACCCAAAGTAGGAATTCTTGCCTCAAAGGGCTCACGTCCCAAGGGCTCACTTCTGCAGAAGCTCAAGTAAAAATAATTCTTTTTTTTTTTTTTTTTTTTTTTTTTTTTAACTGAGAGGAGTTGTTGACTCCCTCAAGGGTAGAGAGGCTTTGCAGATATATAATAACAAGTTAGAGGGCTGGGCAATCAGCCATATGAAGTTCGACAAGAGCAAGTGCCAGATCCTGCACCTGGGATGGGGCAACCCTGGTTGTACATACAGACTGGAGGAGGAGAGGTTGGAGAGCATCCCCACAAGAAGGGATTAGAGTGTTTTGGTTGATGGCAAGTTGAAGATGAGTCAGCAGTGTGCCCTGGCAGCCAACCCTACCCTGGGTGCCTCAGGCCCAGCACCACCATGGTGATGGGAGGGATTGTCCCACTCTGCTCTGCACTGCAATGGTGTGGGCTCAGGTTGAAGTTTCTGTCTGCATGTTAGGCAAAGCTTCTGCACCCAGAAGTGGTTGGGCACTGGGACAGGCTTCCCAGAGCAGTGGCCATGGCACCGAGCCTCCTGGATTTCAAGTGTTTGAAAACTGTCAGACACGTGGTCTGATTTTTAGGTGGACTTGTGTGGAGCCAGGAATTGGATTTGATGTTCCATGTGGATGCCTTTCAACTTCATGTTCTATGATTCTATAGTTTTTACATTAAATATATTTGCAGGCATTTATTTATTTATTTTTGCATATTCTGTGATTTATTTTTTTTAATAGCCCCATTGGCTTGCATATGCAGAACCTGCAGTCAGATTTTGGGGGAGGGATTTTTCACCTCAAGTCTCTCTCCCTCCCTCCAGCAGAAAACAGCTTAGGCACTGCCATGCACAGAGGCCAATCTACCTAGTTTCAGATTCAAGGGTAAGGATGACCTGTTACCTAATTCCCAGCCCTGGGATTTCTACTTACTTTATGCACATCAAAATAAATAAATCAATAAACAAATACATTCACTGCTGTGATTTTCTCCAGGGAAAGTCAAGATACCTGCAGCAGGCCTGGTTCACTTCTTATTTATACAGTCATAAATCAGGAGTAACCACATGGAAGCACTGATGAACACAGGAAGGAATGGGATCACACCCTAATATAGCAGCAGTGTATGGTGACTGGGATTCCTTCTTGACTTTCCATTTAATTTGTTATATTTATCTCTATCATTTTGACATTAGAAAATAGAAGAGCTTTTTAGAAGAGCAGAGAAAAATCTTAAGTAGCAAGTGACTTATGCTTTCATGTTTTGAGGGACATAGTAAAATTACTCTAGTCCCTTTGGCTCATTAACACAATACCCAGAGCAGTTTAGGAACCAAAAACACCCTGTTGTAGCTCTGACCTTCAGTTTGAAAGAGCATAGCCTCTCAGATCTTCAGACCTCCCTAGGAGTAAATGCCTCAGGCCCTTCATGAACCTATGGACTAAACCACTTGAGTTCTGAGATCATGGTGCTTTCAGAGGTTTAACTCAGGCCTATACTCCAGACAGCAGCCTTGCCTCATTTCCTACAGGCCCAGTCTCCCAGTCAGCTTCGAAGCATACAGACCTGACTTTTGGAAAGGTACCACACAAAGCCTCCTCCCTTAACAGCTTAGAGCCCTGAACAGTGGAAACATGAGGCTTGTAAACAACTCTTTCCTGTGCCCAGACTGGAGCAAAACGTTGAACCCAAAGGGGTTTCATATCAATAGTCTGTTAAGCATTCACAGGCAAGGATTTCTGAAGCTCTCCTGCTGAAGCTTTTACATTTCAACAGAAAATTATTCTCTAGGCCAGAGAGGAAGGAAAAGTAACTGTCTAGGAAAGGATGATTCAAGACCATGCTCCAAGGGTTAGTGAATTCTTTATGAGAAACAAAATAGCTTGAGCAAGAGAGATTCATCATGAGCTCCTCAGTAGCTTTGCTCAACCCAGAGCAGCAAGACCTAGGGTTGAGTTTCTGAGCAGTTTCAGACCCAGGTCTGATAAAGCCCATGAGGCCCATGCAGCCAAATGCTTTTCAGTCCATCCTCCCAAGATGCTGCTTTGTTTATTCCTGGTCATTTTAGATGTAAAGATTAGTCCAATAACTACTAGATCAAGCTACAGAAGACCTCATAAGAGAGAAACAAAAGGGACGGATGATCAGAAAGGACCATAGCTGAGTGGTTCTGGGTACCCACAATGGACCTGTGGATGCGTTGGGATATCTGGGACCAATGTGTAGCTGTAAGAGTTTTGGGATTTATGCTTGTTACCCCATTTATGGTTCTAACCTAAAGAAATTTCTCCAGAGGTCCTTTGTCCTTTCATCCCCAAAACCATTTTCGTTTATTTCCCAGCCAGAAACAAACTGTTGCAATGCATGGAGCAAAGATTTGCCTCTACGAACCTGTTCCAGATTAAAACCACTTTATTAATTCAGAATCCACTTATTCAAGTGTCTGATTGGACAATACCAAGGCTAAATTTAATTGTCAAATGCTAATGAAAATCACTGCAGAAGTAATGTAGAAACAGGCTTTTATAGCAGTTAAAGAATATTTTTAATTGCCAGACCAAACAGGTTGATATTTCCCCCAGTAGTTAAGCTATCAATCCAACAGAGGCAAAAAAAAAAACAGCCTAAAGAGATTCAACGGACCCCCCTGTGACAACAGATGGGGATGCAAAGCTGCCAAAGAGCTTCCACTCTCCCTTCTTCTCTCTCTCTCTCCCACGGGTATGCCATTAACAAGATGGCTGCACAGTCACTTCTGATTCCACCCTCTGAGAAAAAAAGTCTTTTAAAATGTTCTCTGTCTTCTCCTCCCCATTTTTGTAAGTCATACCCAATGCATACCCTATTATCTCCCTGCGTACACCCCAGTCTCTAAATGAAAAGGCAACAGGTGCAGGTCTAATTGGCTGCCAACATTCTTACTTATCTCTAAAGAAAACATGAACAGCAAAAATGATTTAAATAAATCTTCAGAGCAGAAGTTCTTCAGGTAATTTTCTTCATTGTAGATATATTTTAACTAAAATTCAACAAGGCTTAGGAGAAAGACCAAATCCTAGACATAGGCACTGGGCTCTCTGAAGTCAACGGGACTCTAAGGACTCCACACTGTATTCACCCACTGGACTGAGATGTATAACATCTGAGTGCAGTTCATACCTGCAAGAGCTGCCTATTTCCACTCAACAGAGTGTCTGAACTCTAAGCAGCAAGTTAGGATACAGTAGGCAACAAATAGACTAAGATTTTGTTTCAAAGAAGAAACATGAGGGAAAGTCAGAATTTTAGCTTTAAAATAAGCAACTTGAGCATTATTGCCCTGCTAGGAAGTGCAGAGAGCTGACTCAGGGTGCCTAAGAGAACACACTAGGTATGAGGTGTATCAGATCTTGTTCTCAAGCATTCCCATGCTTCAGATCCCTCAGCACTGGCAGTAGGTGCTTTGCACTTGCTCAAGGATGAAGATATTTTTCCCAAGAGCCTATTGTCAACAGTAGTGTTGATGTATTTTGCTATAAGCCACCATCACTTGCCCAGTTAGCAGGACACCTGAGTTTATTTCTTGGTTCTTCTGCCTCCTCTAATGAAACCTTTCTTCTCTGTGTGAGAGATACACAAATGATTTTCCAGGTTGCTCAGAAAGAGCAAGAGGCAGAGTGTTTGGTGCAGCTAGAGCTGTGACTTTCTGGTGAGAACCCATCTTTAGGTCTCTGTAAGGACACTTCATTACAATCATTGGATGAAATATGAGAACAACATCTGTAGCAGGACTGGGATCAATATGCCCCTCTTCCCAATAAACTCCTCCAACCATTAAAATTCATGTTGTTCTTATACCTAGACCTTGGCCAGATTAATCCTCTGGGCATCCCATTCTGTTTCCTGTAACAGCATTGCTTAGGCACTGTCCTCACCAGTGGAGATGTGGATTTGAATTCCCTCAGGGAGTAAACCTGCCAGATAAAAGAGTGCTCTGACTGTTCTGCCAGCAAATGAAAACGGGAGCGTTGGTAATCCCACTATATGACCTTTTGTGTTCTGTGAGGAGCAACTTCTGAGAATGTCCTTCCTGAGTGAAGCTCTCCTAAGGAATGAGAAAACTGTTTATGGCACTAAGATGGCTAATAAGCCATGAACTCTGCAGCTGTGACAACATCAAGACATTCCTGGACAAGATACATATTTTAGATGGACAATTGGATAATAATTTAGATGGACAATTAGATAGATAAATGGACCACCTGGTTAATGCATCATAAGAATTGTGTATGTCAAGTTAAGCAGCAGCAGAGGTTATGAAGACAACCTTTTCAGATGAATGCCTTCCAGCCCCATCCAACTGCATGGCATTGGGGTACCTTGGTTGTCTAGTATGGCAATGAGAGATAGGGAGAGGGAGAAAAAAAAAGCTGAAAAACATCATAAAACAATGTAGTTGTCTGGGACTGGACCAACCTTCTTCTTCTGGAGCAGGTCCAAAGCCACAGTCTTCTGGGCCACAACTTGAACTGTAGTTCTGTGGTTTCCACACACAAATAAAGATGATGGAGGGAAGAAGCAGCCTTTGGTGGTGCAGGGTGTTTTTTGTTGTTTTGTTTTGGCTTTAATATAGTCCTGGCAATAAATAACTCACTGGCTACTTTGTTGACATACTGCAGTTCCCCAGGCATTCCCCAGGCATTCTTGAAACCATTATGGTGCCAAATCCAGTATAATCTTCAATCCACTTAAAAAAAAAAAAAAAAAAAAAAAAAAAAAAAAAAGCAAATTCCCCTGGTTCATTTTGTCATCAGAAGAAAGTAACAAATGCTGCAGTCCACAGTCTGCCTTTGGGCTAAAGAGAAAAAAAAGCAGCTGTCCTGATTTTAGAGACAATGATTTGCCGCTCTAATTCTTTATTTTATCTTCTCCACTGTATCAATTTATAGCAAACTAAGAGACATCTCCGCCTTCTTTATCTATGCAGAAAAGGAGTGTGTTGAGGAAGAAATGCATCTCACTTCATTTCTTAAAACAAAAACAGTTTCCATTTCTTCCTAAAACAAAGCAGGGGATATATCTTCCTATTAGTGTACTCTCACTGCTGTTAATAGTGGTGCTTTTCTTCAAAGTCAGCTTGCCCACCTCATCAGAGAAAACTTCCAGCTCCTTGTCTGCTCTTCCTGTTTCTATCCTCAAGCTGCAAAGGACTAGCTGAATTTAAGAACTATGGCTAGGTATTTTTTTTTTTTCCCTGTGGCCCTTAGCAGTTCATGTGAAGATAAATTCCCACTGTTAAAAGAGTCTTAATTGTCAGCCTATTTTGGCAGTCTTATTGTGGTCTCACCACAGCAGGTACTAGACTAATTACTGCAGAGCTTCAGATAGGATTTGAGTCAGCTTATGTTTTTTAAAGCATTTTTTTATTGCTGCAAATCTTCAAAATACAAGTAAGAAAAACACAATTCCCTTTCCACATTCAATCTGAAATTTCTGATTTAGCTACAGAGTACTTCACCAAAGGCCAAATTCCATGCTGGAGATCCTGTTTCTGTTTCCACTTTGCTTATATAAATCCCAAATCATGTGAATTCAGTTTAAGTTTTTCTATGCCAGAGATTGGCATCAGTCCATTTTTTTTTCCAAATTTGTGTGAAATTGAAAGGAGAATTTGTGTGAAATTGAAAGGAGAGTTTCCTCTTAAGTATAGGAACTCTCATACAGCACTGCATGAGCATATGCTTTAAGGGATGGTCTGAAAACAATATTTGCAGTGACAACCCTGTAAGAACATCTGGAAGATAATGCTAGAGAGGTTCAGTTCTCTTTTCAATCCAACCACAACACATCTTGAAAGACACCATACGGTCCTCTGAAAGTATCACCCATTTTGTAGTTATTCTTACAAATGTCTATATAAAATGTAAAGTCATTCAAGAGCATGTTAGACCCCCTTTTCCCATTTTTCTAGTTACCCATTATTATATTCCAAATAGTTTACCTGTAGATGGTGCAAGGGAGTGAGGTGATTATTTGCAGTCATAAAAAATCAAAGGACACACCAAAGAGTGGTGGTGTTAAGTGTGCTCCCAGAAAAACCCAGGATGTTTGTCATGATAGGAAAAAGTCTCTGGTATGAGCATCACTTTTTTGTTGCTCACATGAATGATAGAAAGTCCAGTGGAAGTAAAACCAGCTTTCAAAACAAGCTCATGTTGAACATGAGTTTGAACATGTTGAACAGGGTCCACTTCAATAAGAACAGTGTCATTAAATGTGTACAGCACAGGGTAGAAATAAAGGATCATCTTTACCTTTTATTAAGTGCCGGTTGTTAACTGAGATCAAGGCCCTCACAGTTCTGTCTCTCGTGGCCTGTGGATCAAGCAGCACTCCAAATACATCTTTGTTTCAACCTTGCCATCCAGACTAGAGGATCTATTTCTGCTCGTGCCCTGAGAATTATTGCATTTGTATTTGGGACTAGCTGTGAAATAAGTCTTCAGCTTGCTCCTTGAAGACTTCAACATTTCAGTTGTTTTCATTTCTGCTAGTTCTGGGGGATTTCCATTGGGGAAAAAAAAATAAATAAAAACATTCCAATGTTTTCTTCTAAGAAACCGATAGATTTACACCCTTGAAAACTAACCCCCCCAAAATCTTACATTCTATAACAAAATCTAACCTGCAAATGTCTTTTCAGTGTTCTAATTCATCTATCTGACCATGTCTTGCACTACTTTAAACATGGCACAACTTAGGGTGTTTGCCAAGTGTTCAAAAACAAGCTTTATGTGTATTAAATCCTGGATGGAATTTCCTTAGAATATGAACTTAGAAATGTTATTACGCCTCTCAGTTTTGGCAACCCAGTAACACCAAGGTTATTTGAAGTTTTTTGTCATATAGGAACCTTTGGTGAGAGAGGGGCTTTGCCTTTTAGGTAACCCCATAGCAAGTAGCTTCATAGTAGTAATTCCACAACTCTTAATTTTCCCCTTCCAAATATAAAGCCAAGGTACATTAGCTACTTATTATTAAGATACATTAGCTACATATTCTTCTATTTTAAATTATGTATTATATGGTAATAACTTAAGTGAATATTATATTTTTTGACTATTATAAGAAGAGGAGGCCAAGGGAAGCAGGATTTGAAGCATGAAGGTGTATGCTTTCCTGAGAGCGTCTGCTCCAAGACAGAGACAAAAAGGAAGAGACTTGTGACGTCTGAGAGATTTTGAGGCTAAACAGTTTCCACAGACTGGCTGCACTTTGGACGTTATGACTTTATCATCACTGCATTTAATGGGTTAAGCATGAATCCCCAGAGGAATCTGAACTAAGTATTTTAGGCTTCCATGATGAAGTTAAAAAAATAAAATAAAATAGAAAACTAGTACCCGGTTTTGAAAATGCCTTTTACTTCATTACTATAAAAGAGGTGAAGCAAAATACGTGGATAGATCCTGGAATGCTGGACTGATGAGTCTACTTGCTGTTGTCATTGGGCTAATTACAGTGGTTTCTGAACCTCTGTAGTTAAGCAAGTGACAGGTTTTCCATTATAAACCTAATTTTTAGAACTTGGAAGTGAAAAAAAACTGCTTTGGGATAAAATTTTAAAAATTTTAAGAAGCACATGATTTTACATAAAAAGTTTAGCTTATTGTAGAGTAAGTAAAAGTAAAGTAGATAATCTTTTTGATTTCACTATTTAAAAAATAATAACTAGTTACAAAATGGCTCCTACATTAGAGTTACATCTAATATTTCCATTATGTATTTTGCTATATAACCTAAATATGTGCATTTCTGGGAAAAAGGGGGGGAGGGAGGGGGGGCTGAATATATTTTTTTCAGGCTTGAGAGTAATAGAAAAAAAGAAAAAAAATATTAATCCTAGTAGAAATAAAGAGATCATATTTCAAAAAAAAATGTTTGAGCTTACACAATGGAGCTCTAAGGCATCTACTATTATTTTTTAGATTTCTCATTTGGACAATTTAAAAATATCTCCCTAAGTGTTATTCCTAGCACACTCACAAGTATTTTTTGCAAGGCAATGTAATACAAATATGATAAATAGTCCTATCTGGCTGTGCCTCCCAATATTGCTATAATTTTGCTGAAGTCAAGAAGTGACAGTCTAAAACACCATTATCTAAATATATGCTGATGGCAAAGCCTTCTCGACAGCATGGACCAGGCTCAGAGCTCACTGCAGGCATGTAGGGAAGCACAAACCCACAGCTTTTAAAAATAGATTTTCTGCCCATTGCTCCCTAGTAGATTTAGTCCCCTTTTCCTGTGACATGAGCAAGCAGCAGACAATATATTTAGGTTCATCTCTTACTGATCTCTGCTATGTTCCAGCTTGAGCTGGAAATCAGTT
Source organism: Netta rufina (assembly GCF_964035555.1). Classification (NCBI taxonomy): domain Eukaryota; kingdom Metazoa; phylum Chordata; class Aves; order Anseriformes; family Anatidae; genus Netta; species Netta rufina. The sequence continues at coordinate 148,047,406 of NC_140124.1, read as the reverse complement.
ATTGTGGTGATGGACACTAAATCAGTGTCTGTAATCATGTCTGCAAAGCATCAAGAATAATGTATTTGTGACTAGCAATTCAAGAAAACAACACAAGGCTACTTTTGGCTACACAATCACTTTTCAGTAAGACTGTGTCTTTGAAGCAACTGTGAAATTTCACTAGCCCACAGCTTCTGACTGCCCTAAAACACAAGCAGGATGTATAGATATTTTACTTTTTGTTTGTTTTGCTTTCAACTAAATTGTTGATTATCAGTGGGAAAAAGAAAAAAAGAAGAAAAGAAGAAAGAAAAAAAAAGTGATTGATCCAAAGAATCCTTATTTGTTTTGTCAGACAGCATGTTGCCAGAATTGGAATATTTATTGAACCCATAAAGGACATAACCCAAAGTTTTCCCATAGCAGGACTCCACCAAATAAGCTGGTTATCCTTGCAAAGACAGCAACATTCTTTAAAACAAACAAACAACAAAAACTAAAGACATATATAAGCTAAAAGAATATCTTAAGTATGAGGGATTCATCTGAATACAAAAAAAATACATCTGATATTAAAGTATTACCTGTGCATTTATTAGAAGTGTTTTGTGAAGGAGGCTACAGTGAGCCTGGTGAGACTTCAATGAGTTTATTTTATACAGCTAAACAAACCTATTGCTGTCAGTTCATATGGTACAATGTAGTGCTTATTTTATTTAAATAACAGCATGAAGACAAAAACAAAACAAAAATAAGGGACTGGGATAACAGCTCATTTATCACAGAATTAAATATTCTGAAAATCAGGGTTTGCTTTTAATTGCAACACCAGCCCAGTTTATGATTACGAGTGGTATTTGTGCATTAAATTATTTAATAATTACGCAAAAAGACCTGAAATTATTCTAGTTCAAAGCTATTTTTCTTTAACCTTTATCCATTATGTAAAATATGAAAAAATCTAGTCTTTGCAGATTTTTTTTTCTGTAATCCCTGAAGACTTTAGGTTCTCTTTTTTGCATGCTAATATTAAAGTACAAAGCACTAGCAAATGTTATAAATAAACAGTCCACTTTCACAGAATCACAGAATAGCTGAGGTTGGAAGGCACCTCTGGAGATCATCAAGTCCAACCTCCCCACTCAAGCAGGGTCCCCTGGAAAACATAACCCAGATTTGTGCCAGATGACTTTTAAATATCTCCAGAGAAGGATGTTGCATAACTTCCCTCTGCAACCTGTTCCAGTGATCAGTCACCCTCACAGTAAAGTTTTTCTTCATGTTCAGACAGAACCTCCTGTGTCACAGCTTGTGCCCGTTGCCTCTCATCCTACAGCTAGGTACTACTGAAACCAACCTGATGTCCACCAGCTCCTTAAGCCCTCATGTGTACATCCCATCAGGGCCAACGGATTTGTGGATGTCAAGTTTGCCTAGATGATCTCTAACCCAATACTCTTCAACCAAGGGAAAGTCTGCCTTTCTCTAGACTTTTCCTAGATCTCCAGATCAGAAATTCCTGAGGACTGGCCTTGGCAGTGGAGACTGAAGTAAAGAAGACATTCAGTGTCTCTGAATCACATTCATCACCAGGATCCCTGCCCCTGCTCCAAACTACACCTTTCTGAGAAAGTTCATCGCTTTCATCCTTGCTTTTGGTAGTAATAATGTGCTACTGGCCTATCCCAGAAGCAGGGTAGTAAAGGTACATGAGATGTGCTGGAGAGGAGAATCAGATATACAACTTAAAAGAGAAGGTTAAAGATTTCCCCACAGGTTTTGGAGTATACCATTTTCTATAATCCTGAGCTTTCTGTGAGAAAAGCTGTTTTCAATAACAACAAAAACATTAAAAAAAAAATCATTTAGATAAATTAAGATAATCCAGCTAAACCTCAAAATGGAACACTTACATTTAACTCACAATTTTCTTCTTCAGATCTTTATATTATAAAATAAATTCACTAAAAATGTTCAAGTAAAAATTAAAAGGTATTTATTTTATTGAAACACAATCTCTCAAGTAATCCAGTATGTAAGATCTTCAAAACTTCCACTCCACTAGAAATTCCAGAGTTATTAGTTTCATACCAGTTTGTAACAAATTTTGAAACTGCACCATTTCCAACGCTAGAGCAATCTCCATTTTTGCTCAGGTCTTCTATCCTCCTTGAAATAAATAAGAAATACACACTCCTTTCATACTATTGAACGTGGTTGGAAGATAAAAATAAATTATTTTGTTTTATGGGTGTCAGCATTGCATTAAAGTTGAACTTTATCAAGTCTCTGGTGTGTCAGGTGTCTTACAAACAGGCGAAGCAACCAGCCCTGTCCCTGAGGAGCCATCTACCTAGTTAAGAAAAGAAACATCAGCAGAGTAATTCAAGAAGGAAGGACTGTGTGCTGATGGTGGCCCAGACAATAAGAGCATGCAGTTAAGTAGCTTGGTTGCTCCAAATATAGAGAGTAAGATAAAAACAAAATGAAAAAATCAAACTGTGAGTTATAAGAAATGTCCAAGGCATGGAAAAAAAAAAAAAAAAAAAAGACTTTTCTCTTTTCTCATTTCTGACCACGGGAGTTTGGAAGCTTTGGAGACATTGGGTGCTGGAAACTGAGAAACAAGGAAAATGGGGAAACGGGGCAAAACATTTCAGTTATTCAAAGAGCCTGCAAAAAATCTGCCTGATCTCATAGCCCTCCTTTAACACCAGAACTGTGTGCTCAGGAGAAATTGACAGTGTGTTCCATCAGCTTTCCAACAGTAAGCATTTAAATAGTGCTTGTGCCATGCAGCTGTCCAGGAAGAATATTTCTCATCTACACAAGCTACACAAAGTCAGAGCCTGGACAAACATACCCATCTATTTTCCTAAACCTGCAGTTCTCTGAACCATGCCTGCCATCTCTGTGGGAAAGTGCTGGCAGATGCCACCTAAAACTGCCAGGGAACACACGAACTCAACTAGTATGGATGATTGTGGAGCAGTGCCCAATTCCATGGCATGGCCCTGTTACGTTTATTAGGATGGTCATGGACAATAAGCCAATACTTAGTCCTGGAAAGAAGTGAGTCCCAAAAGATTAACAAGCGACTGTAACAGCAACTGGAATGAGAATCTCCCAAGGAGACACAACACCTACCCTAAGTGAGTCAGAGGCCTGAGGGATCCTGTCTCTAGGACTATTTCTGTATCTTGCCATTTCTATTCATTTGACAGTGATATAGTCAAAGATGAAGATAGAGCTAAATATCCTGGATCCAACTCTCTCATGGGGACCATTTTAGAGGCATAAAATGTTTCTTTTTTTCTCTTTAGTGGCGGTTACTTTCTTACTTAGCAAATACATTAATTAGCAACCACAGATCTTGACTCATTTTAGGTTACTTGAGTTGGACTAACAGATTGGACACAAGATGGGTGCTGCCAGTTTCAGCATGTGAATATTTGCCACCTGGATCCACTCCATTTCTGATTTAAGTAGACTTTTCAGTGGCAAGAAATGGAGCTGCAACTTCTGTATCTTTGACTTTGTAACCATGGAAACCAGCACTAATTATATGTATCACTAAGTTTTAAATGTATTCAAACTTAACACATTACTCTGAAAATATTGAGGTTGTTTTTCTTTTTCTCTCTCACCTTAATATGTTGCAGTTTGCCTTCTGGCTTATTTGGTTTACAAGAGGTTCCACTCATAAAAAGATAAAAAGTATGTAGGTGAAAATTACATTCATTTTCTTTTATGTAACCGAGGTAGAGTCATGTAAATGTTTGATCACACACTTCCTACTACTGCTGTAATCGAATGTGAGGGGTTACTTTTCATGTTAAGGAGGTGCCATTTCCAAAACTGAGAAAGAAATCAGAGAAATTCTGCCTATGAAAGATCAGCTTCTCCATGGAGCACAGCAATGATGGGTCATGGAAACAGGAATATGCAGGAAAGAAAACCAGAAGGAATGAACTTTCATTATTCCTCCTACTGCTGTGCCACAGCCCTTGTGGAACAGCTACATGCCAGAGCAAAAGGTGAGCTAAACCTCCAAGTAAATCTATTCCCAGTAGTTTCAATTGACCTTTTGGTATAATGGACAGCCAAATCTCTAACTGTGTTTGCAAATGTTACTATTTTATCAAGTTCCATGACAAATGCTTTTAAAAGGGTCCTGAACATGCACATTCATCATTATCTGGTGAGTCCACTGAAATCAGAGATACATTAGGCCACTACACACTTTTTTTCCCCACAGCTGAAAAGACATCTCTCACAGACAAAACCTGATGTGGAAGTACCACAACAGTGAAAGGTTAAGGCTGGTGGACCAAGAAGATTTCAAGTACAATGCTCTTGTCTCCCATGCCAACAACTAAGCATGGAAAGGTAATATCAGTGCAAGAAATCCTGGGTGGATGGTAAACAGCAAGGCTTGGACCCAGAGCTTTAGAGTATGACTACAAAATTAAACTGAGCATTCCCTGGGACTAATCCCAGCATCCAAGACTTGGTCACAGCAGTGTTAAATTGTGAGGCATGTTATTAGGGTGGTTTTGGCTACAGTCAACTAACACTATTCCAGACAACTCCCAGGAACAGCTCAGGAGCTGACACAAACCCAGGACCTTTCTCAATGCACAGGTTGGGTATGGCTACTGTTTCAGAGACCGGAGGAGTTTAGTAGCATGGTCACAGGCCATTAGTGCCGAAGAACAAACTCAAGCAATGTGATTTATTAGTATGGAAATGGTCTCTAAGGTAGAAGGTTGTTGGCCTCCATATGCATTTCACAAATCTTTCTCACAGTGATATCCACTAAGCCTGAACTGATGGCACTTCACAGAAGCTTGAGAAGGATACTTCTTCCTCTAGGACTGTATGTTCTGTGCCCCCATCCAAATTAGTTTTGCTAACACATCTTCACCACCAGCCTGCTCAAGTAACAAACTGCCATCCCTGTAGTGGACTGGGGGCCTTCACAAGTGTTGGGGTATTCAAAGATCAATCTTCATAGGCTTCTTATCTAGTACATGCAGAGACACAGATCCCTCCAGAAGCTGATTTGAATAAATTATTGAAATTCAGATGGACTGGAGAGCAGTTCAGGGCCTTGAATATATAAAAAGCCAGGGGGAAAAAAAAGTCTCCTAACACAGGCTAACTTTAGGTGCCTCCCACCACCCTTGGAATTCCTCAGAACATTTGAAGATGGAGTTAATCTTTGGTTATTTATTAACCTAAATCAAATACTTTGCATTTCATAATCAAACTTTAAGAAACTGCTTCTTTGGAAAGTCACCTCTAGCAGATAAGAAAGAGAAAAAATGAGTATCTCTAGCAAGTAAAAGCCAAGTTAAAGTCTTCTGATAAATGGCCACGCCACAGGCAAAATGGCTTTAACAAAATCTGATCTCCATACATGGTTTGCTTTGCTATATTTAACAACACCCATGAAATCCAAGAAGAAAAGATCACCTGAAACTGCCAACTGGAAAGGAAAAAAAAAAAAAAAAAAAAAAAAAAAAGGCTAATACTGAAAAGGTTGTCTCATTTTATTTTCCCTTGTTTCAGTGAAGTGACTTACTCTATGACTGGTTTGCTGCCTCGTCATGTTGTGCCAACATTGTAAAGCAAAGGTCATTCTTCTCTGACAACTAAGTGCCAAAACGATCACTTTTCATTTCAGGAAAATAACAAATTTGAGTAGCAGAAGTAGATCCTCCTGAGTTGAAGACACTAGCTAAAATATAGGCCTTTTCCTCCTTGCACTATTGATTTGCTGACTGGCATTGAGAAGCATCATTTATCCTTGGTTTACTTACATTTAACAGTAGCTTCCAAGATACTAAAAAGTAGACACTATAGGCATCCTCTGAAAGCCAGGGGAGAAATTTAATACCCTCTGGGAAACATGTACTGACATTGCTTGGACCTTCTTATTTATATTGTAATAATTCCTGCTGCTAGTGGAGGTCTTGTAGACAAGACGGTTCTGTCCCATGCTCCAGGCTGGTCCAGTGGCAATTTATCCTTGGTGAGAGTCAAAGCATTTCACTGCATGTGAACAGGTTAATTAATTCCTGAAAACTCAAGCTGCCCTAATTAAAAAGCTACAAAGACACAACACCTTTCAAAAGTCCTGCATGGGGTAGCAGAAGTTGACTGAATTTCCTCCCCACTTTAAGGGGCCAAATGAAGAGAATGGCCTCATGGTTTCCACTCAGCATCCACAGAATTTGATTTACTCACACTATGAAGCTCCATGGAAAAATCAATTACACTTAGATTCTTCAACTTATGAAAGAAATCACTGGGCAGAAAGTAGAATACGCATCTATACCATCACAGTTGGTGTGAAGAGGAGAAAAAAGTAAAGGCTACCCACTGTTTTTTACAATAAAAAACTTAGAATCACCTAACAAAGTTACCAGGTGATCATTTCAGAATAAACAAAAAGAAGTTGTCCACCCTCAAAAAATACACACAATGCAATAATTAAATTATACAACTCATTGCCACAGGATATGGCATATTGTAATCAAGTTCATACAGAAATGAGACAATTCAGAGAATCAATTGAACACAAATGACCAGAAGCAGAAACTCCTTGAATATGGTTGTTCTACTTGCGTACTTTCTCTAAGCGTTTGTCACTGGCCAATGATGAAGATAGAAGGCAGAACCTTTACCTGTATAGTTGTACTTATAGTTCTATCCTAGTTTGTCTTGGTCAGGTCCACAGGGCTTAAGAATGAGAACTGATTGCAATTACTGCATTCACCAAGGGCATTACAAGCAAGTTTTGAAGCTGTCTTCCCCTTAGACAGTGGATCAGGGGCCTGATCATGCAAATCCATTCCTAAAACACCAGATAGTTCCAGTTAGCAGGCATCCACTGGCAGGTGCACTGTAAATGTTGTTATGTCATATCACAGTGACAAAGCTTCCTTAATGCACTTCAGAACAAAAAATCCTCCACTGTTCATTCTTGCTATGTTTATTGAAGGATTTCTTACACATTTAACAGATCATAGAAGTCCTAAACTCAACCCCTTACCATTCTTCAAAAGATAAAGGAGGAGAACACAGTTTTCATCTTTACTTTCTATCTTTATGTTACTATCACCTCTTTACTTAGTCAACACAGCCATCTCTTTAAAATCCAAGCATTAACAAGTTGATCTGTACACAAAGTCATTCCTGTATTGTTGCTGGAAAATAATACTAAAATTTGATGAGCTCTTCTAAGGCCCAGGATTTTCAAAATCCTTTCAGAGTTTTAGATTTTCCTTTTAAATCTTTTAGCTTTTTAGATTTTTATTCTAAGTACCAGGGTTTTCCAAAATAACACAATTCTTTAGGCTGCACTAAAAAGAAAAAAAAATGCTTTGCATTCAGCTATACTTTTGCAGTGATATTACTCAAATAATAGGTTTAGTCAGACTAAATGATAACAGTCTCTGAAGTTAAGACTGCCGAGAAGGCTTTAATTTAGAAGGGTTCTGAATTCCAGTTGCATTACTTCCTAAAACCGCTGTATTGGACTTTCGGAGGGCTGACTTTGAGCTGCTCAGGACACTAGTTTGTGGAGTCCCTTGGGAAGCGGTTCTGAAGGGCAGAGGGGTCCAGGAAGGCTGGGCGCTCTTCAAGAGGGAAATCTTAATGGCACAGGAGCGGTCTGTCCCCATGTGCCCAAAGACGAGACAGCGGGGAAGAAGACCAGCCTGGCTCAACAGAGAATTGTGGCTTGATCTTAGGAGAAAAAAGAGGGTTTATAAACTTTGGAAAAGTGGGCAGGCCACTAGGGAGGACTATAAGGATGTAGTGAGGCTGTGCAGGGACAAAATTAGGAAGGCCAAAGCTCATCTGGAGCTCAATCTGGCTACTGCCGTTAAAGATAACAAAAAACGTTTCTATAAATACATCAACACAAAAAGGAGGACTAAGGAGAATCTCCATCCTTTACTGGATGCGGGGGGAAACTTAGTTACAAGAGATGAGGAAAAGGCAGAGGTGCTCAATGCCTTCTTTGCCTCAGTCTTTAGCGGCAATACCGCTTGTTCTCTGGATACTCAGTACCCTGAGCTGGTGGAAGGGGATGGGGAGCAGGATGTGGCCCTCACTATCCATGAAGAACTGGTTGGTGACCTGCTACAGCACTTAGATGTGCACAAGTCGATGGGGCCGGATGGGATCCACCAAAGGGTACTGAGAGAACTGTCAGAGGAGCTGGCCAAGCCACTATCCATCATTTATCAGCAGTCCTGGCTATCGGGGGAGGTCCCAGTTGACTGGCGGCTACCAAATGTGATGCCCATCTACAAGAAGGGCCGGAGGGCAGACCCGGGAAACTACAGGCCTGTCAGTTTGACCTCAGTGCCAGGGAAGCTCATGGAGCAGATCCTCCTGAGAGTTATCATGCGGCACTTGCAGGGCAAGCAGGCAATCAGACTCAGTCAGCATGGGTTTATGAAAGGCAGATCCTGCTTGACAAACCTGATCTCCTTCTATGACAAAGTGACGCGTTGGGTGGACAAGGGAAAGGCTGTGGATGTGGTCTACCTTGACTTCAGCAAGGCTTTTGACACCGTCTCCCACAGCATTCTCCTCAAGAAACTGGCTGCTCTTGGCTTGGACTGGCGCACACTTTGTTGGGTTAGAAACTGGCTGGATAGCCGGGCCCAAAGAGTCGTGGTAAATGGAGTCAAGTCCAGCTGGAGGCCAGTCACTAGTGGCGTCCCCCAGGGCTCGGTGCTGGGGCCGGTCCTCTTTAATATCTTCATTGATGATCTGGACGAGGGCATTGAGTGCACCCTCAGTAAGTTTGCAGATGACACCAAGCTATGCGCATGTGTCGATCTGCTCGAGGGTAGGAAGGCTCTGCAGGAGGATCTGGATAGGCTGCACTAATGGGCTGAGGTCAACTGCATGAAGTTTAACAAGGCCAAGTGCCGGGTCCTGCACCTGGGGCGCAATAACCCCAAGCAGAGCTACAGGCTGGGAGATGAGTGGTTGGAGAGCTGCCAGGCAGAGAAGGACCTGGGAGTGATGGTGGATAGTCGGCTGAATATGAGCCAGCAGTGTGCTCAGGTGGCCAAAAAGGCCAACAGCATCCTGGCTTGCATAAGAAACAGTGTGGCCAGCAGGGCTAGGGAGGTGATCGTCCCCCTGTACTCGGCTCTGGTGAGGCCGCACCTCGAGTACTGTGTTCAGTTTTGGGCCCCTCGCTACAAGAAGGACATTGAGGTGCTTGAGCGAGTCCAGAGAAGGGCGACGAAGCTGGTGAGGGGCCTGGAGAACAAGTCCTACGAGGAGCGGCTGAGGGAGCTGGGCTTGTTCAGCCTGGAGAAGAGGAGGCTCAGGGGCGACCTTATTGCTCTCTACAGGTACCTTAAAGGAGGCTGTAGCGAGGTGGGGGTTGGTCTGTTCTCCCACATGCCTGGTGACAGGATGGGGGGGAATGGGCTAAAGTTGCGCCAGGGGAGATTTAGGTTGGATGTTAGGAAGAACTTCTTTACCGAAAGGGTTGTGAGGCATTGGAACAGGCTGCCCAGGGAAGTGGTGGAGTCACCATCCCTGGAAGTCTTTAAAAGATGTTTAGATGTAGAGCTTAGGGATATGGTTTAGTGGAGGACTGTTAGTGTTAGGTCAGAGGTTGGACTCAATGATCCTGAGGTCTCTTCCAACGTAGAAATTCTGTGATTCTGTGATTCTGTGATTCACTACACGATGAACTGGCTGCCCAGACTCACTGATATTAACCCAACTTCTGCACTCAGCCAATATCTGACAGCCAACCCAGTGCTAAACTCATTGGTATTTCATCTTATTACAGGAGAAAGGAATGGGCCCGGTAAATTGGCTTCTTTCTCTAAGCACAGCACTACTGCATCTGCATAAATTCCTATTTCCATCACCACAAAGCAAACATTGCTTTTGCAGCAATAGCGTAGCAGTGGTATTCTGCAGTGCTGTTCAGTACTTCATGCCATCACCTGCAATACAACCTCCTATAAAAGCAAGCTTAAGTCCACCCGTGCCTGAAACCCAATTTAGATAATGGAATCTTTACAATCCATTCCCAAAACTACCAGAATCCATTGCAATACAAGACTATTTCAAGGAGAATTTATAGGTAACAGGTCTTTGGTAGATGGCTGTGTTACCCATCTGTGAATTCCCAGTGCTGTGCATAATTAGGAAGTATTTACATATGCTACTGCATTTCACTGTTCAGAGGATGCCAAGCTACAGTATCGTAAATCGCATTGTTGAAACAGATGGAGCTCCTTGCTCAGTTAAAACTTACAGTTAGGCATAATTAGTGAAGCCCGTGCAGAATATTCTTTATTCCTTTAACAACTTATCAAGTTCTTTATATTGCAAAGCAATTCAAATGAGAGGTCTTTTGAAACATATTGCTAATAAGCATTTTTACACCATATCTTACAGACGGCCCAATCATTACATATTGAAGGATTATTTCCCACTCTTGTCAGGGCACACTTACACTGTAATTTCCCTCCCTGTTTCTGTCACTTAGAAAAATTATACAACTGACCGTTTCTCTACCATTTTCCATTTAAGGATCTCAGAGCACTGCCATTATGAAGTATCACAACACTCCTCCAGGATACTAACCTCATTAGCTTCGGCAGAAATTGTGTACAAAGAGATAAATGTGAAGATATTTTAAAAGTCGCTGAAGTTTTGGGTGCTTTTCTTTTTTATCTCATCTTGGCATCATTTTCAGAAGTGCAGTTCGGACGCAAATCTAAGCAGCAGAAACTGTGGATGCTTCGTATCTTAGTTACTTTTACAGGGCTCAGTTTGTGTCTGGACTGGTACCCTGATAGGGCTGGTGTTGGAAAACAAAACTGTAGAACATAATTTTGTTATTCACAGTCATGGAGTGGGCTAGAGTGACCTAGGAAGTGGGAGAACTGCTAAGTATTTTAAAGGAAGTTAGGAAATCCAGTAGGATCTCCACAAACGATGTTTAGCCAGGTTTATTCTCTTCACTTGGTCCTGCTGGTTGCTGCTGAGTGGTTAGAGCCTCTCTACAACATACCCTAGCACTCAGCTAGGCCAGCCCAGCAGCTCACTCCTTACGTTCACATAACAACACACAGCAACCAAGAAGCTCAGATCCTGCACGGCTAGTTACACTAAAACGTAGCTAAAAACAGCATTAACACAGAGTGGCCCTGGCTGTGTTCTTGTTGTGGAAATATGATGCAGAGAGATCCAAAAAACAGACCCAGAAGTATTTGCTTATTGCTCTTGGTGGTGTGTTGGAAGCTGAGTTAGTCTACAAAGGAGTATTTCTGGATTTGTGAAGTTGCGTAGCCCTGCCAGATCCAAGCAAGCTCCTCACCCATGGCAGAGGCAGTCCACTGGCCAGGTACAGAACATGGACAACCAAAAAGCCAACACAGAGAGTCTGAGCCACGCATACAGTCTTCTCCCTCCTCCCCTCACCAAATCTGGATGAGGACCCTTCTCTCCGGACTGAGACCTGTGGTCCTGCTGCCTCTCCCCCTCAGGCTCTTCTGCAATTTAACACACTTCTACCTCCACACAAGTCTGGGTATGCAGTCCATCCAGGAGCACAGAACTGAGAGGAATAACAGTGGCAAGTGTCCTCCTTCCCCCGTAAAAGAAAAAAGAAAAAAAAAAAAAAAGTCAATGGAAGATGAATTTTGGTCTGTTTTATGAGCAAGATTACAGGATAGAGGCTGCTTCTCATCCCATGTAATCAAACCAGGTGACTTTGTGCAGGGATCCTGCGCAAGCTGCTGCACATTCATTGCAGGACAAGTACTTCAGGCTTCTGCTCTATTAAACCCTCAAGGACCCTTGCATTCAAGACAAAATGCTTTTATTTCATTTCATGCTTCAGAATATCTATATGCAGTGTTGAAGGAGATTCCTTCCTCTCCTTGTGGAATACTCAACAGAGCAGCTAGAGAAGCTTCTGCCCAATGCACAAGCACAGCTCTCATTCTCAAGTAATGAGCTCCAAAAAGCAACAAGTGTCCTGTAATAAGGGGTTAGTTGCCAGCTCATTTCTCACGTGGAAACACCTGTTTTCTTTCTCCTGAGGAGAAGCAAACCAGCAATTTGGAGTATTTACAATTTGAAGGGAGCACTCTCAGATCGATGATCTTCACTGAATACCCTCATGAGTCACCTCAGTAGGTCTGTGCCATGAGAAAGGATTACTGCAGCAAGGCCAGCCTCCCCTAGGGGGACCAAGTTCAAAGTAAAGGACAGTAGGAGGGTAAAGCACAGTCAAGCAGTCAAAATGGGCTTTGCACTCTGGTGATTCCCAATTTGCACTCTACCTGAACGAAATAGAAAGCTGTGTAAAATATTTGAAGAACAGCTGGGAAAAAAACAAGCAGGTGAAATGTGCAAGTGCACACAAGCTGTCACCAAGTCCCATCATAATCATGCTCTTCCCATGCTCCTGCTGTGACCACCTGCAACTTGTTAGCAAGTCTCTTGGCATGGGAGAAATGCCAGTTTGTAGTCTTCTCTCTTTGTTTCTCCTAATGTAGCTTTGTCAGGAAGTTTTCTCACATACTGCCGTAGCCTTTAAATGCACATATTGTACCTGACTTTCTCCTCTTGCCCCTTCCCTGGAAAGGTTATGGATTTTGATTTTGGGAACTGTTTAGTGGCAAAATCTGCTGCTGACAGAAAATGATGCAGACAACAGTACCGAAGCCTAGGGGAACAAAACAAATCTAAGCGACGGGGAAAGCCAACAATGGAGGTAATAAAAGACCACGATGATTTACACTGGAAGAAACAAGAACAACCTGTCACAGAGACACATGAGCTCATTAGCCTCTCCTTACTCACAGTAAGGAGACCATGAGGCCATGTGTCAGTATTGGTAACTACCTCAGATGTGCAGTTTTTGTAATTCACTCATGCCAAAGACCATGCCCTGTGTTTCAAAACCCGTGGAGACTCAGACCATGGATGTAGTACCACCAGCTATGCAATTCAAATTACCTGCCCTTACCAGGTCACACCTGAGCAATGGTTCCTCCACATCCAGAGACTACATATAGCAACTTCTGCCTTCCAACAAGATGTCAGTCTGTTATCTTCCAACGACTCCCATTGCTCATCTTCAGGTGGAAACATCTGTAAAGATATCTATGCTGTGAGTTTCCAGCAATCTGGTCCCTCTAATTGTTGGTTACTGTTGTTTTTTCATCTTTATAGCCTTTTTTTGCTATCACTTGTTCAGAGGACTTATCACAGACTGTTTTCTTGCCCTGGTCACATAGCTTCTTCCTATTCCAATTCTCACAAGCTAACTACAAAGATTTCTCACACATCACCCTTCTTTTTCTGGTGAAATATCTTCCCCCTCCCCATTGTGCCTGAGACATGTACTTTCGTCTTGCTGCCTGCTCAGAACTTCTTCCTTCCCTTCACACTGTGCAATTATCTTTCTCAAGCTGCTTTAAGCTCAGCAGCAACCCCAAGATGAAAATCTTACCAATGACTGCTTCCTCCAACATGAAGAACTCAAAAATGTGAGATATGCCATTATATGCAGTGTTATCTGCACATCTCCCTCTGGTCTCCACCTCCTAAATAATCCCCACAGGAGAAGTTGCTTAACTTCTGGAACCAAAAACTGCTTGCTGCAATGTCAGATTAACAGTAGAGCCTACATCCTGATCAGTTTATACAACAATCAAAAGCTCTGCACCACCACACCTTCTGTCTTTTGAAACAAACTCTCACCATTTACCCCACCAGCGTATCTCATCAGTTCATTGTAACAAATTAAAGCTGTTCCTGTTTACCTTCATTCCTTCACAGTGAAGCTCCTTGCTCTAGAAGCTACAGGCACATTTGCATACTCCTTATTCATTACAACTTCAAGGTCTTTGCAAAGGCAATTTTCAATTTTCCTTGCTCTGTACAGCACCAAGCACAACAGGTCCCACCTTTGCACATCAGTAAGCACTGCAAAGTGTAAGTGTCAAGCAATGAATAGAGCTGTCAATATTTAACTTACTGAGCTCTTCCCTGGGACCCTCAACACACCTCTCAAAAACTCTTGCTTAGAGGCTCCTTCACTGTGAAGAAAGCTCATCCATTTGATCAACTCATTTTTTAGACTTTTCTGTGGCATGAGCTGCAAAACAGCAAAACGATACTTCCATATCAGGTCCACAGTCTCTGAGCATGAACCCCTCTGCCTCTTCACTCCCTTTCAGATCAAGGCAGCTCACTGAAGTGTGAGACACCCTAATCTAATGCCTTCCGCCTCTCCTCTCCAGCCATTTCAAGTTCAATTAGTGAGAGAGGAGAGGGGACAGTAGTGACATGCAGGACAGACTTGAAAAAGATTTCCCCCCCCCCTTTTTTCGTCACAGAGAGTATATGCTCAAGACAAAGAAGGAAGGAAAGAGGGAGATCTTAAAGGAAAAGCCACTCAGGAGGACGCAAACAAAATATACACACAATGCCCAGGTCTTCTCATGTGTCACAACATTTGTTCATCAGGCTAAGGGAAAACAGAGACAGAAAGGACTTTGAAAGGTTACTCAGTCTACCATGGCAAGGCAAAATATATGCAAGCCATCCTTCTTCTATTTTCCAGCACAAAATAACAACATGCAATTTGCTGTTTCTTTTCCAAGACAGGGTTTCTCCTCTTCATATTTGTGATTGTATCCATGTAATCCTCAAGAAGCTCTGTGAACACTCAGAGGACACCTACACTGACGCAGCAGGAAGAAGACAGAGGGATTCAGAAATCCCTCTGCCAACAGAGGGATTCAGAAAGATGGATTCATTCCCAGAAAAATGGGAATTCCTTCAAGCCAGGAAAGAGGTCAGATTCTAAAAAGCATACCTCATGAGGCAGAACAAGGCACAGGGAAACAAAAAGCAAGAGGAGAGAGAAACTTTCTGAACAGTCTGTTCAGCAACTGTACTTCAAGGTCTTACTGAGCGTTGTATAAAATGTAACACAACAGGGCTTTTCAGCTTGAGGCAACAACAAAGGCAGAGAGGACTGATTCTGCTTGCCCTACTGCTCACTGATGCTCTGCCAGCATTTTAAAAAGGGGAAAACCATGAAAACAACCTCCCTTCAGCTTGCAGCTTGAGTCCATATAAGTTGGAGACAATACCTAAACATAACAAAGCTCACCTTGCTACTTCCAGCATAGGGGATCTTCTAACAAAATCAAGAAAGTCAGGCTTGGCCTTAAAGAATCATTTTCTTCAAATTTGGACAGTCTTTATAGTTTGAAATACTCTCGGCTGGATTCTCAGTGGGTGTGGCCATAACCAGAACTTTTGAAGAGAATTAGGCTGACTTTCATCTGCTGAACATCTGGCTCTGTTTTTACCTTCTGTCCTGACTGCAAAATCATCCATTTCTAAGACAGGTCTTCTTTTAACCCAAAAATGCATTCATCTTTATAGGTTCATTATGGCAGCTTCAAAGTAGGATTACACAATGACTGATAAACACAGGAACTTATTTTGTCATGTCTGGATGTCTGATCCTGAATAAATAGATTTTTGTTTAACAAACAACCCTTTGTGTCCTGTTGCTTTGTTGCCCAGGGGTTAATGTTGGCACACCATGTGCTAAGGGGATAATATTGCTTTGAGTCAGAAAACAGTGGGGATGATGTTAGTCTGGAATATAAAGGGGATGGAGCTAATGGCTAAAGAAAATATACACTCAGCCCTACAACTTTGCCTTCTTCGACGGTTGGTTGGTTCTGAAGGTGGCACTTGGTCCGCCTGGTCAAAAACAAACTCTGACACTGTTAATAGTGCAACTCAGCCCATGTGTTCACCGCAGAACGGCACACCAAGGCAAAACTCTGGAGCATTATATCCAGAGGTAAGGTGTGTCCCACTGCACAGAGCAATGCTTGAAGTTTTCCAAGCACAGCCCTATTCTGGAAGAAGTCTGACTCACCGGGATACCATGGGAAACATCTACTAGATTAGAGAAGGCTTCCACCAACAGCGCACAATGGATGTTCCCACCTACCATTGTGAAGGGTGTAATCATCAGGAATTAGGGCACAAATGAGATAAGCAAAAGGGCAAATGCTGGCAGCATATGAAATTGTAAGATTAGCCCCATGACTCAAGAACTGTTCATGGACTTGGTCCACAAGCCTTCCTGCTGCAGCAACACATCAGCATAGTCCAGGTTGTCAGAGCCAAAAAGATCTGAGTTGGTTATGTCCCTTTGTCTAATTTCCATGTACAGTGAGGTAGCTTCTAAGGGATCCCAACATCTGCAGCAGTTTAACAGGAGAGAGTTAGAGAGCATGGGTCTAGCAATAAAACGGGAAAAAACATCCAGTGGCGTCACACTTACTCCTCTTCCTCTTCTGCACCCATTAGATCTAGCTTAAAACTAAAAAAAAAAAAAAAAAAGGAGCCTGAAGGACTAACCAGAGCCCCTTCACTGTAATCATCTCCCTGTCCCCTTACTCCACCCATACTTTTCATCTTTCCTCTGCCAAAAGTCCTTAGCCCAACTTCTTTTCAATTTTTCAATTTGAAGACTACCTGCAGCCTTTTTGGACTTCCCTTGGGCAAAGATCTGGTTCTCAACACACCAAGAGAAAAGGCTCAGAGAAGTGGAGACGGTTCCCTTCATTTGTCTTTTGGGGCAGGGAACAAGGATATGGACAAAGAAAGTATGAGGATGGAGAGAAGAGGGCTGTATCTCAGGACCTCCTTGCTGAAGTGTTTTCAACATGGATGAATTTCCCCTGTGCTGGTCCTGTGAAATTTCAGAGCAAGATTTTGGACTATGCAGGCAGGCGGTCCTCAGGAGCTGGAAAGGAGTCAGCAACCTACTCTGCAGAAGAGCCACAGGACCTGCCCAGGAGCCTCACTAGGTCACACATGAAATACCTATTAACATGTTAAACTCACAGCATCCTGCAGATTTGTTCCCCCTCCCAGCACAGACAACGTCTCTCAAGTATTGTAGGGCCTGGCTGCAGTCTTACTCTTGCACCTTCACCTAAGTTGCGGTGGAGCTATGCTTCAAGATGTGAAACATCCACCAAAGCATTGCTACAAAAGCTGGCAGGTATGGTCAAGAGCACTCCCACACCCACCTCTCCTGAATATTGCCAGTTTCCCAGCACCCCGGCAAGCTCTTGTGGTCCTCACAATCCCAGCTGAAGCAGTCACATCCTCAAGACACACCAGGAAGTCTGACCCTACAAACCCACGCTGCTTGGCTTTCAAAGCCGTCCTGCCTGTGGGGAGCTATCAAGCACAGCTGTTCTGGGGATGACAGCAAAAGCAGAGGAAAGCACCGGCATTATCTGGACTTTAAATCCACCTGATATTGTTTTGAAACAGCCATTCTCATGGTTGATCTTTTAAGCATTTCTGAAGATTTCTACACTCCCTGAACAGACACAGCTGCAGATCCCAGTCCTGAGTTCAACTGCCAGCACTGCTCTGAAATCTAAGCTCTTGCATTGATGTGTCTAAATGTGAAGGGCAGGGCCAGCTTCCATGAGCCAAACACAGCTCATAGCTTCATGCTATGCAAAAGGCCACAGTAATTCATATGTCTTGAAGTCACTTGGTTCTATCTCCCACCTGCCATACACTTGCAGTACTGAATAGCACTGTGGGGTATGTTTAGCCTTTAGGGCGAACCCAAAAGGACAATTCAGTCACTAGGAAGTAAAAGGTTTTTACCATGGGGCAAACCTCTCTGAATGGCAGTGGCAGTCTTCCAAATGCCACAACAGGTTTAGTTCAACTCTGCTGTAAATTTTAGGAACAGCTTCTTGGCTCGTCCCCACACACTACTTAGAGCCATGTCTTAAGTCTTCCATCCCCAAGGGGAAAAAAAATCTTAAAGCAAAAATTAATGCAATGAATAAAATATTTCAGCAAGTTCCTTGGGACTTTCTCTTCCCCATGTGTTTGCCCAGTGGGGCCCTGGCACAAACATGCAGTTCAGAGAAAACGATGCAGAACAAACAATCAATTATTACTTCAGCCAACCACAGGAATAATCACTACATAGATATCTGTACCACTGCATCTGCCTTCTGCTTTCCACCTCTGCTTTAATACATTCTTTAAGAAGAGGATTTTCAAAAAGAGCTTATGTAGCTTGCCACTCTGGTCTGCCAGGTCTTTAGGGAGAGCTCAGCACTGAAGTTTTTTAGGTACCTTCAGAAATGCCAGCCCTGGTGATTAACCCATTTCCCTTTTCTATGCTCACACTTCAGAATTCTTAAACACCAGAAAAGATCAGTAGAGTTTTAATTTCTTTTTTTTTTTTTTTTTTTTTTTAAATGGGAGAACATCTTCCTTCCTGCTGCTATGAAAAGTAGAGGATGAAGGAAACAAAGATAACAAAGATGAAATGCTTAATTTCACCAGGGTCTCAGATGTCCAGACAATTTTCAGTATCTCTTCCCTTATGCTCTTTTTCTTTCTCATTTCTTTATTTTTTCCCCCTCAGTTCACCCTTTTTTCCCCTTCCATTACAGTCCCTCTCCTATAGCACTGTTTACTGGCTTAAAGAAGGAAAAAATTTTGCTGACTGTTGGAGAAAAATTCTAATACTGCTTTCTTTAGAACAAGATTGGAATAGACTCCTGAGGGAAGTGTCAGAAGTCCAATTGATTGAAACTTTTAAAACAAGATGTCATGTTGTGGAGGAACATATATGAAATACACTGTAGAGAATAGTCCTTAACTGGAAAGAAATAACTATAACAGATATAATAGATATATAACACTTGATGAAGGGACTACTAGATGGCTTTTACAGGGATTTTCTGCTGGGGACAGGAAAACAGATGAGAAAGGGATGTTAAGGGATGTATTTGCGTCCCTCCATTAGTCATTGAGGAAACATGACGTGAAGCAGATGCAGCATGGTATGTCCCAATACCCACACCCTCTGCATCTGTTTTTATGTCCTTCCCAGCTCTCCCTCAGTTTTTCTCTAGAACACATAAACTATACTGAAACATCAGCAAACCTGCTTGTACTGCTCCCAATGACATCAAATTGTGCAGTTATATAGGGGAAAAAAAAAAAAAAAGGAAAATCTCTTCTCTTGAAAAGGAGTAAAAACTTTCAGGTACTGTTGTGAAGTCACTCTGACATAATGGCTTCATTAGGATCTAGATGTTTGTCAGTCCTCCACCAAAACCAGTGCTAACAGGGGATGGGCGGCATTGCAAAGGAATTTTGGGACAGAAAGGAAGACTCAAAGCACATAATCATGCCTGTAGGCCAGCCAAATCTGACCACCCAGGCATCAAGATTCACAGAGGTCACTCCTACCGTGTGCTTGGCCCATACCTCACACATGAACAGGACAGATCTATGGCTTCCCTTCAGCTTCACAGCCCCTTCACACGAAACTCAGCTGCTGACCCAGATCCACCAAGCAACCTGGCACATGGGGTCATGGTGCAGGAGGGAGGCAGTACGTGGGATATGACATCTGGTTGGGTCTTACCGCATGTGTGGCACCTGTGCTACATGATACAGCTCAACATCCCTACTGCATGACCAGACACATGAGGTCCTACCCACTGGGGGAACAGGACATGGAGGGAAAATGTAAGCAAGCAGGGTCCCCCAGAGATAAAACTGGACCCTAGATTTGCTATCTCTTAGCAGTAAGTGTTGCCTCTAACACTGATACAGCATAGAAATGACTCCACGTAATATCAGTCAGGCCCAGCATCAAAAACAACACTATAATTAGAGCAACTGCCTGAAGAACATACGTTCTGTACCACAGCACTGACCTTACAAAAAGTCTTTGTGTAATTAAATCAAACTCGCCAGCAAAATGTTTATGCCATACTGTAATTGCACCAGCTGCAAGATCTGCAATGATGGAAACCCTTTGAAAAGGTTAGAATTATAATTCTATAATATGATCCTATTAATGGACATTTTATTATTCAAACAGTGAGTCAGGAAAAACACTTCTTTTCTTTCTTTGCCCTCCTTTTCCAACCTTCCTCTGTGGATGCAGATGCTGTGAGCAACCATCACGCGTACCTTTTTTTGATTTGCAAACACTTCCTAGTTAGAACGGCTGGCAGTCATAAGACCATTTGAAAAGAAAGCTTAAAGGCTTAAAAAAGTAGTAGCATCTGTACTAAAAAGAAAGCCTTAGAAAAGTCTCAAAAGCAGCAGGTCTTTTTACTGAATAAAAACTAGGAATAATAATGTGTGTTGTTTTTTTTCTTTTCTTTTCATTTCTAAATGCTACATTGCAACTTCAGAATTTAGAATTCAGAATCTACTTCATTCTCAGCTAAATGCCATAGAGCCCAAGTTGGGGCTACAGGTGTTTCTACAGGGAGCTCACATTAGCCTGCCATCTACTCAGACCAGAGCAACAGCCATTTTCTTAATCTTTCTTTTTTTTTTTTTTTGTCGTCATTATTAATGTGTAGAGCTGCATTTCCCAGTGTTCTTGTAGGAATATGAATCACACTGACATTCAGCAGGGTTTGTGCTCCTAGATAATACTTGAATATTCTACCCATAAATATTTATATTGAAAATATTGCCTGGAATACATCTCAATAAAGTCACTCTCCCAGTTGCACAGAGTAATGGCAGAGTAACTCAAATAGTAACAGGAGAAAAAAAAAAAAAAAAAAAAAACAGGCATTGCACAAGTGAGCCACTAAGGTAGGTGTTAATGAGCAGGTAGGCAAAGCAGGGTCCAGCACAGGATGTCATGGTGTTTGAATCACCTCATTACCATCCCGACAGACAAAAGCCAAGCATAGATCCCCAGCAACAACTGGTATTTTAGTGGCATTTCAGCACAGCACTTAGCATACTAATTACCAGCAAATAACACAGCCCTCCATCATAAAGCTAAATTGAGGCTATTGCACTCCAAATAGGCCAAGCCCAACTGTTCACTCAATTTGGCATAAAACATGTACCGAGGCACGGGCAGCACTCCCAACACCAACCGCAGTGCGGGACACAGCAAGGCTGCGGTACTGGGCTGTATGGCCTCCAAGCTCTGCTCAGCTCTGCTGCCTCCCATTTGTGCTGTTGCACTGGCCTCAGAGAAACAATAAGCCAGAAAAAAATAAAATAAAATAAAAAATACAGGCTTTCCTTTGCAAAGTTCAAGGGGAAAGGGATTTTACAAGGTCTGAGGGATGTGCTTGCAGTGCTGCCTGTTTGCTTCCCCACTGGGATGGAGGTGTAAAAATGGGACAGCTGAGAGATGGCAGCGGCAGAGGATGGGCCACAGACCAGTGCTGCATCCCACCAAATGTCCCCCAAGTGTCAAAGAGTTTCATACACACTACTGTGTGCCATTTGGAGCACCACAACACAAGAAAGACATAAAACTATTAGAGGGTGTGCAAAGGAGGGCTACGAAGATGGTGAAAGGCCTAGAGGGTAAGATTTATGAGGAGCAGATAGGGTCCCTTGGTTTGCTCAGCCTGGAGCAGAGCAGGTGGAGGGGAGGCCTCATGGCGGCCTGCAGCTCCCTCAGGAGGGGAGCGGAGGGGCAGGCGCTGAGCTCTGCTCTCTGGGGACAGCGACAGGACCCGAGGGAACGGCATGGAGCTGGGACAGGGGAGGGTCAGGCTGGGGGTTAGGGAAAGGTTCTGCACCCAGAGGTGGTCGGGCACTGGGACAGGCTCCCCAGGGCAGTGGTCACAGCACCAAGCCTGCTGGGGTTCAAGGATCATTTGGACAAAGCTCTGAGACATGTGGTCTGATTTTTGGGTGGTCTGGTGTGGAGCCAGGAGCTGGACTTGATGATCTTTGCAGTCTGGGGTATTCTACAATTCTAGGATTTATCAGGGGAACAGAAACTACTGTAGCTTTGCCATCAGAAAAGAAATTTAGAAGAGAGACAAGCAAATCTACGTCAAGTGAGTACAGAAGCTGTGGAATTAGGGAAGTATGAGCAAGGAAAGAAGTAAGTACCAGCACTGGAAACAGCAAGCCATTTGGTGAATTAGGCTTGGGGTATCAGTTAGAAATCCAACCATATCTGTGTAAGATTTATATATAGTCAGGTGAGAAAGAAAAGAAGTAAATAGTGCACACACATTTGCAGGTGGACAGGGTGAAAACCCTTAGGAAAAGCCTTGGAGAGACCAAAAGAGAGTAGCCCAGAGGCTAGAACTGTGAAGAACTTCAAAATCCCAACCCAAGATTGTTCATGCATACTTAAGCAATCTCCAAAGCAGTGAAACCCCCTCTCTGACTTGACTTTCAGTTAGCAGCAGTAGCATAGAGCCAAGCAAACAAACCAGGAAGAATCTTTCCCATGTCAGGAAACAGCCACAGACTTCTTTACAGTGCCCACATAGGCACATAGAAAGCACTTTCAGAGACCCATCACCTCCCCTGCCAGGGCATCACTGTCTTCTGGAGAGTGTGACAATATGGACTGCTCTGTCAGGGAGCAGAGAGAAGAAAAGCTGGTCCTAGTAATAAACATTCAAAAGAAAGAGAGAAAGAGAAAAAGGAAGGAAGGAAGGAAGGAAGGAAGGAAGGAAGGAAGGAAGGAAGGAAGGAAGGAAGGAAGGAAGGAAGGAAGGAAGGAAGGAAGGAAGGAAGGAAGGAAGGAAGGAAGGAAGGAAGGAAGGAAAATTTCATCCATGTAGATGCATATATTTCCCTTGTAAGACAGATTTTCACAAATTCAGCTCTGTCCCCAGAACAAAGCCAGTTACACAGAATAACCATCTCAGCACTCAATGCAATCTCAGAGCTGCAATAGGACTGGCTCAAAGGCCAACATGAAGGCAAAGGGCACAGATCCCCTTGGCACTTGCTTCATCCCTGACTCTGTGCTGGGTCCCCACAAACAATTTGGAGAAGTTCAGCTGCAGTAAGTGTCAAAGTAGCTTCTGCAGCCCACCCTAAGAGGCACAGCAAGTTCACCTGAGCTGTGCTCTGCTCTGGCTAGTTTGCTGCTGCTAACAGCCAGCAAGTGAAAAGCCATTTAGCATCTCTGCATGATGTTTCTGTGATGTCCTGGCACAATTTCCAAAGAAAAACAGTGGATATCAAGCAACATATTGTCCCTTCCCTAAAAAAAAAAAAAAAAAAAAAAAAAAAAAAAAAAAAACACAAGAATTTCAAGTTGCCAAGTGTTGCTTTGTTCTTATATTCACTGTCAAGCAAAAGACAGGTATCAAATTTACATGTAACTGACTAGATTACTGTCGTGGTTCCACTCGAGTGGGCAGCCGAGCTCCACCACAGCCGCTCTCTCACTCCCCCTCCTCAAAGAGGAATGGGGAGAAAATATGTGAAAAGGGCTCAAGGGTTGAGATAAGGACGAGAAAATCATGCAATAATTATTGTAACATGCAAAACAGACTCGGCATAAGAAGACAGTAAGATTTATTGCTCATTACTAACAAGCTAGAGAAGTGAGAAACAAAGGAAAGAAACCAAAAGCACCTCCCCCCCATCCACCGTCTTCCACCTCCTCCCCCCGAGCGGCGCAGGGGAACGGGGGAATGGGGGTTATGGTCAGTCTACAGCACTTCTTCTCTGCCGCTCCTTCTCGGTCACTCTCGTCCCCTGTGCTGTGGGGTCCCACCCACGGGATGCAGTCCCTGATGAACTGATCCGGCGTGGGCTTCCCACAGGCAGCAGCTCTTCCAGAACTGCTCCAGATATGGGTCCGTACCACGGGGTCCATCCCTCAGGAGGAAACTGCTCCAACCTGGCTCCCCCATGGGCAGCAGCTCCTGCCAGGTCACCTGCTCCTGCGTGGTCCACGGGCTCCACGGGCTACAGGTCCAGCCCGGAATCTGCTCCGGCAGGGGTCTTCCACAGGCAGCAGCCTCCGTCGGTGCAGGGCCACCTGCTCCACCGTGGTCTCCTCCACAGGCTGCAGCATGGAACCCTGCTCCACCGTGGTACTCCATGGGCTGCAGGGGGACATCCTGCTTCACCATGGTCCTCACCACAGGCCACAGGGGACTTCTGCTCCGGCACCTAGAGCACCTCTCCCCCTCCTTCTATGCTGACCTTGGCACCTGCAAGGCTGTTTTCTCACTCCCTTCACTCTCCCAGCTGCTGTGTGGCGCAGTGTTTTTTTCCCTGTCTTAAATATGCTCTCACAGAGGCACAAAACAACATCGCTTATTGGCTCAGCTCTGGAAAACAATGGGGCCCTTCCCAAACATGGGGCAGCTTCTAGATCTTTCTCACAGAAACCACCCCTATGGCCCCCTGCTACCAAAACTTTGCCATGTAAACCCACTACAATTACCTGAGTGATGCACTTATTTCCCTTGGCAAATGAAAGGAAGAGAAATGTTAATGCTCCATAAGAACTGTGCCCACTATAACATATACTACTTATCCAACCACTGCCGGTATCACTTGTAACAGCAAATGGGTTTGCTTTCATTAACGTCCCAGCTTCAATATGTCTCTGACACTCTGGCAAGAGCTACTCTTTGAAAGTCAGTTTGAAAAAAAACACTATTTTTTCTACTCTAGTTGGCAGTTCTCCCCCACCCAAGTGACATCCACATTTTATGTAGCCCTTCCTCTGAGCACCACAGTGCTAGAGCATTTCCCAGCATTAAAGCATCTTTGTCTCATGGCTACCACTACAATCAGGGGGTAAGGCTGGTATACAAGTTCACCAGGTCAAGATGTCAAGCAGTTTAGCCATGATCACTTGCCATGCTGGAAGAAGTGCTAAAACAGCAGGACTGGACTGATGCCCACATCTCTGGGCTATTGTTGGAGTGATGTGCATCAGCTAGGTTACACATGGTTTGGATGCATGCTGCAAGTACATCTCCCTGTTGCAGTGAAAAATGAACTTTCACAATGGCTATTTGATATGAAAAAGAGTACAATAAAAGGGGTGGGTGGGTCAGAGTTAAGATTACAGCAAGCAGGCTGTAACATCGCATGCAGCAATTGCAGCCATGAGATCAGTTACATGCCGTTAGGAGTGGTAACTTCTCATTTCCTTGTTTTTTCTGGGTCTGCGTCTAGCATGTGGCTGCCTGAGCAAATCAACTTAATGGTTTTTCTCCATCTGTTGGGATGTAGTGTGATAAGCTTGTATAATTTCTAAGTTAATTATTTACATATGTTCCTGAAATCAGAGGAAAAAAGAAAACTGTATGCAGGGAACAAGCAGGGACGCAATGATTGAGTTCACTTTTGATCATATGTCAGCCAAGTTAGAGCTTGGTGGCTCCTACTGATTTCCAAGAAAAAGAAAGGGGGGCAAAAGAAAGGAATTCAAAAGCCAGTTGTCAGGTTCACAGCTACGAGTGGCTAATGCAGAATGAGCTGAACATCTGCTACAAAGTCCAAAAGTACTCTGCTGAAGCACAAAGCTTTCAGGTCAGGTAGGCAGGGATGGGGAAGCCACTGGCATCCCATACTCCATCTCCCCACCACAGCTTCATGGCCCCAGGGACAGCCTTGCCTGCCACCCAGAAGCATGCATGAAATGCTTTTAGTCATGGATCTTGCTTAATGTCTGTCTCAGATGCGAGCACTGCTGGACAGACCCCTTCCCTCACCCAAGAAATGCAAGACAGCGAGAGAGAGCTGTGAGGGTGTCTTTGGGCTGTCTCGCAAGTTCTGGCTGGAGAGAGAACAGAAGGTGCCAGAGACAAGAGCAGTTTTCAGATCTGAAAACCTCACACTTCTGTGAGAAACAGACTTTGGGAGGGATGGAAATAACAAGTCGGCAGCAACACATGCTCTCTCTTTCTATGGGACCAACTTAACCTGAGAAAAACATGACAGCTGTGCAGCAGTACAAGGAGTTTAGCAACAGATGATGTCCCAAGTTCAAGGAGAGGTAGAAAATGTGTATTTTGCAGTTTTATTCTTGACATCATTTGCCAGAGGATTCCAGGGGGATCACTAAGCTGGCTTGCTCTTTTCCTCCCTCCATACATTGCATCCAACATGAAGGTGAATCTAAACAAGCTGTCAAAGCTGTTACATTTTTTTGTTACCAAAATAAAATTTGGTTTTAGTTTTTGTTTTTGACTTGTGAAAAATCTGCTTTCCACTGGGGGAAAAAAAAAAAAAAAAAAAAAAACTCTCTAAAAACTTCCATATGCTTTATTAGCTAGTTTTACATCTCCCATCCTATGCTACAAGGAGATCTCTAAAGGCCATTTCGTGGTCAAGACAAGATGTGTCTGGACCAGGCTTGAATAGCATAGTTCTGTCCCTTGCCACCAGAAGGTCTGCAGTATGTTTTGAAAACACATTCTCATAAGGATCCTGGCCCACAGGACAGAAAGTGAGAATTACATTGAATCAAAAAATCTACTACAATGGCATTTCCCCCTGTGAATTTTATTCCTAAAGCAAATTTCCCACCAAAACCCCTACAGTTCATCTTAAACTGATTAAAGCAGTCATGTCAATATTTGTGATGATCCCATCATTACTTTTTGTTTCTGGGAAAGAGGGTAATGGATGCTTTTGACAAACAGAGTGCCAAGGGTACAATGCCATACTGGAGAGAGGTTCTCATTAGTTTTTGCTCAGACAAGAAATTCTTAACAAGACAAGTAGCACCATCCTCTGGACATCCATAGGAATCAAGCACGAAGCAAACAGTTTTGGTTCCTCAGGTAGTGCCGGATTCAGATTTCACCATCACCAACAGTTCCGTGTTTCTGGCATCTGCCTTATTTGCTGGAGTTCAGCATGAGGTCTCCATCTGCACCATGCTCAGCAGCTTTACAAATTTAATTCAGCATTTAAAAAAGCCACTGGAGCAACCAATTAAAAGTATAAGGAAGAAGAAATCAGCTGAAGAAATAAAGCCAAGAAAAAGCAGCATATATCAGGGTCTAAGCAGAGTCTTCTGAGAGCTATTTTCCATACTATTTTACAGCCTGTAGATCGCTATCACACTATCCAGATTACAGAGTCATTGAATAAAAGCATAGCACAGAATTAATTTATTCTGAGATTTATGTTAAGGAAAGTTTTGACTACACATCAATAGAAAAGCAAATCTTGCTGTTTTCATTCTTCATTTAAGAAGTTAAGGACCTTGGGAGAAAAATCCTAGCACTGAGAAAACATGTGGTTGAAAACGGTTCCTCAGTCAACAGATTTTAAAAGATCCCAAATTCTTACTCAGTTATTTTGATGTTTTCAGTTTGTTTTAAATCTGTTTCTAAGTTTACATGCAACCATGTAAGAAAAAAGAAAAAAGCTAACAGCTTCTTTTAAAAACAGTGCTAAAAAAATGCATTATTGAGCAGAAATGGATGGATTTTTAACTGTGATGGAGCAAAAGAAAAGGTTCGAAACATTAACCCAGTTAGAAAAATCAATGGGAAAACGCTGG
This sequence comes from Netta rufina, assembly GCF_964035555.1. NCBI lineage: Eukaryota > Metazoa > Chordata > Aves > Anseriformes > Anatidae > Netta > Netta rufina. The sequence goes on along the minus strand of NC_140124.1, from coordinate 148,020,027 downwards.
GAGTAGTTTATCACAGAGAGTAAGGAATTTCCTCTTGTCACAATGTTGTCTGTAAAGTTATCTTTCTAAACAATGTAACATACTTAAACAATAGGCTTTGAGGTCTGATACTGCTCCTATGCAAGGTAGGGAAGCAGAATTTGTGGAAATTCACAGTTCTGCAAGATGTAGTAATGCTATGTTATACAGACATTATGCTAGGGGCTTCCCACAAACCTCAGTTTGTGAAATTCTGGGGCTTGTTTTATAGATGCTGCAAAGCTAAACACCCTTTAGATTATGTAGGAATAGTGATAAACCTTGGTCAGATGGGACTATAAGGTCATTCTGGTAGGTTTTCAGTGTACCGGAAGGAAGATCATTTGGAGTTTTAGACAAAGATCTTGTTACTTGCAATATACAGCAGGAGGGACATTTAGCATTTAATTTCCCTAACTACACTGCCTCTGCTAATGTCTGAATGGGGATTAGGTGATTTGCCTGACAGCTTCATGTCTTCCTGTGCTTCACAAGATCAGATCCAATTAATAGGATCATCCTTATTGAGAAATATAAAAACATTTCACATTGACAATCATAGTCTATTATGGGACAGGTCCCTGTAGATTCTGAGGGTCTCCCACTTTGGTGGTATTAATGGGAACAAAAGGTGGGCCCATTCAAGGAGTCAGCATTTGGCTTTTGATCACATACAGCTCTCCATATTGATGGTGACTTCTGCTCCCCCATTAGTACATCCTACAGAAATGTTCATCATGGACTGGGCCAGGGCTTGGAGTGGTTCCTTAGAAGTTTACCTGCATTTTTGTGCAACATCAGTAATTTATTATAGCAACAGATAGGACTGTTAACACCAGACTCTGCAGTATCTTTATGTAGAAACACATATTGGCTGTAGAAAAATACATAAAATAATGAATTAATTTAAAAAAATAAAGTGAAAAGCTTGTGTTCACAGATATGAAGGAATTTTGCCCAATTTTGAACTCACTCAAGACATTGTGATCAGGAGCAGAGCTCAGAGTGCCACAGCCCTGGCCTCTCGCCAGCTCCCTGGCCAGTGCTGATAGCAGCAGGCTGCTGCCACTGCCGGCAGAAACCCTAAAGTGGTTCAAGCCTGTGTCTCTTGGCTTGGGAAAGGACATTTTGCAGAACAGCCAGGAAAGCTGAAAGAGAAAATCTGTAGATAACTGAATACTACCTTGGTCTTGCATGGAAAGAAGAGCAGATGCTCAGTTCTGCTCCTGTTTCTGGGTGGTTGTGCTCTGTCAGGAGAGTATATGTGCATGTATACATAATACCAAGCTTTGCTGTGCCTTCCTCTCACTGAAGGAGGGGCCAGATCACCCAACCAGCCCCCCGACACCCTCCTGTCCAAGTGATGCCACCCTTCTCTTGATGGATGAAGATCTGGGGGTCCATTCTGCCTATTTGCTGTGCTCCAATCCTATTCTGAAGTGAGCTGCTTTAGAGATCCATTCCTTATATCTACCACTGCATCAAAATAGAAATGCATGTCTTCTTCCATCTGCCATGTAATCTTCCTATAACACCCATCCATTCTTTGGCTGGCTGCAGCTAAGTTCCTTATGTGGAAACCATCTCAGAGAATGATCATGTCTTCAGGCAGGCAGTCTAAAAATAAAAATCCAAAGATGAGGGATTTCACATGAGGTGCAATGCAATGATTTCAGTCAGCAGATCAGAAGACAAAAGCACAAGGGCTTGAGCTGATCAGTGGCTTTGGGAAGGGTGAAAATACTGATCAGAAAGCTGAAAGGCAAACACATACTTCTGTGTTACCTTCTACACTCAAGGTGCAGAACATGTGAAAAATCCACTATTACAAATCCACCATACAAAGTGTGATCTGCTGCTGCTGATGTTGAGCTCCTGTGTATTGCTATACCACTTAGAGCTGGATTTATTTTGCTGCAGTTCAAAATACAGTCTATCTGTTCTTCATTTCTTTAATGTTACTGTTATTCAGCCTTTCTTTACAATTGTTTCCTAAAATCTTTATACAGGCTTGGTGGTTGTTTAAAAAATACAAAATTCATTGTAATTGTCTTTTTTTTTTTTTTTTCCCTAGAGTGTTTCAGCCTTTCACACTGTAATTAGGATAACAGTCTCAAGGGCACATGGTTTTGGGGAAAGATCCTTATTTAGTGCTGGAAACCTTTGACCTCAAGCATCATGGCTCATCTGATCCAGAGATGTGAGAATATCTGTTATGAAGCAAACATCAGGAGCCACAGGGAATGTGGTGCTGAGAATGGGACATTACTTTTTGTAGACCACCAGACCAGAAAAACTTCCAAGAGTTCCAAAACTTCCCTCTTCCCCAAGATCGGTGTTTTATGGTTTCCACTCTCACATCAGAAACCCCACCTTCACATCTACCTGAGGACTCAGAGCAGCTGAATTCCCCAAAGAAAGCCCAGTAGTCTTTTTTTCTGCTGGACCATTTAGAGATGATTTCCTTTTTCCTCTCCAAAGTTTGAAATTCTCTAGTTTCATGACACTGTATCTCATTGCCCACTGGATAAGAAGTACTGACTTCTTGACTGTTCCCCCTGCACATACTGCACAGTTAGATTGAAAAGACATTTACCACAACTAAGCCTTGTTTTTCTCTTCATTTTAGCCTTCCCATGGAGTTATTCAAGGTTGGTGGTTTTTTTTTGTTTTGTTTTGTTTTGTTGTTTTGTTTGTTTGTTGTTGCTGTTGTTTGTACTGCTGCAGCCACAAAACTGTAGGGGATGCTGATAAAGCCATAGTGGTGTATTTAAAGGCAGAGTTTTCCTCATCCTAGAAAATTCCTGTAGCTTCATATTGCGACCTTTTGCAAATCCTCTCCTCCATGCTGGTCTATTGAAATAGACGTATTTCCAAATGCATGGCATTTGAAAACCAAGAACTCTACATATGCTGTAATTATGCTTAGTTTGTCAAGGTCTGTGCTAGTCTTAGAAACGCTTGCAGTAGCCTCACTCTGGCACATCCTATACAGCAACATCAATTTCTAAGGAAATAGATTAATGTACTAAATATATTTTCTTACTACTCTGCATAGGCACGTTAGTGAAAAATTCCCTAATGAACCATCCTAATACTTTTCCTGAGCTATTCAGAGCAGAGCTTTTTCTCCGTGTGTGCAGTGCACCAGCCTGATGCATACAGAAAGGAGAATTGCAGTCCCACAGTGGGCACTGGCCAAAAAAAATGAGTCCTTGCAATTTTGCCAGGCTACACCAACAAGCCTTCTTCGCTCTCTCAAGAGCAATAGGACAAAAAGGATTTATCTGTTTACCAACTACAGGTATGAATTCCTTTGAAATGCCTGGTTCTACTCTAGGGAAAAAGAAAAGTTAATTCTTTCCTTGCTTATCTTTTGCATAAGCCTTTGTGTTAATCTCCTCTTGCTATTTTTTATTTGTCGGGTCCCTTGAGGCAGTTCCTATATACATCTTGCACACTACTAAGCACATCACAGCTTAAACACAAAGGTTTCCCATTTACCAGTAATGTTGGTAATTCTTCTTATAAGTACCAGAAATATTGTGTCCTTTGACATTTCAGTGATGCATTAACCTGTTGTCTGGAATATAAACGTGAGTCGAGAACTGCTTTCGCAACAGAGTAGATTAAGATTTTCTTGGAGAAGTGGCTCAACATTACTGTTTCCAACTTTTCCACTGGACAGGCAGAACTGGCATCATCGCACATCTCTGAATGAGAAGAGTACTTCAGCGTGAACATCACCTTATAGAAATGATAGCAACAATGTCCAGTAAAAGTCCTGTAATGGCTTCTAATAGCTGACCTTAAAGTAACTGTTGCTTCTGCTAAGCAGGACACAGTGGAAGGACATCTCACGCTGATCTGAACTGTACCAACCTCACTAAACAGACCCATTTAAACAGAAGACTGATAGTGTATTAGTTTAATTTTTATGAAGATTGTACATTTACAAGAAAAAAAATATGGCTGTAAAGGTGCATGTTCAAATTTTTATTTTTTAAACCTATTTACAGAAAAGGCAAATGGGATTTTTGGACTGATTTCAGATCTCTGCTGTAGGACACATCCCATGGATAAACCTTAGTCCTTCCACAGTAGAGATCTACCTCAGATTACACGAACTACATTCTGGAGAAGGTTGTTGATCTCCACTGATTATGTAGGCTCCTGTCCTAGAGACCCCTGAATCAGATGTGGATAGCTAGGCAGTATCTCCTCACTTGCCTCCCCAAAATCATTTCTTTATTTGAAAAAGAACAAAGAATGCAGATGTAGTTGTAGCTCTGATGTGGTATCTGCAGTCTGAATTAACTTTTCTCATTAAAATCTTTAATTTAAGCAAACAATAAACCAGGTATTCCAACACATCATCATAAATTCTCTTCTGGAAAAGTTAAACTCTCCTCTGCTTGAATACTTCATCCCCCAAATAGTGAGCTTTATTAAAAAAGCGGTGAGTCAGGTTCACACTCTGACTTTAGCTATATGCTTTCTCTTAAATTAATGGGGAGCCATTCTCTGTAGTCACATGCTTTCAAAGTGCTCTTTCAATGATAGCGATATGTCTTGAGGGGGGTAGTTAATAGACCTGATGCGTTTGAAGAAGTTAATCAAAAAGGAGTACATTACTTCTTTTTGCAGCAGGCAGCTCGGTAGCATCAGGTGCTCTGTAATCCCATATTGTCTGATGCATGTGAGGCATGTAACAGCAAAGCAATGCTAAGGGAGGTTCAGTTTTGCCCAAATCTCAATTCACCACTACCTTATAGGCACATTTCAAAAGCTTTCTGCATCTAGGTCTCAATTATAAATTAAATACGGTTATGGGAGGATGAAGGGGAGTTTGAAGCTTCCCATTTAAATAGCCTTTGCAGGTAAGATAATTCAGGCTCCCTTTTATACAGTGCAGCTGTATGTAATCTCCAGTCAATAAGCTGAGCAAACGGCATCTGCTCACAATAAAGCAACCAGCAACAGCCACAGCAACTGATAAAGAAGCAGCAACATGTCCTAGCAGGGACTGCCCTTTTCCACAACCGCCTCCGGGGCCAGGCTTATGTAGGGGAGACCACACACACAGAAGGGAGGTACCGTGTTCCCTGTGGCTCCGGGGCTCCCACTCCTCCCAGCATCACCAGCTTGGCAACTGGCACCCGGGGAAACCAGCCCGGGGTGCAGGAGGTGGCAGCAAGCTCTGCTCTTGGAGGAGTCAGGCAAGGGTGACAGCACTGGGCTGCTGCCTGCAGCACTGGGTGGATGACACCTCCCTGGGACCACAGCTTCTGCTCCTCCACAGCCCTTTCCCACCATGCACAAGATGCATTTCTTCAATTCAACCCCCTGGGCTTCTTTTCTGCCCCTTGTCAATGACCACTCCCCCTTTTCTCATTCTTTTATTCATTTTTTCTTATTTAATTTACTTATTACAGGACTCAGCAGACCTAAAGCTCCCTCACCATTATATGAAGAACAAAAAGCCAACCAGCCATGGCATTTGTCTCAGCTGGTTCCCATTCCCCTTCATGACCCCTCCAAGACAGGACTTTGCTGTCACACTGCCTTGGCACAGAAAGGTCACAGATATTTGCCGTCAGCATCATACAGATCACAAAGATGCAACCCGACAATGCCTTTTCCATGTCTCCCACCTTTACCCATCTCTTTTTTTAAAAAAAAAACTTTAGGTAACCGAACAGGTATACAGACAAATGTACAGAGATCTCATCCATGGGATGAAGTGCCAATAACCCTGGTGCTCTGCACCACCAAGCAGCTAAGCACACAAACCTACAGTGGGGCTGGTGTCTTCTTGTGCCAATTCAACGTCAGGTGCTGACTCCACCATCGCACTTTCTCAGCCACTTGTGCTTGCGGTTACGAGTGTTAATCAGCAGTAAGGATCCAGCCCAGTGCTTGGTTCCCAAGCAAAAGTCACAGCAAAGCTGGAGGAGGCAGCATCAGCCCCCCGGGAGTTTCAAAAACAGCGCCCTTCATTAACTTCTCAGCAGCTGCGGTTTTTAGAGGAGAAAAATCATCTCTTTCAACATCACGGTTGAAAAAAAAATAGTGAAACACATCGACTTTGAAGTGGTGGGGAAGTACCATTACCCATTCACAGACAGCAGTCTGGCATTCATTACGTGCGATAGGGAGGCTGCGTGCGGCACTGCATGTAAGGACACAGTTCCTGCCTAGATCAGGGAGGGCACATGCCACGCTCACAGGCCACGCCAGGCACTTCTCACACGCTGCTGGTGTCACCTGCTGACCCCGCTCTGGGAGTGTGGGGCTCTTCCTTCTTGGGTCTTTCTTCTTCCTGGGACACCTCATTGGCTGGAAGTTCATTGCATGGGCTTGGGGATGGTCATCCAGCCTTGGCTTTCTCTGTTCAGCCTCTTAAAGTAAATGTTTGCTCCCAACTCCTATCCAATTGAAAGGATGAAATCCTTGCTCTAGCTATGTTTTCTCTGTCCAAAATCCCTCTGATTTTTAATAGGAATAATGAATTCATCATTAATATCCCATATCTTGTCTCCCACTACTATTCCTCTGCTCACCTGTAGGTTTATTACAAATTCTGTTAACACAAGTAGGACTCCATGAAACGCAGAGCTGGTTTTCACAAGTTAAGAGATGGGCCAACTTTAGCCAAAGAAATGCACCTAGCTTTAGATTGTCTAAGAGATCCCAGTTCCTACTAATTGATGACAGCACATTGGTTGAGGAGACAATGAACAGAAACCCTGAAAGCAAAGGTTTCAGCTTTATCACTGCGTTTCCTTATTAGCCAGTGTAATTTATCCCCTTGGAGACTGCATCAGCATTGTTTGCACTGGATACGGTAGTTAGCCTGCTCCGTCTGTTGCCATCAAAGCCATTCATAAGGATACAGTAGGTAAAGAAATATCACAAATAAAAGAAAGAGGAGACTGTGATTTGAGCTTGACACCAGGGGCTACTCTGTCTTTTCTTGGCTCTGTGGAGTATTTGCTTCCCTGCTACATAAATGGCAGCAGGGACTCACCTTGCCAACAGAGCCCTGAACAGCCATAATCCTGCACAACTGGAGATCATTCAGTTCAAAGAAAAATTTCCAAATCAGAGGACACACACTATGGATATGGGAGAATATTCCATGTTGCATCCAGTGGCGTTAGGGAGAGCAAAACCACCATGTTCCCACAGGGTTCCCCACTGGAGCAGAACCAGGGAGGAAAATTAACATGCTTCCTATCTTCCCTGAAACTGCACCCATCCAAAACCCATTCATTCCCCCTGTCATCCTCTGCCAGCCCCCACCGAGCCTCCACACCTGCCTGCACAGAGATCTGAAGGCTGTGGGATCTCAGGGGATTATGGGGAAGCAATTATGAATGGATTTTGGATCCTGGATGAAAGAGCTTGACAACAACTGCACCAGCCTTTCTGAGGGAAACACCGAGAAGCAAGATCATAATCTCCCGGTCCTGTCCTGACAGCATGATCTTGCACAAGTCACTGCCATCCATGTGTGAAGATTTCTCCTGTACCAAACAGAGCCTGATGGTGCTCATCCACCTACAGAAGTGTGGGGATGTGGTGTGGCTTTAATAGTGCTTACGTGGCACTCCAAGAACACAGGAGCCTTGTATGGCTAAATACCTCCAAACCAAAGTCACCTCTGGCCAGCTGAGTCCAGGAATGGATTTGCTCCATCATTCACAAATATTGCTTTTCACCCAAGCAGCACTGATTTCAGCTTCTCCCAAGTTCTGAACTTGCTGGGTACTGATTCAAGGAGATGGGTGTTAAAACTGCTCTGGACCTTTTTCCATGAAAGTAGGAAGATGAAATATACACATTAAACAGCTACCAAGGCCCATGCAGGCAATGCTCCTGTTACACAACTGTTCGTGTTAATTACTGTATTATCTGTTTTACATGTTCTAATTGTCTCCCTGTGGCATACTGGGGGGGGAATGCAATTTTGTAAGAAAAACCCCACAAGTATTTTTTTTTCCCCTCTGGTTAAAATAGAAAGAATGTCAGCAGACTGTACTTTCTCTGCTTTTGGGGATTCAGGCAGAATTTGAGCTCCCCCTGCTGTTTGGAAAAAAAAAAAAAAAAAAAAAAAAAAAAAAAAAAAAAAAAAAGGCTAAATGAATTGTTAATACAAGTTTCTCTGGCCCTGGGGATCCCGCTACTCGCTCTTTGGCTCAAGCTGCTGCATGGAAAGAAATAAGTAGTTAGATTTCAACCAAATCCTGTTCTTGCAGTCCCACCTTTAAATATGGAAACTATTATTTTCAGAAAGGGTGAAGATAGCTGGATGAACACAGATATTTACTGTCTGAGTCAGAAGAGGAGAACATTTATGAAAGCCCAAGAAGGTGTTGACCTTAAACCACACTCCAGTCTAAAGCCAGACGTGGATCCAGCCCTTTTATAGTAGGCAATATTCCCAGCTTCTCTCAGAGGACCAGAGCAGAGGCTGGAGCTGACTGGCTCTGTGATGCTGAAATCACTACGTCCTTCATGCAAACATGAGTTTGTACACGGAAAGATATGCTTTATGGAGTGCAAATATTCTGAGCAGGGGTTGTGGAAAGAAAGCCTGGTCCCCTCCCTCAGAGGAGCTCGGAGCCAGCCAGGCGCAGGTTTACGCTAGGGATATTAATGATTTGGAGTGCCTTAATGTTGGATGCTCACCTTGGCAGAAGCGAACCGAGTCCGGTTATCAGGAGCCAAGGGTTTCAAGTCCCATTATTAAAATGCCTCTGGCACCTCCGTGTGTGGTATGAATTCCCCTAAGATTAACCAGTCATTGCCCTCAGTCTTTTACTTCACTCATCAAAGAGGCAGACACCTCTGAATGCTCTCCAGAAGAGGTTAAATTAGATGCTCTGAATCAGCCTCTGGAGGAGCCCCTCATGCAGCCCAGACAGGGAGGGCAGATGCTGAGCCAGCTGGGACACCCCAGTACCTTCAGCACCAGGGCTTCATCTTCCCACTTCACTGGATGCCTTTGAAAAATAATGCCTTTTACAGATGTTAACCCCAAGGGGAGGAGAAAGAAGGGAGGAGGAAAAAAAAAAAAAGGGGGGGGGGGGGGGAGAAAAAAGAAAAAAAGACAGTTCTAATAATGACTCCCAAATGCTAAAATATTTTCCTGTTTTTCTGGTTGTATGTCAGGTCTCGTTGGGCTGTGTTAATGAACTTGTTCCAGGCAAGTTTTAGCGCAGTTGTTGTTTGTGGTTTTGCCTAACACATGTGAAAGGGCAGGCTGTGCCTGGCTTGTTTTCAAGCTACTTTAACAATCAGAAGAGTTGGGTGGGAATATAAAATGAGAAACAGGTTACAATTTGGGATTCAACACTTGCTTTGGAACTGCAAGAAAAATACATATTTAGAGAACTCTCCCGCACGTCAGGTTGCTCCTCTGTCACAGCACAGCGATATGTGATCCTTTTGAGGGGAATTCAGTATTATTTTGTCTACATTTGTGTTATATTTGAAAAAGCAGCAATCAGAAGCCAACCTGTGTAAAGCCCACTGCAATGTGGATTCAAAAAGCACTTAAACCAGCACAGGCATCTTGGAAAAGTCTTGTCATTCCTAGAAAGTTTTTGTAGATTAGATACATCTTTGTGGTATGCACAGAAAGGCTGTGCAGCATTCATTTTCTTTGGAAGAATTCCGCAGCTTCCAAGTATAGGCAGTGAATAGGGACATCCATGTCGAAGAGGACTGCCAAAGCAAGAGCCTGGCGTCACTGGTGTTCTTGAGATCTCACCCCACCTACCCTGGCCACTGCATTCCTGGAATATCAGCACCAGTTTCTCAAGAAAAATGAAGTTGGTGACACTGACAGGGGAAAAAAAATACCTCTAACTCTTCAACTTTGTCTACTGGAACAGAGATATTCTGCAAGAGAAACTGAAATCTGTAACAGCATCTGGATGATAACAGAGGGAATGAGTCAGACACACATTGCTACTGCTTGCATTGTTTATGTTTCCCATACCCCTTTGAGTCTCTCCATTATTCATTTGTATTTATTTTACAGCATCAGGGTTGCAAAAACTGTGAGCTGTTACAAAAACAAGGTCATTGCCCTGCTGAGTGCAGGGTTTAGCAAAACTCTCTGTGCATCTGATCTCTATTCTGCATTCCCTATATTTAAATGAGCTTGCAAGAGCCCAAACCAGCTCCAAGTGAGTACTCATGGGCACTACTGCAAGGTTGATTAGATATTTGCGTCTAAGGAATCAGGGATCTTCATTTAAGTGGTATGTGCACTATCAGAAATGTAAATAGTTTCGAGATGCAAACATTTCCACTTCTGTTTTAGTACTCAAATACGTAAAGTGTGTCATGTGAAACACCCTACTAATTGTGAAAAGCTAAATGCCAGCTATATCACTCAATAGCCGTATTTAATAAGCCTGTACTGATGTCACTGATGGCCAGCAGTCATGCTGATACTGGAAATCTGCCTCTGCAGGAGAGGTTTCTGAGGAGCATTTCTTTCACAGAATCATTCAGGTTGGAAAAGCCCTCCAAGATCATCTGCTCCAACCACCCCCCTGCCACCAATGTCACCCACTAAACCATGTCCCCAAGCACCACGTCCAACCTCTCCTTGAACACCCCCAGGGACAGGGACTCCACCACCTCCCTGGGCAACCCGTCCCAGTGCCTGACTGCTCTTTCTGAGCAGAAATGTCTCCTCGTTTCCAACCTGAACCTCCCCTGGCACAACTTGAGGCTATTCCCTCTGGTCCTATCACTGGTTACCTGTGAGCAGAGGCCGACCCCCAGCTCCCCACCCCTTCCTTTCAGGCAGTTGCAGAGAGCAATGAGGTCTCCCCTGAGCCTCCTCTTCCCCACACCAACCACCCCCAGCTCCCTCAGCCGCTCCTCACAGGACTTGTGCCCCAGGCCCTTCCCCAGCTTGGTAGCCCTGCTCTGGGCACGCTCCAGGGCCTCGATGTCCTTCTGGGACTGAGGGGCCCAGAGCTGAGCACAGCACTCGAGGGGCGGCCTCACAGACCTCAGCACAGGGGGACGATCACCTCCCTGGTCCTGCTGGCTGCAGTATTCCTGATGCTTTGCCCCGCCACTGCTCAGGCAGAGGCAGGCCCCTGGTGGGGCAGGAAGCGGAGGTTTCTCTCTACAACCCTGTTCCTATCTAGGCTCTAATTCCCTCCTTATAATACCACTACTATAAGTCTCTCCAGCTTCAATAAGCATTTCTCAAATTGGTTTAGCAGTAGCACTGTACTCACAACCAAAATTGTTTGGGTTTACCATTAGGCAAAGAGCCAAATAATATCTTTCCATCCCCGTTCCCTCCACCAGCATGGTGACAAGCAGCACCCAGCAGTTCTCTCTCACCACACCTCAGCTCCTAACCTCAGCCTCCTTTCACCATTTTTTCTACCCACAGGCCTCAGGAGGCACTAGCAGTGCTTACCCAAGACCTTGAGCACCCTGGCCACATTGCACCCTTATCACACACCTTACCAGACCAAAAACACAGCTGCACTGCAGAGAGCATCAGCAGCACACGGAAGCACCAGGGAGAGCTGGTAGCATCCTCTAACACCAAGTTGTCGAACCTGCCCCAGAGCACCACCACTGCCCTTTCCTCACACCCTGCGGGCAGTTGCATCCATGTTTCCTAAAAACTGGCAGCATAAACACAGCTGTGGACTTGGGATCTCCTGAAGCTTCATTATTGCAGTTCAATTGTTGCTGGCTTTTTTTTTCCTGTGAGTTTCAAAATTACTTCCAGCCTCTATGTTGTTATAAACTAATTAGGCTTTAATAAGTCAGAAAAGGAGGCAGATTAGGATAATTAGGGCCTGTGATTGATTACTGAGGCTGTTGTGGAATACAGCAGGTGAAAGGTACGGGAGGGAAGAGTGGGCAGTTGGAAAGGAACAAGAAGGTTAGGGAAGCAGACACCTAGATTAGCCTTGGTGAGCATTAGTTTTGAGTTAAACTTGGTCAATTTGTGGTAAAAAACATCCAGCGTAGATGTATCCTTGTATGAGTGTAAAGGAAAAACCTGAGACTTAATATCTGAGACATGGGCTCCTGGAATTTTGACACTGGCACTTTTGATTCCCCCTTGTTGCGAGGGTGGGCAGTGGGGAGAGCGACAGCAGTGCCTTGTACCCTGCTACACCGGCAGAGCAGGAAGGAGGAAAAACCCAGTCCCTCCTCATCTTTCCCTGCCTTGAGAGCTTGCAGCCAGGCTTTGAGTCAGCCAGAAACACCTGCCCTTGTGGCCCAGCACTTGCAGCCACCCAGCCAGGAGGTCTTGAGGCAACCAGCCCAGTGCAGGGCCAGTGCGGTGCACGCAGAGGCGAGCAGTGAGTCATGCCCTCTGAATCTAGGCGTGAGATTTTGGTTCCCACATGATAATAAAAGGGTAGCAACGCTCATCACATCAGCATAGCAAAGGCTTTAATAACCTAATCCAGTTCTGCAATAGATCCAGATTTGGACCAGGTGAAAATAAATGTTCTCCAAGCAGTTGTGAATGAGTCAGTTTATCGCATAGCTTTAAGTGAATTTTGATAAAACCTTCAAAGAAAATGACTGTACCTGTGTGAGGCAACTCTGAGTAATAGGGGGAGCTTTTTTCAGTAGACAGCCACATCTTGAAAAGTGCCCAAAGTAGATAAAACCAAAGAATTTCTTCTCTCCTTTTTTCTAATATATTCCCAAATCAGTAGAAGATCTGCAGAAGACCATAAAAGTTAGTATTATTTCAGCATGATTATGGTGTGCCAAAGCTTGGACTCACCAAACCCTTGGGTGAGCCTGGGTGGCAAAACTTAAAAGGGGGGAAATTAAAGCTCTGTCTGCTTGGACAAAAAAGCAGTTTTGTTCCAGGAATAAAACGTTACATTTGGCAACAGCAAGACCACGATTACTTATCTCTGCCCAGTTATCAGTCCCTTGACAAGCACATCAGAAAGAAACTCCTTTAAGATGACAGCCCTGTAAATACACAGATGTGTTAGGAAGCAGGTAGCAGCGATGGAAAGAACCCCTTATCCAACGGCTTCCTCTGCAGAGCAGAGAGTCAGGGTGCGGCTGCTCGATAAGAGGAACTCAGGATCCTATCACTTAACTTACATGTTGCAATAATCTGCAGGACAAAGGTTTGCAATGAAATATAACTGCAACAGCCTACTTGTAGAAAAGGGCTCTGAAATGAAGGTTTCTGGGTTCACAGTGCTCAGCTAAGGCACAGGGAAGCTGCTGTCTGTTCTATCCCTTGCTTTGCCATAGGCTCCCGGCATGATTTTGGGCACATCATCAAGTCCTATGTTTATTCTGGGTCCAGCAGCCACATTAGAAATACTTGTGAGCTCAGTTCAAAGTTGTGAACATCCCTGCCACATGGGCATCTCAGGTCATGACCCAACAACCTTCTGACAAAATGCTGGGTTTTGGGGAGGTTGAGCAATTTCAGGCTTTATTCAAGCCTGAAGCCAGAATCCAGGTGTTCAGTCCCAGCTCATTCATGGGCAGGATCAGCCCCTCAGGGAAGCTGCAGCACCTGATTCTGTTCTTTTAAAGCAACAGTCTAATCATTAACACCCTTGGCCAATAAGTGGGAGGCTGAAAGCCGAATTATTGCTTTTGCTGGCAGAAATGAAAAGACCTGATTCTCCCCCAGAAGATTATCCATTCAAACACGTGTTTTTAAACTGAGGCATAAATGCAGTTTTAGCCCAATAGTTTGGGAGTTTGCCAGGCTGGGCTTCAGTCCGTGTCAGTTTTACATAAAACCAGTGCTGTTCGATGCCCTTTCTGATCCAGCAAGTGTCACTTTCTTTCCTGCACTGTGGCAAGGCTATAAGAGAAAAGAAGGGTGCCATGCCCACATAACAGCCTGCACTGTGAGATTTAGAGCATTTATCAAGGAAGTATGATTTGCAGATTTGAAAGACCTGTGGCTCAGAGAGGAACAGCTTCTCCATAGCTTCTGTGCTGTCACAAGGGGGTTGGTGTTACCTCCTAAGCCCTTTGCTGAACAGAAAAATGAAAATCCCACTCAAAAAAAATAGAAAGGACGTGTATTTCCCAGCCTTTTTCCTGTCCCCACCACTCACCTCCCTCGTTTCAGGACAAGGGTTTCCCAGTAGGCACAGGACTAGAGGGAGGTGTTTGAATTAAGGCTTCTGGGGCTGGGATTTGCCACCCACCCCTGTTCTCAGCCACGCTGACTAATGAGCTGTAGGCAGGTGCATGCCAAATGCGTTGACTCTGGGCAATTCCCTGCTTAATGCACCAGCTTTCTGGGGCCATCAGCTTTTCTTTGCCTCAGCCCTTATCTAGAAGGGCAGCACAGCTGTGTATGAGCAGGTTGTATAAGAAGAAAGTGTCCCCAGAAAGGAGATGCTATGGGGTCCATTAGTAAACCCGTTTTTGAGATCTTTCTTATAATGGAGGCAGCAAGGATGCTGGATTTTGCTCAGCTCCCTCATCACCTGACTTTTAGGTGTCCTTTGCTGGGTCTTTGCTTTCAGTGCCCTTCTCATAAGTGGTATCCCTCTACCCAAGGTGCTCCCAGGCTGCTTTGGCAGAGCCTGTTACAAGAGGCCCCATGTTTCGCCTGGGAGTCCACAGGCAGTGCAACGCGAGCAGCACGCTGCAGTCATTAGCAGCACACAGATACAGAGAGAAAAAGGTCCCTTCTAGTGGTGAAGAAGCAGGTTTGGCTGAGGTTCTGCTAAGGCTGTTCCCACACTCGAACTGAAAAAGCAAATGCAAATGTTTCAGAGTTGCCCTGAGCGAATTTCATGGAGTTCACGCAGGGCCAGCAGGACGGCTGCCGGCAGGAGCCTTCCTCCTCCGCTCCCTCCCAGCCCTGCCTCTGCTGCTCCTTTTGCTCTGGTGCAGGGCTGGGAGGCACCCAACACCCGCCTTTCCCCCTGATCTACTCAAAAGGTCTCCCGCATCATGAGGTGGTGAAAGGCAAGCGAAAGTTGCGGACAAAAGCCTGAGCTTTTTCCCTTGCGCGTAGAGATGTTTGTAATTATTAATCTCACAACAGCAGAGGTAAATATGATAACTGTGTGAGTCAGGCTGTGCCTCAAAGGTCATTCTCGGTTCCTAGCCTAAGCCAAAGGGGAAGAAGGAAAAAAGCCTGTTATATTCATGTTCTCATTTCTCTCCTAGGTGAGTCACCCTACCAGTTAAATGCTATAAAATGACAAACATTGGTAAATAAGATAATATTAATGATTCTGATGACTCAACTGAAATAAGCACACATCAGTCACCGCTCAGCAGCCTGAAAGAACCTTATGAGAAGAAAAAACCTGCTCAAATCAAAGACAAGATGATGATTGCAAATCTGCTATTAATAAATATTTTTCTATGACAAAGCATTCCATGCAGTATTTATATTTCATTATGCACAACACAAACCAAGCAACTGGAAACATTACTCATACCAATTGTGGAAAAAAACTGTGAGAACTCTTTCTCCTTTCTGTTTGGGCAGTGTAATTGCCTCTTTTACAAAGCAACAGACTTGCATTCATGTAAAACCCTTTCGTCCTCTTCCCGGGATGGTTAGGCTGTATTCCCAGATTTGCACCTTTTTTCTAATACTAGTGCTGAGACGTAGCCTGAGCGACTGGCGAGCAGATAGTCTTTGGCTCCTTAATTCAGCAACAAACTGCATGGTACATCTGGTTAGGGCATGTATTACTGGTGTACGGAGACAAGCCTGCAGCAGCTCTAGTTTGACAGAAAGGCTCTTCAGCTCCAGAGGAAAGACCCAAGCTGCCACCATGGGCTTTGATGGCACTGCTCTTACAAATATCCCTTAAGGAAAGGTCATGAGGAAGGGAGATGTGACACAACAGCAATGTTGTGGCCACCGGCATGTTCTCAGGACATGCTCACACACATGCTTGTGACCTCCTCTCTCCCAGCCATGGATCAACAGATGCTGTTCTTCCTCAATGTGCTTTCCCTCCTGTACTTTCCTTTTTCCTAGATTAACAACGCCTGTATCATTCATCTCACTGTATTCTTGTCCCTTGCTAGTGTCTGCATCTATCCGGGAGAGTCCAAATTGAAACCTCTGAGCCAAAAAGAAGCCGAGATATTACGGGAATCGATGCGTGGGCCCTCACACAGGAGGCAGACCTTTATTTCTGCTCCTGCAACCACCTCTTCTTGTGATAAAGTCTGGAGATGTAAATCCTTCCTCCCAATATGCAGCTCCCACTGAAGTTGCCAGCAGGTGTTTGCAGACAGAGGGTAGAATTTGCACGTAGGGAAGGATCATTTGCAGTTTGCTTTTCAGAGCAGTTAAGCCTGATCTGTTGGAGATATGTATGTGAGTCATCTCACACTCACTCACTTTCCTCCTCTTGTAAAGAGTGAGCAAACTTCAGTCTAGTAACTACATATCTCTTCTGCACCATCTTTATGTCTTCTTCCCTGAATAATACACCGTCAACACAGAGAGGGAGAAAATTTGCACCAAAATACTGAACAGGAACAGTTTTAGTTCTGGTGTTACAGAACTGGTGGACTTCATTTCCTGATCTTATACTCTGGAGTGTCTTCTTTTACCAAGATGTAAATATTGAGAATGTCTCGTGTCCTTTGGTGTAAAGCAGAAGTAACTCAAATGAAAGCACTAGAGTATTTTTTGTTATTGCTTGTGGTGTGTGCCATATATCACATAAACCACAAAATTCAAAGCCACACTCTGTTCTCATCTAATGTGGTATAAATCCAGTGGAATTTGGCTTAGCACACCCATGTCTTTCCAGGGCTACTTTTGTCCAACTGCATTTGTCATTTAGCAGTCATTGAGCAGCACAAATGTCGCCAAGCTGTAAAGGCTCTGAGTACAATGAATGGTGCTGCAGGTAACCTTGAGGCTGGACTTCTGCATCAGGCTCCTGGCTCAGGCACACACACTTTTTTCTAATTCCCTTGATCCCAAATCAGCTCTATCTTTTGGAAACAAGTTATTGCTTTCCTCCCAACTTCTCTCATTTATCAATGCTTCATTGCAGGGACAGCCCCCTAATAGGTGTTTAAAAAAATATCTCTGACTAGGTTGAAAAATGTGCTGTTACATGTGCCTTTATACAATACATCTAAGTCAATTTTTGCATGTCATAACTGTGGGATTAAAAATGCCAGTCTCCTTCTTTTACTCGGTATTAATTTCCCTGCACTAAAGGGTGCTTAAGCAAGAAGATTTTCAGGAGGTATTTTTTGCTCTGTGACCTAGCAGAAAATTTTTCCTTTGGAACTTCTGAATGCTTCCTCGGGCAATCAAAATAATTTCAATAGCTCTGTCCCCCTTCGAGTTCATATGAGAACAATTAGGTTCTGAGAAAGCATTTACACAGCTGAGCTGAAAGTCCAAAGCAATGGGGAAATATCTTCTCCAACTGCTGCAGATTTCACATAAAACTAGTGGAGAGCACAATCCCAAATACAGTTTCCCCCCCCTAAAGTTAGCTTCTTCAAGTTAAGCTTTGGGATCTAGCATTTTACCATTATATCATTTATCTATTTTGATTAAATGATTCTTAATAAAAAATCTGAGTTTATGAATACTCTGAATTTCATAGCTAATCTTTAATGGATACTAACAGACAATAGAGTTACAGACAATAGTAAAAATGCAGGCAGATGATTAAGATGCCTTTCCCAGATGAGGCATTATTTTAATGTTGTTGTTGTGCTGTTTTTTTATAATCTGTTTTCCTTTGGAGTCACATAAGAACTGAATACAGATAAAATATACCATTTTGGGTGTTTTGTCATCCTGGGTTTGTAGAAATGTTACCAGGGACAAAGGCAGGTGCTGGGGTAGCCAGACATGTTATGCTGTGAAACAAGTCAGTTCAACTTAAGACCGGCTGCCACCAGGCCACCAGTCCTCCCTGGCCTCCATGCATCTTCAGTTCCTCGTCTTCATCTCACCTGTGCTGATGTGCCTCTAAGGAGCCTGCTCCGTCTCAGTAGCTCTTACTGAAGAGGAATGAATCATCTCACTCGCAACATCCCAAACCTAAAATAACTCCTTGTGATCTCCATTGAGAGATTTAAAATACTCTCTCCAAGGCTGGAAGCAAGCCTGCAAAAGGATACAGGGGAGCGGATGGCATCATATCTAAGGTTCATCTGCTACCCTCTGAAATTAGGCTGCTTCCTCACTTACAGAAGAAAAAAAAAAAAAAAAAAAAAGTGGATTTATTTGTGGGAAGAGATGTAGGGAACCCACTTATCTCCTTGAGAAGGGAATTTGGGGCATTACCAAAAGAATAGAGCTGCCCCAAGGCACACAGGAATTTTGCCGGAGTGGCTCTTCTCCTTGGAAGGAGCTGTATGGACATCTCAGGGCTGCTGCTGTAATTTGTTAAGCAAACTCGGCAGCATACTGAAGCTGGTCAGGACATTTTCCACAAAGTGAGATTTCAAAACTGAAATGTTCTTGTCAAGACATCAGGTTTTGAGAAAGTTTTCTTGCAAGAGAGTCATGTAATTTACATCCTGGTGGTTAGGACAGTGGCCAGGAGATGAAAAAGCCAGGTGAAACTCCTCTCCCTGCGCAGTTGAGAAAGAGCTGCAATGAAATCTTTTAGCCAGGAAGACAGCTGGGGCTTGAAAAAGTCTCTCACACTCCAGGCACTGAGTGCCTTAAAGATAGGGAACAACAATAAAAAAAAAAAAAGTCTGAAACCTTGAAAATTACTGCAAAACAGAATAGTTGTCTTCTAAGTCAATTCTCCTGCATATGCAGCAGGCTTGAGTAAAGTGGTTTCATGCAGGCAACAGTAATTGAAAACAGCCATTGAAGTGGTAAACAAAACCAGAACGCTAAATATTAATGTGCAGTAAGTGCCCATGTAGGTTTTCCTTCAATATTAAGGATTTAAACCCCACAGTGTATTTGCAATAACCCATTCTTGTTTCAAAAACATTTTGTTCCAGATAGCTCAAAACCCTGGTCCCTCCTGGCAATGAGAACAATAGTTTTCTCGTGGAAGCGAAGGATAACTTGTTCTAAGGCAAAAATTTCTATAAAGTTCAACCAAGTGGCTCACAGGCAAATGGACTCTGTTGCAAGAATAGTGGGTCAGGACCTTGGTTTTTGCTTCTCCAAAAAAGAGCACCTCCAACAACACAGAGCCCCGTAGCAACATGCTCGGGCATTGACTCTGCACTGAGTCAGAAGGAAGAATGCCATTTAGTGACTCACCAGCACCACTTCTGCAGCACTGTGTGGTGCTAAATAATCTAATCTGTCTATCTACTCGCGAGCCTTTAAAGAGCGCTAGTGTGCAAGATAAAGAGTTTTCACTGGCATGCATGAAAGGCGTTAAGGACTGGATCCTACTCGGTGGAGAGGTGCCATCGTTTCCATCGGGAGTTGGAGCAGAGCTTAGGTGCAACACATGGTGTAAAAAAAAAAAAAAATGTTCTTGAAATCAAAATGCAATAGCTATGGTTATCAAAGACAAAGTTCTGCTCTCAGGTATTCTGCGTTATCTGTGCGTGCCGATCTCCCTTTGATGTCGCTGAGAAAGGCGCTCTCCAGGGGAGCACCGCACTGACAGCAGGGCGCAGGGGCAGCAGGACAGGCAGACCTGCAGGTAGAGGACGGTCGTGGAGCTTGCTGCCGCTTTCCTGTAGGTGGCAGTGCTAAATTTTTTAACAAAAGTGTATTTTGTGAACTCTGACTGAAGTTCTCGGTTATTTAGTAATCTTATCTGAATGGAAAAGCTAAACCATGCAAGCCACTTCCCTGTCACAGCAGCGTGCTTCACACAGACACAAAGGAGTGCGTGCCTGATCCTGCAGTCAGTGAAAGTCTAGGGGAAAAAGAAATGTAAGGTCATGGCTTGTATTCATGTCATTAACTGAATGCTTTCCTGCAAGGAGTTCAGTGCAGACAGAGACCTCTGGCTCTGATTCCCTCTCAGGATCACAATTGTAGGATATTGCTGCTGTCTCGGTTACACGGTGATACATGGATGTGTCAGAGCCGTTCCTTACCCCAGTATAAAACACATGCTTTCAGCTCCCAGCCCGTGTTAGATAGCTGTGCTGCCTACAGTTGGCTTCTGCTAGCAATTTCAGTGCCTTGCAGATACCTCTGTGAGAATACCACAAGACCCAAGGTGCACCTCTTGTGGCAGAAGAGCCATTTGTCCTTTCCCAGACCTACTGACACATCCTGTTATTTGCAGCAAACCAGGAGAGGCAGCTGTGGATAGGAAAACCAGAGAGGCAACTGATGAAAATAAACATCTGGAGGGCAAAGGAAGGATTCCCTGGGGACTCAGGGGGATGCTCAACCCATATCGGCCCTGGGCATCCATCTCCAGACCCACACAACAGCACATCTACGTTGCAGGTGTTAACGGGGGTGCAAGAAGCTCCCCTCAAAACCAAGCTGTCAGAGCCAAATCCAAGGTGTCAGTGGGCTGCTTAGCCATGGGCTGGCACTGTCCCACGCAAATCCAAGCATGTATAAAAATGGCAGCAGCATACGATGTTTTCCTGCTGACCCTATCTCTCTTATATCCAGTACATAACCTGTCTTGTGAAGGTTAATACACTACTGCTGCAATAGCAGATTCACAAGCTTTCTGAGACCTGAAAAGCACTGTTTCAAGAGCACCATGTGGCAGGAAGTCCTATGTGTCAGACACTGTTACGAAAACATCCTCCTCTTGCACCAAATACGGATCTGTCGCCCTCAGTTTCACCGGTTCCTTTTGTCATCAGATATCAGGAATAATAACTAGCAGGGACACACAAGGTTTTGGAACATCATACACAGAAAAAACTGTTTCTGCCCAGGCTCTCAGTCCAGAGGGGCTTCAGGTTTCCCTCCCAGATTTGCTGCTTTCCTTACTATGGGAAGGGAAAGCAGGCAGCACTCTGAGCATGCTGTAATTAAAGCTTTTCTGGTGGCCAGATTCAAAGCAATGTGGATATAATCCAGGTATACGCCAGAGAGAAGCTTGTATCGTGACTACCTGCTTTCTACCTCTTCTTTAATTAATGGAGGATGTCTCAAGCACGCTCCTCCTGCCAGCACTGAAGGGAGAGAGCAAAAAAAAATTCCCTCTCATCCTTTATCACAGCTGCACTCGTTTGACAGGCACTCAACCCAAGGACGCTGCTTGCCTTCCAAGGTGAAAGCTCTCAAAAAATTGATGCTTATGTATCTTGTAAACTCCCAGTTTTTACTATCACCGTGGGATTCAAGTATCTGGAGAAGAGATTTGACTTATGAGGGATGGCAGCACTAACAGCTCAAAAGTTCATTCATCCTCAAGAGCATATATATCAGCTGAAATGAGTTTCAAAGGACCATTCACTTGAACTGATTTACAGGTACACAAGCAGACACAGAGACACTTCTTTCAATGACATAATTTTACTAGGCCAGGAGCATTTTTTGCTATTGCAGCCAAGATGAGGATATTTTTATTTTGTGTGTCAGAAGGAAAGCTTTGCTTTGCATGCACCTAGCCTAGGGAACAGAGTTTCCTGACAGTATCACCAAGAGCACATCATTTTTGCAACAGAGGTGACGGTGGGAGAATGATGTGCTTCACCGGTCTTGATTGGGGTTCATAAACGTATTTGCAGCCATCAAGCAGGGACTCAAGCCAAAATGTCCAGTGCAGGTGTGACATGCCCTCCAGCACCAGGGCAGACCAGCCCCACGCCACCTCTGAAGCTCCATGAACTGCCACCGCAGGGGACACTTTGGAATAGACCTCAGGGAAGCTGTAAAAGTGCTTTATTTGGTTATGACACTTTTTTCCCACAGCCCCAGAGATCCCAAACCACACGGAGGCCCACATGAAAGTGCTCCCCAGCAAATCCCACTCATAAGGCAGCAGTGTGAGCACACGGAGCTCATGTGGAGCAAGGCCCGGTGGTGACGTGACAGGAGAGAGTTCGTTGAGGGAAAGGGTGCATTGCATAATATTCCCCACCCCCGTCAGCACAGCCAGCACTCAATGGGGAAAAATGAGGTGGCACGGTTTTATTTTTCTTAACGTGACGTTTTTTCCCTCCGTTAGAAAGGGGAACTTCGCAGCCCTGGCATTTTCACCTCCAAACTGAGTCTGTGGAACAAACTTCGAGCTGCTGACTCAGACAAACACCCAGTGTTTTCAGTGGGACTTCTGCCCAAGCGATGACTGCAGGCTTTGGTCACTGCAACACATGAAGTAGGGATTTGGGAAAGTATTTTTCACTCACAGGCTGACTTCTCCCCTGTTTGTGGAAGAGGTTGCCAAAAGCCCACGTTATTCTGATGCTTCCTCAAAGCTTTTCTTTTAAGTCTTATTTTCTCTCTATCCCAAGGGTAGTAGGGAAATAAAAAGAGAATTCTGAATGTTTAATTTTAATCCTCATTTAAATTTCTCAGAGTGAGAAAAGGGGCTTAAATCTTAAATGCTGTAAGCACTGCTGGGAACGGACCATTTTAAAAAGGGCCTATTCTTTAACATTAAGCATTTTGCTAACGTTCAGCTAATAGCAGCTACAGCTCAAATCATTGTCCCTATGAAGGATCCAATTCCCCACTATCATATTAAACTCATGTTAAGCAAAATGCATTTGTGCCATAAATATTCTAACAGCAGGCAGACACGTAGACAAACTTGCTCCTAGATGCACTAGGCTCAGTCTGACCCAGCTGATCACAGAAATGCTTCACCCTGGAGCAGGGGGAAGATGAAAGAACAATTTTTGCTCCAGTTTTCCTCAGATGTTTCAGCGTTGGGGTTGTTGTACAGCAAGACACACTCGGGTACTTGGATGGCAGACAGCCACAGCCCTCATCAGTAGCATTGAGGTGAAAATTATCGCACTATAATTCAAGCCCTGTCATGCCTCATTGCTTAATTATACAGTTCTGATTACAACGGAATCATTTTTCTATAGTATGTCCCAAGCTGACATCACTTTGATTAACAACTCATTTATCTGATTACATAGTAACTCAATAACATTTTGAATTGGAAGGAAACCAGGAAGCCCTTTCATGCCCATTCAGCTTCCTCGCTAGTGTGCATATAAGTACCCTGTAATTTCATCTTCTTTATTTATAACAAGAACAATGCTTTAATGACCTGGAGAATGGAACAAGCAGTAAGGTACAGAGATTTGAAGATAATAAAAAACCTAAGAGCCGTGAGAGAAAGAGATAGACCCTACAGGGATCTGTTGCAGTCCTGCAGCTGGTGCCATCTTTGAGCTTTTGTTCCTAATCATTTATTACAGAAGGGCTCAGAGGCCCCAGCTATGTCGTAGTGCTATTATGTTCAGCACTGAGCAGGCCTCTAATTGAGGAGAGTCTGTTTCAAAGAACTCGCAGTCTTAGGCTTTGATTCAGCAAAGAACTGAGGCATTAAGTCTCTGACTTTAGGCTTCATTATCATACCTCCTCTTGCAACACCGACTCTTTCTTTTATGACTCCCAATGTTTCCCATAATATGTTGTAGTTCACATCTTCAAAGTGCTATAAAATATAAGTAAATTAAGCTTTAAAACTACCCCAGTGAGATCAGCAGACAGTTGTTTCAGAGACAGAAACTGAGTCATAGAAATATGAAGTGACTTACCCAGAGCCCCATGGTAAATCATTGATAGCAAGTCAAACAGAGAATTGCTAGTTCCTAAATGTCTGCTAGCCCACCACACCTTGCTATTTGTTCTTCATTCACCCATTCACCCTTAGGTAGTTTCTTACACGTGGAGTGGAAATAAAAAGAGAAGAAGGCCACTGTTAACGATCACATGGACTTACCCACGATGGGATCCAAGGTATAAAACCGTGAGACACAGCAACTGCTTTTCAGCAGAAAGGTTGCCCATCTGAAAGGGCTGATTGAGATCAGTATTGCACAAAGGTGTGCTCATTCCAACAAAATCCCCAGTGGTACTCAAGGCAGCTGGCATGCTCTTTGCTTGCTTCGTTCCTGTTAGTCAACTTGAGCAACACTCCAGGAAACAGGCATGTCCATGGTGGTGGCTGCCATCCACCTGCAAACCTGCAGGATTTCCATTGCCCCTTCTTTCAAGCCACCTCCCACTGAAGCCAAGCCATCAGCACCAGAATTCTTTAAGCAATTAAAAATCATCTACTCCAAACCTGTTTTTAAAATGAGATCTATAATTTTCTTATGTAGCAACGCTGATTTTTCTTTCCAGCTTGGAAAGGGTTTTGATAATGAAGTCGTGTTTTGCTACTATCACTGCAGCAGTTTTAGCTATTAAAATAACATTTCAGCTTGTAACATCCTCAGGAAAGGGGCTTGTCTGCCTTATATGTAACGCGATGTTAACAGCTGCCTGGTATATTGTTCGTTGTCAGCTCATGGTTACTACTTCTCTGGCCGCTTAAATAACAGCTCTATTGAATTTCCAAGGCTTTTTCAAAGCCAGCACATGGCGTACACATTCTTGTCTGCTCTGCATATAAATAGGATGGGGGGATTTCATTAGTTTGTACCTGAAGTTTGCTCTGACTCTCCAAGCTATATTCACTAAACCTCGAGTCAAGACCTTCGCTGTGTCACGTGCTGCACAGATGCATGTGTAATAAACCATTCGCTGCCAAAGTTCACAACCTGCACGACAGATCTGATGCAGCAGGTGTGGCTGTCGTGTCAAGAACTATCTTGGGAGTTCTCCAGTTGTTTCCTGTTTGAATGTCTGTTTATTGACCTCCCTGCAGTTAATCTGCAAATACTTCCCATTTCTCTTCTTGACTGCACGGGCATGGTATGCAGCCTTCTGCAAGGGAAAGATAATGTTCATCATGCTGACACTCCACTTGTCTGGAAATATTTCCTCAAATGCCAGTGGAAATGAAATGCTCTGTCTACATCCGTGGCAGACTGCAGCTGAATTGAACACAAAATGGCAGCTGCATGAAGCCTAAAACAGCCTTTAATAAATTTAGAAGGTCAGCAGAAGGAAAATCATCAGCATTTTACCATCAGCAGCTTGAGAGTGCATGCTGAAACGCGAAAACCAGGACTTGATTAATTTTATTAACAAGTGGCAGGAGGAATCCACAAGAACAATTCCTAACCTGCTTCAAAGTCCAGAAGAGCGGATCCCTGCTGCACAGCCCATTGCAGTAACAGTTACTGAGCTATCTCCACCACACAAAGCCATCTGGCTTTGGTTTTTATCCACAGGCCAGCGCTCATTATTTGAAAGGCTGTCAAATGTCTCTGGCCAAGACAGATCCAGCTCCAAGCAACTCTGGGCAGATTGGGAGTGTGGAGTGAGAACCATCATTACAGATTTGGGGGTCCACAGGACATGGGACAAATCCAAACCAGTCACCCAAGAAAAGCCCACCCAAATTCAAGCAAATCTGCAGTACCCCAAAGAATTGAAGGCACAGCATTTGCTTTAGATGTGCTTTGCTTTCTAATGGGGAATAAAATACAAATCGCAGCGAAAACACGATTGTGAAAACTGATTGCAGGACCCGTCCTGCTTCACTTCTAGCCCAAGGCATCGATGCTAGGGGAAGACAGCTATAAACAAACTGCACATAATTATTCCATTATTACAGTACATGCCTTCTGCGTGGGTGGGAATTCTTCTCTTCTATCTCTAGCATGTTTCCCTGCATAGCTTCCTCCACCCCCCGTCATCTGTTCAATTAAGTAATGCAACCAAAGGACATTACCTCAATGTATTAATAGTGGATACCAAAGCAATAGCAGACAATGTTTGAGGAACTTTTAGACAGGTGTGTATTCGTCTGATTAAAAATAATAATAATAACACTCCCACAACCTCCGGGTTCCTCACTGCTTTTCTTTGCCTTTCCAGCTTTACCAGGTGTAAGTTATTTGCATTTTATTATTATTTTTTAAAGAGTAATAATTAGGGAGGGTGTGAACACAGAAGCACACTGCATCTGGCTACAACCTTTGCCAAACTTTGAGTCTTCTTTGCATTCCAGGGTTAGGATCAGGGAATTAAGGAGTCTTGTAATGTGGTGCTGTGGAAATATGTATTTCTCAACCAGGGCCTGAATCGTTACTCATTCATATAGATGTAAATCAGAAGTAACTACATCAAATCAGCTGAATGCTGTAGAGTTAGGATTACAAGTAGCAGAAACTTTCTGGCTCTCTTTTTTCTGGGGAAAAGAAAAAGGGGGGGGAGGAGAAGGGGGAACAAAATGAAAGCTTTCTTGTGGACAGTTTGTGTTTGCATATTTATTCCCACAGGTGCAGTTTTCTTTGTGTGGTTACAGAAGAGGTATATTACTTGGACATTCAATGATGACCAGCAATATCCTTAGAATATCCTACTGCTTTCATCAGCAGAAAGGCTTGGGTAATTAAACACAAGCTTGATAGGTCTTAGTCTTTCAGTTGACAAATGTTTCCAGCTTCTCCATGACCCCACTCTCAATGAGCCAGGTTAGAGCACCCATCACCAGGTTGTCTCACGGGAGTACTATTACTGGGTGCTGCAAACACTAATCAGTGAAAAGTCCTAAATGATACCTAGATCAGAGGTGTTCCCATATGTTTTGTTGCAGAGCTTGTGCTTTCCCTACTCTATTTTGACTAATATCACACTTACTGGGACATGGGCTTCACCCCAAAGGGACTGCCTTCACTGTGTCAGCCTCTAGTGTATCCCAGCAGTTTGACATTTGAGTATCTCATTGTATCTCAGCATTTGTCTGTTTTCTAAGCTCTTGAATTCACATAGAACCATAAACTGATGTTATTCTACAACAGCAGGGATGTGAGGCAACACCTTGGCTAGAACATCTCTCCACTTTTCAGAACTGTTCACCTGTAGGGTAAGTTGGTCATTAACCTCTTCAAAGACTGCATTCCTCTACCATCTCCCTTCCTATTACACCTTACATTTTATTAATAACTCCTTGTGGAGTATAATCACTTCTTCAGCTCCATTTCACCCCACATGGACTGTCCAACTTGCCATTGTCCTGGACCAGGACAGCTGAGTGCTGCAGAGGTAGGATATTGTGCTGTCACATGCAAATGATGGTCCATCCTTTCTGCAGTACTGTAAAGGATTGTACAAAAAAAAAAAAAAAAAAGGCAATGGAAAGACAGTTCTCTGCCTGTGCCCCCAAACGACAACTGCATGCAATGCATGCAGTACATTTCTATATACACAAGTCAGCTTTCTTGCCCTAAATGGAAGAAAGCAGTGCTCATACATTTTCCTGATCCCTCAATATCTCTGCAGTCAGAGGTTTTTGCCCATAAACATATATTACATTTCTGAAGTAAACAAAAAGTTCAGGGAATGTCTCATTTATCCAGCCCAGCATATTTTAGTTCTGTGAAAAGAAATAGATCTCAATACAGAGGAGACAGTTGCCCTGCCATGTGCAGAGCTACTTTTTTCCATTAAAAGGACATTGTGTTATAATTAGCCAGCCAGGCTTTGAAATATGTTTTCAGCTCTTAGATAATGGAAGGAAGGAAGGAAGGAAGGAAGGAAGGAAGGAAGGAAGGAAGGAAGGAAGGAAGGAAGGAAGGAAGGAAGGAAGGAAGGAAGGAAGGAAGGAAGGAAGGAAGGAAGGAAGGAAGGAAGGAAGACAAAGAAAGAAAGAAAGAAAGAAAGAAAGAAAGAAAGAAAGAAAGAAAGAAAGAAAGAAAGAAAGAAAGAAAGAAAGAAAGAAAGAAAGAGAAACTACAACTTTTTAAACTTCAGTGAAGGAGATTATTTATGTTCAAATTATGACATTAACATCTTGTCCCTCAGAGTTTGCTAGTACCAAATAAAACTTGTATTTATTATTTGCAAAGTGAACTAAAACAGTGGCAAGACTGGACAAGGAGAGTGTGACTCAAAAAGGCTTACTTTCAGTAGAGCTTAAGCATCTTACTATCACTAGGATCTTCAAAAACCCTGCTCAGCTGACATCTAGAGCTGCAGGCAACCAAGTTCATGCCAGCAGCAACCTCTTGCTTCTGACACTATCAAACCATTTGATAGCATCTTAGCTAATGCCCAAATCCTGTCTGGGCAGGATTGAACCTAGATATTCTCCCACTTGTCTCCACTGTCCCAAACCAACAGGTATATTCTAGGTATACTCTGTACTTGCTCAGCTATATGGGGCTTCATGGCCAGGCATCACAAAAGACCACTGGTGAGAAGGCTGTTTTATGATTATCCACATTCTAATTTAAGTTTTACCAAGGTGATTCCCCTAGAATGGGGAAAACCTAGGTTCTTTCCTTTTTCCAGCAACTCAGGAGGTGGAAGAATTGGAAAATAGGTTCCTTGACTCCCAAATGACAGGCCTAGCTCTGACTGTCAGGGTAGCATTGAGAAGACATCCCGCAACATAGTGGGAAAGTGCTGGCATGCCTTAATAACATAAGAGATCACCATCACTTACAGTCTACATCAAGACTGTCCTGGAGAAAGACACCCCTTTGAAGGGGTCTAGCTGTTGGGTTTCCCCTCCAGGCAAATCAAAGTTCCTTGCTCAACTTGAGGTTTTCTATAAATCCTGTGCTGGAGTTTTAATGTCTTTAATGTCTTTAAATGTCCAGGCTTTGCAAGGGAAGGAAGTCTGGCTGCCTAACACAGGGCTGGGGATGCCACGAGACAGTGGGATGCCTGGAAGTTAGGCAATACAGTGTCCATGATCACATAAGGAGTTAGCCCAAAGGGCCTCAGAGGTATTTCACAGAGAAATGAAACAGAGCCTCTGACCATTGCAACACTTGCCATCAGAAACTGCAAAGTCAGCTGATTTTCAGAGCAAATTGCTGGTGAATACAAGCATTGGCATCTTGTGCTTTCTACTGACTGACACGTGTCTTGAAACTGCAACATTCTCAACACTAGGCTGAACATTTTATAAATGCTTTATTTTTCCCCTGTCCCCTACCATTAAAGAATGTACATGGCTCATTAGAGAAAATTCTCTCACAAGAACCGCTATCAGCAGGTTAGTGAAACAGACGAGTGCTTTTTCCATATTTGACAGACTGTTCCACACTACCCTTTGCACTCTACCAGCTGATGGAAGAAGTTGAAAATGGCCTGGTCCAGCACACCACGACTTTGGTTCTGGTCCTGGCTCTGACACTGATTTACTGCATGACCTTTGTCTCTTTGGGATGCTATTTCCCATCCCCAGTTCTGTCATATCTTGCTCTTTTTAGACAGAATTCTTCAAGAGAAAGGCTGCTTCTTATTAGTGTGAACTCTTTTGCTTAGTACAGAAGAAGACTGATACAAACTGGAGAGTTTTAAAGCTTAAATGATGCAACTGTCCACCTAGGGGAATTTAAAATAGCCAGCTATTAATGATAGGCTAAAACACAATCCTCAGGCTGAAACTTCTTTTAGCTTTGGAGACTGGAAATCATTCCTCTCATTTTTTTTGTATGTCTTGATTCTTCAGCGCTGGTGTGAGTGCAGCCGGCAGTAGCTGGATTTCAAGGAGGCCCATGTACTGCCAAGGCAGATGATTTTGTGAGGTCCTCATCATTCCATTTACATGAGATGCTAAGAAAATAAGTTAATTAGAATCTTTTAACACTCACTGGACTGCAAGAAAGGCTTCCTGGGTGCATGGGAAGTCTGCACTGTCTCAACCTTGAATACACTTTCTGTTAGAATTGAATTGCACAAGGTCAGATTTCCTCAGAAAACAGCAGTTTGTTACTGCAATAAGTTACTACAGCTCTGAGAAACATTCCAGATAAGCAAAATCCTCAGAATTCATTACAGCATCTTTGCTTTCAGCATATGTGGCAGTGCTGACCACCTTGCTACGACTGTGTTAAGTTTCCTTCACCTCCACTTCACCACCCAGAAGTTGAACACCAAGGACTTCCCTAATCACTTAAGGCTCACTGTATGGGGAGTTGAAAATAATTTCACCCCAATGCCTTCTTCCCATAGAATTAATACAAAAGATTCACTGTTGATTAGGTCAGACCTGAGTCTCTACCCTGTGTCACACACTCATGTACCCTTCATCACACAGCCAATGGTGGTTTAGTCACAGATCCTTAAGACTGATCCCTGAAGTTGGAATCAAGGCCATTGTGAGTCTTTCCCCATTTTGTGCTTGTGCTTACACTGCTTAACTCAAGTGCTTTCATACAATCTGAATACAATTAGGTGCCTGCCTTCATACACAAAGTGGCTGATGCTGGCAAGAAGCTCTAATGGGAGATTCAGATTACTAATGGACATTTGTTTTTAAAGATAAAATAGTCCTAAAGTGTCCACACACACACACAAAATATACACTTCCCTTCATTTGTCTTCTTGTGGTGTAATACTGCAATGGGATAAGCACAACTGAAGGAAAAAAAAATCAAATTTTAGGCAGAAGCTATATTTTTGTGACCAATAAGCAGGGAGCAGGGCAAGGATAAGGCAGAAAATCTCTTTGTGAATCTAAAGATTCAGCAATTAACGTGTTTTTCAACACTGATGGAGGTCTCTATTACAAGACCTGTTTGCTCCAACATAGATTGCTAGAGAAATATCACCTTCCTCTTTTACTAGTAAATCCTGATTTTTAAGCACAGTGCAGAAAATTGGAAACATGCTGTGAACAAGCATTTAAAAGATATATCCCAACATTTTGGGTGATACACATCTGCTTGTAGGCACTGTTTGTGCCAACAAAATTTGGGCTGGCATCTAAATCCAGGTAAATACTGAAGAAATCTTCCTTGTGGTCTTCTACTGCAACTGAACTTTCTAGTCCAATTTCACCTGTTTCCTACAACCGTTTCCAAGTAAACTTTCTTCTCATTTCAGTTAAGGCAAAGTCCAAAGATAACATCTGTTGCGTGAAAGTTGCTTTTTTTGTGGGCTTTACAGTAGGAACAGGGCACAGAGAGCTGAGCAGAGAGGCCACAGGAAGTAAAGAAATGTAGGACAATTGTATAAAAGGGACATAGCTCGGAAACTGTAAAAATATCTTGTTGATAGGAGAAAACATGCTGAAGATGAACACTGCCCATATTTACTGGGGAAAGAAACACCAGGCAAGAACAACCTCCTTATTTTTCCTCTTACCATCAGTCCTGTTTACTCTAGGTATTAAGGAACTGAAAAATTGTCGTGTACTGTTGAGCTCTGCCGTGTTTGCTTACACAAAGGAGAATTCCTTCAGCAGAAAGAATTACTAAGTTAAATGGTATGGCCCATTTCAAGAAGCTGGATGAGATGATCTGCCTGACCCAGCTGACCCTAAAATTACAAAAAACATGCTCTAGCTTCCAGATTCTACCGTTAGGATCAGCATCTCTGAAAGTCAAGCCACTCGTCACATGTCAAAATTTAGGCAACTCTTAAAATACAGTCTTTGTCTTCTTTAGGCCAAATATCAGTTTTATGGTAAACCTATTGGAAACATAGAGAGATAATATATCCCTGGCATCCCCACCTGTCTCATCACCCTTCTACTAATGTCAGGAGTTTTCAGGCTATAGGCTGGCTTCCTGCTTTATAATTTTGTAACTGTCTGAAACTTACAGTTTTCTTCCAAACTCAATATTAGTTATTTGCATTCATTAGAAGTCATATTTTCATTTAGAACTTTGTGAATAATATTTTCCTTCACTTAATACTTTTAGATCTACATGAATATATTTTTAAATTTGGGGATTGGGGGATGAAGCACCAGAAACTGCCTAGGATTTGGCTCAGGGCTGTAAGTGCTGGCAGTGATCCTGCTAGGTGCTTAAACACATGCTCGACTCAGCACACAGGTATGTCTTCATTGACTTTGCTAGGACAGGTATGCTGGGTATGCAACATCTTATAGGACAAAGCTCTTCACACAGCAGTTCTCAAGCACTTCCCTGTTAAAATGTAGTTTCTGACATTCTGATGACTCTAAATATTAAACCAAACAGTTTAGTATCTGTTGAGTCAGGACGCCACTTGTAACCCTCTTGGGGCATGACCTCTAGGCCAAGAAGAACTGTCCTAGAGCCCTGCAAGCACATGGAGAGTTTCTGTTGTGATTATATGTCAGTATGTGACCACTACACACGGAAGGAAAACCTCCCCTCTCTCATTATGGAGGCTGGCTTGGGCACTAGTCCAGTGCTGCCAAGTCCTTTATCTTCCCATGTAGTTAGTAATCAGTTCGTTTCTACCTCACCCATATTTACGCTGGTGGCTGAGCATCATCTCAATAGGGTGAGCAGCTCATTTTGTATTCCCTTTCCTAATTGGAGCCTTTAGGCATCAGATCATGTTTGTGCAAGACACTGTAAAACATTTCAAATAATTCAAGTTCTAGTTAATTCAGGTAGCAGAGAGCCTTAATATCATCTGTTGCATCTAAGATGAATTTGTTGCTGCAACCCCAAAATGCTCCCCAGCATTTCAGATGAGTTTTCAATACCATTTTAGATCATAGGAACAGAATCTGAAGTACCTAGTAGAGTTCCAGTTTCAATCTATGACCCTACACATGATCATAATGTTAGGTGCTTTCCCATTTCTTTTCATCCTTTGTCTCTTGTGTTAACTAGTTCTTTGAAGAAGACAGTCTTTCTGTTCAGTATTTATCAGCCCTTCATTCTGTTCATACAGCCTCTGTTCTGAAACTACAGCTTCCTAGTCCCTGTAATGGAAATGTTTATACCTTCTGCAAGTGAGGGAGCCAAGACATCCCATACTAGGAGGCTAATGGCAGGAAATTAACACAAAGGAAAATGTCATTTCAAATAACTATATAACTGTCAGATAGTGGTAGAGGAGGGCTGCTGGAACCAATAAAAAGCACTCTGCTGCCGTAGAGAAATGTTTAAAAATTATAAATTAGTACACAAAGGAAATTTTTACCCTGTATTCATGAAACCAGCAGTTGGAAAAAAGAAATCTTAACACTTTCAAACAAGTTCCATCCCTTATTTTTTTCCATGTAAACAAGTATTGCCTTAAAAAAACAACACTGTGGGATTCATCCACACAAGTAAGTGCCTACAAGCTGCACCCTCCGCAGTGCAGTCCTTGAGGCTCCCTCCACGCTGGGTGGTGAGACAGAGTCCTCAAATGCAACTCAATCCCATCCTAAGTAAAGTGGGTTTTGTCACCTGATACTTTTTGCTTCCCCTTTAATTGAGTGTTGCCTTGTTCTTTTATAGCTCAAGAGGGTAAACAGGAACACCCCCCTGACTTTCTCTATCCCATTCATTAATTTGTATAGCTCTTAGTCATCTGCTCTCTAACAAAGTAGTCCTATTCTTTTCAGTTTCTTCCTGAGGGAAGTCTGTCCGTGCTTAATTATTTTTGTTGCCTGTTCTCAACCCCCCTGAGTTTCTGCTGTCTCCTTTGTCAAGGCAAACTGCAGTTGGTAGTCCTGATTGTAGGGCTGACAATTCACACTGACAATTCACACTATGCTGACTAGTTATGCAAGACATTCAAGTTAGGGGAAGAGAAACTCCACATATCTTGTGTAACTAACCAAAACCATGTAAATTACTACTGAATATGCAACTAGGACTGCTTTGCTTCCTGCAGCAAAAGAAAAAAAAAAAGGTTGGGAGCTTCTGGTAGGCTTTTGTGTGTGTCCTGCTTCCAAGCCAAGAAGAGCCAGGGCTGTGGGAAGGAGCAGAGGAGGATGCCTTATTCTCCGCATGCCCTGCTTGTACTGTTGCAGTATCCTAGTTTTCACCTCACAGTCCTCAGGATTCAGCCCCTCTCTCCCCATACACACATCCCCTTGCCCCCAGACTCTAAACCAGAGCATCCCCCACCACCCTCAGCTACCAACCCCAGGAAAGTCCCTGTCTCTTCTTCTGCCAGACACTCCTCTCTACTTCCACGTCCCCTCTTAAATCATCCCAATGGTTCAGGCACCCCAGTCCTGAATTCTCCCTCTCCTCCCCCCTGGCCCCCTCTCATAGAGGCTGGAGGGCTCAGAGAGGCTGCTCATCCATAGACTTGCCCCGAGGAGGGCAGTAACTGCAGCTGGCAGGGCTGGTTGCCATAACCGAGCACAATCCTGGCCTGCTCTTCCCACATAAAAAAGTTTCGGTTCTTGCTCTGAAAGGTGCAATTAGGACATCGGCCACACTTCTCAAAAAAATCACCCCCAGTGACACCTGAAAAGAGATGGAAAAGATATGCCTGATGAAAAACAAGAGCTGTTGAAGTCCTCAAAACTGGGGTTTGTTCCCCTCCCCTTTCCTTTTTTATTTCTTTGCCTCCCTTTTCTAAAAGTAGCCATGAGATACTGTCTGACGGGATGGGAAACACGATGCTCCATCCCGCTGCTGAGGCCAAACGCAGGCGGAAAGCACAAGCTGTTCACAACACAAATCATCAGCCTGTGAGTGACTTGTGGGGAAAAAAATGCAAGTGATTTTCAGCAGCGAGGCAGTCTTGGGTGTTGGTTATTGGCAACCTCAGCGAGACGGCCATGGGAGGAGAGGCTTTCCCGTGAACCAGCAAGAGGCTGGTGTGTCCCACATAAGCTGGTTAAATAACACAGCATTGACGCTGCCCCTTGACTGGGCATCTTAGGTAAGAGCGAATTGCGAAATACCCAACCCAGTATTACCATCTGACATTTGCTTTTGAAGAAGTTACCACAGAAACCTCAAAAGCAGGTTTCAACGATAAATACGTAGGGCTAAGGCCCAGCAAGGCCCTGTGTGAAGAAGCACATATCGTGCCTCCCATGGCCCTGGCACTCTATGGGGCCCTTGTGTATCCAAAAGTAGAAATGCTTTTCTTGGGGGAAATGCTCCTTTTCCCCAAAATCCCAGTGGGATGCAGAGAGACCACAGACCCCCACGAGTCCTCACAGGACACAATGGGAAGTCAGTCTGAGAAAATAGACAGCTGAATGGAGGCAGGCAGCGCTGTGTGAGTTTGCAAACCCCAGCCCAGCTCTGGGTATCTGGCTGATGAATAGGGATGGCCGGGGATGGCTGTAGGGGTTCCCATCTTCACCTCCGAGCCCTGCCCCTGCTTCAAGACACCTCAGCTGCTTGTGCGGCAGGAATTGAACCGCTGCAAATTACAGCTGGGTGTATTAAAGGCAGCCAAAGCTGGTGCCAGTTTTTCTATTAATATTACTGCTCTGCAAACCGTGCTGGTTCAACAGCTGCCTCCAAAACAGCTGAGCCACCTTCGCAGCACGGATGAAAACTTCCGAGAGAGAGGTGGGGCAGACAGCCGGCAGCAGGAATCGCCACAGCCATCTCCGGGTAAGTCATCCTCGCCCATGAATCAGAGGCCTTACAAAGTGGATCCGAGGCGGGATGTAAAATATTACACATAGCTCTAATAGCTCTGGGGTTTTTTTTGAGCCTCATGATGTATGGCATTCCCCCATGGCACAGACTAAATCCATGACTGCATGCTTTCTAAGAAGCTTAGGAAGTGATTGTATAAAATTAGTATTAACTAGTTTCACTATTATTAAATGGAAAATTAAAGCTCTCAACACTAAGCTATTCAAGGTGGTTGCTACACGAATACTCTGTAATGCCCTCATCAACAATAACCATCATTAAGGCTGCTCCTTAAAAGCTGGGGAAAAATGCATAATCTCTTGCATTACAATCCACTTTCCTAGAGCAGCTATGAATTTAAAAATCTATTAAGAATGGCGTGTACAGGAAGCAATTTCCTGCAAGATCACAGAACTTCTCAGCCATAAATAGAGCAAACCCTATCAGTT